>NC_091983.1:146307794-146907794 GCF_044704955.1 Pristiophorus japonicus
TTTATCAGATTTGCAAACAGAATGGCACAATCAATTATCTTATTGAATGGACATCAAGGGTTGCCAGGTTAGCAGTGAGGCACTGGCTGTATAGGGCTCTCCTAGCTGGGTCTTTGAGTGCCCCAGCGTTGATTTTTTTGTGGCATTGCTTCTGCTGCCATCGCCGCTTTGGGGCTATGGTGATGTTGATAATGGAACGGATTAGGCAGTGGTGCGTCCAGCAGTCGTCAGCTGTTGTCATGGCGCAGGTGATGCACACATCCTTGCAATCCCTGGCTCGAACGATGACATAGTCGAGCAGGTGCCCGTGCTTGGATCGAGGGTGTTGCCATGATGCCTCGTACTTGTCCCTCTGGCGGAACAAGGTGTTAGTGATGACAAGGTCGTGTTCTCGGCATTTTGTCAAGAGCAGGGTACTACTGGAATTGGTTTTCCCTACCCCATCTCTGCTGATCACGCCTCCCCAGAGATCTGTGTCCTTACCAACTCTGATGTTGAAGTCACCGAGGAAGATCAGTTTGTCGTCCGTAACTACGTGGGACAGGGATTGTTCGAGGCTGGAGTAAAATCCTTCTTTGGCCTCATCTGTTTTGTCGAGTGTTGGAGCGCACAAACTAATGACTGTGGCGCACTGGTTCTGGGATAGGGTGAGTCCTGAACGTTTGTTAATCCCACAGGGGGAGTCTCTGAAACGGTTGACCAGCTTGTTCTTGATGGCAAAACTGACTCCGTGGAGGCGGCGTACTTCCTCTGGTTTGCCTTTCCAGAAGAAGGTATAACACTCGATGCAACAGATGAGGCCAAAGAAGGATATTACTCCAGCCTCGAACAATCCCTGTCCTACGTAGTTATGGACGACAAACTGATTTTCCTCGGCGACTTCAACATCAGAGTCGGTAAGGACACAGATCTCTGGGAAGGCGTGATCGGCAGAGAGGGGTTAGGGAAAACCAACTCCAATGATACCCTGCTCTTGACAAAATGCCTAGAACACGACCTCGTCATCACTAACACCTTGTTCCGCCAGAGGGACAAGTACGAGGCATCATGGCAACACCCTCGATCTATATATGCAGGCTATAGATATACTCTCTGTGTAGTCACTGTATAGTTGCATAAGATGGAGACTTGTTTACCTGATGTACTATCAATAAGGTTTACACTGTGTATATACTATGCTGGCACCACTAGAGAGTGCAACTGGTGGAGACCAGAGTTTCCTGCCCTGGTGGCAGGGGCTGTATGAAAGGGTAGCCACCATGCAGCTGCCTCACTCCGGAGTTACGAATAAAGGACCAAGGTCATGACAGTTTGAATACAACACATTGCCTCGTGGAGTCATTCACAAGTACATTACAGGCACAACAACTGGCGATGAGAATACGGACTTTCACATGATTATGGCTACCTTTGGGCAGAGGGTGATAGAAACATAGAAACATAGAAAATAGGTGCAGGAGTAGGCCATTCAGCTCTTCGAGCCTGCACCACCATTCAATAAGATCATGGTTGATTATCCACCTCAGTACGCCTTTCCTGCTTTCTCTCCATACCTCTTCATCCCTTTAGCTGTAAGGGCCATATCTAACTCCCTCTTGAATAATTCCAATGAACTGGCATCAACAACATTCTGCAGTAGGGAATTGCACAGGTTAACAACTCTCTGAGTCAAGCAGATTCTCCTCATCTCAGTCCTAAATGGCCTACCCCTTATCCTTAGACTATGTCCCCAGGTTCTGGACTTCCCCAACATCGGGAACATTCTTCCTGCATCTAACCTGTCCAGTCCCGTCAGAATTTTATATGTTTTGATCAGATCCACTCTCATCCTTCTAAACTCCAGTGATTACAGGCCCAGTCGATCCAGTCTCTCCTCATATGTCAGTCCTGTCATTCCAGGAATCAGTCTGGTGAACCTTTGCTGCACTCCCTCAATAGCAAGAACGTCCTTCCTCAGATTAGGAGACCAAAACTGAACACAATATTCCAGGTGAAGCCTCACTAAGTTCCTGTACAACTGCAGTAAGACATCCCTGCTCCTATACTCAAATCCCCGAGCTATGAAGGCCAACATACCATTTGCCTTCTTCACTGCCAGCTGTACCTGCATGCCAACTTTCAATGACTGATGTACCATGACACCCAGGTCTCGTTGCACCTCCCCTTTTCCTAATCTGCCGCCATTCAGATAATATTCTGCCTTCGTGTTTTTGCCACCAAAGTGGATAACCCCACATTTATCCACATTTTACTGCATCTACCACTCATTTGCCCACTCACCTAACCTGTCCAAGTCAACCTGCAGCCTTTTAGCATCCTCCTCACAGCTCACACCGCCAGCCAGCTTAGTGTCATCTGCAAACTTCGAGATATTACACTCAATTCCCTCATCCAAATCATTAATGTATATTGTAAATAGCTGGGGTCCCAGCACTGAGCCCTGTGGCACCCCACTAGTCACTGCCTGCCATTCTGAAAAGGACCCGTTTATCCTGACTCTCTGCTTCCTGTCTGCCAACCAGTTCTCTATCCACATCAGTACACTACCCCCAATACCATGTGCTTTCATTTTGCACACCAATCTCTTGTGTGGGACCTTGTGAAAAACTTTTTGAAAGTCCAAATACACCACATCCACTGGTTCTCCCTTGTCCACTCTACCAGTTACATCCTCAAAATATTCTAGAAGATTTGTCAAGCATGATTTCCCTTTCATAAATCCATGCTAACTTGGACCGATCCCGTCACTACTTTCCAAATGTGCTTCTATTTCATCTTTAATAATTGATTCCAACATTCTTCCCATTACAGATATCAGGCTAACCGGTCTATAATTACCCGTTTTCTCTCTCCCTCCTTTCTTAAAAAGTGGTGTTACATTAGCTACCCTCCAGCCCATAGGAACCGATCCAGATTTGATAGACTGTTGGAAAATGATCACGAATGCTTCCACTATTTCTAGGGCTACTTCCTTAAGTACTCTGGGATGCAGACTATCAGGCCCCGGGGATTTATCCGCCTTCAATCCCATCAATTTCCTTAACACAATTTCCCGCCTAATAAGGATTTCCTTCAGTTCCTCCTTCTCACTAGACCCTTGGTCCCCTAGTACTTCCGGAAGATTATTTGTGTCTTCCTTTGTGAAGACAGAACCAAAGTATTTGTTTAACTGGTCCGCCATTTCTTTGGTTCCCCATTATAAATTCACCTGAATCTGATTGCAGGGGACCTATGTTTGTTTTCACTAATCTTTTTCTCTTCACATATCTATAGAAGCTTTTGCAGTCAGTTTTATGTTCCCCGTAAGCTTCCTCTCATACTCTATTTTCCCCCTCCTAATTAAACCCTTTGTCTTCCTCTGCTGTATTATAAAATTCTCCCAGTCCTCAGGTTTGCTACTTTTTCTGGCCAATGTATATGACTCTTCCTTGGATTTAACACTATCCTTAATTTCCCTTGTTAGCCATGGTTGAGCCACCTTCCCTGTATATTTTTTCTCCAGACAGGGATGTACAATTGTTGAAGTTCATCCATGTGATCTTCAAATGTTTGCCATTGCCTATCCACCATCAACCCTTTAAGTATCACTCACCAGTCTATTCTAACCAATTCATGTCTCATACCATTGGGAGGGTATGCCTTCACATAAAGGCTCGAGCAATATTTTGTGGCAAACGACCTGGCAAGGGAGACGGACACATTGGCGGGGAATCGTAAGGCTATACTGCTGACCAGTTGTAGGCCCGAGGTCTAACGCCTCGTCAGGGACTTGCTGGCACCCACAAAGGCCAAGGAACAGACATACAATGAGCTGACTGAACTAATTCGCGACCAACTAAAACCAAAACAGAGCATCCTCACAGCCAGGCACAGATTCTACACACTGCAGACCTGAGGGCCAGGAGATTGCAAAATATGCTGCGACCTCAGGAGACTTGCGGCACCGTGTGATTTCGGCACACACCTTAACAAAGCATTGCGAGACATCTTCATTATGGAAATTGGCCACGAGGTCCTCCTTCACAGGCTATTATGTACCGACACCACAGTCAACCTGCAGAAGGCCATCAGCACCAGTCAGGCGTTCATGACCTCGACCTGCAGCACCAAGCAAATTATTCATCCTATAGACTCAAACTCGGCAAATACTGTACACAGAATGGTGCCTTTCACAGGCAAGACTGTAGAACGTGGCTCTGCCCAGAGCAGAGAGCACAGACCTCAGGATTCCAGAGCTCAGAGTCCGCCGAGGGGTGCTAATCGAGTAGCATCATTCTGACATTGCGGAGGAAATCATAGGGCTCACCAGTGTCGGTTTGCTGAGTACGTATAAAAAGCCTGTAACACGAAGGGCCACCTCCAGCGTATGTGTAAAAGAAATACGACTCACTGTCTACCAGAGGAGTCGGTAGATGACTTTGAATCCAGTGGGGAGTATGATGATTTGGCCAGAGAGGCAGCTCAGCCCCAAGAAGAATTGTATGGAGTGTATACCTGCACCACCGATTGTCCTCCAGTGAAGATGGAAGTCGAGATAAACGGCGTTCCAGCCTTCATGGAAGTGGACACGGGAGCGAGCCAGTCAATGATGAACCAGGCTGCCTTTGAGAGGCTATGGAACGAAAAATGACCCGAGCTGGTTCCAGTACAGGAAAAGCTGAGCACCTACACCAAGGAGCTGATCCCAGTCCTTGGTAGTGTGGATGTAAGTGTAATCCATAATGGCGCGGTGCACAAGTTACCTCTGTGGATTGTTGCAGGTGATGGTCCAACACTACTCAGAAGAAGGTGGATGAAGAAAATCCAGTGGAAATGGGAAGACCTCTTCACTCTAGCAATCAATGTTGCCCGTGCTCAGAGGCAGAGCAAAACCTCACCTTCACTTGTGCCAGGCACCACAGAACAGACCAGTGCAGCACCTGAGGCACAGACCGTTCATCACGACTGCATGGCAATGATCCGAATGGAACGACCTAAAAGTACCTTCCCGGCTCCAGTGGCAGGACTCCTGGGGAAGAAGATCGAATTCATAGGCACTCTTCCAGCTTTTGCGGCAGAATCGCAGGAGAGAAGGATCAAGGCAGTCAACCTCGAGGACAGAGGCAAGATGGCGTCCCTGCTGCAGCGAGGTGCAGCGTGGTTGAAAAAAAAGATGGCCGCGGCCATACCACGAGGTGCAATGCAGAGGGACCTATACGTGGTGTCTAACAAAGGATTTGATTGTGGTAAAGCCAGCAGGGTTCTCTTAAAGAAGACCTGCAACCAACTGAACTTAAAGAGACATTGTATGCATGGCAATCAATGTAACGAACCGATTAAGGTTGTGAACAAAATGTTGTTGCGAAATGTCGGTACGATTCCTAATGTAAAGAACAAAATGTTGTTGCGAGATGTCGGTACCAGGCCTAATGTAAAGAACAAAATGTTGTTGCGAGATGTCGGGAATAGAATGTCTCCAAAAGTAGCAAGCGAGCGAATTCAGGAGGGTAAAGGAGCTGATCCTGACGCCCTGCCCCAGGTGACCCCACAAGTTATAGGTCAGCGACCTCAGGAGGGTGAAGGCACTGATCCTGGTACCCTGCTCCAGGGATAAAGGTGGGAGAAGAAAGAGAGGGGGGAAGGATAGAGAGGTGCATGTGTGCAGGTGATGGCTGTGTTATATCTCCATCTGGGTGTTTGCAATTTGTTGCAATGTATGGGGGCTGGGGACCACACTCCTTCTTTGTCTTTGTACTCTGTTAGTGGACATGTTGAACATGTGATTTATGTCAATGGTGGAAAAAGTTGGTTGTTGTCGGGGGTTGGGTGTTATTGGCTGTGATACTTATGATTTCAGACCACTATTGGTATTAAACTTTTGTTATTGAACATAACCTTGTTGCACATTATCTCACACCGTGATTCCTTAACACGAAAGGGTTAAATACAACTTAACATCAATCAACGTAAACTTTAGCTGGCACCAAGGTGATGGGCACCATTGATGTCTGAGCTGCACACACACAGCAGTGTGTCAGCGTTTTCACTCACATCAGTGCTCTTTCAGGCAAATCTTTCCGATATCAGCTCCTCACGTAAGAGTGGCATTTAACAAATGCCAGCCACACCGCTGGCATTCGTCCCGGTTAGTTCCACTTTTTGTGGTCGGTTTTTTGAGCGAGCAATTTTCTGGGCGATATGTGTGTGAGGTGATGAAATTGACAATGGATGAACTCCTTGGCCGCTAGTTTGGGTAAATATGCTCTTTACGACAAAAAACAGTGGGCGGGCGTTAATATTGAATCTCGGCGTTAATTTTGTGCGGAAAGTAATGCTGGGCGATATTATGGGCGTTGAATTCGCTCATTCTGCTGATTCCGCCCAAAAAACGTGGGCGGGCGGTATTATTTTTTCTTTAAGCCCATTGGGAAAATAACGCTCGCCGATAAGTCTCCTAAAAAAGCCCATCAGTTTCCATTTTGTGCCAAAATGGGTGATATATGGGCAATATACGTAATTTCAGCGGTAAAACGGGTGTTAAGTGGGCGTTAAGTATGCAAAGAAAGTGGAGGTTCTAGCCCATGATCTTTATGGTGAGAAATGCAGGGAACAACACCAACCCTTGTACATGGTCTTCTTTGACAAAGATCTTCGACACCGTTAACCACGAGGGACTATGAAGCATCCTCCTCCGTTTCGGCAGTCCCCAAATGTTTGTTTCCCATCCTCCACCAGCTCCACGACGACATGCAAGCCGTGATCCTGACCAACAGATCCACCACAGACCCAATCCATGTCCGAACCGGGGTTAAGCAGGGCTGCGTTATCGCGTCAACCCTCTTCTTGATCTTCCTCGCTGCAATGCTCCACCTCACACTCAACAAGCTCCCAGCAGGAGTGGGACTAAACTATAGAACCTGTGGGAATCTGTTCAACCTTCGTCTCCAGGCCAGATCCAACACCGTCCCATCCTCTGTTGTCGAGTTACAGTACGCGAACGCGCACATTCAGAGACTGAACTCCAAGTCATAGTCAACACCTTCACTGAGGCGTATGAAAGCATGGGCCTTACACTAAACATCCGTAAGACAAACGTCCTCCACCAACCTGACACCGCCACACAGCACTGCCTCCCAGTCATCAAGATCCATGGCGCGGCCCTGGAAAACGTGGAGCACTTTCCATACCTTGGGAGCCTATTATCTGCAAGGGCAGGCATCGACGACGAGATTCAACACCATCTCCAGTGCGCCAGCGCAGCCTGCGGCAGCCTGAGGAAGATAGTTTTTGAATATCAGGCCCTCAAATCTGGCACCAAGCTCATGGTCTACAGGGCTGCAGTGATACCCGACCTCCTGTATGGCTCAGAGACATGGACCATATACAGTAGACAACTCAAATCGCTCCAACGATGTCTCCGCAAGATCCTGCAAATCCCCTGGGAGGACAGATGCACCAATGTCAGTGTTCTCGATCAGGCCAACGTCCCCAGCATCGATGCATTGACCACACTCGACCAGCTCCATTGGGCGTGTTATGTATTTAACCCTTTGTAACCTGCATCACACCTGTCCACCAGATGACTTACCTGTTGGAGTCCCAAGGGATCCCAGCATCTCTTGGGAGCACAGTATATAAGCAGGCCACCCACGAGGCACCTGCATTCTGGAACTACAATAAAGGAGCTAAAGTCACACTTGCTCATTACACACAGTACTCGGTCTGACCATTTATTATGAGTAAAACAATTGCCGACTAAGTAACGAACCACGCGGAAATGCAAAGAACAGTCGGCATCCTGGAGAAGTTCTCAGAGAGGGACGATTGGGAGGCCTTCATGGAGAGACTCGACCAATAATTCATAGCCAACGACCTGGAAGGGGACAAAAACGCGACCAAACAAAGGGCAATCCTCCTAACTGTCTGTGGGGCAACAACCTATGGCCTCATGAAGAATCTCCTGGCCCCAGCTAAACCAACAGAGAAATCCCACAAAGAACTGTGTACGCTGGTCCGGGAGCACCTAAATCCTAAGGAAAGTGTTTTGATGGCGAGATATCGGTTCTATATGTGTCAACGATTGGAGGGCCAGGAAGTGGCGAGCTACATCACCAAAGTAAGGCACCTTGCAGGACATTGTGAGTTTGAGGGATTCCTAGAACAAACGTTCAGAGACTTTTTTGTACTGGGCATCGGACATGAGACAATCCTTCGCAAACTATTGACTGTAGAAACTCCGAATCTGAGTAAAGCCATAACGCTAGCACAGGCATTTATGTCCACCAGCGACAACACCAAGCAGATTTCGCAGAACAAAGAAGTTTCGGCCAGTACTGTGCATAAAGTAACGTCGGTTTTGAGCAGAAATGTACAGGACAGAACATACATGCCGGTTGCTGTGGCCCGACCTCAATTGACCCAGAGTCCGCCATCAACTGTTAATGCGAGGCAGTTAACACCATGTTGGCGCTGCGGGGGTGATCATCGGCCCCATCAATGCCGCTTTAAGCACTATGCAGTCAATGGCTGCAGAACAATGGGACACCTCCAACGAATGTGCAGGTGAGCTGCAAACTCTACAAATCCTGCAAACCACCACGTTGCAGAGGTAGATCGGTCCACAGTGAATCAGATGGAATTGGAAACTTGTACGGAGAAGGCAGAGGTGTACGGAGTACACACGTTCACGACAAAATGCTCACCAATAATGTTGAAAGTTGAACTGAATGGTATTCCAGTGTCTATGGAGTTGGACACAGGGGCAAGCCAGTCCATAATGAGTAAAATGGCCTTAGACAGGGTGTGGGGGAAGAAGGCACACAGGCCCAAGCTCAGCCCTATTCACACCAAACTAAGGACTTGTACAAAGGAACTAATCCCTGTAATTGACAGTGCTGAAGTCAAAGTCTCCTATGATGGAACAGTACACAAACTCCCGCTGTGGATTGTGCCGGGGATGACCCCACGTTGTTTGGCAGAAGCTGGCTGGGGATAATCCGCTGGAACTGGGACGACATCCGAGCGCTCTCGTCAGTCGATGACACCGCACGTACCCAGGTTCTCAGCAAATTCCCTTCGTTCTTTGAGCCAGGCATTGGAAGTTTCTCGGGGGCGAAAGTGCAGATCCATTTGGTTCCCGGTACGCGACCCATCCACCACAAGGCTCGGACAGTACCGTACATGATGCATGAAAAAGTGAAAATCGAGCTGGACAGGCTTCAACGTGATGGTATCATATCGTGCCAGTGGAATTCAACGACTGGGCCAATCTGATTATTCCGGTACTCAAGGAGGACAGTATGGTTAGAATTTGCGAGGACTATAAAGTAACGATTAACTGTTTTTCGCTGCAGGACCAGTACCCGCTACCCAAGGCAGACACCTATTCACGACCCTGGCTGGAGGGAAGATGTTCACCAAGCTGGACCTGACCTCGGCCTACATGACGCAGGAGCTGGAGGAGTCTTCGAAAGGCCTCACCTGCATCAACACGCACAAAGGTCTGTTTATCTACAACTGGTGCCCGTTCGGGATTCAGTCGGCTGCAGCGATCTTCCAGCGGAACATGGAAAGCCTGCTAATGTCGGTTCCTTGCACAGTGGTCTTCCAGGACGACATATTGGTTACAGGTCAGGACACCATGGAGTAATTGAAGAATCTGGAGGAGGCTCTTAATCAGTTGGATCGAGTGGGGCTCAGGTTGAAACGCTCGAAGTCTGTTTTCCTGGCACAGGACGTCGAATTCTTAGGAAGGAGAATCGCAGCAGACGGCATCAGACCCACTGACGCCAAGACGGAGGCCATCAAGAACGCACCGAGACCGCAGAACATGACGGAGCTGCGGTTGTTCCTGGGATTCCTTAATTATTTCGGTAATTTCCTACCTGGGTTAAGCACCCTGCTAGAACCCCTGCATGCACTGCTGTGCAAGGGAGACGACTGAGTATGGGGAAATTCACAAGAGGCTGCCTTTAAGAAAGCCAGAAATTTACTGAGTTCTAACAAACTGCTTGTTCTGTATAACGCATGTAAACGACTAGTGTTAGCTTGTGATGCGTCGTCATACGGGATCGGTTGTGTGTTACAATAGGCTGATGAATCGGGAATTTTGCAACCAGTTGCGTATGCATCCAGGAGTTTGTCCAAGGCCAAAAGGGCCGACAGCATGGTTGAAAAAGAGGTTCTGGCGTGCGTTTACGGGGTAAAAAAAATGCACCAGTACTTGTTTGGCCTCAAGTTCGAGCTTGAAACTGACCACAAGCCGCTCATATCGCTATTCTCGGAGAGCAAAGGGATTAATACCAATACCTCTGCCCACCACCAAAGATGGGCGCTCACGCTGTCGGCATACAACTATGTAATTCGCCACAGACCGGGCACAGAGAACTGTGCAGATGCTCTCAGTCGGCTACCATTGCCCACCATCGGGGTGGAAATGGCACAGCCAGCAGACTTGCTTATGGTCATGGAGGCATTTGAGAACAAGAAATCCCCCGTTAAGGCCTGCCAGATCAGGACCTGGACCAGCCAGGATCCTTTACTGTCCTTGGTAAAAAAAACTGTGTCCTCCATGGGAGCTGGTCCAGTGTCCCAGCGGAGATGCAGGAAGCAAGTAAGCCATTCCACAGACGCAAAGATGAGCTGTCCCTGCAGGCGGACTATCTCTTGTGAGGCAATCGTGTGGTCTTGCCCAAGAAAGGCAGAGACACATTTATTTGTGAACTACACGGCACCCACCCAGGCATCATGATGATGAAAGCCATAGCCCGATCCCATGTGTGATGGCCTGGGATTGACTCAGATTTAGAGACATGTGTGCGCCAGTGCAACACTTGCTCTCAGTTGAGCAAAGCACCCAGAGAGGCACTGCTAAGTTTATGGTCCTGGCCAACCAAACCATGGTCAAGGATCCATGTAGACTATGCGGGTCCATTCCTAGGCAAAGTGTTTTTGGTTGTCATGGATGCTTACTCAAAGTGGATTAAATGTGCAATAATGTCTGTAAACACGTCCACGACCACTATTGAAAGTCTACGCTCTATGTTTGCCACGCATGGTCTGCCCAATGTCCAAGTCAGCGACAATGGGCCGTGCTTCACCAATGCCGAATTCAAAGAGTTCAAGACCCACAACGGGATCAAATATGTCACATCTGCGCCTTTCAAGCCTGCATCCAATGGCCAGGCAGAACAGGCAGTTCAGACCATCAAGCAAAGCTTGAAACGCATGTCGGAAGGCTCCCTGCAGACCCGGTTGTACTGAGTACTGCTCAGCTACCACACCAGACCTCACTCACTCACAGGGATTCCCCCAGCTGAGCTGCTCATGAAAAGGGTGCTTAAAATAAGGCTCTCTCTGGTCCACCCTGATCTACATGATGACGTGGAGGACAAGCGGCATCAACAAAGTGTGTACCATGACCGCGCAGATTTGTCATGCGATATTAAGATCAATGATCCTGTGTTTGTGCTCAGTTATGGACATGGTCCCAAATAGCTCACTGGCACGGTCATAGCCAAAGAGGGGAGTAGGGTATTTCAGGTCAAACTGACCAATGGACAAATGCACCGAAGACACTTGGACCAAATTAAACTGGGGTTCACCAGCAGCTACGTACAACCTGAAGAGGACACCACCAACTTTGACCTTCCAACACACACACAAGTGGGAACTAACATCACACTTGACCACAAAACAAAACTCATCATCCCCAGCAGCCTGGCAAGGCCGGCTGCCTTGCAGCCCAATGAAGAACTGATCAACCCAACCACACCAGCATTTGTACCGAGACGATCGACAAGGGAACGCAAAGCCGCAGATCATCTCACCTTGTAAATAAGTGTATTGTTGACTTCACGGTGGAGTGATGTTATGTATTTAACCCCTGGTAACCTGCATCACACCTGTCCACCAGAGGGCCTACCTGCTGGAGTCCCAAGG
Organism: Pristiophorus japonicus; assembly: GCF_044704955.1. Taxonomy (NCBI): domain Eukaryota; kingdom Metazoa; phylum Chordata; class Chondrichthyes; family Pristiophoridae; genus Pristiophorus; species Pristiophorus japonicus. Next base: position 146,319,714 of record NC_091983.1, read on the forward strand.
GATCCCAGCATCCCTTGGGAACACAGTATATAAGCAGGCCACCCACGAGGTACCTGCACTCTGGAACTACAATAAAGGAGCTAAGGTCACACTTGCTCATTACACACAGTACTCGGTCTGACCATTTATTATGAGTATAACAGAGCGGGCCACATTGTTCGAATGCTTGATACAAGACTCCCAAAGCAAGCACTCTACTCGGAACTCCTACACGGCAAACGAGCCCCAGGTGGGCAGAGGAAACATTTCAAGGACACCCTCAAAGCCTCCTTGATAAAATGCAACATCCCCACTGACACCTGGGAGTCCCTGGCCAAAGACCGCCCGAAGTGGAAGAAGAGCATCGGGAGGGCACTGAGCACCTCGCGTCTCATCGCTGAGAGCATGCAGAAATCAAGTGCAGACAGTGGAAGGAGCATACAGCAAACCAGACTCCCCACCCACCCTTTCCTTCAATGACTGTCTGTCCCACCTGTGACAGAGACTGTAATTCCCGTATTGGACTGTTCAGTCACCTAACAACTCACTTTTAGAGTGAAAGCAAGTCTTCCTCGATTTCGAGGGACTGCCTATGATGATGATGATGATGATAGTATAAAGTACCCCCCACTGGACAAAGGCCTAGCTCTGTCAAGCCCATGTGGTGGCTGGTGTGCAACGGCCACCACATGTTAAAAAAATTCATGCTCAGGCATCTTCCACCCTTCAACATGTAGTTTGGGACCTGGAATATTAGGTCCTTCATTGAAATACCTGTGTACTCATCCTTTTTTGGCATGGAAGCAAGTCATCCTTGATACCGCCTATGATGATGATGATGAATGGATAATTGTGTTTGGCATTACTATCTTCTTAATTTTAATAAAAATTCAGAAACTAAATTACAAAAGCTTCAGATGTAGTAAATATGGTGTCTAATGCATCATAAGGTTCTGCGATGTCCACCTATGTGTGAAGAGTTTTCAGAGCTGTGCTCTTTCCAGAACTGTGGACGATCAGAGCCTCCCTTGGGAGGGGGAGGAAAATAACGGAGGTCATTTTCACCATCACCGCTTGAATGGTAAACTGGCCGAATGGATCATCCGACCGTTGTAGAACCCGCACTGTTTTTATTTCCATTGATTTCAATAGAAATGAAAATCGAGTTGGCTCGATAATGGGCGAGCGATTTGCTTTACCAGTTTACCATTGAGGCAGCAAAATTGACAATTATCCCGCAATCTCTCCTCACTGAAATTTCTGTCATGAAATAAGTTCCATACCTCTAAATGATTAGGATTTAGCTTCTTTCTTTTCCTTACTGTTGTTATTTCTAATTTTCCCACCAGTTACTTCCATCACCTTTTTCTGCTCTGTAATATTGTGGAGGCTGATCACCTGATCATTTGAGCTTGTTCAGAGACTTTGCAGAGAGAGACCTCAAGTGTACAATGATGAAATAACTTTCAGTTTTGTTCCGGCAATTCACCTCACGCATAGCAGTTATGTTCACACAGAGTAACATAATTAATAGTGTGGTCACAGAAAAAAGTGGAAAGATTTTCTATTATAAACTGACAGTATTACAGAACATTTAGATATTCCTATATATATTAGGGTTACATCTCTTTCTAAACCTTTAACTTCCACTAAAAGCATTGATAACTAAAGGTATTGGGGAGAAATTTGGGGCGTTTACGCCTCCTGTTAACTAACGGGGCTCAAACGACTTTTCGCCCGGGAGCAGCACCACTACCACGGCGGCAGTACCCTGTAGCTCCAACCGGTAATACCCCGCTCCACTGTGCCAGCGAGGACGGCATCTTCACTGTGCATTATGACCCGTTTTCATCCAGAGTGAAAGTTCGGTAGCACCACCTGAAGCTGCCGCGGGCAATGCCCGCAATAACTTCAGAGGGAGTGTACCAGGTTGTAGACCGCTCGCGGGGCAATAATTAAAGGGGAGATGGGGGACATAAAAAAAAATGGACAACTAAACGGTCAAGGCCTTCTTCCCCCTTGATCTCAGGGTCTGTGCCATGATCCTGCAACCCGACACTTTGCTTGTGTGCTGGGCTGCTGCCAGGGCACCCCACTCCCTGGTGATTCAAGAATATCCCTGTTTCCCGCCCATAGAGTCGGCAGCTTGGCCCTCTCCTTTAATGAAGGGGAGGGCCCTGTCTATGAAGCAGCACAAGCTAAGGAGTCTTTCCGCCCCGCTCACCCCGCACAGAGCAAGTGGAGTGCGATATTTTGCGCTCCAGTTGCTCTCGGGGGAGGTAAGCCGAAAATAGGTTGTGGGGCAGGACTTCTCACCTCGCAGCTTTTATCACCCCATTGGACGGTACGCAAGTTCGGCTAACTAAGCATTTTCAGCAAATTCACCTTCAAATGCTGTGGGAATTGGAGGGAGAAAGGGCACATCAGTATATATAGGTGTAAGCTTGTGCTACAAATAGCTAGTACCTTTTAATTATTTTAATTAAATGGATATAATTTTAGTGCCATAAACTAAGAGCAAAGAGCAGAGGTCAATAAAATGCATAACTAGTTCTTAATGCTATTGATCTATCTCTTCAAATCAATTGTTTTCACAAGTAAGATTCTTCGGCTGCCACCTGCAGTATATGTTAAAAAAGATCAATAAATAACTCCAAGATGAAAAGCTGGCACTAAGCATGATCAATAATTCTGTATAGGTTTTTGTCACAATGAAAATAAAGTAAAAGCAGATACCAAACCATTCTTCCACCAGATGTTGCTAGTTCACTGATTTTATTCTATAGCTTAGTATTTTCAAAGCCTGCAAACAATTTGGTCCTAAATAATCTTAACTAAAACAATGAACTAAAGAATTTAACTGTAATTTCTCCATTATTTAGTGGCCTTAATAATGAATTGAAGTGGTTTTGTAAGAAGAAAACTTGTGTGCTTCAATAAAATCACATGCTACAGGAGTTTTTTCTTGAAGCAATTTCCACTTACAAGCATCTGTCAAACTGACCTTGCTTAAAAAAAAGACTTGGATTTATATAGCTTCTTTCACAACAACCGAACGTCTCAAAGCGCTTTACAGCCAATTAAGTACTTTTGGAGTGTAGTCACTGTTGTAATGTAAGAAACGCGGCAGCCAGTTTGCGCACACCAAGCCCCCACAAACAGCAATGTGATAATGACCAGATAATCTGTTTTTGTTGTGTTGATTGAGGAATAAATATTGGCCAGGACACCGGGGATAACTCTCGTGCTCTTGTTCAAAATAGTGCCATGGGATCTTTTACGACCACCTGAGAGAGCAGACGGAGCCTCGGTTTAACGTCTCATCCGAAAGGTGGCACCTCCAACAGTGCAGCAGTCCCTCAGCACTGAACTGGAGTGCCAGCCTAGATATTTTGTGCTCAAGTCTCTTCTAATACAACCACAATTATGCCAAGAAACTTAGGGGACTATTTTCCTGGCTGTAGTGCCAGTAGTGTAGGTGCTAAAGAGCCTCCAAGGTGGCCAAGATGGGGTCTTGAGTTGCAATGCCTGGTTAACCCGGCTTTAGCGGAAAATGCCATCTTGGTAAAGGATTTTAAGCACACACTAAGGACAGCCACCTTGAGGATGATTAAGCCTCTGATTACCAATTAAAATGTCCCCTCACGCTCATTAAAGAGGCTGCACACCATTTTTCTGGCTAGCACTGCAATTAATGATCTCGCCTAGTAATGAGCAGCTAATGAAGTTGTTGGTGAGGATTGCGAGTGCGACTTAAAGCCATGCTCACTTGCTGATTGCGCTCAACTGACTAGATTGAATTTGAAGAGGACTTCTGATGCACATCAGGAGACTTTCTGAGACATTTTGTCAAGACATCACCAACACTCTACAGTTTTTACAGAAATTCTCTGAGGATTTCACCTCAAAAGAGTCAGTGCAGTGCCAATGTATCTTATTGGAGACCTTATGGGTCACCAGGAGAAAGGGAGTGCTTGGTCATGGGGATTTTGCTAGCGGTCCCCATTACTCTGGAGGAAGAATGGGAGGAGGCGATGAGGCCAGGCAGAGCTGCACCAGCTGCTGGAGGAGAGAGGGACAGGGAGTGAATAGGGCTCTCAGCACGAAGCCCGATCCACCCAGGGTCTTCAGAGAGCACGACTCCTATATTCATATGACCCAATACAAGTGCATGAGGAGGTTGCACTTTAACAAGGAGGTTGTCACAGAGATCTGAGGCTCTATACTCTCTGAGAAATTACTATATATTATTCCCTATTGCCAGACAAGACCAGAGGCAGAGAGCACGAGGATTCAACAGGATTGCAGGATTCCCCATGGTCCATGGAGCCATAAATGTACACATGTGGCCGTGCAAGCTGCCATTTAGCTGCCATCCAGGGAGCTGCCATGCTGATTTTATAATGAGACAGTGATCTGTCCCACAGATGTTTGAGCCCCAATGCAATGTTCATGGCTGGCTACTAGATGGCAAGGGATACCCTCTGCTGCCAAGTCTCACGACTCCCCTGAGAAAGCCCCAGACACCAGCTGAGCACTCATAAAATGAGAGCCACTCAGCCACCAGGAATATCATTGACCAGACCATTGGGATTCTCAAGCAGAGGTTTACATGCCTTGACTGGTCAGGAGATGTCCTGAAGTACTTGGCCGAGAGTCTTCAGACTTGATATATGCTCCACAATCTGGAAATCATGAGAAACCAGCCATTACCACCAACAATTGTGCCAGAGGGTCAACCTCAGCAGCCACAAGAGGAGGAGGAGAAGGAAGAAAAGGGGGAACCAGGGCCAGCACCAGAGGGTTTCAGGTAGACGGCCCGCACCTGGGAGGGTCGCTCGTCGCCATCTAATTGAAGATCGAATTTGAAAGACGTTCCCCACCAACGGAATTCGGAGCACTGATGTCACATGCCTTACCTTCCAGGTCTAAGGATAAATCAAGAAGTCCACCATCTGCACTCAATCCTTTCATGAACAACACAAAAGAAAAGATCACAGCCGCGAGATTCGGTACCTTAGCGCCGGACATTATGGCCCGTTTGAAGCAACAAATGGTGCTTGGCGTGCTTCTGTTGACCTCTGGTGTGGCCTGCATTGATCGCCAGTTTGGGAAGGGTGATAACACGCCCAATACCTGCTTGCGTTGGAAAAATTCAGATAAGACAGATTGTGACGTCAATGATGCTAATTTGATGCACAACCTTCCATTTTGGACGTCACTGCTCCACTGTATGCCCTCTCCTAAACACGCACAGCTGATCTTGGACCCCCCCACCAGTGCTACTTAAAAGGACACAATGCAACTTTGAGGTAAGTTGCTTTTTGCTGCTGCACTGGTTATTGTACAATTTATTTGTGTAGTGGCGTGTTGTAAGATATTTTAAACATTATTATAGAGTGCAGGGAGTGCTGCTGGCTGTTGGGAAGGCATTGGCTGTTAAAGGAAGGCCTCTGACTACACCACGTGCTCCCAGTCATGGGGGTTCTACTTGCAGTCCACCTCACGCTGCAGCATGACAGGGAAATGGAGCAGAGGTAGCAAAGACAAGCTGCTTGCAGAGGGAGGAGGAGGAGGGGTAGGAGGGCTCTCAGCAAGAGGCCTTACCAACCTAGGACCTTCAGGGAGCACTTGTCCTACCTGCACCTAAGCCAGGAGCAATGCATTCAGAGGCTCCACTTCACCAAGGCATGGTCACAGAACTCTGCCACCTCTAGGAACCAGACCTGCAACCTCTGAGCAGGGCAACAAGAGTGCTGCCAGTGGCCCTCAAGGTGGCAGTGGCCCTCAATTGTTTTGCCAGCAGATCCTTCCAGGCTGCAGCAAGCGACAGAGCTAACATATCACAGTTCACTATCCTTTGCTGCAGGAGGAGGGTGCCCGTGGCTTTCCCAAGATATTGGGCTTCCCCATGGTGCAGGACGCCATTGACTGCAAGCATGTGGCTTTGCGTGCACTGCATATCAATCCTGAGATGTTCCGTAACCACAAAGGCTTCTACTCACTTAATGTGAAGTTGGTGTGCGATCACGCCCAGCACATCATGATGGTGAATGCCCGGTATCCTGGCAGCTGTCATGATGCCTTCATCCTGCGTCAGTCCGATGTGTCAGCAATCTTTTAGCCACCAGGGGTTTCATTGATTGCAATCAGAGTCTGATGGGGCATTTCGTGGACAGCCCATCCGGAAGGGGAATTGACTGTCTGCCTTCTCCCTCCCTCCTCTTCCTCTTGCCCCTCTTCCTCCTCCTCATCCTCCTCCTCTCCTTTATCCGCCTTCTGGGGTGATCCCACAATCCCTGCTGACAAGTAGTGAAGCATGCAGCAGACAACCACAAAATGGGGCACCCGCTCCAGCGAGTATTGGAGGGCTTCTCTCGAGCGGTCAAGGCAGCGGAAGTGTTGCTTGAGCACCCTTGAGCTTGCTGACGTTCCTGGTGACAATATGGCTATCATTATATGAATGCTGGCCACGAGTGGTGGGGTTGTGGAGGGGAATCATGAGCCAGGTGGAGAGCCAATATTCCTTGTCTCTGACGAGGCAAACAAAATGAATAAATTTATCAAAAATCAATTGACACATATTTACATGTACAATATGAACTAACCTTGTGCATTCCCTTACTGCTGTCGTTCAGGTCCCCTTTCATGTCCCAGTGCTCCTGCGAAGTGCTCCCCCAGTGGCCACAGCATAGCTGATGGAAGGCTGTTGATTTTCCATGGGGGGCTGGATTTCATATGGCCTTGCAGGATGACCTCGAGCAGATCTGGCCCTAGAAGACCCAGCTGCTGACTGCAACACCTTGGCATGGGTGGCAGCAGTCGAGCTGGCTGACTGACAAGCAGCGGCATGAGCAATGGCAGAGTGGCAGTTGTGGGAACTGGAATGCTGTCATCCTGAGAGAGGACAGCAGGTTCCTGCTCCACTGACCCATTGCCACTCCCTGGTGCGGCACCTCAGCATTCCTAGCAATCTCTTGGAGCATAGATTGCTGGGCTGCTGCGACACCTTGCAAGCTCCGGTCAATGGTGGTAAACCCAGCCACGATGACAGCAGTCTGAGCATGGGTGGTAGCAAGCTAGGACTGCATGAGAGCGGTCTGTGCTTCCACTGCAGCACTAAGACGTTGGGTCGCTTCCACCAATGCTGCAATGGCAGCCGTGACATCGCCCATCACACGCACATTATTTCCTACCTGGAAATCCTCCAAGTTCTGTGCAGAGCCCCATGAAATGTTCGAGACAGACTCCTCCATGCTCCTTGACATTGCCAAGAAGCAACTAGCAATTCAGTGTGCATGTCCATCACCTTTCTTCTGAAGGCCACCCCATCGGAGTCCTCATCTGAGTCATGTGCAGCATAACTCGCAGCGAACTCACCCTCCAGGGAGTTGGCCCCCAAGATACCTTTTCCCCCGGCCTTGCTGCAACCCACTCATGCCCGTTGCTTCACCTTGTACAGATCCCGTTTCTACACTAGCCTCTAAAGAATGCACAGTGCCAGTTTCTGAGCTGATGCCTGTGAGTGACAGATGCAGTGATGCTGTGTCTTCTTTTTCTCCCCCATTCGCTCTCCTCCATCACCTCGAGGGCAGGTTGCTTGGATGCTTGGTCTTGATTATTTGATTATCTGAAAGCAGAAAGGCACAAGAGTTGGATTATGGTGAGGGGATGAGGGAGCGGAAGAAAGATATGCATGCATAGAGCATCAGCAGCTTGAAAGATTGTGGGCTGAGAGGGAACTGGAACGTGAGAAAAAGGAATAGGAATGAGCATACCGTTGTTGTCCCTGAGGGCTTCAACCTCGCCAGTTGCCATGGCCTCTATGATCTGCCACACAATTGTGACCAGCATTCTCTCCTCCAGCTGTCTGACATTGTGGATGTCAGCCTGCCCCCCTGCCTCCCCCCCCCCCCCGCCTGTCTGCCGCTACTCCCCCCAGTTATGTGCGACCTTGGCCTGCAAGAGAAAGGGAAGTGTGTGATTGAGTGTGGTGCAATGTATTTGGGTGATGTACCTGCCATAACTAAATAGCTGTTGAGCATTAAGCAGTAATTTTCATGCTGAAGCCAAGTGGCCGAAATTGTGTGCAAGGTGTGTGGTTTGGATGTGAGTGTTATAGCAGTGGTAAGGTTGTTAGGCTGAAGTGAAGCTCTGATTGTAAGGAGTGAGTGCTGATAGGTAAAGATTGTAGGTAGATAGTGCTGGGGGTGTGCTGCATTGAGGTGTGTGTGAGGCTTGTGGTGCAGATGATGGGCATTTGCTGAAACGCAGGTCACGAAGCCGGCCGACATCCACCTCAGGGTGCTACTTAAAGGGGAGGGCACCAGCGCCCGCCGCCACCATCTTTTCTGGATTGCCGTCTCTCTGGGCGGCTCCAAGATGGCAACCCCAGCGTGGTCCGGGCCGCCATTGTGCAGCCCGGCACTCCATTTTGGATGTTGGGCTGTAGGCGCGGTCCCACACTGCCCTGGTGGCCTAGTGGAGGCCATCAGAGGCATTGCAGAGTGCACAGCGGCCCTCCCCTTTAAATGGATGGGAGAGGCATTGAATCGAGTCAGCTCTACGCGGAGCATCCCTCACCACCGTTGTAGCACCCCAGAAACTGCCCCCAAAAGAAGTGAGATTGCACTCCACTTCCTTTGGGGGGCAGTAAGTCCAATCCAGCAGCGGGTCTTCTGCATCAGGCGCAGAAATTTCCAGCCCCAGCTGGTTACCGCCCCCAATTACCATTATTTAAACACGCTTGGAGGTGTGTTTAGCACTCAAGCGCTGATTAGGAGCAATGTTCCTGGAGCGGTATTATCCACGCACGCACTTCATCTGAAAGTGTGGATTTCTTTAATGGCATGTGGGTGTCGCTGGCAAAGCCAGAAATTATTGCCCATCCATAATTGCCCTTGAGAAGTTGATAGTGAACCGCCTTCTTGAACCACAGAAGACAATTAAGAGTCGACCATATTGCTGTGGGTCTGGAGTCATGTGTAGGCTATACCAGGTAAGGACAGCAGATTTCCTTCCCAAAAGGATATTAAGGCCAGGTGGGTTTTTATGACAATCCGATCGAAACATAGAAACATAGAAAATAGGTGCAGGAGTAGGTCATTCGGCGCTTCGAGCCTGCACCACCATTCAATAAGATCATGGCTGATCATTCACCTGATTTCTCTCCATAACCCTTCAACTCTTTAGCTGTAAGGGCCATATCTAACTCCCTCTTGAATATATCCAATGAACTAGCATCAACAATTCTCTGTGGTAGGGAATTGCACAGGTTAACAACTCTGAGTGAAGAAGTTTCTCCTCATCTCCGTCCTAAATGGCCTTATCCTTCGACCATGTCCCCTAGTTCTGGACTTCCCCAACATCGGGAACATTCTTTCTGCATCTAACCTGTCCAGTCCCGTCAGAATTTTATATGTTTCTATGAGATCCCCTCTCATCCTTCTAAACTCCAGTGAATACAGGCCCAGTCGATCCAGTCTTTCCTCATATGTCAGTCCTGCCATCCTGGGAACCAGTCTGGTGAACCTTCGCTGCACTCCCTCAATAGCAAGAATGTCCTTCCTCAGATGAGGAGACCAAACGGAACACAATATTCCAGGTGAGGCCTCAACAAGGCCATGTACAACTGCAGTAAGACCTCCCTGCTCCGATACTCAAATCCCCTAGCTATGAAGGCCAACATACCATTTGTCTTCTTCAGCACCTGCTGAACCTGCATGCCAACTTTCAATGACTGATGTACCATGACACCCAGGTCTCACTGCACCTCCCCTTTTCCTAATCTGCCGCCATTCAGATAATATTCTGCCTTTGTGTTTTTGCCACCAAAGTGGATAACCTCACATTTATCCACATTATACTGCATCTGCCATGCGTTTGCCCACTCACCTAACCTGTTCAAGTCACCCTGCAGCCTTTTAGAGTCCTCCTCATAGCTCACTTTGCCACCCAGCTTAGTGTCATCTGCAAACTTGGAGATATTACACTCAATTCCCTCATCTAAATCATTAATGTATATTGTAAATAGCTGGGATACCAGCACTGAGCCCTGCGGTACCACACTAGTCAGTGCCTGCCATTCTGAAAAGGACCTGTTTATCCCGACTCTCTGCTTCCTGTCTGCCAACCAGTTCGCTATCCACATCATTATATTACCCTCAATACCATGTGCTTTAATTTTGCAAACCAATCTCTTGTGTGGGACCTTGTCAAAAGCCATTTGAAAGTCCAAATACACCACATCCACTGGTTCTCCCTTGTCCACTCTACCAGTTATATCCTCAAAAAATTCAAGCAGGATTTGTCAAGCAGGATTGCCCTTTCATAAATCCATGCTGACTTGGACTGATCCCATCGCTGCTTTCCAAATGTGCTGCTATTTCATCTTTAATAATTGATTCCAACATTTTTTCCACTACTGATGTCAGGCTAACCGGTCTGTAATTACCTGTTTTCTCTCTCCTTCCGATCTTAAAAAGTGGTGTTACTCTAGCTACCCTCCAGTCCATAGGAACTGATCCAGATTCGATAGACTGTTGGAAAATGATCAGCAATGCATCAACTATTTCTAGGGCTACCTCCTTAAGTGCTCTGGGATGCAGACTATCAGGCCCCGGGGATTTATCGGCCTTCAATCCCATCAATTTCCAGAACACAATTTCCCGCCTAATGAGGATTTCCTTCAACTCTTCCTTCTCACTAGACCCTCGGTCCCCTCGTATTTCCGGAAGGTTATTTGTGTCTTCCTTTGTGAAGACAGAACCAAAGTATTTGTTTAACTGGTCTGCCATTTCTTTGTTCCCCATTATAAAGTCACCTGAATCTGACTGCAAGGTGCCTACGTTTGTTTTCACTAATCTTTTTCTCTTCACATAAATTATAGAAGCTTTTACAGTCAGTTTTTATGTTCCAGAAAGCTTCCTCTCATACTCTATTTTCCCCCTCCTAATTAAACCCTTTGTCCTCCTCTGCTGTATTACAAAATTCTCGCAGTCCTCAGGTTTGCTGCTTTTTCTGGCCAACTTATATGCCGCTTCCTTGGATTTAACACTATCCTTAATTTCCCTTGTTAGCCACAGTTGAGCCACCTTCCCCGTTTTATTTTTATTCCAGACAGGGATGCACAATTATTGAAGTTCAGCCATGTGATCTTTAAATGTTTGCCATTGCCTATCCACCATCAACCCTTTAAGTACCACTCACCAGTCTATTGTAGCCAATTCACGACTCATACCATTCCTGTTTTTCCTTAAGTTCACGACCCAAGTCTCTGAATTAACTGTGTCACTCTCCATCTTAATAAACATAGAAACATAGAAATATAGAAAATAGGTGCAGGAGTAGGCCGTTCGGCCCTTTGAGCCTGCACCATATTCAATAAGATCATGGCTGATCATTCCCTCAGTACCCTTTTCCATACCCCTTGATCCCTTTAGCCGTAAGGGACATATCTAACTCCCTCTTGAATGTATCCAATGAACTGGCATCAACAACTCTCTGCGGCAGGGAACTCCACAGGTTAACAACTCTCTGAGTGAAGAAGTTTCTCCTCATCTCAGTCCAAAATGGTCTACCCCTTATCCTAAGACTGTGTCCCCTGGTTCTGGACTTCCCCAACATCGGGAACATTCTACCCACATCTAACCTGTCCCGTCCCGTCAGAATCTTATGTATTTCTATGAGATCCCTTCTCATCCTTCTAAACTCCAATGTACAAAGGCCCAGTTGAGCCAGTCTCTCCTCATATGTCAGTCCAGCCATCCCAGGAATCAGTCTGGTAAACCTTTGCTGCACTCCCTCAATAGCAAGAACGTCCTTCCTCAGATTAGGAGACCAAAACTGAATACAATATTCCAGGTGAGGCCTCACCAAGGCCCTGTACAACTGCAGTAAGACCTCCCTGCTCCTATATTCAAATCCCCTAGCTATGAAGGCCAACATACCATTTGCCTTCTTCACCGTCTGCTGTACCTGTATGTCAACTTTCAATGACTCATGAACCATGACACCCAGGTCTCATTGCACCTCCCCTTTTCCTAATCTGCCACCATTCAGATAATATTCTGTCTTCGCATTTTTGCCCCCAAAGTGGATAACCTCACATTTATCCATATTATACTGCATCTGCCATGCATTTGCCCACACCTAACCTGTCCAAGTCACCCTGTAGCCTCTTAGCGTCCCCCTCACAGCTCATACCCCCACCCAGTTTATTGTCAGCTGCAAACTTGGAGATATTACACTCAATTCCTTCATCTAAATCATTGATGTATATTGTAAAGAGCTGGGGTCCCAGCACTGAGCCCTGCGGCACTCCACTAGTCACTGCCTGCCATTCTGAAAAGGACCCTTTTATTCCGACTCGCTGCTTCCTGTCTGCCAACCAGTTCTCCATCCACGTCAGTATTACCCCCAATACCATGTGCTTTGATTTTGCAGACCAATCTCTTGTGTGGGATCTTGTCAAAAGCCTTTTGAAAGTCCAAATACACCAAATTCACTGGTTCTCCCTTGTCCACTCTACTAGTTACATCCTCAAAAAATTCCAGAAGTCAAGCATGATTTCCCCTTCATAAATCCATGCTGTCTTGGATAAAGAATTCTACCATATTATGATCACTCTTCCCCAAGGGGCCTCGCACCACAAGATTGCTAATTAGTCCTTTCTCAATACACATCACCCAGTCTAGAATGGCCAGCCCTGTAGTTGGTTCCTCGACATATTGGTCTCGAAAACCATCCCTAATACACTCCAGGAAATCCTCCTCCACCACTTTGCTACCAGTTTGGTTAGCCCAATCAATATGTAGATTAAAGTCGCCAATGATAACTGCTGTACCTTTATTGCACGCATCCCTAATTTCTTGTTTGATGCTGTCCCCAACCTCACTACTACTGTTTGGTGGTCTGTACATAACTCCCACTAGCGTTTTCTGTCCTTTGGTATTCCGCAGCTCCACCCATACCGATTCTACATCATCCAAGCTAATATCCTTCCTTACTATTGCATTAATTTCCTCTTTAACCAGCAATGCCACCCCACCTCCTTTTCCTTTCTGTCTATCCTTCCTAAATGTTGATTACCCCTGGATCTTGAGTTCCCAGCCTTGGTCACCCTGGAGCCATGTCTCCGTGATGCCAATTACATCATATCCGTTAACTGCTATCTGCGCAGTTAATTCGTCCACCTTATTCCGAATACTCCTCGCATTGAGGCACAGAGCCTTCAGGCTTGTCTTTTTAAAACACTTTGTCCCTTTAGAATTTTGCTCTAATGTGGCCCTTTTTGCTTTTTGCCTTGGGTTTCTCTGCCCTCCACTTTCTTCTTTCTATCTTTTGCTTCTGTCCCCATTCTACTTCCCTCTCTCTCCCTGCATAGGTTCCCATCCCCCTGCCATATTGGTTTAACCCCTCCCCAACAGCACTAGTAAACACTCCCCCTAGGACATTCGTTCCGGTCCTGCCCATCATTACTGGTACTGGCTTTTTTTTTGTTGAAATATTTGAAGAAGAGCAGGCAGCTCTCTTGGTATCCTGGTCACTAAGCGTACATCAACTAATATGACCAAATAAAAAATTAACTGGTTTTTCATCTCCATCTCATTGCTGTTTGTGGCACATTGGCTGGAATTTTATGACGTCCCTGTGGGTGCGATTGAAGGCGGGTCGGGACCCAGGAGGGAAATTTGTAATTCCTTGGAGCGGGTCGGGATGCACTGTCATCCCGCTCCCACATACCTTACCCTCGGGTGCGTTTGCCAGCACTGCAGCAACCCGAACGGCAGAGGTGGCCAAAGTAATTAAGATCGTTATGAGGTACTTGACAGATCCCGAAACTTCTTTTTAATCTTATCTTTCAAATTTACCTGGATGAGCATGGGAATCACACAGCTCGGGACCATGTCTGTGAATCTGAGGCGGAAGGTGAGTGGCCATTGATCGAGCATGAAAAGTACAGTAAATACTCCCACCTGACACCTTGTTACTTTTCTAAGGTAGATGCTGTTGCTGAGTGCATTGTCAGCAAAGATTTAGGCTTCCTGAGGTTGAAAGTGTTTTCAGCAAATTCAAGAACCACTGTCACCTCATTGGTACAACCTATCACACCATTGACAGATTGCCTTTTTCAGCTTTACTTGACCTGCCAGTCAGCATGGATTTGTTAAGGGTCAGGTTGTGTCTGACTAACTTGATTGAGTTCTTTGAGGAGGTAACAAGGAGGGTCGATGAGGGCAGTGCATTTGATGTAGTCTACATGGATTTTAGCAAGGCTTTTGACAAGGTCCCACCTGGTAGACTGATCAAAAAAGCAAAAACCCATGGGAACCAAGGGAGAGTGGCAAATTGAATCCTAAATTGACTCAGTGGCAGGAAGCAAAGGGTAATGGTTGAGGGGCGCTTTTGTGACTGTAAGGCTGTTTCCAGTGGGGTTCCACAGGGCTCAGTAAACAATCCCTTACTTTTTGTAGAATATATTAATGATTAAATGTAGGGGGCATGATAAAGAAATTTGCAGATGATACAAAAATTGACCGTGTGGTTGACAGTGAGAGGAAAGCTCCAGACTACAGGAAGATATCGATGAACTGGTCAGCTGGGCAGAATAATGGCAAATGGAATTCAATCTGGAAAAGTGTGAGGTGATGCATTTGGGGAGAAGTAACAAGGCAAGGGAATACATAATAAATGGGAGGATGCGGAAAGATGTGGAGGAACAGAAGGACCTTGGCGTGTATGTCCACAGATCCTTAAAAATAGCAGGATAGGTCGATAAGGTGGTTAAAAAGGTGTCATGCATTCAACCAGCAATGTAACCCATGTATAATCTGACCTAAGTTGTACACTGTGAGAACAATGACCACTAGATGGTGAACTTGTGGGAGACACTCCTAACCTGGACCTTCAGGTATAAAAGGGGAAGCTCCACCCACTTCCATCACTTGAGTGCTAAGGAATAAAGGACAGGTCACAGACTGACCTTCTCTCAAGCATGGTCCTCGTGTGCATTTATACTGTACAGTAAGGACGTATCAGTGGCGACAAGAAACTGGGATTTAAACCATGCGAGCATGGCCACTAGCAGAACAGATGACAAGTACTGTGTTAAGGAATGGTTGGGACACATATTCAACATTGTTAAAGCAGCACACAGTTCTCCAGGCAGACAAGGGCAATCGGGCATGCCCCAACATGTAGTCGAACCCAAAGGGGGAGTTCGACAGAGACAATATCAAGCTGAACGGCGATTCATGCCATTGCAAGGGACAATGCGGCCAGTAATGGGGCCATCAACACCTGTTAATGGCACACTCAAGGACAGTCACAGGGGCAGTGAGGGACGATCGACTGGCAAGGGACCTTTTGTTTCCAACAACAGCTCATGTTGGAGGCGTGGAGGCACACACTCAGCCGGAGTTTGCAGAGATGAGCAAAATACCTGCAGAAATTGCAGAAATGAATGCAGGGGGAAATCGCTGGAAGCTGAAGTTCAGTGAGTTCATGTGGAGCACATATACAGTTCATACACCAGGATGCCACCGATAATGATGAAAGTGCTCCTCAATGGCTTCCCAGTATGAATGGAGCTAGACACGTGGGCCAGTCAGTACCTGATGGGTATCAAACAGTTCGAAAAGTTGTGGGCGTCGAAGGCCAGGAGGCCAAAATTATCGCCGATTGATGCACAGCTACGGACTTACACAAAGGAGATCATTGCAGTGCTAGGCAGCGCCACGGTAGTCGTGACCCACAAAGATTCGGAGAAGAGGTTGCCACTCTGGGTTGTCCCGGGGGAGGGTCCCGCACTACTGGGGAGGAGTTGGATTGCTGTCATGAACTGGAAATGGGGCGATGTCAATGCAATTTCCTCTGTGGAGCGAGTATCAGGCTCACAGATCCTGGACAAATTTGACTAATTATTTCAACCCGGCATTGGCACTTTCATGGGGGCCAAGGTAGTGATTCACATAAACCCGGACGCCAGGCCAGTACACCACAAGGCCAGAGCGGTGCTGTACATGATGCGGGAAGGTGAATTGGACCGCCTGCTGAGGGAAGGCATCATCTCGCCAGTCGAATTCAGTGACTGGGCGAGCCCGATCGTGCCGATGCTCAAGGCAGAAGGGTCGGTCAGGATATGTGGTGATTACAAGGCCACCATCAATCGGGTGTCACTCCAAGACCAGCACCCGCTACCGAGAGTGGAGGACCTCTTTGCGACGCTATCCGGTGGCAAACTTTTTTCAAAATTGGACCTGACCTCAGCTTACCTGAGCCAGGAGCTGGCGAGTGAGTCGAAGAAGCTGACCACCATCACGACACACAAGGGGTTGTTTGAGTACAACAGATGTCCATTTGGGATTCGCTCGGCTGCCGCGATCTTCCAACGAAATATGGAAAGCCTTCTCAAGTCGATTCCAGGGACGGTGGTTTTTCAGGACGACATCCTCATCACGGGTTACAATACTGTAGAACACCTCCACAACCTGGAGGAGGTGTTCCGCAGACTGGACCGGGTAGGGCTGCGACTGAAAAAGGCGAAGTGCGTCTTCCTAGCTCCAGAGGTAGAATTCCTGGGGATGAGGGTAGCAGCAGACGGGATCAGCCCTACTGCATCCAAGACGGAAGCGATCCAGTGAGCACCCAGACCCCGTAACACGACGGAGCTGCGTTCGTTCCTGGGGCTCCTGAACTATTTTGGATACTTTCTTCCCAAATTGAGCACGCTGCTAGAGCCGCTACATGAGCTCCTACGCAAAGGTCGCGAATGGGTCTGGGGGGACAGCCAGGAAAGAGCTTTTAATAGAGCACGCAATTTGTTATGTTCCAACAATCTGTTAACGCTATATGACCCATGTAAGAAACTTGTGTTAACGTGCGATGCATCGTCCTATGGTGTCGGGTGTGTGCTGCAGCATGTCAATGCCAAGGGTCAGTTACAGCCGGTAGCTTATGCCTCCAGGAGTCTGTCCCAGGCAGAAAGGGGCTACGGGATGGTAGAAAAGGAGGCGCTCGCATGTGTATATGCGGTAAAGAAACTGCACCAGCACCTGTTTGGCAGGAAATTTGAGCTGGAGACAGATCACAAACCCCTAACGTCCCTTTTGGCCGACAATAAGGCCATAAATGCAAACGCATCGGCCCGCATACAGAGGTGGGCACTCACGTTAGCCGCCTACGACGATACAATTCAGCACAGACCGGGCACCGAAAACTGCGCCGATGCACTCAGCAGGCTTCCACTTGCCACCACTGAGGGGGCTACTGAGCATGCTGCTGAGATGGTCATGGCTGTTGAAGCTTTCGGAGGTGAAGGCTCACCCATGGCAGCCCGTCAGATTAAAGTCTGGACAAATAGAGACCCGCTATTGTCTCTAGTCAAGAAATGTGTCCTGAATGGGGACTGGGCAGCCACGTACAGGGCATGCCCTGAGGAATTTAAACCATTTCACAGGTGCAAGGATGAACTCTCGATTCAGGCCGATTGCCTACTGTGGGGAAACCGCGTAGTCATGCCCCAGATGTGCAGAGAGGTGTTCATCAGAGAACTCCACAATGAGCACCCGGGCATTGTCATGATGAAGGCAATTGCCAGGTCACACGCTTGGTGGCCAGGGATAGACGCAGATCTGGAACTTTGTGTTCGCAGGTGCAACACGTGTGCCCAGCTGGGCATTGCACCCAGGGAAGCCCCCCTTCGCCCCTGGCCATGGCCCGCCAAGCCTTGGTCATGCATCCATGTGGACTACGCAGGTCCTTTCAGGGGAAAAATGTTTTTGGTTGTAGTAGACGCCTACTCCAAATGGATCGAGTGTGACATTTTAAATTCAAGCACATCCTCTGCCACGGTAGAAAGTCTACGGGCAATGTTCGCCGCCCACGTCTACCGGACATCTTGGTCAGTGACAATGGCCCGTGCTTCACAAGCACTGAATTCCAGGACTTCATGGCAGGTAATGAAATTAACCATGTTAGAACGGCACCGTTCAAGCCGGTCTCAAACGGCCAGGCAGAACAAGCAGTGCAGATAATCAAACAGGGGATGCTCAGAATCCAAGGGGGTTCCCTACAAAGCCGCTTATCACGCTTCATGTTGGCCTACAGATCCCAACCACACTCGCTCACAAGGGTTCTACCCGCAAAGCTGCTCATGAAAAGGATGCTCAAAACCCGGTTATCCCTTATACACCCGACCATGAAAGAAATTGTCGAGAGCAGGCGCCAGTCACAATATGACTACCAATGCAGGAATGCGAGGGCGCGATATCTTGAAGTAAATGACCCTGTTTTTGTCCTCAACTACGCTGGAGGGCCCAAATGGCTCGCAGGCACTGCGATTGCCAAATAGGGGGAGAGGATTCTGGTAGTTAAACTTACCAATGGACAAATCTGCCGCAAACACGTGGATCAAACAAAAAGGAGGTTCAGCAACCCCATAGAAGAAGCAGAGGAAGAACACAATATAGAGTTCACTCCACCACTGGTGACCAAACACCGGAACCAAAGGGAGGAGAACCCAGTCACTGTGGGCAATCCGGATAGGCCTGAGGCACTGCAAACAGCAGACACTCAGGCCAGCGCCCAACAACCGGAGCCCCAACTCAGGCGCTCTACAAGAGAGTGTAAACCACCAGAGAGACTCAACCTGTGATCCCAATAAGACTTTGGCGGGGAGGTGATGTCATGTATTCAACCAGCAGTGTAACCCATGTATAATCTGACCTAAGTTGTACACTATGAGAACAATGACTCGGTGGTGAACTTGTGGGAGACACTCCTAACCTGGACCTTCAGGTATAAAAGGGGAAGCTCCACCCACTTCCATCACTTGAGTGCTAAGGAATAAAGGACAGGTCACAGACTGACCTTCTCTCAAGCATGGGCCTCATGTGCATTTATACTGTATAGTCAGGAAGCATATAGAATGCTTTCCTTTATTCGCCAAGGCATTGAATACAAGAGCAAGCAAGTTATGCAAGAACTGCATGCAGTTCTGGTCACCACATTACAGGAAGGATGCGATTGCACTAGAAAGGGTGCAGAGGAGATTTGCGAGGCTGTTGTCAGGAGTGGAAAATTTTAGCTATGAGGAAAGATTGTATAGGCTGGCGTTCTTTTCCTTGGAACAGAGGAGGCTGAGGTGAGATGTAATTGAGGTATATAAAATTATGAGGGGCTTAGATAGAGTGGATAGAAAGGACCTATTTCTCTTAGCAGAGGGGTCAATAATCAGGGAGCATAAAGTTAAAGTAATTGGTAGGAGGTTTAGAGGGGATTTGAGGAGAAATTCTTTCACCCAGAGGGTGGCGACAGTCTGGAACTCACTAAGGTGTCTTTGTCAACCATAAGGGTTTCCACTCCCTCAATGTGCAGCTGGTCTGCAACCATGGGAAGATCATCATGCAATTGTGTGCCAAGTTGCCTGGCAGCTGCCCTGGCTCTTGCATCCTCCCCCGGTTCATCCTCCCTCAACTCTCCGCACCTTCGAATATACTTTCTGGCTAGCTGCTTGGAGAAAGGGCCATCCACTGAAGACGTGACTTATGACACCCTTGAGGAGGCCAAGTACTGAGACTGAGGAGAGATATAATGAAAGCCACATTTCCATCAGATATGTCATAAAGCAGACAATAGGCATGCTGAAAATGCACTTCTGATGCCTTATCAGATGTCGAGGAGCCCTACAATACGCACCAGCCAAAGTCTCCAGAAACGTCATTGTCTGCTGTGCACTGCACAACACAGTGCAGTAGCGACGATTAGTACTGCATGAGGAGCAAGGAACTGTGCGCACAGCCTCTTCAGAGGAGGAGGAGCAGGAGGATCATCAGCTGAAAGATAAGGAGGAGAAGCAGCAGGAGGAACCTGTGATCCAGATCCCACCAGGATCCGAGCACATTGCTGCATAGGAGGGCAGGGATGGACTCATCATGGCCAGATTTACTTAACTCCAGACATTACGTCCATATGGCTGCCACATGCTGCGCCATGTTCCCACCACCCCACAGCAACACTAAGATGCCGACAATGACCAAGCCATTCATTTGAAACTGACCACCATTACTGGAGGTAAAGTCATGTCTCAGCATTCACTCCAACTCACAAAGCTGATTTCAAAGTTGCACACAAATTTGTAGTGAAAATAAATATTTTTATCTGTGACATCACAGTGACGGAAACTTTACAGAAACATTTATTAAAACACTCATGTGGCTACCCTTGTTTATCTACTTGTGTTTCATCTTTCTCTTATGCATTTCTTCCACCAGGTACTACCCCTGTGGCTTCAGCAGAGGTACAGGCATAGAAACAGAGAAACATAGAAAATAGGTGCAGGAGTAGGCCATTTGGCCCTTCTAGCCTGCACCGCCATTCAATGAGTTAATGGCTGAACATGCAACTTCAGTATCCCATTCCTGCTTTTTCGCCATTCCCCTTGATCCCCCTAGTAGTAAGGACTACATCTAACTCCTTTTTGAATATATTTAGTGAATTGGCCTCAACAACTTTCTGTGGCAGAGAATTCCACAGGTTCACCACTCTCTGGGTGAAGAAGTTTCTCCTCATCTCGGTCCTAAATGGCTTACCCCTTATCCTTAGACTGTGACCCCTGGTTCTGGACTTCCCCAACATTGGGAACATTCTTCCTGCATCTAACCTGTCTAAACCCGTCAGAATTTTAAATGTTTCGATGAGATCCCCTCTCATTCTTCTGAACTCCAGTGAATACAAGCCCAGTTGATCCAGTCTTTCTTGATATGTCAGTCCCGCCATCCCGGGAGTCAGTCTGGTGGACCTTCGCTGCCCTCCCTCAATAGCAAGAATGTCTTTCCTCAAGTTAGGAGACCAAAACTGTACACAATACTCCAGGTGTGGCCTCACCAAGGCCCTGTACAACTATAGTAACATCTCCCTGCCCCTGTACTCAAATCCCCTCGCAATGAAGGCCAACATGCCATTTGCTTTCTTAACCACCTGCTGAATCTGCATGCCAACCTTCAATGACTGATGTACCATGACACCCAAGTCTTGTTGCACCTCCCCTTTTCCTAATCTGTCACCATTCAGATAATAGTCTGTCTCTCTGTTTTTACAACCAAAGTGGATAACCTCACATTTATCCACATTATACTTCATCTGCCATGCATTTGCCCACTCACCTAACCTATCCAAGTCACTCTGCAGCCTCATAGCATCCTCCTCGCAGCTCACACTGCCACCCAACTTAGTGTCATCCGCAAATTTGGAGATATTACATTTAATCCCCTCGTCTAAATCATTAATGTACAGTGTAAACAGCTGGGGCCCCAGCACAGAACCTTGCGGTACCCCACTAGTCACTGCCTGCCATTCTGAAAAGTACCCATTTACTCCTACTCTTTGCTTCCTGTCTGACAACCTGTTCTCAATCCATGTCAGCACACTACCCCCAATCCCATGTGCTTTAACTTTGCACATTAATCTCTTGTGTAGGACCTTGTCGAACGCCTTCTGAAAGTCCAAATACACCTCATCAACTGGTTCTCCCTTGTCCACTCTACTGGAAACATCCTCAAAAAATTCCAGAAGATTTGTCAAGCATGATTTCCCTTTCACAAATCCATGCTGACTTGGACCTATCATGTCACCTCTTTCCAAATGTGCTGCTAAGACATCCTTAATAATTGATTCCATCATTTTACCCACTACCGATGTCAGGCTGACCGGTCTATAATTCCCTGTTTTCTCTCTCCCTCCTTTTTTAAAAAGTGGGGTTACATTGGCTACCCTCCACTCCATAGGAACTGATCCAGAGTCTATGGAATGTTGGAAAATGACTGTCAATGCATCTGCTATTTCCAAGGCCACCTCCTTAAGTACTCTGGGATGCAGACCATCAGGCCCTGGGGATTTATCGGCCTTCAAGCCCATCAATTTCCCCAACACAATTTCCTGACTAATATTGACTTCCCTCAGTTCCTCCTTCTTACTAGACCCTCTGACCCCTTTTATATCTGGAAGGTTGTTTGTGTCCTTAGTGAATACCGAACCAAAGTACTTGTTCAATTGGTCTGCCATTTCTTTGTTCCCAGTTATGACTTCCCCTGATTCTGACTGCAGGGGACCTACATTTGTCTTTACGAACCTTTTTTTCTTTACATATCTATAGAAGCTTTTACAGTCTGTCTTAATGTTCCCTGCAAGCTTCCTCTCGTACTCTATTTTCCCTGCCCTAATCAAACCCTTTGTCCTCCTCTGCTGAGTTCTAAATTTCTCCCAGTCCGCGGGTTCCCTGCTATTTCTGGCCAATTTGTATGCCACTTCCTTGGCTATAATACTATCCCTGATTTCCCTTGATAGCCACGGTTGAGCCACCTTCCCTTTTTTATTTTTACGCCAGACAGGGATGTATAATTGTTGTAGTTCATCCATGCGGTCTCTAAATGTCTGCCATTGCCCATCCACAGTAAACCCCTTCTGTATCATTCGCCAATCTATCCTAGCCAATTCACGTCTCATACATTCAAAGTTACCCTTCTTTAAGTTCTGGACCATGGTCTCTGATTAACTGTTTCCTTCTCCATCCTAATGTTGAATTCCACCATATTATGGTCACTCTTCCCCAAGGAGCCTCGCACAACGAGATTACTAATTAATCCTCTCTCATTACACAACACCCAGTCTAAGATGGCCTCCCCCCTCGTTGGTTCCTCGACAAAAATGGTCTAGAAAACCATCCCTTATGCACTCCAGGAAATCCTCCTCCACCGTATTGTTTCCAATTTGGTTAGCCCAATCTATATGCATATTAAAGTCACCCATGATAACTGCTGCACTTTATTGCATGCACCCTAATTTCCTGTTTGATGCCCTCCCAACATCACTACGACTGTTTGGAGGTCTGTACACAACTCCCACTAGCGTTTTCTGCCCTTTGGTATTCCATAGTTCCACCCATACCGATTCCACATCATCCAAGCTAATATCTTTCCTTACAATTGCATTAATTTCCTCTTTAACCAGCAACACCACCCCGCCTCCTTTTCCTTTCTGTCTATCTTTCCTGAATATTGAATACCCCTGGATGTTGGGTTCCCAGCCTTGGTCACCCTGGAGCCATGTCTCTGTGATGCCAACCACATCATATCCATTAACTGCTATCTGCAAAGTTAATTCGTCCACCTTATTCCGAATACTCCTCGCATTGAGGCACAGAGCCTTCAGGCTTGCCTTTTTAATACACTTTGACCCTTTAGAATTTTGCTGTACAGTGGCCCTTTTTGTTTTTTGCCTTGGGTTTCTCTGCCCTCTCCTTTTACTCATCACCTTTCTGTATTTTGTTTCTGACTCCATTTTGCTTCCCTCTGTCTCCCTGCATTGGTTCCCATCCCCCTGTCATGTTAGTTTAACTCCTCCCCAACAGCACTAGCAAACACTCCCCCTAGGACATTGGTTCCGGTCCTGCCTCGGTGCAGACCGTCTGGTTTGCACTGGTCCCACCTCCCCCAGAATCGGTTCCAATGCCCCAGGAATTTGAATCCCTCCCTGCTGCACCACTCCTCAAGCCACGTATACATCTGAGCTATCCTGCAATTCCTACCCTGACTAGCACGTGGCACTGGTAGCAATCCTGAGATTACTACTTTTGAGGTCCTACTTTTTAATTTAGCTCCTAGCTCCTTAAATTCGCCTCTTAGGACCTCATCCCGTTTTTTACCTATATCTTTGGTACCAATGTGCACCACAACAACTGGCTGTTCACCCTCCCTTTTCAGAATGTCCTGCACCCGCTCCGAGACATCCTTGACCCTTGCACCAGGGAGGCAACATACCATCCTGGAGTCTCAGTTGGGGCCGCAGAAATGCCTATCTATTCCCCTTACAATTGAATCCCTATCACTATCGCTCTCCCACTCTTTTTCCTGCCCTCCTGTTCAGCAGAGCCAGCCACGGTGCCATGAACTTGGCTGCTGCTGCCCTCCCCTGATGTTTCATCCCCCTCAACAGTACTCAAAGCAGTGTATCTGTTTTGCAGGGGGATGACTGCAGAGGACCCCTGCACTACCTTCCTTGCACTGCTCTTCCTGCTGGTCTTCCATTCCCTATCTGGCTGTGTACCCTTTACCTGCGGTAAGACCAACTCGCTACACTTGCTAATCACGTCATTCTCAGCATCGTGGATGCTCCAGAGTGAATCCACCCTCAGCTCCAATTCCGCAACGCAGTCCGTCAGGAGCTGGAGGCGGATACACTTCCCGCACACGTAGTCGTCAGGGACACCGGAAGTGTCCCTGAGTTCCCACATGGTACAGCAGGAGCATATCACGTGTCCGAGCTCTCCTGCCATGACTTAACCCTTAGCTACACTTAATTTGGCGACAACAATGTTAACAGGTTAGTTACTGATGTAAAAAAGAAAAAGACAACAATGTTAATGGGTTACTTACTGATATAAAAAAGAAAAAGAAAAGCTACTCACCAATCACCACCCAATAACTTACCCCTTTGGCTGTGATGTCACCTTTTGATTTCTTTCTACCTCTTTTTTGCTTTTTCTCCCGGCTGGAACTGCACCAGCCGGCCTTTTGTAGGCCTCACCAACGCCACGAACTCCCGGCTGCTCAGTTCCCTGCTGTGACCGCTAGACATTTTTGGCAGATATTCTCTGGGTTTTGGAGCTTGTGATGGCTCTGCCAAAGTCTGCTCCTTCTGTGACTGTGCAGGGGCAAAGTCGGCCATCGCAATCCGAGGAGGCATCTGGGGCTCTGACTGAGGGGGTGGGGGGGGGGGCAACGGAGGAGAAGTGTGAGTGCTTTGCGAGGAGCCCCTACTTCCATGTCACCTCTCACCATCATCCCTCTCATGGGCCACTCACACTTCCCTGCCAACAAGGAGCTGGAGAGTACCTTGCTGCACAGCAGTGGGGTTGTGATGTCTATGTTGACATCTGTACTAGAGAGGAGGTCTATGAGCATTTGCTATCTATTTTCTATAGATAGCATGTGCTCCTGTGAGTGGTGCATTAGCTGCTTTATGCAGGTAGCCATCCTTTACATGGAAGAGCTTACGACACGATGATGGTCATGTTGGAGATGGATTCCTCCATTCTCTGCACATTTGCAGACATCTCGGTCGCAAAACCTGTCAGAGCCTCCAGCACTTCTTCCTGCACCTCCAGGATCGCCCTCTCTCTAGATGGCCCCCAAATTTAAGCGCCTGCATGCAGCTGAGCAGAACTGGGAGCATCCTGCGCCCTCTGACAAGGAGTCTTCACTGCTGTCCCTGTCAATACTATCTGTTGTTGCTCGCTTGTGAGTTGTGAGACACCAGGTGACAACAGTACTCTCTCTTATGTGGGACCCACAAGGCGCTGGTGCTGGGTGCGCTTATGTCTGGTGACAATGCACCCTCAGAGGCTGGTGGTTCCTCTCAGGAATCGTGTTTCTCTTCCTCCTGGACATTGCGGGTGGGAGAGTAAAAATATGAGTTAGAGATATATCAAGAATGGGTACCGCTACCATTATGCACATGAGGAACATTCACTTGATGCTGACATCAGTCCCCTAAGAGCGACTGCTGTATGCCATGTGGCTGTATGACATGTAATTTAGTCATCAGGTTGCTGAGATGTCCCCCTAGTGCTGTTAAGGTAACCAAGGATGGAGGGCCACCTCCGGTTCTCTCCCTCTCCCTCTTACTGTGGGCTCTCTTCTGCAAGGAGGGAAAGAAAAGGTTGAGGGAGAGTGATGGAATAAGTGTAAGGAATGGATGGCTTACATCTTTCGAGGGTGACTATGATGGAGTGAGGTGGCAATGTCAAGTGGCCTCTTTGTGTGTTGTTAGTTCGTATGATTGTATTAGGATGAGGGTGAATGTGAGGGGTGGTTAGTCAGATAGGGATGTGATAATGTAAATAGAGAGGGATGGGTGGATGAGCAAGGTATGTAGGTGTGAGTAAGGATGTGCAGGAGTAGGGTTGGGAAGGCAGAGTGATGGGGATGTGTTGAGAGATGCATCAGGATGAAGTTGAGTGTGGCTTTGCACTCACCTTCCCTCATCTAATGAGATCATTGAAACATTTGCGGCATTGCACCCAGGTCCTCCTGACTCCATCCCTGCTGTTGACCTTCTGTTATTTGCTTTGGTCTGCTGGGTAGGTCTCTTCCGCCTATCAGAAGGTAAGAGGATCTCCCTGTGTGCAATCACTCCATGAGAACCTGGGTGTAGCCTTCTGCCTCTGTGCAGTCATGTTTGACAATCTTTGCAATACTCCAATGGTGCAGTGCAGTGCCTGCACTGTCCTAGATGAACTATCAAATGCAATGTGGCCTTGGCTCCTTTAAATATCCTGGCTGAAGAGGCATCATTGATGACATCATCAAACCCGCACCATTTAATAGGGCCGGGTAACTTGCAGGGCTGCCTTAATAGGCGCCATTAATGGAAAGTTGATCTCAGGAGCGGGATGGAATGAAGAACAGGGTCGCAACCACCCGCACCCGACCTGCCCAGATGCAGAAAATTCCAGACATTGTGTGTGAAGTGTTTTGAGACATTTCTGCAATACATGGTAAGGTGCTATATAAGTGCAAGTCTTTCTGAATGCTTTTTTTCTGATGCTAGCGGACAAATAGTTGGTCACAGCAAATCAGTTTTTTAATACTAATGGCTTCTGTTGTTTTATACTTCGATAATTAATTCTGGAGACATAAAAAGAAAAGTACACAAACTCATCAACATTTACAGCACACCATTTTGTTTGTAAAATAAATAGTTCGCATTTTTATATAACACAGCAAATCATAACTCCTCAGAAATACACTGAATTTGAAACTTACTGCAAATTATTAATGCAAGCTTTCTCATTTATTATTTCTTAATTTACTTGCCTTTATCTAAAAAAACTGCAACACATATTCTAAATAACTCACAGGAAATTATTAATATAGTCATGCTAATTTGTGATTATTTCTTGCCCCTTTTAGGATTATTTCACCAATACATTTTTCAGTTTCTGAGACTGAAATACATCTATGGTACCCTTAGCATTTGACAGAGAATAAAACTGTTAACTAAAAGAGCTGCTGACACCAGTGTTTGATTTATTTTCTATCTTTTTTTTACACTTTTTTTCTTTTGATTTTATAAAATCAGTATTACACATAATATTCTGAATACATACTGATTTAAGACAATTGTTTTGTGTGTATGTGTCTTTCTTTGCTAATATTTCCATCTGTCTGTAAACAAAATTTCACATATACACTGAAATGTCTCAGTCTAATTTAACACTTCACAAAGTCTAATGCAGGTTGAATTTCCCTTATCCGGAACCCTCGGGATCTGGCCTGTTCCCGATAAGGGATTTTTCCGGACAAGGGGTGGTCACTTTAAATTGGATGGTACAGGTACTGAGCAAGGGGATATTGGGGCTGGCTGGCTTGGGGTTGGGAGTGCGCAGAGAGATATTGGGGAGGGGGGGCAGTGGATCACGGGGTCAGGCCAGCGATTGCGGGAGTCGGCAGCAAGGAAGGACTTCAATTTGTTCATGTCGGAATTCTGTGCATGCGCCACCCGGTGGCCGGGAATGGTTCTGGACGAGGGGTGGTTCCAGATAAGGGGGTTTCAACGTGCAATTTCAGCTGAATGTGTGCATTCAAAGTGTAAAATGTGCAATGAAAACAGCAAATGGTTTAATTCTTGTTTTTCAAAATTGTTCCTGGAAGCCGTGTGATTGCAATGACAAAACAGAGCACAAAGTACAAGGTTCATTGTATGGCACATGCAATTTTGGATTTTCAGCTGTATTTTAGTTGCCAAAGCAACAGGGAAAAAAACTAAATTGAAGATACTTATATGTTAGTTCTGATCCAGTTCTGATGAAAGGTCATCGAACTGAAACGTTAACTCTGTTTCTCTCTCCACAGATGCTGTCAGACCTATTGAGTATTTCCAGCATTTTCTGGTTTTATTTATGATTTTCAGCATCCGCAGTATTTTGCTTTTATATACTTATATACTTTCTACTTGGAAACATGAATTGTGTGGCAAAATGTTTACTTGCAGTTTCTGAAGCTCTACAAGGGATTGTTAGAACTTGCAACAGAAAGGTTAAGTAGACCATGCCAAGAATAACAATATAAATAGTAATGAATAAATATAAATAGAACATAGCAAGATTAATAAATTGGGCAGATAGATCTTGATAAAATGTAATATGTCGGAATATCACCTCATATTCCTATATATTACATTTTATCAAGATCTATTTTGGGAAGTAGATTGAAGAGAAGAAATATATACTAAATGGCAAAATTTAAAAAGGAGTGCAAGAGCAGAGAGACTTAGGGGTTCAGATACATAAATCTTTAAAAGTGGGAGGATAATGTGATATATTGTTACGACATCACTAAGAAGCACACTACACAAGATGGCTCTAAACAGAAATCCTGCCATCATGTGACCTTGCCACATGATCCTTTATTATTTACATTGGTAGTTGCAGTACATCAGTAGTGCACTAAGTGGAGCAGTATGAAGAAGTAATCATAACAAAATAATCATTATACGTAACTTGCATGGTTATACACAACAAAAGATATTGGGGCTGAAATTCACCCCCGCCAGAAACAGGTCGCACCTACTGTTTTTCCTGCGTTTTCACCGCCATGGTGGATGCGGTGGCCTCTTGCACAAAATTCAACTCTTTGTCTTTTTTTTTCAGTGGAGCAGAAGTCGGTCATAATGGGGGCGGAAGTGGTGCGGACAGCAGAAGATCAGTCATAAGAGGGCCGGAAATGGGGGTGGCGGAGTGTCCGTCGCTGTCAGTCATCATCAGGTTCATTTAAAGGGGAGAGCCGCTGCAAGCGCTGCGATTATTTTAGTTAGGTCCACTAGGCCACCAGGAAGGGTTTTGGCTGGGCCAGCGGCCTGACACCCAAGACGGGGTAACAAGCTGCCTGTTGGTGGCCCTGCTGAACCCAGGGCTTAACTGTTGGACCGACCTGGCAGTCGGCCGACAAACAAAAATAAGATGGCAGCTGCAGCAGTGCATCCTCCCCTTTAATGGCGGCCACACCGCCATTTTGCACACACTGCAAACACAGTGCACCGACAGAAAAAACTGATGGGGGGACCACACGGCGGCCGCAGGATTTTTTATGATAAATTTTGCTTGCGAGGCGAGAGATCGGCGGTGCGCACTTTGATGATGCACTTAGGAGGATTCGGCAGCAGCGAGGCGGAAGTGAGGACCGCCGGAAAAACCACCGAGGAGAATTTTATGAGCGCTGGCCATTTGACAAAAAAATTGGCGGCCATTCGACACCGCCGTGTGGCCGCCACTTTCCAGTGGTAACAGGCCTTACCGGGAGGCTGAATTTCAGTCCCATGGACTTATTTTGCCATTTTTACAAATCAAACTTAACCACTGGTCTTCTGTTTTGCTGTCGAATAGAACTTTCCAAACTTGTTGTCGAACTTAGACTCATTCTAGGCTGAGAAGAGTTTTTCTCCAAGGGCAACCCTTGATTTACATTTTGATTCTCTACAACTTCAGACTGTTTGTCTGCCTGACTCGGACGCAGAAATAAATTCTGACTTTCTCTTGGACATGTTTCTAGTACATCTGATGTAGGATTTGCTACTGGTACTCTATTTGTAACAAGACTATCTGACTCATCAGAAATAATCGAATCATTCCAACTTTCAACTCCTTCCACGTCTGTAGGTAAAATATAATCAATGTGAACAAACCTAACCTGTCCATGATCAAACATCTTGACCAAATATGTGCAAAGGTCACATATCTTCACTATTCTTCCTAGTAACCACTTTAACCAATTATGGTGAGATTCTTCACTCTAACCTTCTGATTCAATTTCACACTTCTCTCTCTTATTCTACCTCTATCATGTTTCTCTTTCTGTCTTCATTGTTTCTCTTCTACTGACTGTGCCAAGTTTGGTTTTAACAATGAGAACCTGGTTCGTGGCTGGTGAAACAACTCTGCTGGTGTTCTACCAGAAGTTGTACGAGGAGTATTATGATAAGTAATTAGAAAATGTGCTAGTTTGTGGTCCAATGACAACTGCTGTTTCCTTGTATTTGGATCTAACATTTGCTTGATGAGGGCACGTTTTACAATTTGTACTGTGTGCTCTGCTGCAACATTTGAAGCAGGGTGGTACGGTGGAAGTTTAGTATGTTTCACACTGTATCTGCTCATGAACTGTACAAATTCTTCTGAACAAAATTGCAGTCCAATTTCAGACACAATTTCTTCTGGGAGGCCATATGAAGAAATCGATCTTCGCAAATTGTCTCGTGTTTTACTTGTTATTTTCCACATCCGAAATACCTCTGCCCACTTCGAATTACTATCAATCACCATGAGCAATTGATGTCCTTTTAATTCAGCAAAATCTACATGTAACCTTTGCCATACCCTGTGAGGCCATTTCCATGCCTGTAATAGTACTGATGGTGGATTCTTGCTTACCGATTAGCATGTTGTACACTGACTAATGATGTAATCTGTATCTTTATCGAAACCTGGCCACCATAAGTAACTACGTGCAAAATCCTTGGTCAAGCACATTCCCAGGTGCTGGTCATGAAATCTCTGAACAATTTGTACCTGAATTTATTTGTAATAACTACTCTTGCACCCCAAATGATACAATCTTTATCCACTGATAATACATTCCTACGAACGAAGTATGGATGAATATCTTTCTCTGATACCATTTGCGATGTAATCATACACCTTTGCCATGACGGGGTCACGTTTGGTTGTTCTACTAATCTCTTCAGCTGTGACTGGCAGTTCATCAATGTATGAAAAATAGAACACTTCTTCTACCTTAGAGATAATGTTCTCAGTTTTTGTCTTTTGAGTTCTTGCTCAACTTTCTCCTTGCATGCATATGGTACGAGACGTGCCTTGCAGTAAACTGGTCTTATGTCCTTCTGCACTCTGACACTTGCCTTGAAGTCTTGGATCGGACTGCCTGTTTCGCGGAACATCTTTGGATACTGCTTGATTACATCATCTATCGATTCAATTTTCATTTCCACACAAAATAATCTCATTCCAATCCAGCTTCAGTGAACCCAACCAATTTCTATCTATCAAGGCAGGCTTGTCTCCTGCCACTACTATGAGAGACAAGCTCTGAAACTGATCCTTGTATTTTACCGGTACGGTGATGCATCCTTCAACAGGGATTTGCTCTCCTGAGTAGTTTCACAACTCTATCTTCGATTTCTCCAGTCGAAAATCACTCAACTTGTTGAGATATAGCAATTCCGGTACTACGCTCATGGATGCACCAGTGTCGATTTCCATGGGTATCCTGGTTCCTGCATCATCTACTTTCATGGCGATAATTTGAGAATCACTGTTAGATACCCTCATGCTCCTGATGATGTGTATCTCAAAAGCCTCCTCATCGTGTTGCTTCTCTTCAATGCTATGTAGTGTCTGGTGATTTCTACTTTTAGCATTGAACATCGGTTGACTCTTCAGTCGG
Organism: Pristiophorus japonicus; assembly: GCF_044704955.1. NCBI lineage: Eukaryota > Metazoa > Chordata > Chondrichthyes > Pristiophoridae > Pristiophorus > Pristiophorus japonicus. Next base: position 146,351,210 of record NC_091983.1, read on the forward strand.
CATGCTTTTGCAAGATGCCCAGTTTTCTTGCAGGAGAAGTACTTTGTTTTCACATATGGACAGCTTTGAGCAATGTGTTATCCCAGGCACTGATAGCATGACTTCAATTCACTGTTACCTTGGCCAGTTGCTGAGACCTTGGGGCACAACTGCCTTTTATTTTTAACCTGCAGGCGATTCACCTCAGTTGTCTGACGACTGGAAATGGTACGAAATTCTCTGGAATATTGGTCGGCCATATCCATCAACATAGCTGTCTGACAAGCTAAATCTAAAGTCAAGTTCGGGGTTGTCAACAATTTTCTTCTGATTACTTCATTTTTCATCCCACAAAGCAGTCACGCAATGCTCGCTGCTGAAAGTTTCCGAAATCACAGTGAATGGATAGCTTTTTTAAAGCTACAATGTACTCACTGATACTCCAGTCATATAATTGATTTTGTGTTCCAAAACGATAATTTTCAACAATTTCCAGGGGCTCAGGACTGTAGTGCTGGAATTTCCATCATTGACAAGTCCTTCAGCTTGAACAGAACAACCATATTTTTCAGGGTTTCATACACCCCAGGGCCTGCTAAAGCCAAGAAAACAGCCCGTTTTCTTTCTAAAACCATCCGATTACGGTTTTCATCAGCGGAGACTTCGACGATACTATTCACAGTGAAAAACATGTCTAGCTGCTCCACATTATGCTTCAAAAGTCTTTCGGTCGCGATGGAACTCACCCAGGTGCCCTATTTTTCCCATAGGTGCAGCCAACTGGACTCTGGCAACATCAACAGTTCAGCCAAGTGTGCTTGTAATTTACCTGTATTTTTCGCTGTTCTGCAAAACAAAGAACCTCTCAAGCCTCTATAGATTGGCAGGAACATCCACCAACAAAAATTTCAGCTAGTGAATCCAGAAATCTCATCCTTGTCACCATCTGTGATATATTGTTACAACATCACTCAGAAGCACACTACAAAAGAACAGAAAACCTGCCATCATGTGACCTTGCCACATGATCCTTTATTATTTGCATCAGTAGTTGCAGTACATCACACTAGGTGGAGCAGTAGTCCACTAGGGGGAGCTCTATTATAGATAAGTTAGTAAAGCTGTAAAAAGAAAGTTTTATAAATAGGGGTATAGAATACAAAAACAAAAATGTAATGCTAAACTTATATTAATCATTAATTAGGACACAGTTAAAATATGGGTCCTGAATTCACCGCTGCGATAATATTAGCAACAAGCGCCATACTGTTGTGTTCTGCAATCCTCCAGTGGCGAATTTACATTAACATTTGCTCGAGAATTGATTAGAAAATGCCACAGGAAGCAGAGCGGCTAATCAGAAGTAGCGCAGCCAATGTATTGATCCCGCCACATGCAATTTATCTGTGAACTCAACAGCAATGCTAAAAAAATTTCTTTATTTTCAAAACACAATACAAAATTAAACTAAAGTGCATAAAGTTAGGCAATTTGTCTATCAAGCTGGTTTTATAATCCACTGGCATATTCTGTGAATAGAATAGATTTCCTAAAATCAAGCAGTTAGTGGTCTATGCCTTTAGGTGGAAGTTGATCACTTGGTTGGTGGCCCATTATGTTTTCAAAAGCTGCTGAATACTCCCAGCTCTACATTACCAACAGCTGTGTATCCACAAACTCACCTTTTATCTGTTAACTGTTGGTGAAATCCTGTGTTTGATTTGAAGTTGCAGGAGCTGAAAATATCAGAAATTGAGAGATATAATCTGGAGACATCTTTATAAGAAGCTTGTCAGAGATGGTGAGGGACTTTTCGTTCCTGTTGGCCCAATACACAATACCTCGCGGGGAGGCACAAACTTTTGGGCCGAAGTGATTAAACTGTTCAGAAATGTGTAATCTCTTTTACGATTATGAATTAATAAATAGCAAACTGGAGTTGGTGAAGTGAAAAACTACTTTAAAAAATATTGAGTGAGAAAATGGGTGCATTTGCGTCGCGCACTAACGGGGAGTAAATGATTTTGCAAGCGGGTGCGGCGCTGCTAATGACTCCCGCTAAATTTAGCAAAAGTTTAGCGGCGGCGCTACGGCATTGCGCCCCGATCTCCTGCGCCCAGAGATCGTGACATCATCGTCATGCGCAGCACCCCGTTAGGGTCCCGGCACCTAAATTGGGTTTCGCCCCATGAAGCTGTGCCGGCCGATAACAGCGACAACATCAGGGAACACGTGCCAGGTGGACGGCCACTACCGGGCTGAAATTTAAACAGAAGGCTGCTGCTGGAAAAGAACTCCCATTTCGCTTCTTGCTCCGGTGGCGCTTTGGTTGCGGGGTCGGTGCCACGATCGCTCAACCCAGTACTCTGCTCCCTGCTGGTCCAGGTAAGTAGGTTCCTTGTATGCAGAGTGTGCAGTTTGGCCCCTTCCCTTTAATTCAGGGAAGAGCCAATCGTACACAAGTTGTGTGCCCAGCTCCCATCCCAGAAAGGAAGTCGAGCGATTGATTTAGTGTTCCACTTCCTTTTGGGGCGATAACCCCAATTTATCACAAAGGGCGAAACGTCTGCACCTGGCGCAAAGTCTCATGTCGCACGAGTGTTACCGCCTCCAAACGTGGTGGTCACCAATTTCTAGGCCTTTGACAATATTATTACTTCTTCCTCTATCAAGATACAAACTCAGCTGAAATTGGTATAGAAACTGGGCTGGATTTTCGACACTTTGGAGGCGCAGTTGCTCCTTAACAATCAATAGAAGCACACAAATGGACCTTATTGTTTGACTGGCATTTTTTTCGACAATAATTCGGGGGCAGATTTTTTACAGTGGATTTGAGGTGGCAGCCTCTACGACGCCATTTTAATCTATTTACTACCCAAAATCTTGTGCAATTCAGTTATAACTATACTAAAATTCACCTGTTTTGATATGAACTACATGTCAACATACCCTGACTAGCCATCGATGGATTTTTAAACATCACCTGTGAAGGCAAACAGGAAAAATTATTATAATCCTTAATAGATTTGTAAATTATCTTATTTAATGTAGACTATTAAATCATATGATTTTGCCTTTAGTTTTTTATCTTTGTAAGTCATTAAATTATATTTACATTTTAAATACATACCAATTGATATCACTGAATTATTGCAAATTATTCACATGAGATCATTTGCATTTTAACACTTGATTTATTAACATACACCAGAGAGAAAGTATATTCAGAAGCATTTTTATTTAACAAGAATCATCATTATCATAGGCTGTCCCTCAGGGTCGAGGATGACTTGCTTCCACAGTAAAAATGAGTACTCAGGTGACTGATAAACTCATTTTAAACGGTGGAAGATGCCTGCGCGTGAATTCTTTTAATGTGGGGTGGCCGCTGCACACCAGCCACCACACGGGCCTGACGGAGCAAGGTCTTGGTCCAGTGGCAAGGGGATCCAAGACGACTGGAGACCAGGCTCTGCCGCATGTACCAATACATACACACAAACTCAAACATACTCCTACTGTCCTCCTTACTTCCTCCTTCCCACAGGACCTCTCTTTACATAGAATTCATCATACGCAATGTTAACCTCATGACCTCACAGCCTCGCTATTGGCCCGTGCTGCACCTTCCCTTGGTCTTGTCCACACTGCTCCACCTCTGGGCTCCTCCGTGCCTGATCCATCCTCTCCTCTCCGCTTCCTGGCACTAATATAAAACAAATGTTACCTGCCATTTGTTAGCCTAAGTCTAGATGTTGCCCAGGTCCTGCTGTAGGCTGGCATGGATTGCTTCAATTTGGAGTTGTGAACGGAGCTGAGCGCATTCCTGCAAATACCATTCGTTGATGAAATTTGTTTAAATATGGAAATTAACATACAAATTGTTCAAACAGATGTTTAAAAAGGATGAAAACATTTTATGGGATTTTATTCCTCACTATGAAAAAGTGTGTATGATCTATTTAATCCTTACAGCACAAACAAAGCAATAATGTAAGATATAAATTGTAACTCTGGCTCCCGATTCTCTATCCTGCTCTATTATCTGATGCATTCAAATAGATTATTTTTTTTTTAAAACATCTTTATCATGAACTTTAATGCATAAGCTCAACTTTAGATTATTAATGTTTTATTTATAGCATGAATTGTTTAACAGTTACATTTTAGTGGTCCAGGTTGTTGGAGGAGGGATAAATGTGTGCATTGTTACTTATAATTTGCCTTTCAAATCAATAGGGTTTGTAACATTGAATGTCAGATGTCATAGATTTATTAAGCATACAATAATTAAATATACATTCAACAGCATTAATTACAACCAAACCTTGCGAGTTTTAGCTAGTGAATTCAAATATTTTACAGTCCAGAGCGGATTACAGGTTGATCAGACCTGAATTAAATTCTAAAGTAGCTGTTCCAACATCCACTTGTTATACCTTTTTCTCACCCCTTCTATGTGACAATTTGCATGTTTGGAGGAGGGTTTTTTAGCACTGATTTAAGGCCCTGAAATCCCGGTTTCTTCTTCCCGCGGGCGTTCGACTAAAAATAGAACAAAAGATGCGCACTTTCCTTTTGGTCGAATGCTCACCAGAGGCCACCTCTTCTTGCGCAATGGGGCGCGTACACGTTGGGACGTCTGTAGGAGTCACGTGAGCCTGGACACTCAATCACGGTAAAGTATTTTCTCATTCATAGTAATAGGTGTTTCGTAAGTCCAAAACGCCTATTGCTATGAATGCGAAATACCCCCAAACACCTAAACACTACATTAAAAGAAACACCTCACATAAATACATTTTAAAAATTAAAGTTGCTAGAAATGCTTTTGAAAAAAAAATTTGCGATTTAAAAAAATGTTTTAATTATGGTTTAAAATAAAATGATCTGAGTGGGCAGAGTTTTTAATATAAATATGTATTTTAAAATTTTATTTTGATATGTTTTTGATATGTTTTAAAACTCTTATGCTGGTAAAAGTAGGCTATGCACCTGCTTTTACCAGGCACAAGAGTTTTAAGGACATTCGCAGGGCAAGAGATGGGCAAATAGCCCAATCTCTGCAGTGTGTTGGATCTGTCAAGCCAGAAACTTGACAGATCGGAAAAGCTGGTTTTCGGCGCATTGCACATTGCGCGCTAAAAAACGGCTTTTGCGATGCGTGCCTGGGTCCGTACCCACTCCATACGGACCCGGGGAGCCAGGATTTCAGACTGATTATGTTCTGTCCTTGCAGCTGCAGATCTGTGTTACAATGATTGGCACGAGTGAAAGCAGCAGCCTTCGAAACATCTCTGTTTCCACCTCCTTTTACTTTCCAGGCTATAGGCTGTGATCTTTCTCAGGCAGATGCTTATCCAAAGTAAGGCTTCAAGGCCTCCCTTCTAATGAATGGACAAAGGGAGATTTTCTGCCCGTCCAGTGTTGGTGCTGCTGAAGCTTGTAACCCTTTCTTCCCATGTCTCGTATTAACTTATCTCATTAAGCAGGTAGTTACAACATTGGAATTGTTGTATACTTCTAACCATTTTAAGCTATTACAGTTTAAGGATCATGGCTTCCCTACTTAGCAAACAAAGGCTAAAAGCTAACGTTACTACAATATAAAGAAAAGTCTATAGCAGTATTACATCAGCACACTTTAAGTCAGTCTGATTAATCCTTTCCTTACACTGGCATAGAGCTTTGCATGATGGAGATAAAGTTCGTGAAGGTCCGTTTCCCTCTAACCCAAACAAAGCAACTCACACTGAGGGAGTTGAGGCTAAGAATTGCGGATCCCTACGCTGGAGGTTTCTGTGTTCTCATCCTCAAAATGACCAGTGTATGTTACGAGGCTGCTACTCTGAGTGCGATGATGCCTAACAGTTTCCTAAAGGTTGGAGATGGACCCCACTGTAAGATACAAGCCTCGGCCAGAGTCTGGACCCACAAAGATCAGTGAGGGGGAAATTAAAATTAAATTAAAACAGGCAGGAGGCCATGATCCACCTCTGTTTCTGGACAGAAAGGAACCCAACAGTCCCCCTCCCGGGACAGACCACTTCCACCCACATCTCCAGGATCTTTGGTTGGAGGGCACCACAGATGCATCCCCCCCATCATAGGCACAATAGCAGTATAACTGTCAAGATTACACCTTGTCGATTTTTAAGGCCGATATAATTATATAATATGAGCAACATGACAGGTTAAGGAATACATTGTCTGCTTTGCCTGTCTGTGGCACCTTCGTACTGCTGAGCATGTCTCCCCTTTGTTTTCACATTTTCTCTATTTCAGTCATTTTGTTGCACTTTAGTGGTCTTTTACTTCTGTGCACCTGTCTGCTATTTTAGGCTTCTGTCTGTGACATCTGGTTTGTTCTCTGTTGTTTTTGTCCAGCCAGTTTCACCTGTTTGGCGCTTCCTCCTCTTGTGCCCCCATGTGCATCTTCCCGCCAGTGCCTACCTGTGCACCCCTTTATCTCTTCCATTCTCTTGCTGGCAAGTCCTGCTCCCATTTCCTTCTGTTTCTCTGGTGTCTGCCTTTCTCACTGTTCCTGTAGTTGTCATGCTTGCCTCAGTGGAAGCACTCTTTCCTCTGAGTCAGAAGGTTGCGGGTTCAAGCATCATTCCTGTGACTTGAGCACATGATATACACTGGCACTTCAGTGCAATACTGATCGAGTCCTACATTGTTGGAGACGCAGGGGTGGAAATTCAGTGTCGCCTATTTAGTGGCGGTGACACCACCTGGTTGGGGATTTTACCGCCCGGCAGTAATTACCGCCGCTAACCGTGAAATTCAGTTTTGCCGCCTGAGGAGGGGATTGGAGCGGCAAATCAGATATTACACACCACTCTTGAGGCGCTAAATGGCGGTAAGTGGAGCGATAAAATCCGAGCGGTAATCAGTATTTGTAGCTGCGCAACAGACATACTAATGCCATTTGGATTCAATTGAGGTGGTAATATGACGTGGCACCATCTCATGCTTATCTACGCTGCCTGCGCACTCTTACTGAGAGGGGGAAGATGGCAGAGGCGACAGCATGTCAGCGTGCGCGCCGGTTCTCCGCCGCCGTGGATGCACTCCTGGATGCTGCGGAGAGGAGATGTGAATTGGTGCGGTCAGAGACTGGCAGGAGGCCGCAGACGTTCCGCAGATTGTGGAGGGAAGTTGCACAGAGTGGGCCCAAGTTTCGGGCCGCGCCTAGAACGGCGCAGCCCTGAACTGGACGGCCGTTTTTCGCGCCACAAAGTGTGCCTAAAAAAAACTTACAGATTCTCTGGCTCCCTGCTGGTCCTCTGGAGTCGGGCGCAGCGCAGCACAAGCTGTAGGGGCCTACAGTGGGCGCGCATGTGCAGTAGCTCCAGGCACCTAAAACTGTGTGGGAGGGGCCCGAAGCACGCAGCCCCTAGCCCTGGCCGAATGGCCTCACTGGGGCTGCGTGCATAAGGCTGCCTCCCACGCCCAACTCCTGCTTCCTCCCGACTCGACTCGACTCCCGCTTCCCCGCCCCCGGACTGGACCGGACCCGCGTTCCCCCACCCTCCCACCCAACCTGACCTCCCTCTCCCTCCCTCCCGTCCCACCCCCACCCGAACCGACCTCCCTCCCACCACCCCCCCGACCCGACCCGCGCTCCCGACAACCCCCCCCACCCCCCGGACCCGACCCGACCCAACCTGACCTCCCACCCTCCGCCCCCGACACGAACTGAACCGACCCGATCACGCTCCGGACCCCGGACCCCAGACCCGACCCGACCCAACGCCACCTACCTGTAAATCTGGTGCTGGGGACGGGCCCTGCCCGAAATCTTGGGCCCGGCCGGGCCCGGTGTTCAGCCTCCCTCCCCCTTCTCCTTTCCCCCCCTCTCCTTTCCACCCCCTTCCCCCCTTCTCCCCTTCTCCCTTCCCCCCTTCTCCCTTCCCCCCTTCTCCTTTCCCCCCTTCACCTTTCCACCCCTCTCCTTCCCCTTCTCCCCTTCTCTTTCCCCTTCTCCCCCCTTCCCTTTCCCCTTCTCCCCCCCTTTCCCCTTCTCCCCCCCTTTCCCCTTCCCCTTCTCCCCCTTCCCCTTCTCCTCCTCCCCTTCCCCTTCTCCTCCCCCCCTTCTCTCCCCTTCCCTCACCCTTCTCCCTCATCCCTCCCCTTTCTCCACCATCCCTCCCCCTTCCCTCCCTCCCTCCCCTCCCCCTGCCTCCCACCTCTCTCCCTCTACCTCCCTCCTCCCCCTCCCCTCGCTGTCAGAAACACAGACACTGACAGACAGAGAATGAGAGACACACACAGACAGACAGAGAGATAGAGACACTGACAGAGACACACTGAGGGGGGCATCCCAGCACACTGTTGGAGGGCTCCCGGTGCTGCAGTCGGTAAGTAGAAAATGTTTTATTTATTGATTTTTTTAGAAATTATTTCTTATTAATTTTTTTTGATTGATTTATTGGTTGGTTTATTGATGTTTTTATCATTTATTATTGATGGTGGCTCTTTATTTGTAAAATTGAAGTGTTTAATGTTTGTAAACTTCCCTTTAAACCCCCCCCCCACCATTCCCTACGCCTGATTTGTAACCTACGCCTGATTTTCTAAAGTGTCGACAAGGTTTTTTTCGAGCGTACAAAAATCTTCACTTACTCCATTCTAAGTTAGTTTGGAGTAAGTTTTCACTGCCGAAACTTTGAAAACAGGCGTAAGTGGCCGGACACGCCCCCTTTTGAAAACAATATTCTGTTCCAAAGTGAAATTGTTCTAACTGACTAGAACTGGAGCAAACTAAATGCCGAGAATTTGAATTTCTAAGATACTCCATTCGACACTAGTTGCTCCAAAAAATCAGGAGCAACTGAGGCCGAAACTAGGGCCCAGTGTGTCTGCAAGGAACATGATGCCCAGGCCAGCCACTCAGTGCAGGAAAAAGATCAACCACCTGACGCGGACCGTCAGGGTGATATCTTTTACATGAACCTTAGCGTGCCATGCTCTGAGCACAATGAATAGTGTGTGCAGTCTCTCCTCAATCAGTATGTGTAGGATCCCATGCTCTTCGTGGATGAGCACAGATGCAAAGTTTGTGTTTGCAGCCTCAGCCACACCCTGGCCTGCATGCGTAGTTAGACTTCCTGCTCCATTGTTAAGCCCCACCCCTGTTCTTGTTACCTCCTCAGTCTCCCGATGCGTGTGGAAGATGATAGCCTCACCTTAACTGTGAGGTGCTGGCCCCCAAATTTCAGCATTGCCACGCCTAATGCGCACAGCGATTCCGAGTGAAATTGACAGGTGAAGACTCCTATACAATAATATCTCAAGAACATAAGAACATAAAAATAGCAGCAGGAGTAGGCCATTTGGCCCCGCGAGTCTGCTCGCCATTTAATAAAATCATGGCTAATCTGATCTTGGGCTCAGCTCCACTTCCCTGCCTGCTCCCCATAACCCTTGACTCCATTATCACTCAAAAATGTGTTTATTTCCACCTTAAATATATTCAATGACCTAGCCTCTACAACTCTCTGGGGCAGAGAATTCCACAGATTTATGACCCTCTGAGAGAAGAAATTCCTCCGCATCTCAGTTCTAAATGGGCGACCATTTATTCTGAAACTATGCCCCCAGTTCTAGATTTCCCCGCGAGGGGAAACATCCTCTCTTCATCTACCTTGTTGAGCCCCCTCAGAATCTTATACGTTTCAATAAGATCACCTTTCATTCTTCTAAACTCTAATGAGTATAGGCCCAACCTGCTCAACCTTTCTTCATAAGTCAACCCCTTCATCTCAGGAATCAACCTAGTGAACCTTCTCTGAACTGTCTCCAATGCAAATATATCCTCCATAAATAAGGAGACCAAAACTGTACACAGTATTCCAGGTGTGGTCTCACTAATACCCTGTACAGTTGTAGCGGGACTTCCCTGCTTTTATATTCCATCCCGTTTGCAAGAAAGGCCGACATTCCATTTGCCTTCCTGATTACTTGTTGTACCTGCATACTAACATTTTGTGTTTCATGTACATCATCATCATAGGCAGTCCCTCGGAATCGAGAAAGACTTGCTTCCACTTTTAACAAGAGTTTTTAGGTGGCTGTACAGTCCAATACAAGAACCATAGTCTCTGTCACAGGTGGGCCAGATAGTCGTTGAGGGAAGGGGTGGGTGGGACTGGTTTGCCGCACGCCCTTTCCACAGGCTGCACTTGATTTCTGCATGCTCTCGGCGACAAGACTGGAGGTGCTCAGCGCCCTCCCGGATGCACTTCCTCCACTTAGAGCGGTCCCTGGCCAGGGACTCCCAGGTGTCAGTGGGGATGTTGCACTTTATCAGGGAGGCTTTGAGGGTGTCCTTGTAACGTTTCCACTGCCCACCTTTGGCTCGTTTGCCGTGAAGGAGTTCTGAGTAGAGCGCTTGCTTTGGGAGTCTCGTGTCTGGCATGCGAACTATGTGGCCTGCCCCAGTGGAGCTGATCAAGTGTGGTCAGTCCTTCAATGCTGGGGATGTTGGCCTGGTCGAGGACACTAACGTTGGTGCGTCTGTCCTCCCAGGGGATTTGTAGGATCTTGCAGAGACATCGTTGGTGGTATTTCTCCAGCGACTTGAGGTGTCTACTATACATGGTCCATGTTTCTGAGCCATACAGGAGGCCGCGTATTCCTACAGCCCTGTAGACCATGAGCTTGGTGACAGTTTTGAGGGCCTGGGGCTAGAACCTCCACTTTTGTGGTTATCGCCCAAGAATGGCTGATATTTCCGGCGTGGGCATTAAAAACGGGTTTTCAGATCGCCGGCTTCTCGCCCATTTTTAAAGAACCTAGTCTCCATTTTTTAAAATGGGCGTTACCGCGAATGATATAAAATGGGTGGTAGCGTTACATTTCTTTGACCTTCTGCCGGAAAGTGTGGCCGTCCTTAGCAACGGCATGGCAACACTCGATTCCCGCGATTCAGGAGGTCAAGGGTCATCATGACAGGCGCAGAAGAGGAGACAGAGAGAGAGGGAGCTCAGAGGGACTGAAGGTGTGGCTGGGTGTGGTGTGGCTGCTTTGGGAGGAAGCAGGGAGACTTTAGAGCTTCACAGCAAGCAGGCAAACAAAAATTAGCTGTTACCAGCCACATATTTGCCCGAATTTGGCCTATATTGGAGAGAGAGGAGGAGGCATCACAGCACGCTGTGGAGACTGATGCTGGAGAGAGCAGTGAGGTGGGAGAGGAGCACATTGGAAGTCGCAAAAGTGCCAGGAGGTTCATGGACAAGGCAAATGCCTCCCTCCTGCAGGAGGTCGAGTCACGCTGGGGTGATTTGACACAAGTAGGGCGTGGGAAGCCCACCCCAAAGGCTTACCAGCGGATATGGACTGAGATAGCAGAGGTGGTCTCGTTGGCGACCAACAAGGTTCGTGAGGGAAACCAATGCCACAAAGGATGGAATAACCTTGTGGGATCCGCAAGGATAAGTATTAAATAGATTTATATGTAATTATGTATTTATATAATTTGATTTGTAACAGTCATGAGTGACTATCATCAGATGTGAAGTCTTTCACTTTTACCGGGAATGTTTTACTCAAAGCCCGCGGTCACGGTGCACATCCTCAGGTAAAGAGTGATCATTTTTATAATAATCATGATTACATCTGTCGGTTATGTGTTGTATCAGTGTCTGTGACAGTACCGAGCAATGATATCACGCAATGATCTCATGCCATGTCGTCCTGTCACCTTTTACAGAAGAAGCTATCGACGATGAGGTCCGTGCAGAGGCGAACAGGTGGGGGGGGCCACCAGTCCCCAGCGACATCACTGAGATGGAGGAGCGGGTGCTCACACTCGTGGGGAAGCACCCCTGGACAGATACGGACACATCTGCAGACCCTGAAGTGATGCCACGTGAGTAAAGCTTACACCATTGTGTGATGTAAAGTCAATAGATGCCACACCCACTCATATCCAAACGATCATATGTAATAGATGATTTCTAAAATTGTCATAGAAATAATGATGGCCTAATGAAAATCATTGGAATGCAAATGAGTTGATGGTCATGAAATGTGATGTCCGCGATGATTTTGAGAGCGGTGGTGCTTTTATCATGCATATGCTGTGTGTAGTGCTGGACTCACCTTGTGACCCTAGCACCCCCTTCTCCTCTAATAACCTCATTTGTGTTTTGCAGCTCAGCCAGCAGCATGGTCCCAGGCAAGACCACAGAGGTCAGAAGGTGGGGGCGCAGGGCCCGACTCTCCGGATGATCTTACATCTGGTGCTGAGGAGCTCCAATTCTCGCACGTCAATCCGCTGGGTCTGTTCTCCACGGATGAGAACACGGACTTTGAGGAATCTGCATCGTCACGCTCCAGAAGCCATTCCACCCCAAGGCCATCGAGTGGTCTTCCGGTCATTCCTGCCACCACTCTGGAGGTACCGGCCCCAATCACCTCACCACAGGGCACCCCATTTGTCCCTATGATGGTGCCGACCCCACGGAGGCCTCGTGGACGCGGCAGGTCTGTTCCACGAGCGCCACATGACCAGCTCATCGAAGCATTGGGGGGCATATTCCGACAGCTGGCCACCATGACCGAGTACATTCCATGCATGGCGGAGTCCATGGATGCGATAGCCAGGAACACTGCTGCCCTAGGCCTGCTTCTGCATGAGAGAATGTTGCCCCCTCAGCAACCCCTGCTCCCATACCCATGCAACGACTGCATCTGCCTTCATCCCCTCAAATGAGCCACCGCCTGAGGAGCTCCTCGGCCAGGCGCCATAGAGCGAGGAGGGGAAGGGGTAGAGGTGGGGAGAAGAAGGGGAGGTGGGTAGGAAAGTGAGGTGCATGTCCGCAGGTGATGGCTGTGTTATATCTCCATCTGGGTGTATGCAATTTGTTATAATGTATGGGGGCTCTTGACCACCCTCCTGCTTTGCCTTTGTATTCTGTGTTGCTGGACATGTTGAACATCGAAACATAGAAACATAGAAAATAGGTGCAGGAGGAGGCCATTCGGCCCTTGGAGCCTGCACCACCATTCAATAAGATCATGGCTGATCATGCATTTCAAGTACTCCATTCCTGCTTTCTCTCCATACCCCTTGATCCCTTTAGCTGTAAGGGCCACAGCTAACTCCTTTTTGAATATATCTAACGAACTGGCCTCAACAACTTTCTGTGGTAGAAAATTCCACAGGTTCACAATTCTCTGAGTGAACAAGTTTTTTCTCATCTCATAGAAACATAGAAACCTAGAAAATAGGTGCAGGAGTAGGCCATTCGGCCCTTCGAGCCTGCACCGCCATTCAATGAGTTCATGGCTGAACATGCAACTTCAGTACCCCATTCCTGCTTTCTCGCCATATCCTTTGATCCCCCTAGTAGTAAGGACTTCATCTAACTCCTTTTTGAATATATTTAATGAATTGGCCTCAACAACTTTCTGTGGTAGAGAATTCCACAGGTTCACCACTCTCTGGGTCCTCATCTCGGTCCTAAATGGCTTACCCCTTATCCTTAGGCTCTGACCCCTGGTTCTGGACTTCCCCAACATTGGGAACATTCTTCCTGCATCTAACCTGTCTAAACCCATCAGAATTTTAAACGTTTCTATGAGGTCCCCTCTCATTCTTCTGAACTCCAGTGAATACAAGCCCAGTTGACCCAGTCTTTCTTGATATGTCAGTTCCGCCATCCCGGGAATCAGTCTGCTGAACCTTCGCTGCACTCCCTCAATAGCAAGAATGTCCTTCCTCAAGTTAGGAGACCAAAACTGTACACAATACTCCAGGTGTGGCCTCACCAAGGCCCTGTACAACTGCAGCAAGATCTCCCTGCTCCTATATTCAAATCCTCTCGCTATGAAGGCCAACATGCCATTTGCCTTCTTCACCACCTGCTGTACCTGCATGCCAACTTTCAATGACTGATGTACCATGACATCCAGGTCTTGTTCCACCTCCCCTTTTCCTAATATGTCACCATTCAGATAATATTCCACCTTCCTGTTTTTGTCACCAAAGTGGACAACCTCACATTTATCTACATTATACTGCATCTGTCATGCATTTGCCCACTCACCTAACCTATCCAAGTCACCCTGCAGCCTCTTAGCATCCTCCTCACAGCTCACACCGCCACCCAGCTTAGTGCCATCTGCAAACTTGGAGATATTACATTCTATTCCTTCGTCTAAATCATTCATGTATATTGTAAATAGCTGGGGTCCCAGCTCTGAACCTTGTGATACCCCACTAGTCACTGCCTGCCATTATGAAAAGGACCCGTTTATTCCTACTCTTTGCTTTCTGTCTGCCAACCATTTCTCTATCCACGTCAGTGCATTACCCCCAGTACCATGTGCTTTAATTTTGCACACTAATTTCTTGTGTGGGACCTTGTCAAAAGCCTATTGAAAGTCCAAATACACCACATCCACTGGTTCTCCTTTATCCACTCTACTAGTTACATCCTCAAAAAATTATAGAAGATTTGTCAAGCATGATTTCCCTTTCATAAATCCATGCTGACTTGGATCGATCCTGTCACTGCTTTCCAAATGCGTTGCTATTACATCTTTAATAATTGATTCCAACATTTTCCCCACCACCGATGTCAGGCTAACCAATCTATAATTCCCTGTTTTCTCTCTCCCCACTTTTTTAAAAAGTCTATAGAATGTTGGAAAATTCATCCACTATTTCTAGGGCCGTTTCCTTAAATACTCTGGGATGCAGACTATCAAGCCCTGGGGACTTATCGGCCATCAATCCCATCAATTTCCCAAACACAATTTCCTGACTAATAAGGATTTCCTTCAGTTCCTCCTTCTCGCTAGACGCTCGGTCCCCTAATATTTCCGGGAAGTTATTTGTGTCTTCCTTAGTGAAGACAGCACCAAAGTATTTGTTATATTGGTCTGCCATTTCTTTGTACCCCATCATAAATTCGCCTGATTCTGACTGCAAGGGTCCTACATTTGTCTTCACTAATCTTTTTCTCGGTCACATTTCTATCGCTTTTGCAGTCAGTTTTTATGTTCCCTGCAAGCTTACTCTCATACTGTAATTTTCCCCCTCCTAATTAAACCCTTTGTCCTTCTCTGCTGAATTCTAAATTTCTGCCAGTCCTCAGGTTTGCTGCTTTTTCTGGCCATTTGATTGATGCCAATGGTGGAAAAAGTCGGGTGTGGGTGGGGGTTGAGTGTTATTGGCTGTGATAGTTATGATTTCAGACCAATGTTGGTGTAAAAGTTTTGTTCTTGAACTTAACCTTGTTGCGCATTGTCTCAGATAGATGGACTGTAACACACTGGTGATTCCTTAACATGAAAGGGTTAAATACAATTTAATATCAATCAACGTAAACCTTTACTGGCACCAAGGTGATGGGCACTTTTGATGTCTGAGCTGCACACATGTAAGTGTTGTCACTCACATCAACACTCTTTCAGGAAAATCGTTCAGATATCAGCTCCTCACGTAAGAGTGCGATATTAAAAATGCCGGCCACACCACTGGCGTTCGTTCCGAACAGTTCCACTTTTTCTGGGTGTTTTTTTGGGCGAGCGATATTGTGGGCGATATGTGCGAGGTGGTGAAAGTGACAGTGGGTGATCTCCTGGACATTAGTTTCACCAGATGTGC
This sequence comes from Pristiophorus japonicus, assembly GCF_044704955.1. Classification (NCBI taxonomy): domain Eukaryota; kingdom Metazoa; phylum Chordata; class Chondrichthyes; family Pristiophoridae; genus Pristiophorus; species Pristiophorus japonicus. Next base: position 146,366,817 of record NC_091983.1, read on the forward strand.
TCTTCATGACAAAAAAAGTGGGCAGCGGTATTATTGAATCTTGGCATTAATTCTGTGCAGAAAGTAACGCTGGGCGATGTTACGGGCCATTCTGATGATTCCGCCCCAAAAAAGTGGGTGGCAGTAACACTTTTTCCCAGCGTTACGCACATAGGGAAGATAACGCTTGCAATAAGTTTCCTAAAAATGCCCGTTAGTTTCTATTTTGTGCCAAAAATGAGCGCCATATGGGCGTTATACGTCATTTCAGCGGTGAAATGGGCATTAAGTGGGCATTAAGTGGGCGTTAAGCATGTAAAAAATGTGGAGGTTCCAGCCCCATGTCTTTAAACACTTTTTCTGAGGCAGCTAAAGGCTGCACTGGCGCACTGGAGGCGGTGTTGGATCCCCATGTACAAGGACCCCCAGGTCCCTCTATACTACAGCATTTTGTAATCTCTCCCCGTTTTAATAATAATTTGTTTTTTTATTCTTCCTACCAAAGTGGATAACCTCACACTTTTTCACATTATACTCCATCTGCCAAATGTTGCCCATTCACTTAGCGTATCTATATCCCTTTGCAGATTCTTTGTGTCTTCCTTACAACTTGCTTTCCCACCCATCTTTGTATCAACAGAAAGCTTGGCTACCTTACACTCAGTCCCTTCATCCAAGTCATTAATATATATTGTAAATAGTTGAGGACCCAGCACCGATCCCTGTGGCACCTCACTAGTTACTGTTTGCCAACCGGAAAATGACCCATTTATCCCGCCTCTCTATTTTCTGTTAGTTAGCCAATCCGCTATCCATGCTAATATATTACCTCCAACCCCATGAGCTTTTATCTTGTGTAGTAACCTTTTATGTGGCACCTTATTGAATGCCTACTGGAAATCCAAATACACCACATTCACTGGTTTCCCTCTTATCCACCCTGCTTGTTACATCCTCAAAGAACTCCAGCAAATTTGTCAAACGTGATTTCCCTTTCATAAAACCATGCTGACTCTGCTTAACTGAATTATGCTTTTTCAAATGTCCTGCTACTGCTTCCTTAATAACAGACTCCAGCATTTTCCCAAAGACAGATGTTAGGCTAACTGGTCGATAGTTTCCTGCTTTTTGTCTGCCTCCTTTTTTAAATAGGGGCATTACATTTGCAGTTTTCCAATCTGCTGGGACCTCTCCAGAATCCAGGAAATGTTGGTAGATTACAACCAATGCATCGACAATCTTTGCAGCCACTTCTTTAAGACCCTAGGATGCAAGCTATCAGGTCCAGGGGACTTGTCCACCTTTAGTCCCATTAGTTTGCCGAGTACTTTTTCTTGAATGATAGTTTGAAGTTCCTCAGTCCCTGTTCTGTATGTAACTATGTAATACTTGCCACCAGAGGGCACGACTGTTGGAGTCCAAATGGTCACCGGCACACACGTGCAGGGCCAATATAAAAGGTTGGCTGCCATGTTGTTTAGGCACTCTGGAGTTGTAATAAAGAAGACTAAGATCACACTAAGTTTAGCTCACAGTACTCAGCATCCTGGAGTTCTTCTATACATAACAATTGGCGACGAGTAACAGAATACGAACCTTCACGCAACCATGGCTGCCGTTGGAATATTAGAGAGATTTGTAGAGGGTGATGATTGGGAAGCCTTAGTTGAGCGTCTCGACCAGTACTTCATGGCCAATGAGCTGGAAGGAGTCACTAACGCGGTCAAGCGCAGGGCAGTTCTTCTCACTGTCTGTGGCCCTAAAATATACGGCCTCATCAAGAATCTGTTTGCACCGACAAAACCAATGGAGAAGGAATACACAGAGTTGTGCACACTGGTTCGGGACCATCTCAAGCTGAAGGAGAGTATCCTCATAGCCGGGTATCGTTTTTACACGCACCATCACTCCGGGGGCCAGGACGCGGCGGACTATGTCGCCAACCTGAGACACCTCGTGGGACCTTGCGAGTTTGGAGCTGCGTTGGGGGAAATGCTGCGGAACTTTTTCATGCTCGGCATCAGCAACGAGATCATTCTTCGAAAGCTGCTGGCTGCTGAAAGCTTAAACCTGAGCAGGGCCATCGAGATCGCCCAGGCATGCATGGCCACAGACAATAACACCAAACAGATATCTTCTCAACATCAAAGCTCACCGGCAAGTACTGTGCATAAAATGAGACCTCTAGCAGGCCAAACTGCATATGTCAGGGCCTATATGTCTGCGGCTGCAAGACCTGTGATTTCTCAGAATCCGCCATCTGGGGTGAATGTGAATCCATTAGCACCGTGTTGGCGCTGCGGGGGTAATCATCGGGCCTATCAATGTCGATTCAAGCACTACATGTGCAAAGGCTGCACAACAATGGGGCACCTCCAGCAAATGTGCAAACATGCTGCGACACACCACGTGGCAGAGGATGATTGATCCAGCGTGGATCACACAGCACAGGCAACTCAACCCGAGGAAGAAGTATATGGGGTACATACCTTCACCTCCTATAATGCTGAAAGTCAAATTAAATGGCGTTCCAGTATCCATGGAGTTGGACACTGGTGCGAGTCAGTCAATAATGAGCCAGCTGGCTTCCGAAAAACTGTGGGGCAATAAGGCATAAAGGACCAAATTGAGCCCGATTAATGCAAAGCTGCGTACCTACACCAAAGAGCTCATACCAGTCATTGGAAGTGCGGCAGTGAAGGTATCATATGATGGAGCTGTGCATGACTTATCATTGTGGATCTTTCCAGGCAATGGCCTAGCGCTGTTCAGCAGAAGCTGGCTAGAAAAGATAAGATGGAATTGGAATGACATCAAAGCACTATCTTCAGTGGATGACGCCTCGTGTGCCCAAGTGCTGAGCAGGTTTCCCTCGCTATTCGAACCAAGCATCGGCAACTTCACAGGTGCCAAGGTACAGATCCATCTAGGCCCCGATGCATGGCCCATCCATCACAAGACTCGGGCAGTTCCGTACATGATGAGGGAGAAAGTCGAGATCGAACTGGACAGACTCCAACGCGAAGGAATCATATCGCCAGTCGAGTTCAACGAGTGGGCCAGTCCAATTGTTCCAGTGTTGAAAAGCGATGGCAAGGTCAGAATCTGCGGAGACTACAAGGCAACGATTAACCGAGTCTCACTACAGGACCAGTACCCGCTGCCCAAGGGGGATGAACTGTTCGCAACATTAGCCCGGGGGAAGTCGTTCACCAAGTTGGACCAAACCTCCGCCTACATGACACAGGAGCTGGCTGATTCTTCAAAAAGATTGACGTGCATCAACACACACAAAGGACTGTTTATATATCACAGATGCCCTATTGGAATTCGCTCGGCTGCAGCCATTTTCCAGAGAAACTTCGAGAGTTTGCTAAAATCTGTTCCGCGGACCGTTGTGTTTCAAGACGACATCCTGATCACCAGTCATGACACCATCGAACACCTACATAACCTGGAAGAGGTTCTCAGTCGCCTAGACAGAATGGGACTTAGGCTGAAATGCTGCAAGTGTGTTTTCCTGGTACCAGAATTTGGATTTTTGGGGCGAAACATTGCAGCAGACAACATCAGGCCCACGGACTCAAATACAGAGGCCATCAAGAATGCACCTAGACCACAGAATGTGACGGAGCTGCTTTCGTTCCTGGGACTGTAGGGGAGGACGAAAACTCCTCATTTTACCCAGATGGAAAAGAGCTGTGGGATCTGTCTGTGCTACAGCAGGAAAGTGTCCTGGAAGGAACAGGGAACCCAAAACCAGATGTGGATTGAAACCGAGATGGTGTGGCCTTGGCAGGGCAGTGATTGGACGGGGGAGGACACCGGAGAGCCAATGGTGGGACAGAGTCAGCCCGAAGCAAGGGACTCCAAGCCAATGGGAGTGCCCTTGCTCGAAAACTCGGGACTGACTCATCACCAATACCGGGCTATTGTCTCCCCCACGTTTACACTATGGAGGGATATTATGCAGGCCTGAAGAAATCTAGGGAACCCAAAACAAACCGAGGGCCTACACAATGGCTACAGGAGGCCCACACCCTGCCAACCCAATTAACACCTACTCAACCCTTGATTAGGTTAACATCAGGGATGGCCAGTGGAAAAACCCTGCAAAATCCAACAGCTGCATTTTTCAAAAATCACCAATGGGAAGGATTTATTTCAGCACAAAAGTCTGGCTGGATAACTGGATATAAGAAGGGGTTTCTGCCCCGACAAGTTGTTCCGTTCTCGTGTTCCAGCAAGCAGTCAGCCTTTCAACACAGAAGGAAGACCAGTGTCCGAAGACATCGAAGACAGAAGCAGCAAACCACCATCCCGAGACGGCATCAGTTCAGCCTCCTTTTGCTCCTGGAAACTGAACCTTTTCTTTTTTCCACAAGGATCTTCCCGAGAGCTGGACTTAGGTAAATCCACAGCAACAACAAGATGCAACAACAACCAAGTTTCCAAGAAAATCACAACCAAAAAAGTAACTTCAAGATCCTGAAGATAACAAAAAGAGAACCCCGAAACCGCGTTTTGACCTGGAAAGACTGTAAAGGCTGTGTGAGTATAATCTCTGGTCCCCAGAACTCCCAACTCAGTTAGGTCAGGCAGGTGGGAGGCTGGGCATTGCACTGCTGTTAAATTTGTGTAAAAATTTTCGTTGTGTCTGTTTAGGGGGATTGTTTTGATGATGTATTGCTGTTTGTTGAGATATACCTTGTCAAATAAATTGGAAGGTTAAAGTTCCTCTTGGAATCGCCTCGTCTCAGTTCTGTTGTATTACATCTCCTGATCGTGAGTCTTGTGTCAGAACAATGTAAGGGAAGCTAGGAGCGCCTCAAACACTCAACTGTGTGCCACAGGCTAGGGAAGAAAGGGGTTAGGAGTGTTTGACACTCACAGATGCCTCACAGGCTAGTCATAAGCTGTGGGGATGCACAAGTCTCAAAACCCCCTTCATAAGTTGTGGATACAGTTTCTCCAGGAGTGCTCTTGCAGCACTCAGGGTACCTCACAGGCCAGGCATAAGCTGTGAGGGCAGAAGCCCAGAGAGAGACACCCAAGGCACAACACTCCCCAGAACCCCTTACAGAACATGGTGACCGCAGCAGGACACAAGCAAACAGGGGATATTAATATAACAGATGAGGTGATAAGAGAGGAAACTAAAATGGAGGAGAGAATTTCTTCATACATTTTTGGCAAGGTGACCCTTACCAAACCTTGGGTGCAATTCCTCACACGGGCAGAGTGCCCAGTGGATATTGCTGCTCAGTGGACAGCAGGGATGGACCACAACCAGAAGGTGGAAAAGGTCATCTGGCTTATCTGCCTCACCCACCAAGTCCAAAAGCTCGACCAGTGGGTGAAGGACTTGGAACAGAGTCTTCAGAAATCAGAGGAGCACTCTGCTATCCGGGCTGTGGTTGGGGACAACCTGCTGGCCGAATTAGCTGAGGAGCAGCAAAGGAAGAGGCAGTTGGAGGAGACCTTCTGAAATAGCCGGGACTATCTTCCGTGTCCGATCACTGAGGCCAAGGGTAGTGAGGGGTCCCTCCAGGAACGGAACTCTCAGTACGCCTAGAAAATTAGGGAACTGGAGAATAAATTAAAAGACTTGCAGGCAGGTTATAAGGTTGCCAGTCGCAGTGAGTTTCAAAAGGCAGATCACGGTCCCTGCCAGGAGAGGATTAAAACTCTTACCCACGCTCTATCCCAGGCAAAGGGGATGGTTGCCCTGATAGGACCTGGAGGATCCACAGGGGACAAAGGAGAGTATTGGGGGGTAGAGGAGAATCCAAAGGCAAGGGACGCCCGACCACCTCCTGAGGCACCGGTGGTTTGTCCGGTGGGGTACCAGGAGGAGCGGGGCGCATAGGTAGTAGCATACCCAGGGCTGGGGCCAGGACCAATCTGTCCCGTTTGGCAGCAGGGATGTGGGGCGCCCGCCGAGGGTCAGTTAAGGGCGGGATCAGGCGACCAGGCAGTGTCTGCTGCACCGGTTATGGTGGGACAGCCGGAGGTGGAGGGACCAGCGCAGATAGATCCTAAACCGGGGCAGATGTGTCCGGTCAGGCAGCGCAAGTACGGTCCTCCACAGGTAGGTGGCCAAGGTCGGGGAGTGCTGGAGAGCGACTTTATTATTCCCCATGGAGTTCAATACCTCAGGGCCATGGTGGTCCCATTCGGCCAAACTCACTCGCACCGGGGACCCGTCTATCCCCTTCATGGAGGTGGTGCAGGCTGGGGAAATTAATGGGTGCGATGAGGAAGAGACAGCCAAGCTGCTGCTCTTCTCTCTGGACAGCAAATTGTACCAGGCCCTCCCGGCAGAATGCCGGAGAGGGCAGCGCACATTTGCTGAGGTCCAGAGGGCCGTCCTTGAGGCTATGGGCTTCGATGACAGCAGTCCTTTTGAACGGGTCGAAAGGACAAGGCAGTTTGCAGGGGAAACCCCGCAGGCATTTGTGGACAGGCTGTGGGTGGTATACCACGCAGCCTGTGGGGAGCTCCTTGACCGAGCGAATCTTTCTGTGGTGCAGACCGGCCGCTGGCTGAGGATGCTGGTGGCGAAATGCTTGCCCCGGCTCAAGGCCAGGGCAGAGCTGTGGTTTGATTCCCGGGACCCCAACCTCACCGAGGAAGCAGTGGTCAGGCAACTGGCACTGATCCAACGGAATGGAGGAGGGGAGGAGGGGAAAACCTCCAAAGGTCGGGTAAATGAAGTAAAACCCAACTTGATTCCCAAAAGGGAATGGCACCAGGAGGGTGGCTGCTCGTCTGATAAGGAGGGAGTGTGCTACGGGTGCGGGAAAGCTGGGCATTTTAAAAGGGATTGCAGAAGCCCAGCAAAGAAATATGGGGAGGGGAACTCCTTCAGGAGCCGCCCAGAGTGGGGGAGGTGGAGGGAGCTTCTCACCATCCCTTGACCAGATAGTAGCTGCAGTGAGGACAGCACTGGAGGGGACTGGGAAGGTAGCCACGGCAACAGGCAGGGAAGCACTAGAAACCCTCCCAGTACAGAGGCCATGACTAGTCCAGACACAGCCTGCATACCTGCTTCCAGCACCATAGTCCATTCGGAGGACCCTTCAACCTCACCTCTATCAAACGGGGTGCCGTATCAACTAGTTGGGTTCACAGGAAATGAGAAGGCTGGGTTTTTCTCAGTCCCGCTCGCAGTTTATTTAGGAGCACTCCAAACACAATGGAAGTGCGTCCTGAGCAGGTGGGAAAAGGGATTTTGGGGGCTGATTTCATCATCGCTCGCCAGATCCTAGTAGACTTGAGGAATCACGGCCTATGGGACACAGTGGACACGGGAGTAGAGGGAGAAGTCATGGTTATTGATAAGAAACAGAGAAAGGGGACTCTGTGTACCATGAAGCCAAAAGAGGGTTATGACCTGGAGGTTCTGGTCGGTAACACCCCGGCAGAGTACCGGGCCTATGTGCAAGCAAATCTTGCAGCATTTGCCACCCATAAAACACGATTGTGGGAGAGTCACAGGAGTGGAGGTTAGAATAGATGGGGATCCCATGTCCCGCCCGCAAAACATAGAAACATAGAAAATAGGTGCAGGAGTAGGCCATTCGGCCCTTCTAGCCTGCACCGCCATTCAATGAGTTCATGGCTGAACATTCAACTTCAGTACCCCATTCCTGCTTTCTCGCCATACCCCTTGATCCCCCGAGTAGTAAGGACCTCATCTAACTCCTTTTTGAATATATTTAGTGAATTGGCCTCAACAACTTTCTGTGGTAGAGAATTCCACAGGTTCACCACTCTCTAGGTGAAGAAGTTCCTCCGCATCTCGGTCCTAAATGGCTTACCCCTTATCCTTAGACTGTGACCTCTGGTTCTGGACTTCCCCAACATTGGGAACATTCTTCCTGCATCTAACCTGTCTAACCCCGTCAGAATTTTAAATGTTTCTATGAGGTCCCCTCTCATTCTCCTGAACTCCAGTGAATACAAGCCCAGTTGATCCAGTCTTTCTTGATAGGTCAGTCCCGCCATCCCGGGAATCAGTCTGGTGAACCTTTGCTGCACTCCCTCAATAGCAAGAATGTCCTTCCTCAGGTTAGGAGACCAAAAGCAGTATGGCTTTCCCCGAGAGGCAGAAGCAGAGTTGGAGACAGCTTTAAGCTCGCTTGTCAAGCAGGGTGTTTTGAGACCCATAGCCACCCATGTCAACTCCCCGCTTTGGCCGGTTAGGAAATCGGACAATTCTTGGAGGGCTACAGGGCTACTGTGGATTGCAGGGTGCTCAATAAAAACATCCCAGCTTGTGCAACCACGGTAGCGGCGGTTGCGGATCTGATAGGGGAAATCCCTGCATCCGCAACCACGTTCACAGTGTTGGACATATCCAATGGGTTCTGGTCAATCCCTGTACGGAGGGAAGACCAGTACAAGTTTGCCTTCACCTTCCGGGAACAGCAGTATAGATGGAGCTGCCTACCACAGGGCTTTCATAAAAGTCCCAGCATTTTTCACCAATGCATGGCGAACTGCTTAAAAGGCTTCAGCCAACCACACCAGCTGGTCCAGTATGTGGACGACCTGCTGCTGTTCACAGACAGCAGTGAGGAACACGGTCCACTGCTGGCCAAGCTGCTGGTCTTACTAAAGGAAGGGGATTTTAAAGTTAACCCCAAGAAAGCCCAGATCGGTCTTGGGGAAGTAAAATTCCTGGGCCTGACGATAAGGGCAGGAGAAAGGGCCATTGATGAGGCGAGAAGAAAGGCAGTGCAGGAACTCCCTGCCCCTACGAATGTGTCGAGGATAAGGTCTTTCCTGGGAATCACTGGCTACTGTAGGGACTTCATCGAAGACTATGCAGCCACTGCTGCCCCTCTGCTCAGACTCCTACACAAGTGGGTTGAGTGGGAGTGGGACGAGGGCTGTGAGGCAGCATTTGTCCATCTGAAGAGAGACCTGCAGGTAGCACCAGCCCTAGGGGCAATTGATGGGGGAGAGGAATTCTTCCTGGAGGTGGCAGCCAGTGGCGACAGCTTAAATGCAGTGTTGCTCCAGGAGCTAAACGGCCAACTGAGACCGTTGGTGTACTCCTCCAGAGTCCTCACGGAGGTAGAAAAGGGATACTCCAATTGTAAGAGGCACTTGCTTGCCACTCACTGGGCAGTAAAGAGAGCTCAGATCTTTACTGGAGTATCCCCCATTACACTCCTCACCCATCATACCCCGACGCAGATGTTGTTGGACAGGAGGATTAAGGACAGGACAGTGAGCAGTGCTAGGATCACTCGCTGGACCCTCCTCCTCTCCCAAATGGCATTAAAAGTCAAGGACCTCTGCGAGACCAGGCTCGCAGCAAATCTAATCTATCCAGGGCAGCCGCAAAGATGCTCTGTGGAGGGAGTATGGGACATCAGCTTTGGATTTTGGGCAGGGATATACCGCACAGGCCGCGAGATCTATGTTGGTGGTTCCAGTTCAGTGTCCGCGGGTACAAGACTCACGGGCTGCGGAGTTCAGGATCCCAAGGCAGGGATTGCCTTGGCTCTTAAACTCCCATGCACCCTGAGCGCCCAGCAGGCGGAACTCTCGGAAGTGATGTATGCGGTCGCACACCCCGAGGAATTCCCTACCCCATACATGATTTGCTCGGACAGCATGTTCACTGGCAATTCATGTACAGAATATCTGGTGATTTGGTCACGCTGGGGGTACACCTCTGCGGATGGGAAACCCCTTGTGACCAAACCCCTGCTAGAAAAGATCGTGGCTGCAGTGGGAGAAACCGGGGATGCGTATATCCATAAGGTGAAGGCCCACTCCAAAACTGAGCCACGGGGGGAAGATAACCCAGCAGACAGACCTGCTGGAAAAGGAAGGTGCTCGTACAGGTCACCTATGGGACCCATATGAGGCAGGCAGGATAGCAGCAGCAAGAAGCAAGCCAGGGACACAAGGGAGCGTAGGGGTGGCGGTGGCCCCGGACCTTAAAGTAGTCCAGATGCAGGATCCGGTCCTGAAGGCTGCCTTGGCTGCTATCAAAAAGGGGGAAAAGGCTGAGGGCCCATACAGTGCTGCAGATATTGCTGTGCGGGAAGGCGTCTTGTTTAAAGGGGACAAATGGGCAGTGCTGCCACAACACCGGAGGGAATTCCTTCAGCTGGCCCATGAGGGTCCAGGTGCAGGACACCCCAGGCCGGAGTCTACCTGGCAACGGGTAGAAAAGACAGGGTGGTGGCCAGGCCTCCGGGAAGACGTCCGCAATTTCTGTGTGGGCTGTCTGGTTTGCGCTGCAAACAACCCGGACCCCCAAAAAAGGAAGGTGTCCATGGGACACATCAGGTGGGTGGAGGGACCATGGCAGTCAATCCAGATCGACTACATTGGACCCCTACCAGCTGCCCAGGGAGGTTATAAATACTGCCTCGTCCTGGTGGATGTGTTTTCCAAGTGGGTGGAAGCCTTCCCTTGCCGAACAGCTACCGCAGTGGGGACTGCAAAAATCCTGGTGAGGGAGGTGTTCTCTCGGTGGGGTCTACCTCAAATCATGGAGTCCAACCGGGGAAACCACTTCACCAGCCAGGTAATGCAGGCCACCCTAAAGGTGCTGGGGATAAGAGCCAAATGGCATGTCGCCTTCAACCCTCAGTCCTCAGGCCCCATAGAACGCCTGAACCGGACCATAAAGGAAAGGCTGCGCAAAGAGATGGGAGACTCACCTAACAAGTGGGTGGAGTGTAGAGAGTCAGTGCGAGTGTCCTAATGTAGAGTCAGTGCGAGTGTCCTAATGTAGAGAGTCAGTGCGAGTGTCCTAATGCAGATTCAGTGCGAGTGACCTAATGTAGAGTCAGTGCGAGTGTCCTAATGTAGAGTCAGTGCGAGTGACCTAATGTAGAGTCAGTGCGAGTGTCCTAATGTAGAGTCAGTGCGAGTGTCCTAATGTAGAGTCAGTGCGAGTGTCCTAATGCAGATTCAGTGCGAGTGACCTAATGTAGAGTCAGTGCGAGTGTCCTAATGTAGAGTCAGTGCGAGTGACCTAATGTAGAGTCAGTGCGAGTGTCCTAATGTAGAGTCAGTGCGAGTGTCCTAATGTAGAGTCAGTGCGAGTGTCCTAATGTAGAGTCAGTGCGAGTGTCCTAATGGAGAGTCAGTGCGAGTATCCTAATGGAGAGTCAGTGCGAGTGTCCTAATGTGGAGAGTCTGTGCGAGTGTCCTAATGTAGAATCAATGTGGAGGTCTTACCGTTGGTCCTCATGGGAATCCGGGCCAGTCAGTCAAAGAGCACAGGGTACTCACCCCATGAGCTGATGACTGGCTGGATTATGAGAACCCCAGTGCATGTGTTGGCGCCGGTTCTCACCGAAGGGCAGCTTCGAGAGGTAAACCGGGACCGCTTCGTCAGGAATCTGTTCGAACAGCTTCAACAGATTCACTGGCATGCGGCCAACAACATGGGAAAACAGCACCCTAGCAATCGGCTGCTGCTGGAACCCCGCAGTCACCATGACTGGGAGGTGGGCGACCAGGTGATGGTGAGAAGCTTCGCCCGGGTCGGGGTATTTGAACCACTGTATATGGGACCATACAGCATAGTCGACAAGGCTAGCTCTATGGTCTATGCGGTTCAATTGTCTCCCCGAGTGAAGTGGTATCACATTAACCAGTGTAAGTTGTTTGACCCCAAAAGGGGTAACAAACAGAGAGGATGAGAAAGGGAAGGGAACCAGGCACTGGAGGAAGAACAGGCCCCAGTGGATGTGGAGGCTCCAGAGGAGGCAGCGGGCCCCGAAGCTCTACGGCCGGGGATGGTACACTGCTCCAGTAAGGCTATTCCACCACTGGGTAGGGGTTCCCAGCCCACAAACAGAAGTGGGGAGAAAGGCTCTACCACTAGCAAGGTCCAAAGGGAAGCTGAACCTCCCATGGTGGATCAGCTGGGGTTAGCCCAAGAGGTGGAGGAGATAGCGTTGCAGCCCATAACGTGGGACTCTGCACCGACTGTAAGAAGGAGTGCTAGAATGCCACGGCCCAGGGCGCTGTGGTCCCCTGTTTACTTAGCTCGCCGCCCCAGGCCGAGAAGGCAAAAGACAACAGGAAGGGTGCTCTGTTGCACCAGCAAGGGTCTCCCACCGATTATCCGGGGCTCGGGAGGGCCTTAGAGGGCAGCACCAGATCCATTAAGGTGGACTATACGAGCCCCTCAGCGGAGGGCATCATGGTCCCCAGGGTACGGTCAGCTGAGTGGTCGACGACGCCGGTACAGTGACAGGATGTAGCCTGGTCACCCGGAGACGGGTGGCAGTGTATATATTTTCCCTTCCTGTTTTGTTACTTTGTGTTGTGTGCATATGTGTTTAGGTAAGGCAGTGACTGTTGGGTACAGCATTTTTGTGTTTGGAACATGTTACACTGGCCGGGCCTGGAGAAGTCTCTTAAGGCAAGGCCATGTTCTTCTTGTCTTTCAGGTTTCAACACCTCCCTACTGGACGTTAGTGATGCTGGTATCGCTAAGGATCTGCACCGGGCACTGAGGGCACACCGAGCACTCCCTGGTTTTCGGATTCTCCGGGGGCAGAGTGCTGACAGTGACCAAAGGAGAAGGGACTCCAGCGGCGGATGGCCGGGTCACCTACTCCCACGAGGGGAGATGGCCTGGGTGATTGGGATCGAACTCCACCAAGTACGCCAACCACGAGGGCTTCACCTACGGAGAGGCGTCCATCCCCAGCCAGGAGATCACTGTGGTCACTTCCAGAGTGAGAGTGACAGAAGGCAGGAAGGTATGCCTAACTTGCCAAGGGGACATACCTCTGGGACGGTGGTGGTGGCTCAGAAAGCTCAAGAGGGACGTTTGATACCGACACTCAGACTGGGAACGTCTGGATAATGATACCTACCGAACCATCACGGGGTCATCTGGCGGGGTCACGGTGCGCTGGGAGAAATGGTGGGCGTATGACCAAGGGATTTAGTTGTGCATGTGGGGATCCACTCACGCGTGTTCACCGGGGGTCTCCATTGCTTTCTATTGGTGGTGGCAGGATGTCGGGGATGGGGTGGTATGGGATCGCAGCGGGGAGGCGTGTGTGACCCCCAATCCCCGGATACCAGTAAACGCCACCGAACTAGTCGTTCAGGAAAGGAAGCCCCCACCCACGGCCAAGCCCACCGTCCCACACGGGTGCCCAACAACAACCAGGGGGCCGGGGAATGGTTTAGTGTTGGTCCCCACCGAGAAACTACTTTATCAGGGGGTACACTACGCGGTGGCATCAATGGTGCTAAATCTGACAGAAGTCCGCCTACCTACGTGGTGTCTCCGGGAAACCGAGCTGTTGTACCAGGCTCTGCTGCGGGAGATGTTCCAGAAGTTCTACGAACTGGACTTCGGGGATGTCAGTGTGGCAGACCTGTATAAACAGTGGGATAGGGCCGAACCGGGCAGGCAGAGGCGAGGGACTTTAAATGACATTTTCACAGGCTTTAACACCGGGGGGTCTGCCATAAACAGTTTGGATAACGTATAGCTGGCCCTCCAGATGAATGGGTTGAAGAACCAGCTGCGCAAAATCCTGGGGGACGAGAATACCGTAGTGGGATCCGCACTCCACGAAGAGGTGGCAATGACGGTTCACTTAAAGGAGATTATTTCTCAATTGGAGGCACAGACCAGGGCTGTAAATGCTTTGATTCGGGAGGATAGAAACGCCTCCGATCAAGTCACCCAAAATGAGGTGTGTGTGCTCTATGGGGCCTGGTTGCTGGGAGAGGGATGGAGTAACCTCGAGGATCTGAGACAAGGACAGGTTCCCTCCTGGATCAGCAACCAGCACTTAGCAGCATTGCACCCTTATGATAATGTTTTGAGTCCTTGCCAACTTCGTGTTACGTCGGAAGCCTAACCGGTACCGGTGGACTGTGGAAAGTCAAATCATACCACCATGGGTGTGGGGTCAGGATGCCCGTGACGGGGGCATCCCCACGACCAGCACCCCTGTACCGAGTGGAGAATGTGGGAGTCACTCGTGGAGGGGTGCATGTTCAATTCCAAGAGGTCCCACCTTATATCACAATGTGGGAGCACACTGTGACAGGTACAGACCTCTCGGGTTGTCGGAGCAGGGGAGCACAGGTAATCCTGTGCCCTCAGCACTCGAACATTTTTGCAAGGCCTCAGTGCGGGTTCAGCCCTGCTGGGGCAGAGCCTATCAATTGCACAATGGAGGCAATGGCCCCTAACTACATGCCTCCACAGTTTGCATATGTAGAAGGTGGGACATATTGTGTCACCACAAGTGCCCAACAGTATGAACACGGACCGGGAAGGTGGTGTCCAATACCGTACAGCAGCTTTTGCTTTAATCCCAGGGCAGAGGTTCAAGTGGCACACACCAGAATCACACCCATCCCAAAACCTTCCACGATTCACCTCACGGTACAAAACAACCTCAGCCACCAACAACAATATGTCGCCCATTTTGGCTATCCCATTGCCTCGCTACCTGAGAAACTTACAGCCCTCCTCCAGGCAGTGGATTTGTCTCAAAAACATCTTTACACCATGGAGCAGAAAACTGAAATTCTAGCAGGGGAGCTTGCCCAGATTAAACCCCTAGCATGGTAGGATTTGGGGATACGGGCAGACATACCTGCGTGGATCTAGGTGGGATCGTACGCCTTGGTGATCAGCCAACTCCTGATTGTAGCATATCTGCTAGCTACAAGCTGTAAGCTCAGGAGAAAAGGAAAAAGAAATCAGTTCCTAAGGCTACCACACAGAGAGGAGAGCTGCTGCTAAACACTCAAGGCGTGTAAACAAAGCTTGACCGCAACACTCAGGCTGCCTGTTATTCCAAGGGATTACCGTGTTTTCATACATGGCCCCGGGGGAGTTTATAGGGCAGGTTTGTTTGTTTTGCGGTTAAGACTGAAATGACAATGTCTGGTTCATCAGAATGAGGCTCAATGGACAAATACTGCTGTAATCTTAGGCACATGTATATATTGCTGCTGTAAATATTGTAACCTGTTGGATTCTGTGTTCCGCACTGTGTTAAACAGGGATTACGATATATATGGACTGGGACAAGTTTAGAGTTAAACTGGGGAAAGTTGGGCAATTTGGGAGACCAGGGGTTTTCTGACCACTCTGAACTTTGACACACTCGAGTGGTGTCTGACTGTGTCAGATGGAGGATTATGTAGGGGAGGACGAAAACCCCTCATTTTACCCAGGTGGAAAAGAGCTGTGGGATCGGTCTGTGCTGCAATAATACAGCAGGCCAGTGTCCTGGAAGGAACAGAGAACCGAGAACCAGATGTGGATTGAAACCGAGATGGTGTGGCCTTGGCAGGGCAGTGATTGGATGGGGGAGGACACCGGAGGGCCAATGGTGGGACAGAGTCAGCCCGAAGCAAGGGACTCCAAGCCAATGGGAGTGCCCTTGTTCGAAAACTCGGGATTGACTCATCACCGATACCGGGCTATTGTCTCCCCCACGTTTACACTATGGAGGGATATTATGCAGGCCTTAAGAAAACTAGGAAACCCAAAACAAACCGAGGGCCTACACAATGGCTACAGGAGGCCCACACCCTGCCAACCCAATTAACACCTACTCAACCCTTGATTAGATTAATCTCAGGGATGGCCAGTGGAAAAACCCTGCAAAATCCAACAGCTGCATTTTTCAAAAATCACAAGCCCACCAATGGGAAGGATTTATTTCAGCACGAAAGTCTGGCTGGATAACTGGATATAAGAAGGGGTTTCTGCCCCGACAAGTTGTTCTGTTCTCGTGTTCCAGCAAGCAGTCAGCCTTTCAACACAGAAGGAAGACCAGTGTCCGAAGACACCGAAGACAGAAGAAGCAAACCACCATCCCGAGACGGCATCAGTTCAGCCTCCTTTCACTACTGGAGACTGAACCTTTTCTTTTTTCCACAAGGATCTTCCCGAGAGCTGGACTCAGGTAGATCCACAGCAACAACAAGATGCAACAACAACCAAGTTTCCAAGAAAATCACAACCGAAAAAGTAACTTCAAGATCCTGAAGATAACAAAAAGAGAACCCCGAAACCGTGTTTTGACCTGGAAAGACTGTAAAGGCTGTGTGAGTATAATCTCTGGTCCCAGAACTCCCAACTCAGTTAGGTCAGGCAGGTGGGAGGTTGGGCATTGCACTGCTGTTAAACTTGTGTAAAAATTTTCATTGTGTCTGTTTAGTGGGATTTAGGGAGATTGTTTTGTTGGTGTATTGCTGTTTGTTGAGATACACCTTGTCAAATAAATTGGAAGCTTAAAGTTCCTCTTGGAATCGTCTCGTCTCAGTTCTGTTGTATTACATCTCCTGATCGTGAGTCTTGTGTCAGAACAATGTAAGGGAAGCCAGGGGCGCCTCGAAAACGCTCAACTGTGTGCCACAGGCTAGGGAAGAAAGGGGTTAGGAGTGTTTGACACTCACAGGTGCCTCACAGGCTAGTCATAAGCTGTGGGGACGCACGAGTCTCAAAACCCGTTTCGTAAGCTGTGGACACAGTCTCTCCAGGAGTGCTCTAGCAGCAGTCAGGGTACATCACAGGCCGGGCATAAGCTTTGAGGGCAGAAGCCCAGAGTGAGACACCCAAGGCACAACACTCCCCAGAACCCCTTACAGGACTCCTCAACTATTTTGGTAACTTTCTACCCAGGTTAAGCATGTTGTTAGAGCCTTTGCACATGTTGCTACATAAGGGTGATGACTGGGTTTGGGGCAAATCTCAAGACACAGCCTTTGAGAAGGCCATGAACCTGCTATGTTCAAATAAGTTACTTGTACACTATGACCCATGTAAATGTTTAGTGCTAGCTTGTGACGCTTCATCGTACATGGTCGGCTGTGTGTTACAACAAACCGGTTGCATCCGCATCTAGAAGTCTGTCTAAGACTGAGAGAGCCTATAGTATGGTCGAGAAAGAGGCATTAGCATGTGTATACGGGGTTAAGAAAGTGCACCAATACCTATTTGAACTTCGGTTTGAGCTCGACACTGACCACAAGCCGCTCATTTCACTGTTTTCAGAGAGCAAAGGTATAAACACCAATGCTTTGTCCTGCATCCAAAGATGGACACTAACATTATCCGCTTATGACTATGTTATCCGCCACAGACCAGGCATTGAAAACTGTGCCAGTGCTCTCAGCCGGCTACCATTACCCACCACCGGGGTTGAAATGGCGCAGCCCACAGACTTGCTACTAGTCATGGATGCTTTTGAGAGCAAGGGGTCACCTGTCACGGCTCACGAGATCAGGACCTGGACCAGACAGGATCCTTAATCATTAATAAAGAGTTGCATCCTAAATGGGAACTGGTCGGGCGTTCCCAGGGAAATGCAAGATGAAATTAAACTGTTTCACCGACGCAAAGATGAAATGTCCATCCAGTCGGATTGTCTCTTACAGGGTAATCACGTGGTTTAGCCAAAAAGAGGCAGAGAAACATTTATACGCGACCTACACAGTACCCACCCAGGCATTGTCATGAAGAAGGCAATTGTCAGGTCGCATGTTTGGTGGCCCGGCATTGACTCGGACTTGGAGTCATGCGTGCATCAGTGCAACACTTGCTCGCAACTGAGCAATGCACCAAAGGAGTCTCCACTGAGTCTGTGGTCATGACCCTCCAAACCGTGGTACAGAATCCACGTAGATTTTGCCAGCTCCTTTCCAGGAAAGATGTTAGTAGTAGTCGTGGACACTTACTCCAAATGGATTGAGTGCATAATCATGTCATCCAGCACGTCCACAGCCACCATTGAAAGCCTCTGGGCCATGTTCGCCACCCATGGCTTGCCCGACGTCCTTGTCAGCGACAATGAACCGTGTTTCACCAGCTTGGAATACAACGAGTTTATGACCTGCAATGACATCAAGCATGTCAGGTCTGCTCCATTTAAGCCCGCATCTAATAGTCAAGCGGAGGGGGCAGTCCAAACAATCAAGCAGAGCATGAAATGCATGACGGACGGCTCCCTGAAGACCCGCTTGTCTCACTTTCTGCTCAGTTACCGGACGCGGCCCCACTCGCTCAACAGGGTTCCTCCGGCAGAATAGTTAATGAAGAGAGCCCTCAAAACCAGGCTCTCCTAGTCCACCCGGATCTTAATGATCACGTGGAAACCCGGCGACACCGGCAGAACATGTACCATGTTCGAGCGGCTTTGTCACATGACATTAATGTTAATGAACTTGTGTTTGTCCTGAATTACGGTCATGGTCCCAAGTGGGTTGCTGGCACTGTTTTAGAAAGATAGAAACATAGAAAATAGGTGCAGGAGTAGGCCATTCAGCCCTTCGAGCCTGCACCGCCATTCAATAAGATCATGGCTGATCATTTCCTCAGTACCCCTTTCCTGCTTCCTCTCCATACCCCTTGATCCCCTTAACCGTAAGGGCCATATCTAGCTCCCTCTTGAATATATCCAATGAACTGGCATCAACAACTCTCTGCGGCAGGGAATTCCACAGGTTAACAACTCTCTGAGTGAAGAAGTTTCTCCTCATCTCAGTCCTAAATGGCCTACCCCTTATCCTAAGCCTATGTCCCCTGGTTCTGGACTTTCCCAACATCAGGAACATTCTTCCCCCATCTAACCCGTCCAGTCCCGACAGAATCTTATACGTTTCTATGAGATCCCCTCTCATCCTTCTAAACTCCAGTGAATAAAGGCCCAGTTGATCCAGTCTCTCCTCATATGACAGCCCAGCCATCCCTGGAATCAGTCTGGTGAACCTTCGCTGCACTCCCTCAATAGCAAGAACGTCCTTCCTCAGATTAGGAGACCAAAACTGAACACAATATTCCAGGTGAGGCCTCACTAAGGCCCTGTACAACTGCAGTAAGATGTCACTGCTTCTATATTCAATTTCCCTAGCTATGAAGGCCAACATACCATTTGCCTTCTTCACCACATGCTGTACCTGCATGCCCACTTTCAGTGACTGATGAACCATGACACCCAGGTCTCGTTGCACCTCCCCTTTTCCTAATCTGCCACCATCCAGATAATATTCTGCCTTCGTGTTTTTGCCCCCAAAATGGATAACCTCACATTTATCCACATTATATTGCATCTGCCATGCATTTGCCCACTCACCTAACCTGTCCAAGTCACCCTGCAGCCTCTTAGCATTCTCCTCACAGCTCACACCGCCACCTAGTTTAGTATCATCCGCAAACTTGGAGATATTACACTCAATGCCTTTATCTAAATCGGTAATGTATATTGTAAAGAGCTGAGGTCCCAGCACTGAGCCCTGCGGCACTCCATTAGTCACTGCCTGCCATTCTGAAAATGACCCGCTTATCCCGACTCTCTGCTTCCTGTCTCCAACCAGTTCTCTATCCACGTCAGTACATTACCCTCAATACCATGCGCTTTGATTTTGCACACCAATCTCTTGTGCGGGACCTTGTCAAAACCCTTTTGAAAGTCCAAATACACAACACCACTGATTCTCCCTTGTCTACTCTACTAGTTACATCCTCAAAAAATTCCAGAAGGTTCGTCAAGCATGATTTCCCTTTCATAAATCCATGCTGACTTGGTCCAATCCTGTCACTGCTTTCCAAATGCGCTGCTATTTCATCCTTAATGATTGATTCCAACATTTTCCCCACTACTGATGTCAGGCTAACCAGTCTATAATTACCCATTTTCTCTCTCCCTCCTTTTTTAAAAAGTGGTGTTACATTAGCTACCCTCCAGTCCATAGTAACTGATCCAGAGTCAATAGACTGTTGGAAAATGATCACCAATGCATCCACTATTTCTAGGGCCACTTCCTTCAGCACTCTGGGATGCAGACTATCGGGCCCGGGGATTTATCGGCCTTCAATCCCATCAATTTCCCTAACACAATTTCCCGCCTCATAAGGATATCCTTCAGTTCCTCCTTCTCACTAGACCTACTGTCCCGTAGTACATTCGGAAGGTTATTTGTGTCTTCCTTCGTGAAGACAGAACCGAAGTATTTGTTCAATTGGTCTGCCATTTCTTTGTTCCCCATTATAAATTCATCTGAATTCGACTGCAAGGGACCTACGTTTGTCTTCATTAATCTTTTTCTCTTCACATATTTATAGAAGCTTTTGCAGTCAGTTTTTATGTTCCCTGCAAGATTCCTTTTGTACTCTATTTTCCCCCTCTTAATTAAACCCTTAGTCTTCCTCTCTTGAATTCTAAATTTCTCCCAGTCCTCAGGTTTGTTGTTTTTTTCTAGCCAAATTATATCCCTCTTCCTTGGCTTTAACACTATCCTTAATTTCCCTTGTTAGCCATGGTTGAGCCACCTTCCCCGTTTTATTTTTACTCCAGACAGGGATGTACAATTGCTGAAGTTCATCCATGTGATCTTTAAATGTTTGCCATTGCTTATCCACCGTCCTTTGCCAGTCTATTCTAGCCAATTCACGCCTCATACCGTCGAAGTTACCTTTCTTTAAGTTCAGGACCCTAGTTTCCGAATTAACTGTGTCACTCTCCATCTTAATAAAGAATTCTACAATATTATGGTCACTCTTCCCCAAGGGGCCTCGCACAACTAGATTGCTAATTAGTCCTTTCTCATTACACATCACCCAGTCTATGACGGCCAGCTCTCTAGTTGGTTCCTCGACATATTGGTCTAGAAAACCATCCCGAATACACTCCAGGAAATCCTCCTCCACCGCATTGCTGCCAGTTTGGTTGGCCCAATCAATATGTAGATTAAAGTCACCCATGATAACTGCTGTACCTTTATTGCACACATCCTTTATTTCTTGTTTGATGCTGTCCCCAACCTCACTTCTACTGTTTGGTGGTCTGTACACAACTCCCACTAGCGTTTTCTGTCCTTTGGAATTCCGCAGCTCCACTCATACCGATTCCACATCGTCCAGGCTAATGTCTCTCCTTACTATTGCATTAATTTCCTCTTTAACCAGCAACACCACCCCACCTCCTTTCCCTTTCAGTCTATCCTTCCTAAATGCTGAATACCCTTGGATGTTGAGTTCCCAGCCTTGGTCAACCTGGAGCCATGTCTCCGTGATGCCAATTACATCATACCCGTTAACTGCTATCTGCGCAGTTAATTCATAGAAACATAGAAACATAGAAAATAGGTGCAGGAGCAGGCCATTCAGCCCTTCTAGGCTGCACCGCCATTCAATGAGTTCATGGCTGAACATGAAACTTCAGTACCCACTTCCTGCTTTCACGCCATACCCCTTGATCCCCCGAGTAGTAAGGACTTCATCTAACTCCCTTTTGAATATATTTAGTGAATTGGCCTCAACTACTTCCTGTGGTAGAGAATTCCACAGGTTCACCACTCTCTGGGTGAAGAAGTTTCTCCTTATCTCGGTCCTAAATGGCTTACCCCTTATCCTTAGACTGTGACCCCTGGTTCTGGACTTCCCCAACATTGGGAACATTCTTCCTGCATCCAACCTGTCCAAACCCGTCAGAATTTTAAACGTTTCTATGAGGTCCCCTCTCATTCTTCTGAACTCCAGTGAATACAAGCCCAGTTGATCCAGTCTTTCTTGATAGGTCAGTCGCACCATCCCGGGAATCAGTCTGGTGAATCTTCGCTGCACTCCCTCAATAGCAAGTATGTCCTTCCTCAAGTTAGGAGACCAAAACTGTACACAATACTCCAGGTGTGGCCTCACCAAGGCCCTGTACAACTGTAGCAACACCTCCCTGCCCCTGTACTCAAATCCCCTCGCTATGAAGGCCAACATGCCATTTGCTTTCTTAACCGCCTGCTGTACCTGCATGCCAACCTTCAATGACTGATGTACCATGACACCCAGGTCTCGTTGCACCTTCCCTTTTCCTAATCTGTCACCATTCAGATAATAGTCTGTCTCTCTGTTTTTACCACCAAAATGGATAACCTCACATTTATCCACATTATACTTCATCTGCCACACATTTGCCCACTCACCTAACCTATCCAAGTCACTCTGTAGCCTTATAGCATCCTCCTCGCAGCTCACACTGCCACCCAACTTAGTGTCATCCGCAAATTTGGAGATACTACATTTAATCCCCTCGTCTAAATCATTAATGTACAATGTAAACAGCTGGGGCCCCAGCACAGAACCCTGCGGTACCCCACTAGTCACTGCCTGCCATTCCGAAAAGTACCCATTTACTCCTACTCTTTGCTTCCTGTCTGACAACCAGTTCTCAATCCACGTCAGCACACTACCCCCAATCCCATGTGCTTTAACTTTGCACATTAATCTCCTGTGTGGGACCTTGTCGAAAGCCTTCTGAAAGTCCAAATATACCACATCAACTGGTACTCCTTTGTCCACTTTATTGGAAACATCCTCAAAAAATTCCAGAAGATTTGTCAAGCATGATCTCCCTTTCACAAATCCATGCTGACTTGGACCTATCATGTCACCATTTTCCAAATGCGCTGCTATGACATCCTTAATAATTGATTCCATCATTTTACCCACTACTGAGGTCAGGCTGACCGGTCTATAATTCCCTGCTTTCTCTCTCCCTCCTTTTTTAAAAAGTGGGGTTACATTGGCTACCCTCCACTCGATAGGAACTGATCCAGAGTCAATGGAATGTTGGAAAATGACTGTCAATGCATCCGCTATTTCCAAGGCCACCTCCTTAAGTACT
This sequence comes from Pristiophorus japonicus, assembly GCF_044704955.1. NCBI lineage: Eukaryota > Metazoa > Chordata > Chondrichthyes > Pristiophoridae > Pristiophorus > Pristiophorus japonicus. The sequence continues at coordinate 146,389,451 of NC_091983.1, forward strand.
CTGGGATGCAGTCCATCAGGCCCTGGGGATTTATCGGCCTTCAATCCCATCAATTTCCCCAACACAATTTCCCGACTAATAAAGATTTCCCTCAGTTCCTCCTCCTTAATAGACCCTCTGACCACTTTTATATCCGGAAGGTTGTTTGTGTCCTCCTTAGTGAATACTGAACCAAAGTACTTGTTCAATTGGTCTGCCATTTCTTTGTTCCCCGTTATGACTTCCCCTGATTCTGACTGCAGGGGACCTACGTTTGTCTTTACTAACCTTTTTCTCTTTACATACCTATAGAAACTTTTGCAATCCGCCTTAATGTTCCCTGCAAGCTTCTTCTCGTACTCCATTTTCCCTGCCCTAATCAAACCCTTTGTCCTCCTCTGCTGAGTTCTAAATTTCTCCCAGTCCCCAGGTTCGCTGCTATTTCTGGCCAATTTGTATGCCATTTCCTTGGCTTTAATACTATCCCTGATTTCCCTAGATAGCCACGGTTGAGCCACCTTCCCTTTTTTATTTTTACGCCAGACAGGAATGTACAATTGTTGTAATTCATCCATGCGGTCTCTAAATGTCTGCCATTGCCCATCCACAGTCAACCCCTTAAGTATCATTAGCCAATCTATCTTAGCCAATTCATGCCTCATACCTTCAAAGTTACCCTTCTTTAAGTTCTGGACCATGGTCTCTGAATTAACTGTTTCATTCTCCATCCTAATGCAGAATTCCACCATATTATGGTCACTCTTCCCCAAGGGGCCTCGCACAATGAGATTGCTAATTAATCCTCTCTCATTACACAACACCCAGTCTAAGATGGCCTCCCCCCTAGTTGGTTCCTCGACATATTGGTCTAGAAAACCATCCCTTATGCATTCCAGGAAATCCTCCTCCACCGTATTGCTTCCAGTTTGGCTAGCCCAATCTATGTGCATATTAAAGTCACCCATTATAACTGCTGCACCTTTATTGCATGCACTCCTAATTTCCTGTTTGATGCCCTCCCCAACATCACTACTACTGTTTGGAGGTCTGTACACAACTCCCACTAACGATTTTTGCCTTTTAGTGTTCTGCAGCTCTACCCATATAGATTCCACATCATCCAAGCTAATGTCTTTCCTAACTATTGCATTAATCTCCTCTTTAACCAGCAATGCTACCCCACCTCCTTTTCCTTTTATTCTATCCTTCCTGAATGTTGAATACCCCTGGATGTTGAGTTCCCAGCCCTGATCATCCTGGAGCCACGTCTCCGTAATCCCAATCACATCATATTTATTAACATCTATTTGCACAGTTAATTCATCCACCTTATTGCGGATACTCCTTGCATTAAGACACAAAGCCTTCAGGCTTGCTTTTTTAACACCCTTTGTCCTTTTAGAATTTTGCTGTACAGTGGCCCTTTTTGTTCTTTGCCTTGGGTTTCTCTGCCCTCCACTTTTCCTCATCTCCTTTCTGTCTTTTGCTTTTGCCTCATTTTTGTCTCCCTCTGTCTCCCTGTATAGGTTCCCATCCCCCTGCAATTCGTCCACCTTATTCCGAATACTCCTCGCCTTGAGGCTGTTCACCCTCCCTTTTCATAATGTCCTGCACCCGCTCCGAGACATCCTTGACCCTTGCACCAGAGAGGCAACATACCATCCTGGAGTCTCGGTTGCGGCCGCAGAATCGTCTATCTATTCCCCTTACAATTGAATCCCCTATCACTATCGCTCTCCCACTCTTTTTCCTGCCCTCCTGTGCAGCAGAGCCAGCCACGGTGTCACGAATTTGGTTGCTGCTACTTCCCCCTGATGAGTCATCCCCTTAACAGTACTCAAAGTGGTGTATCTGTTTTGCAGGGGGATGACCGCAGTGGATCCCTGCACTACCTTCCTTGCACTACTCTTCCTGTTGGTCTTCCATTCCCTACCTGGCTGTGGACCCTTTACCTGCGGTAAGACCAACTCACTAAATGTGCTATTCACATCATTCTCAGCATCATGCATGCTCCAGAGTGAATCCACCCGCAGCTCCAGTTCCGCAACGCGGTCCGTCATGAGCTCGAGGCGGATACACTTCCAGCACATGTAGTCGGGCCAAGGAAAGGAATCGGGTGTTTATCATCAAACTGTTAAATGGCCAAATGTGCAGAAAGCATTTAGATCAGACCAAATTGCGATTTACTGACAACCAGGAACGACTTGAAGAGGACATCACCATCGACGATCCACCAACACACACCCAACCAGCAATCGACCTTGCTGTCAATCACGAGGATGAACCCACCATTCCTGACAGTCCGGTCAGACCAGCCGCTGTGCAGTGCAGCAATGGTCCGACCAACTCACGGATGCCAGGGTTTGAACTTAGATGATCAACCAGGGAACGAAGGGCTCCGGATCGCCTCAACTTGTAAATAATTGTACCGAAGACTTTGGATGGGAGTGATGTTATGTATGTAACTATGTAATACTTGCCACCAGAGGGCGCGACTGTTGGAGTCCTAATGGTCACCTGCACACACATGCAGGGCCAGTATAAAAGATTGGCTGCCATGTTGGTTAGGCACTCTGGAGTTGTAATAAAGAAGACTAAGGTCAAACTAAGTTTAGTTCACAGTACTCAGCCTCGTGTAGTTCTTCTAACATAACACTCCATATAGCTCCTTGATTATCCATTATTGGGATGTTTTTAGTGTCTTCTACCGTGAAGCCCAATACAAAATATTTGTTCAAAGTCTCCGCCATTTCCCTGTTCACCATTATTAATTCCCTCGTCTGATCCTCTAAGGGACCAAAGTTTACTTTAGCTACTCTCTTCCTTTTTAATTACCTGTAGAACCTCTGACTATCTGTTTTTATATTTCTTGCTAGTTGACTTTCATACTCTATCTTCCCTCTCTTTATTTTTTTTAAATCTATACAAGGCATGTCAGACAGACGGATGGAAGCACACCAACTCGGACGTTCTCTTTCTTCTTGCAGGTGAAGCTCATGCTGAAATGTCCCTCCAGAGCAGTCAAGGCATCGAAAATGCTGCTTCAGAACCCCAATGGTTTACTCTGTTATGGTTCTAGTTGCAGTGTGGCTGTGTTTATAGTACTGCTCAGCAGGGGTGGTGGGATTGCGGAGGGGAGTCATCAGCCAGGTGGTAGACCATATCCTTTGTCACTGATCAGCCAGCCACACCCTTCATGCGGTGGCTGGAACAGTCGTGACATACTGCTCTCCCACAGGATGAAGGAATCGTGGCAGCTGCCAGGATAGTGGGCAGTCACAGCGAGGATCATCTGCCTGTGGTTGCACACTAACCGGACATTGAGGGAGTGGTAGCCCTTGCGATTGTGAAACACCTCTCCATTTTGGAATGGAGCCTGCAATACCACATGCATGGAATCAATGGGTCAAGGAACCATGGGGAAGGCCACCATCCTGGCGAAGCGACAGGAACGCTGATCCTGTTTCTCCCTCGACATGCTGATCTTTATGTAGACCATTCATCAGTTGTAGAGAGTGTCCGTCACCTGGCGAAAGCAGCAATGTACTGAAAACTGCGAGATATTGCATGTATCGCCTACAGGAGCCTGGAATGACACGGTAGCATAGAAGTTGAGCGCGACTGTCACTTTCACTGGCACTGACAATAAGGTCCTGGTGCTGATATCAGCTTCGAGTTCTGTGTGCAGGATATGGCAGAGCTCCGTGACCACCTCCTTGCGGAACCGTAGCCTTCTTATGCACTGTTCCTCGGACATATCAAGGTACGAAGAATGCGAATGGTAAACCCTCAGCGGGGTAAGGCCTCATGTCCCAATGTCAGTGGTTTCTCCTCATGCATGACCCACATTGGCCATATCCAGTCTGTGTAACCGGCGCCTTCGAAGTAGTCGCCGCAGCATGACATGGTGTGCAAACACTGCCCCCATTAAGTTGCCAAAGGTAAGAGCGAGATGCTACTCGGCAATGGATCCGAAATGGAACTCTTCAATGGTGCCGAAATGTTAGTCATCAAGGTAAGTACTCACCAGCCACAGCACGGCAACACTTAAGCGCTCTGCTAGGAGAATACGTAGCACACACCACAACCTGTGTCCCGGTTGCTACTCTCTTTATATACCGTCCCGGCATCGCAAATGTGAGTTTTCAACGGCAACTTTTTGTGGTGAGTTCCCCGCCACCCCGTAAGTGAGATGCAAAAACCGAAGATCACGTTACCGGCGCTAGCTAGACGTTGCATGCGTATGGATGCCATGATTTCCCTGGCAGTAGTAGGCGAGGTGGTACTTCTTTGCGCTACTGCAAAAACTCAACTGAAGTTTCCGGCAGGCGGTGACACCGGCAAGCACTGGCGCGAAGCCGTTTGCACCGAGGTTCCACTTCACTGGGGTGCTATCAGCTGGTGGTAACCACTGAATTTCGGCCCCACAGTCTTTCGATTGAGACATTAAACCGAGGCCCCATTTACCCTCTCAGGTGGAGGGATTTAAGCCATACTTCTTGAAGAATGTAATGATTATAGTGGTTTTAAAGGAGATGGGAGTGGTGACAGGTGAGACACTAAGCATGGTCGGGAGAAAGTGGTTGCAAATGGATTCGGATTTGCGTGGAGATTAGGGCGTTCTAGTGCATGGATCTCTAAAGGTTTATGAGCAATGCTGTAAAGCAAAGTCAATAGTCATCATAGGCAGTCCCTCGAAATCGAGGAAGACTTACTTCCACACTAAAAGTGAATTCTTAGGTGACTGAACAGTCCAATATGGGAATTACAGTCTCTGTCACAGGTGGGACAGACAGTCGTTGAAGGAAAGGGTGGGTGGGGAGTCTGGTTTACCGCACACTCCTACCACTGCCTTCGCTTGCTTTCTGCATGCTCTCGGCGACGAGACTTGAGGTGCTCAGTGTCTTCCCGTATGCTCTTCCTCCACTTAGAGTGGTCTTTGGCAAGAGACTCCCAGGTGCCTGTGGGGTTGTTGTATTTTATCAAGGAGGCTTTGACGTGTCCTTGAAACATTTCCTCTGCCCACCTGGAGCTCACTTGCCATGTAGGAGTTCCGAGTAGAGCGCTTGCTTTGGGAGTCTTGTGTCAGGCATGCGAACAATGTGGCCCGCCCAAAGGAGCTGGTCGAGTGCTTCGATGCTGGGAATGTTTCCATATTTAAACAAATTTCATCAACGAATGGTATTTGCAGGAATGCGCTCAGCTGCATCCACAACTTCAAATTGAAGCAGTCCATTCCAGCCTACAGCAAGACCTGGGCAACATCTAGACTTAGGCTAACAAATGGCAGGTAACATTTGTTTTATATTAGTGCCAGGAAGCGGAGAGGAGAGGACGGATGAGGCACGGAGGAGCCCAGAGGTGGAGCAGTGTGGACAAGACCAAGGGAAGGTGCAGCACAGGTCAATAGCGAGGCTGTGAGGTTGTGAGGTTAACATTGCGTACTATGAATTCCACGTAGAGAGAGGTCCTGTGGGAAGGAGGAAGGAAGGAGGACAGTAGGAGTATGTTTGAGTTTGTGTGTATGTATTGGTACATGCGGCAGAGCCTGGTCACCAGCCGTCTTGGACCCTCTTGCCACTGGACCAAGACCTTGCTCCGTCAGGCCGTGTGGTGGCTGGTGTGCAGCGGCCACCCCACATTAAAAGAATTCACGCACACGCATCTTCCATCATTTAAAATGAGTTTATCAGTCACCTGAGTACTCATTTTTACTGTGGAAGCAAGTCATCCTCGACCCCGAGGGACTGCCTATGATAATGATGATGTTGGTCTGATCGAGGATGGTGCGTCTGTCCTCCCAGGGGATTTGCAAGATCTTGCGGAGACATCGTTGGTGGTATTTCTCCAGCGATTTGAGGTATCTACTGTATATGGTCCATGTCTCTGAGCCATACAGGAGGGCAGGTATCACTACAGTCCTGTAGACCATAAGCTTGGTGCCAGATTTGAGGGCCTGATCTTCAAACATTCTCTTCCTCGGGCAGCCGAAGGCTGCGCTAGCGCACTGGTGGCGGTGTTGAACCTCGTCGTCAGATGTCTGCCCTTGCTGATAATTGGCTCCCGAGGTATGGAAAGTGGTCCACATTGTCCAAGGCCGTGCCGTGGATCTTGATGACTGGGAGGCAGTGCTGTGTGGCGGGGTCAGGTTGGTGGAGGACCTTTGTCTTATGGATGTTTAGTGTAAGGCCCATGCTTTCGTGCGCCTCGATGAAGATGTTGACTATGACTTGGAGATCAGCCTCTGAATGTGCTCAGACAGCTGCAAGGGTGTATTTATAGGACAATTTACCATACGACTCAGTTTGAGTGCTATGTCCTGTTTTGGTAGACAGAGAATCACCTGCAACGGTTTCTCTTCCTGCTCCTGCACTGTTATCTGGTGCCCCCCAAGGATCTATCCTTGGCCCCCTTCTATTTCTCATTTACATGCTGCCCCTCAGCAACATCATCCGAAAACACAGTGTCAGTTTCCACATGTACGCTGACAATACCCAGCTCTGCCTCACCACCACCTCCCTCGATGCCGCCACTGTATCTAAATTGTCAGACTGCTTGTCCAACATCCAATACCGGATGAACAGAAATTTCCTCTAACGAACTATTGGGAAAATCAAAGTCAGTGGGGGAGAAATTCGGTCATGCCTCATTTGGGGCAGTAACCCAGGCGGAGCGGTAATCTTAGCACCTTGAAAATGTTTACGACTCCACCCAGAAATTTATCAGAATCGGTCGAAGATCTGACAGATGTAAATCAGCCGTTACGCACTACAGCTGGAGGGGACATAACAAAAGTTTGGTCAGTAAATTTGTCGGACCCATTGCGCATGTGCTGAACTGAGATTCAGATCCTGGGAAAAGCCGAGTCTTAAAAGCGCAGCATGGTAATGCACCCATTAAAGTTTTTGATACGTCCTTACTACACAGTATAAATGCACACAAGGCCCATGCTTGAGAGAAGGTCAGTCTGTGACCTGTCCTTTATTCCTTAGCACTCAAGTGATGAAGGTGGGTGGAGCTTCCCCTTTTATACCTGAAGGTCCAGGTTAGGAGTGTCTCCCACCTAGTGGTCAGTGTTCTCACGGTGTACAACTTAGGTCAGTTTATACATGGGTTACAATGCTGGTTGAATACATGACATCACCTCCCTCCCCAAAGTCTTATTGGGATCACAGGTTGAGCCTCTCTGGTGGTTTACGCTCCCTTGTAGAGCGCCTGAGTTGGGGCTCCGGTTGTTGGGCGCTGGCCTGAGTGTTTGCTGTTTGCAGTGCCTCAGGCCTGTCCGGACTGCCCACAGTGACTGGGCTCTCCTCCCTTTGGTTCCGGTGTTCGGTCACCTGTGGTGGAGTGAACTCTATATCGTGTTCTTCCTCTGCTTCTTCTATGGGGTTGCTGAACCTCCTTTTTGTTTGATCCACATGTTTGCGGCAGATTTGTCCATTGGTAAGTTTAACTACCAGAATCCTATTTCCCTCTTTGGCAACCACAGTGCCTGCGAGCCATTTGGGCCCTGCAGCGTAGTTGAGGACAAAAACAGGATCATTTACATCAATACATCGCGCCCTCGCATTCCTGTCATGGTAGTAAAATTGTAACTGGCGCCTGCTCTCGACAATTTCTTTCATGGTGGGGTGTATAAGGGATAATCGGGTTTTGAGCGTCCTTTTCATTAGTAGCTCTGCGGGTGGAACCCCTGTGAGCGAGTGTGGTCGGGATCTATAGGCCAACAGGAGGCGTGATAAGCGGGTTTGTAGGGAACCCCCTTGGAATCTGAGCATCCCCTGTTTGATTATCTGCACTGCTCGTTCTGCCTGGCCGTTTGAGGCCGGCTTGAACGGTGCCGTTCTAACATGGTTAATTCCATTGCCTGCCATGAAGTCCTGGAATTCAGTGCTTGTGAAGCACGGGCCATTGTCGCTGACCAAGATGTGCGGTAGACCGTGGGCGGCGAACATTGCCCGTAGACTTTCTACCGTGGCAGAGGATGTGCTTGAATTTAAAATGTCACACTCGATCCATTTGGAGTAGGCGTCTACCATAACCAAAAACATTTTCCCCATGAAAGCACCTGCGTAGTCCACATGGATGCGTGACCAAGGCTTGGCGGGCCATGGCCAGGGGCTAAGGGGGGCTTCCCTGGGCGCATGGCCCAGCTAGGCACACGTGTTGCACCTGCGAACACAAAGTTCCAGATCTGCATCTATCCCTGGCCACCAACCGTGTGACCTGGCAATTGTCTTCATCGTGACAATGCCCGGGTGCCCATTGTGGAGTTCTCTGATGAACACCTCTCTGCCCATCTGGGGCATGACTACGCGGTTTCCCCACAGTAGGCAATCGGCCTGAATCGAGAGTTCATCCTTGTGCCTGTGAAATGGTTTAAATTTCTCAGGGCATGCCCTGTACGTGGCTGCCCAGTCCCCATTCAGGACACATTTCTTGACTAGAGACAATAGCGGGTCTCTATTTGTCCAGACTTTAATCTGACGGGCTGTCACGGGTGAGCCTTCGCTTCCGAAAGCTTCAACAGCCATGACCATCTCAGCAGCATGCTCGGTAGCCCCCACAGTGGTGGCTAGTTGGAGCCTGCTGAGTGCATCGGCGCAGTTTTCGGTGCCCGGTCTGTGCCGAATTGTGTAGTCATAGGCAGCTAACGTGAGTGCCCACCTCTGTATGTGGGCCGATGCGTTTGCATTTATGGCCTTGTTGTCAGCCAAAAGGGACGTTAGGGGTTTGTGATCTGTCTCCAGCTCAAATTTCCTGCCAAACAGGTACTGGTGCATTTTTTTTACCGCATATACACATGCGAGCGCCTCCTTTTCTACCATTCCGTAGCCCCTTTCTGCCTGGGACAGACTCCTTGAGGCATAAGCTACCGGCTGTAACTGACCCTTGGCATTGACATGCTGCAACACACACCCGACACCATAGGACGATGCATCGCACGTTAACACAAGTTTCTTACATGGGTCATATAGCGTTAACAGATTGTTGGAACATAACAAATTACGTGCTCTATTAAAAGCCCTTTCCTGGCTGTCCCCCCAGACCCATTCGCGACCTTTGCGTAAGAGCACATGTAGCGGCTCTAGCAGCGTGCTCAATTTGGGAAGAAAGTTACCAAAATAGTTCAGGAGCCCCAGGAACGAACGCAGCTCCGTCGTGTTATGGGGTCTGGGTGCTCTCTGGATCGCTTCCGTCTTGGATGCAGTAGGGCTGATCCCGTCTGCTGCTACCCTCATCCCCAGGAATTCTACCTCTGGAGCTAGGAAGACGCACTTTGCCTTTTTCAGTCGCATTCCTACCCGGTCCAGTCTGCATAGCACCTCCTCCAGGTTGTGGAGGTGTTCTTCAGTATCGTAACCCGTAATGAGGATGTCGTCCTGAAAAACCACCATCCCTGGAATCGACTTGAGGAGGCTTTCCATATTTCGTTGGAAGATCGCTCGGGGCCGAGCGAATCCCGAACGGACATCTGTTGTACTCAAACAACCCCTTGTGTGTCGTGATGGTGGTCAGCTTCTTCGACTCACTCGCCAGCTCCTGGGTCATGTAAGCTGAGGTCAGGTCCAATTTTGAAAAGAGTTTGCCACCGGATAGCGTCGCAAAGAGGTCCTCCGCTCTCGGTAGCGGGTACTGGTCTTGGAGTGACACCCGATTGATGGTGGCCTTGTAATCGCCACATATCCTGACCGACCCTTCTGCCTTGAGCACCGGCACAATCGGGCTCACCCAGTCACTGAATTTGACTGGCGAGATGATCCCTTCCCTCAACTGGTGGTCCAATTCGCCTTCTATCTTTTCCCGCATCACGTACAGCACCGCTCTGGCCTTGTGGTGTTCTGGTCTGGCGTCCGGGCTTATGTGAATCATTACCTTGGCCCCTATGAAAGTGCCAATACCGGGTTGAAATAATGAGTCAAATTTGTTCAGGACCTGCGAGCATGATACTCACTCCACAGAGGAAATTGCATTGACATCGCCCCATTTCCAGTTCATGACAGCAAGCCAACTCCTCCCCAGTAGTGCGGGACCGTCCCCTGGGACAATCCAGAGTGGCAACCTGTTCTCCGAATCTTTGTGGGTCACGACTACCGTGGCGCTGGCTAGCACCGGAATGATCTGCTTTGTGTAAGTCCGTAGCTGTGCGTCAATCGGCGATAATTTTAGCATCCTGGCCTTGGATGCCCACAACTTTTCGAACTGTTTGATACCCATCAGGGACTGGCTGGCACCCGTGTCTAACTCCATTGATACTGGGATGCCATTGAGGAGCACTTTCATCATTATCGGTGGCGTCCTGGTGTATGAACTGTATACGTGCTCCACATGAACTCGCTGAACTTCAGCTTCCAGCGATTTCCCCCAGTGTCCATTTCTGCAATTTCTGCAGGTATTTTGCTCATCTCTGCAAACTCCGGCTGAATATATGCCTCCACGCCTCCAGCATGAGTTGCGGTTTGAAACAAAAGGTCCGTTGCCAGTCGATCATCCCTGACTGCCCCTGTTATTGTCCTTGAGTGCACCATTAACAGGTGTTGATGGCCCCATTACTGGCCGCATTGTCCCTTGCAATGGCGTGAATCGCTGTTCAGCTTGCCATTGTCTCTGTCGAACTCCCCCTCTGGGTTCGACTACATGTTGGGGTATGCCTGACTGCCCTTGTCTGCCTGCAGAACTGTGTGCTGCTTTAACAATGTTGAATCTCTGTCCCAACCATTCCTTAACACAGTACCTCTCGTATGTTCTGCTAGTGGCCATGCTCGCGTGGTTTAAATCCCAGTTTCTTGTCGCCATTGATACGTCCTTACTACACAGTATAAATGCACACGAGGCCCATGCTTGAGAGAAGGTCAGTCTGTGACCTGTCCTTTATTCCTTAGCACTCAAGTGATGAAGGTGGGTGGAGCTTCCCCTTTTATACCTGAAGGTCCAGGTTAGGAGTGTCTCCCACCTAGTGGTCAGTGTTCTCACGGTGTACAACTTAGGTCAGTTTATACATGGGTTACAATGCTGGTTGAATACATGACAGTTTTCAAAATCACTTTTTCTCAAGCTGAACTCTTATTTGTCTGCTGCTGAAAACTGTGTACAGTTTTGGTCTCCTTATTTAAGGAGGGATATACTTGCATTGGAGGCAGTTCAGAGAAGGTTGACTAGGTTGATTCCTGAGATGAAGGGGTTGTCTTATGAAGAAAGGTTGAGCAGATTGGGCCCATACTCATTGGAGTTTAGAAGAATGAGAGGTGATCTTATCGAAACGTATAAAATTATGAGAGGGCTTTACAGGGTAAATGCAGAGAGGATATTTCCTCTCGTGTGGGAATCTAGAACTAGGGGGCATCATTTCAAAATAAGGGGTCGCCCATTTAAAATGGAGATGAGGAGGAATTTCTTCTCTCAGTGAGTCATGAATCTTTGGAATTCTCTACCCCAGAGAGCTGTGGAGGCTAGGTCATTGAATATATTTAAGGTGGAGATAGATTTTTGAACGATAAGGGAGTCAAGGGTTATGGGGAGCGGGAAAGGAAGTGGAGTTGAGGCCAAGATCAGATCAGCCATGATCTTATTGAATGGCAGAGCAGGCTCGAGGGGCCAAATGGCCTACTCCTGCTCCTATTTCTTCTGTTCTTATGTTCACACATCGTGCTCTGTGTAAACGTTGCACTGACTATGACCTCCGAGGGAAGCGCTTCCTCATCCCTTTAAGTAGCCACCAGTTAACAACTCTGCAAGACTGTACCGACTGTTTTTCCAGACGTTGTTCTTGGTGGTCGCTAAATGAGGCGGCTGCATCTAATTTACCGACCGGGGCACAAGCGTGGACGTTGCACCAGGACTGACATCAGGATCGCACTGATCGTCGGCAGCCAGGCGCTACTGGTTTGCTCCCCCGGTGAACCTGTAATGAATTTTCGGTAGGGACGCTAAAACCTGTGCTCCCGGTCGGTGACCTCTTACGGTCCCATTAACGCCCCCTCTAGCCACTAACTGAGGCGTCAGACAACTGAAAATCCAGCCCATTGTCTTCGGTCCCCACCACAAACTCCGTTCTGTAACCACCGACCCTATCCCTATCCCTAGAAAATGTTTGAGGCCGAACAAGACTGTCCACAACCTTGGTGTCATATTTGACTCCGAGATGAGCTTCTGAACACATATCCGTGCCATCAATAAGACTATTTTCACCTCCGGAACATTGCCCGACTCCACCCCTGCCTCTGCTCATCTGCTGCTGAAACCCTTATCCTTGCCTATGTTACCTCTAGACTTGACTATTTAAACGCAATCCTGGATGGCCTCTCACGTTCTACCCTCTGTAAACTTGAGGTCATCCAAAACTCTGCTGCCCATGTCCTAACTTGGATCAAGTCCCATTCACCCGTCAACCCTGCGCTCGCTGACGTACATTGGCTCTTGGTTAAGAAACGCCTCAATTTTCATAATTTATTCATTGTTTTCAAATCCTTCTATGGCCTTTCCCCTCTCTATCTTTGAAATCTTCTACTGCCCACAATCCCCCAAGATGTCTGCCCTCCTCTAATTCTGGCATCTTGAGCATCCCTGATTTTAATCGCTCCACCATTGGTGGCCGTGCCTTCAGCTGCCAAGGCCCTAAGTTCTGGAATAAACTCCCTAAACCTCTCTGCCTCTCTTTCCTCCTTAAGACTCTCCTTCAAAGAATCTACCTTTTTGATCGAGCTTTTGCTCATCTGCCCTAATATCTCCTTATGTGGCTCAGTGTCAAATTTTGTTTTATAATGCTCCTGTGAAGTACCTTGGGGTGTTTTACTATGTTAAAGATGCCATTTAAATACACGCAGTTGTTGATATAGAGATACTGGGTATGTACAAATTGGAAGGAAGTGACAAGTGGTGTCCCAAAAGGATCTGTACTGGGACCTTATCTATTCACTGGCTTAGATAACACTACAGACAGCCATGTATGCAAGTTTGCCGATGGCACAAAGATTGATGGTACAGTAAATAATGTACATAAGAACATAAGAAATAGGAACAGGAGCAGGCCGATTGCCCCTTGAGCCTGCTCTGCCATTAAATAAGATCAGGGCTGATCTGATCATGGACTCGGCTCCACTTCCCTGCCCACTCCCCATAACTCCTTATCCTCTTATCGTTTAAGAAATTGTCTATTTCTGTCTTAAATTTATTCAATGTCCCAGCTTCCACAGCTCTCTGAAGCAGCGAATTCCACAGATTTACAACCCGCTGAGAGAAGAAGTTTCTCCTCATCTCTGTTTTAAATGGGTGGCCCCTTATTCTAAGATCATGCCCTCTAGTTCTAGTCTCCTCCATCAGTGGAAACATCCTCTCTACATCCACCTTGTCAAGCCCTCTCATAATCTTATATGCTTCGATAAGATCACCTCTCATTCTTCTGAATTCCAATGAGTAGAGGCCCAACCTACTCAACCATTCCTCATAAGTCAACCCCCTCATCCCCGGAATCAACCTAGTGAACTTTCTCTGAACTGCCTCCAAAGCAAGTATATCCTTTATTAAATATGGAAACCAAAACTGCATGCAGTATTCCAGGTATATAGCCTTATATAGCTGTCGCAAGATTTCCCTGCTTTTATACCCCATCCCTTTTGCAATAAAGGCCAAGATACCATTGGCTTTCCTGATCACTTGCTGTACCTGCATACTATCCTTTTGTGTTTCATGCACAAGTACCCCCAGGTCCTGCGGCACTTTGCAATCCTTCTCCATTTAAATAATAACTTGCTCTTTGATTTTTTTTCTGCCAAAGTGCATGACCTCACACTTTCCAACATTATACTCCATCTGCCAAATGTTTGCCCACTCACTTAGCCTATCTATGTCATGCTGTAGATTTTTTGTGTCCTCCTCACACATTGCTTTTCCTCCCATCTTTGTATCGTCAGCAAATTGGCTCCGTACACTCAGTCCCTTCTTACAAGTCGTTAATACAGATTGTAAATAGTAAATGTAATACACCACATCCACTGGTTCCCCCTTATCCACCTGTTCGTTACATCCTCAAAGAACTCCAGCAAATTTGTCAAACATGACTTCCTCTTCATAAATCCATGCTGACTCTGCCTGACCGAATTTTGCTTTTCCAAGTGTCCTGCTACTACTTCTTTAATAATGGACTCCAACATTTTCCCAACCACAGATGCTAACTGGTCTGTAGTTTCCTGCTTTTTGTCTGCCTCCTTTTTGAAATAGGTGTGTTACATTTGCAGTTTTCCAAATTGCTGGGACCTGCCCAGAATCCAGGTAATTTTGATAAATTACAATCAATGCATCCACTATCCCTGCCGCTACTTCTCTTAAGACCCTAGGATGCAAGCCATCAGGTCCAGAGGATTTATCTGCCTTTAGTCCCATTATCTTACTGAGTACCACCTCCTTAGTGATTGTGATTGTGTTAAGTTCCTCCCCCCCCATAGCCCCTAGACTATCCATTGTCGGAATATTGTTAGTGTCCTCTACCGTAAAGACTGATACAAAATATTTGTTCAGAGTTTCTGCCATCTCCATGTTCCCCATTACTAATTACCCGGTCTCGTCCTCTAAGGGACCAACATTTACTTTAGCCATCCTTTTCCTTTTTATATACCGATAGGAACACTTGCTATCTGTTTTTATATTTTGTGCTCGTTTACTTTCATAGTCTATCTTCCCTTCTTAATCATTTTTTTTAGTCATTCTTTGCTGACTTTTAAAAGCTTCCCAATCTTCGGTCCCCCCATTCATTTTGGCCATTTTGTATGCCCTTGTTTTTAAGTGGATACCTACCGTCCTTTATTTCTTTAGTTAGCCACGGATGGCTATCTTTTCTCTTACACCCTTTCCTCCTCACTGGAATATATTTTTCTTGAGAGTTGTGAAATATCTCCTTAAATGTACACCACTGCTCATCAACCGTCCTGCACTTTAATCTATTTTCCCAGTCCACTTTACCCAACTCAGCCCTCATACCTTCATAGTCTCCTTTATTTAAGCTTAGTACGCTGGTTAGAGATCCAACTTTCTCACCCTCCATCTAAATTTGAAATTCAATCACGCTATGATCACTCATTCTGAGGGGACCCTTTACTAGGAGATTGTTTATTAATCCTGTCTCATTACACAGGACCAGATCTAAGATAGCCTGCCCCCTGGTTGGTTCCGTTACATACTGCTCAAGGAACCCATCCTTTACGCACTCTATGAACTCCTCCTCAAGGCTACCCTGACCAATTTGATTTGTCCAATCAATATGGAGGCTGAAATCACCCATGATTATTGCTGTTCTCTTTTTACAAGCCCCCACTATTTCCTGGATAATGCTCCAACCAACAGAGTTGCTACTGGTAGGGGGCCTATAGACTACGCCCACCAGTAACTTTTTCCCCTTATTGTTCCTTTTCTCCACCCAAATGTAGACGAGAGCATAAAATTATAAAGAGACATTGATATATTAAGTTAATGGATAAAACTGTGGCAGATGGATTTCAACTCAGGTAACTCCGCAGTCATCCATTTTGGACCAAAAAATAATAGATCCGAGTATTTTTTAAATTGTTAAAAGCTGGGAACATTGACGGCCCACAGAGATTTAGGGGCCCATGTGCACAGATCACTGAAATGTAGTGATCAGGCACAAAATATAATAAAAATGATTAATGGAAAGTTAGCCTTTAAAGCCACAGGGCTAAAATATGAAGGAGAGGAAGTCTTGCTACAACTATGCAGAGCCCTGGTTAGACCACATCTGGAATACTGTGTTCAGTTCTGGGCACTGCAGCTCAGAAAAGATATATTGACCTTGGAAGCAGTGCAGTGCAAATTCACCAGATTACCAAGGCTCCAAGGGTTAAATTATGAGGAGAGATTACATAAACTAGACTTGTATTTGCTGGAATATAGAAGGTTAAAGGATGATTTGTTTGAGATTTTTAGGTTTTTGAAAGGAATAGATAGAGTAGACAGAGATAAATGTTTCCACTGGTGGGAGTCTAGGACAAGGAGACATAGCCTTAAAATCAGAGCAAGGCCATTCAGGAGAGAAGTTAGGAAACACTCCTTCACACAAAGGGTGGTAGCTCTGTGGAACACTCTCCCACAAAAAGCAGTAGATGCTAGCTTAATTAAGAATTTTAAATCTGAGATCAATAAAATTTTGGTGCCCAAGGGTATTAAGGGATCTAGGGCTGGATTTTCCTTTTAAATCGCCTCCGCCCGATCCTTAGCGGTGTTCCGGCGATTGCATCTTTTTCAACCGCGGAATGCTGCTGGTGTGCGCTCCCGCGATTTTCGGGTGCTCCCTGTCGGCGGTGGCGAAGCGGTGCGGGGGCGAAGTGCAGCGTGCGCTATGCGGCAGAGGAGACCTATTGACTCGGGAATTTTCTGCTCCCAAGTTGTGCACACGTGCACGGCTTTCAATCTCCACCCCACTGAGAGGCACCGACGACAGGCCAGACACTGCCAGCCAGAGAGATTGCTGCTGTAGGGGGGGATGGGAGGGGACAGATCACTGTGGGTGGGGGGGCGGGGAGGGAGGGAATGAGATCGCTGTGGGGGGGGGGCGGAAGAGAGTGAGATCGCTGTGGGGGGGGGGGGGTAAAGAGTGAGATCGCAATGGGGGGGGGGGAAGAGAGAGTGAGATCACTGTGGAGTGGGGGGAAGAGAGTGAGATCGCTTTGGAGGGGGGGAAGAAAGTGAGATCGCTGTGGCAGGGCAGGGGGGGCGGGGGGGAGGGGAGAGAGTGAGATCGCTGTGGAGGGGGGAAGAGAGTGAGATCGCTCTGGGTGGGCGGAGAGATCGTTGTTGGGGGGGGGGGAGGAGAGTGAGATCGCTGGGGGGGTGGGGGAAGAGATCGCTGTGGGGGCGGGGAAGAGAGATTGCTGTGGGGGTTGGGGGGGGAAGAGTGAAATAATGAGATCGCTGTGGGGGGGTGAGAGAGATTGACATGGGGGGTTAGAGATTGCTGTGTGGCGGGGGGGGGGGATAAGACCACTGTAGGGGGTGAAACAGACTGGGAGGTGAGATAGACTGGGGGGGGGCGGAGAGACTGGGAGGAAGAGACTGGGGGAGGAGAGACTGCGAGGGGGGATGGTGGGGGAGAGAAACTGGGGGTTGAGAGAGACTGGGGGGTGTGAGAGACTGGGGGGCGAGAGAGACTGGGTGGTGAGAGAGACTTGGGGGGGAAGGAGAGATTGGGGGGGTGGAGAGGAGAGACTGGGGAAGGAGGAGAGACTGGGGGGAGGAGAGACAGGGTGAGAGAGACTGGGGGGTGAGAGAGACTGGAGGGTTAGAGAGACTGGGGGGTGAGAGAGACTTGGGGGGGGAAGGAGAGACTGCGGGGGGGTGGAGAGTAGAGACTGGGGAAGGAGGAGAGACTGGGGGGAGGAGAGACAGGGGTGAGAGAGACTGGGGGATGAGAGAGACGGGAGGGTTAGAGAGACTGGGGGATGAGAGAGACTGGAGGGTGAGAGAGACTTGGGGAGGGGGAGAGAAACTGCGGGGGGGGAAGAGACTGGGGGGAGAGAGAGAGACTAGCGGGGGAGAGACTGGGGGCGGGGGGAAGAGACTGGGGTGGGAAGAGACTGGAGTGGGGGAGGGTGGATAGACAGGGGCTGAGTGAGGCTAGTGAGTGAGACTTAAGGAGTAAATAAGGCTTTATTAGACCATTTATATTATTGCCTAACACTAGAAAATACTACAATCCATTTAAAAATACATCAAACTGTGGAAAACTATAAAGATCTGTGTAATATCAAACAAACCTGTCGATCTGTGTCCATACTGCCCACTTAAGATCCAATTAAGATCTAGTAAGACCTGCTTTTTCAGGACGGTATTAAGATCCGGTGGTAAACGGATCTTAATGATAAACTTCCATTTTGGGCGGTAATATATGGGCGGATAGTATTGAATACCGCCCGGCGGTAATGACTGTGGAATTTACCGCCGGGCAGTATCTGGGCAGTAAATGTGTTTTTTTCGACGAAACTTGTATTCCTGGGCGGTAAATGGGCGATTTGAGAGGAAACTCTACCCCGTGGCATCAACTTGGGTACAGAGAGTTAGGATACAGATCAGCTATGATCTTGTTGAATGACGGAACTTGAGGGGCTGAATGGCCTACTCCAGTTCCTTTATTCTGTCCTCTTGAGCATCCCTGATTATAACTGCTCAACCATTAGTGGCCGTGCCTTCAGCTGCCTGGTCCCTAAACACTGGAATTCCTTCCCTAAACTTCTCCGCCTCTCTGCCTTTTTCTCCTTTAAGACACTCCTTGAAACCTATCTCTTTGATCTGCTGTAATTTCTTCTTATATGGCTCGGTGTCAAATTTGT
Organism: Pristiophorus japonicus; assembly: GCF_044704955.1. Taxonomy (NCBI): domain Eukaryota; kingdom Metazoa; phylum Chordata; class Chondrichthyes; family Pristiophoridae; genus Pristiophorus; species Pristiophorus japonicus. Next base: position 146,407,765 of record NC_091983.1, read on the forward strand.
TTTCTCTCCTGTGAAGCACCTTGTTTTACGACATTAAAGGCACAATATAAATACAAACTGTTGTTGTTGTATCTGGATCAGTTCCTATGGAGTGGAGGGTAGCCAATGTAACCCCACTTTTTAAAAAAGGGAGATAGAAAACAGGGAATTATAGACCGGTCAGCCTGACATCGGTAGTGCGTAAAATGATGGAATCAATTATTAAGGATGTCATAGCAGTGCATTTGGAAAGAGGTGATATGATAGGTCCAAGTCAGCATGGATTTGTGAAAGGGAAATCATGCTTGACAAATCTTCTGGAATTTTTTGAGGATGTTTCCAGTAGAGTGGACAAGGGAGAACCAGTTGATGTGGTATATTTGGACTTTCAGAAGGCTTTCGACAAGGTCCCACACAAGAGATTAATGTGCAAAGTTAAAGCACATGGGATTGGGGGTAGTGTGCTGACATGGATTGAGAACTGGTTGTCAGACAGGAAGCAAAGAGTAGGAGTAAATGGGGACTTTTCAGAATGGCAGGCAGTGACTAGTGGGGTACCGCAAGGTTCTGTGCTGGGGCCCCAGCTGTTTACACTGTACATTAACTACTTTAGACGAGGGGATTAAGTGTAGTATCTTCAAATTTGCGGATGACACTAAGTTGGGTGCCAGTGTGAGCTGCGAGGAGGATGCTATGAGGCTGCAGAGTGACTTGGATAGGTTAGGTGAGTGGGCAAATGCATGGCAGATGAAGTATAATGTGGATAAATGTGAGGTTATCCACTTTGGTGGTAAAAACAGAGAAACAGACTATTATCTGAATGGTGACAGATTCGGAAAAGGGGAGGTGCAGAGACCTGGGTGTCATGGTACATCAGTCATTGAAGGTTGGAATGCAGGTACAGCAGGCGGTTAAGAAAGCAAATGGCATGTTGGCCTTCATAGCGAGGGGATTTGAGTACAGGGGCAGGGAGGTGTTGCTACAGTTGTACAGGGCCTTGGTGAGGCCACACCTGGAGTATTGTGTACAGTTTTGGTCTCCTAACCTGAGGAAGGACATTCTTGCTATTGAGGGAATGCAGCGAAGGTTCACCAGACTGATTCCCGGGATGGCGGGACTGACCTATCAAGAAAGACTGGATCAACTGGGCTTGTATTCACTGGAGTTCAGAAGAATGAGAGGGAACCTCATAGAAACGTTTAAAATTATGATGGGGTTAGACAGGTTAGATGCAGGAAGAATGTTCCCAATGTTGGGGAAGCCCAGAACCAGGGGACACAGTCTAAGGATAAGGGGTAAGCCATTTAGGACCGAGATGAGGAGGAATTTCTTCACCCAGAGAGTGGTGAACCTGTGGAATTCTCTACCACAGAAAGATGTTGAGGCCAGTTCACTGAATATATTCAAAAAGGAGTTAGATGAAGTCCTTACTACTAGGGGGATCAAGGGGTATGGTGAGAAAGCAGGAATGGGGTACTGAAGTTGCATGTTCAGCCATGAACTTATTGAATGGCGGTGCAGGCTAGAAGGGCCGAATGGCCTACTCCTGCACCTATTTTCTATGTTTCTTTGTTTCTATGTTTCTTCCCATAGATTGACAGGAGGGAGGTTAAAAAAAATAAAGGGGAATTAAAAAAGGGTGAAGTGGAGGGGAGAACGTGAACTAGAAGAGAAACACAGTTGAGGGAGGAGAGAAGATACCAAAGAGGAGGTTGGAGAAGGGGAAGGAGAAACTTTTTGACAGTGATCAGTGATGTGCTTAATCATTACTGGCTAAGCGGTCCCTGGCCTGCGAGCACCAGCGGAGCTGGCTGGGTTTGCGGAAGGAGCAGCACGTGCTGGAGCATGAGAGCAACGGCAGTGAAGAGGGACGTCACCAAGATCCAGGTTGGTGATTGGAGCGTGGGCAAGTACTGCAGTAGCAGCGAGGTCGGGGTGAAGGAGCGGCGAGAGATTGTAGAGGGACGTGATCGGGCCCAGGAGAGGTGTGAATTTGGGGTTCAAGAGAGGCGCGGGCCCAGGGGCAGCACGGGCCAGCCCACACTGCGATATGTGTGCGCACTAGGTCGTGCAGCAAAGCAGGTCGCCAGTCGTCTTGGTTAACCCTTGCTACTGGACCAAGACCTAGTTCTGTCAAGCCCGTGTGGTGGCTGGTGTGCAACGGTCACCACATGTTAAAAACATCCACGCACAGGCATCTTTCACCCTCCGAGATTTAGTTTGGGACCTGGAAACTCTTTTTGGAGTTCACCTGCAAAACATAAAACATTAAACGGTGCCACCCGACCTGGGTGACACTCCAGACATTTACAAGGCCCTTTTTTTTCCCCCCCTTTTTTTTTTGTGTTTTTCTTTTTTTTTTGTTTTTTTTTTTGGGCACTAAAATCACAATTTTTCCCCAGTGCCCCCTATAAAAGGGAAGGGGACACTAAAAGCACCGGCAATTAAAACAAATTAACTTTAAAACGTAAAATCAAATTAAAATTTGGTTGCCGGGCGTGATGATGCACTCCAGTCCCTCCGGTGCCCACCTCTCGTGGGACCTGGAATATTAGGTCCTTCATTGAAACACGTGTGAACTTTTTGACGTGGGAACCTCCTCGATTGGAGGAACCGCCTATGATGATGGTGCGTAATCATAGGGTGTTGAGTCGGTGTGTGCATGTGACAGTAGCCAATGGCAGAAGCCGCGCAATTTGCAACAGATCCCGCCCAGATCTGGAGCACAAACAGAAACCTGGATTGCGGAACTCGGAATGCACACACTAAGATATCTTTGCAAAACCAGGAGCTGGATTCCAGCCAAACAACCAAAAAGAGGCAAGGTCTGCATTCTGTATTGTGTTTGGGCCACTTCCCGCCACTCCCAGATCCGATTGTTCTCACTGAAGGGGATGCACGAGCCGCCCGCCAGGCGATGATCGACAGACCTCGGAGCCCCGCGCGCAGCGCCAGCTGCAACCCAGCTGACGTTTGACGCCAGTTCCGGTGAACAGGCACGTGAGCCGGATGTTTGCAGCGCGAGGCCGGCGCTGCTGTTCCGCGGTCACACCGGTAATGGAGGAGGTGAGAGAGGGGTCAGGGCCCGGGGGCGGGGGGCCGAAGGCCGGGATTTACTCGCCGCAGCAGCACCCCCTCCTCGCTCTCTCGCACCCCTGACGTGCTGTGACTGACGGGGTTTGCTATTCTCTGCAGAGGTGGCAGCATCAAGGGGTCGGGCTGCTCGCCAGGAGTGAGACTTGCTGCAGATCCCAGCCAGCTGCAGGCGTGCACTGTTTACACTTACAGGTTAACACAAGTCAGCTTCTGGCTAGCTTTCATCAGAAAGGGTCATCGACCTGAAACGTTACCTCTGTTTCTCTCTCTACAGGTGCTGCCCGACCTGCTCCCAGTATTTCAGATTGCCAGCATCCGCAGTATTTTGATTTTTGTTCTTCCCAATTTTCTCTTGTTCCTCTTTTTTTTTACAGGCACATTCAGAGAGTTTTCTTCTAAATAAGTCACCAGAGAGACTGCGTGTGTGCCTTTTGTTGGTTGGGTGGGGGTTAGAGGTACTATAATACATTTTCAGTGTTTATTCGTCTCTTGAGGCCAGACAAAGTTGCACTGGAGTCCTGTGATTCTGTGCAAGGTCCATGTTGCCTGACTGCAATGGTTTTGTCACCAAATCAAAAGTGATTCTTAAATTGCCTAAAATTTCCAAAAGTGCAGTGGGAACTGAGTGGCCCAGACTTGCAAAACGTTAGCCATTAGGAAGGCTTTGTTGGTTTGAAAAATATAATCCTATTTTTCTGACCATCACCCTGTTTTTTTAAGACTTCCACAAATATGAAGAATTTGAATCTGAAAGTTTTTGTTCTACACAGTATTTAAAGAACAGATCTCTCATTTAAGGTAGCATTTTTTATAGGCGGGTGATAATATTGTGGAACAAATTACCAGACGAGATAGTGGAAGAACTTTCTGTCAATATTTTTTTTAAAGGACTGGATGAATTCCGATTAGGAAAGGGGATACTTGGCTATTAGTTTCAGAATTATAGTTAGGAGGTTTGGAAGGGAGCAATGATTGTCTTCCCAAAACATTGTATATAAATATTTAAATAATTGCAGCCTATGCCACTCTTGATTACTGTCATTCTGAATATTTGCCCAGTGAAAGTTATGATTTCTGAGGAGCAATAGAGGGAAGTTTTTATTTTACAATAGAATAAAGTAATTTTTGGATTGAAACTTTTTGTTTCAACACTGCTATAGCTTAAGAGAATCATTGGGTTTACTTTTGTTTGTGTCAAAATAATGTCACTGCTAGTAAATTTAACTTTTTCTTCCTCATCAACTCTTCAATTTTTCTCTCCTGCAGACATTGACTCTGTGGGTATAGATCTATGGGTGCTATTGCTGTGGCAACAGTACAGGCACTTAAGTTGATTCCAATGCCCCTTGACTAAGCATGGGGAAATAGAAGCTGCTCTTGATTCGAACTGCATATGTGTCAGGCATGAATAGGATTGGGCTTGTCGGGGATACATTCCATGATCAAATAACTTAGCAACACTTACAGTCAAGGCTGACCGATGAATAATAGCCACTTGTGTGACTGGTATCAGGTAACAATACCCTAACAAAGAGCTAATGTCTTCAGGAGGGGAAGAAAGAAAAATTGGTGAGATGAAAAACATTGTCTCCCTCAAGCAGCATATGGACTGTAGTACATTGAACAATCAGCTCAATACCTATTTATAATGGAAATCCTTGTCAACTAAAATGTGAGTACATTTATTGTACTGCAAAGTTTATTTTTGTATTTAAAATTATTGAGGCTGGGAAATATTGGGAACATTTTTTTATGATAAATCCTATGGCACAGACCTGTGACCACTGACTGAGACCAGTATTTTTCCTTGAATCCTGAAAAGATATTTTGACCTTTGCTTTGTGGGGGTGGGTTTAAACTAATGTGGTGGGGAAGGGGCACCAGGATGATGCATTAGAAGGGAGATACAAGCAAGGTGCACAGAGACAAACATTTGACATTGTCCTTCTCTCTTGGTGCTCACAGCTGGCTATGTTCAAATTTTAGTACAACTTAACTGCATTCAACAACTGAACAAATATATGCATGGTGTTTAAGTGCTGGCTGGCAGAAAAAATGAAATTAAAACTATTTTTCTTTATTTCAGGCTATACTTCCATGTACAAATTAACAAATTGCATCTGCAAAAAAGGTGGTTTTAAACCTGATGTGATCTCAAGTTTCCACATCTAGGTGCTATCATCTCCATTCACAAAATGAAGCATCAAGAGCTGTCCAACACACAATCTGTATCGATTGTAATAAAGGAGGATTTTTGAAAATGTAACTGATTATTCCAATGATTAGAACTGCATTGCAACTGATGATTGGAAAGGAATCTGTTCAATAACTAGGACTTCAGGTAATACACAACAATGAGAAAAACAATTGCTACAGTTTGAATTTCTGTCTTTCTGAAAAGCATATTTGTCTCAAATTCAATAAGGAGCATCAATAAATCTTGTAGATATGCAGAAATGGAAAGATGATTTTTAATGTGGCCATCAAAAAGGCATAGACTTGCTGTCTTCTAAAACAACTACTAACGTGCCTGCTCTAAGAACTGTATATACTGTAATAATAATATGCCCAGCTATAAAAGTGAGGCCTAAAATCATTGGACTGTGAGACTTTCAAGAGGTAGTTGATTTCTTATGCTGTACTCGTGGATATAGTCAACATCTTTTGGAGCATGTCATCATGGCTAGATTCCGCAGAAAAATGTGGATCACTTTGCTGCTTTTTCTTTTATTTGTTTTTGGTGTCATGATGGGCTTGAAGACCCTGAGACCTGAAGGAGCTGGGTTTGGAGATGGTGTAGGACTGGAATTATTGCCACAACTTCACCATCGAGCTGCTGCTGGTGAGCACGAAGCAGGTCTCCACAATATTGAAAAGTCAGCGGAAGGTGGAACTCCTCCTCGTGATTCAAAACTGAATGGACATCGTAGCGTGACGAAAAATACACCCATGTCTGGTGCAAAACTTGACCATTTTCCTTCAGTGAATTATGATTTGCATGCATTTTATTACACATGGTATGGCAATCAACAGTTTGATGGTAAATATATACACTGGAATCACCCACTGGTTCCCCACTGGGATCCTAAAATAGCAAGCAGTTATCCCAAAGGAAGGCACATTCCTCCTGAAGACATTGGTGCCAGTTTCTATCCTGAACTAGGAGCTTATAGTTCCAGGGATCCTGCAGTTCTCAATGCACACATGAAACAACTCCAAGCAGCTGCAATAGGTAACATGATTATTAACCCAATGTTGTTGAGTGTAATTTAACCTGTTTGGTAGAATTATTATTTCTCTTTCTCCACCCCGCGCCCCCTCTTTCTCTTTCTCCCCCCCCCCCCCCATTTTGAAATGTAAATATGTATGTCAACAGTAGCTGAAAGATTAAGATTCATTATACTTCTAACAGTGCGACCATAAATAATCGAATAATGATTCACAACCCTAATGAAGATAATCTGATGGGTCAGCCTAGGTTTAAAAAAACTATTGGTTGCACATGAGTAAAAGATACCTGTAATTGAAAAGCTGCCAAAATTTACTCTTTATTTTCTTTCATGTAAAAATTAAGTGAGTTTAATTTTTTGTTCACAGTCAAACTCCATTGAATTTGACACAAATACTAGAAAGTATGATATTTGAGAGGAAAAGTACAGGCATGAATGTCTGTATCTTCTCAAATATTCTACTGATGGCCAATTAGATAAAGGTACCACTCAGCAATGGATTGAGCTGCAAAGATTGCAAACTGCTCCCGTTAGACTATCTGTACTTGGTCAACTGATTTCAGTTGTGGCATTATGGTTGGGCTCAGCAACTTGGGAATAAAGAGAAGAAAAGTCAGCTTTGGTTCCTGCTCCTGATTGTCAGGCTAAAAGTTCAAGATCAGTAAGGATAGTTTCATGTTTGCTGTGAACCTTCAGCTCCTATGATCAAATAGCAGACACTCCTTATGAAGGTTCACACAAGTTATAGCCACTTGGATGGGTTAACAAAGGGTGATGTGAGCCCATGGAATCGCACCCCAAGCAAAGAGTTCACACCTTAAGGAAAGAAGAGGAATGACCTATGTTTAAAACAATATTCTGCCATGCTGGGTACAGTTTCAGAGGAGTGCTCATAGCCTTCTTGAAGTGACCTTTCTTCATGTGTGCACCTAGATGGTGAGTATTGGCCAGCTCTGACCATGAATGGCATCACAGCTGAGCATAATGTCTATACAAGTGCAATTTCCAACAGGGGTGGGGGGGGGGCGGGGTCACTGGACAGTGATATGAAGGAGGAACCAGTGAGCTAATTGTTCCTTTCTGCAGCCCAGGTGAAATAAGACTTTGATCAACATACTCAGCACAAACTGGGCATCACACCTGAGACCTTTTGGTTTGTATAACTTTAGAAAAATATATATTTATTTTCCCTTCAGTTTTTTCCCTTTTTTTTTGTTGACTCCCTTAGTCTGTGAGTGCTGAGGCTGATTATAGTGCTCCAACTGCTGCCTTGGCTTAGATCATCTAGCTGTACAGATCAGGGATTCCATCTGAGATTTTTCTGGTTTCTATGACTTGACTACTTTTTGGACAAATTCACTGTGGTACCCAAAGCACTAGTTGAACAGGTACAGAAAATAATCAAAAGGCTAATGGAATGCTGGCCTTATTATCTAGAGGACTAGAATACAAGGGGATAGAAGTTATGCTTCCACTATACAAAGTCCTGGTTAGAGCACACCTGGAATACTGTGAGCAGTTCTGGATACCATACCTTAGGAAGGATATATTGGCCTTGGAGGGAGTGCAGCGTAGATTTACCAGAATGATACCCAGACTCTAGGGGTTAAATTATGAGGAGAGATTACATATTAGGGTTGTATTCCCTGGAATTTAGACGGTTAAGGGGTGATTTGATCAAAGTTTTCAAGATATTAAAGGGTATATAGAGAGAAACTATTTCTGCTGGTTGGTGAGTCTAGTAGAACTAGGAGCATAGTCTAAAAATTAGAGCCAGACTTTTCAGGAGTGAAATTAGGAAACACTTCTACACACAGAGTGGTAGAAATTTGAAACTCGCTTCCATATTGGTTCTGGGTCAGTTATTAATTTTAAATCTGAGATTAATATATTTTTGTTAACCAAAGTAGTAAGGGATATGGGCCAAAAGTGGGTAGATGTAATTAAGAAACAGATCAGCCAGGATCTCCTTGAATAGTGCAACAGGCTCTAGGGGCTAAATGGCCTACCCCTGTTCCTAAATTCCTGTGTTCCAAGGGAATACAAGCCAAGTTTATGGAACCTGTCCTTATAATTTGACCCTCTATGGTCTGGTATCATTTTGGTGAATTTGCATTTCATCCCCTGCAAGTCCACCATCTCCTTCTTGAGTTATGTGCCCAAACATTAACGCAGTACTTCAGATGGGGACTGACGAGGCTCTATAGGAAGCATAACTTCCTCCCTTTTGTATTCCAGACCCCTGGAGATAAAAGCCATCATTCCATTAGCCTTTTTGATTGCTATATGATATTTTACTTACTTTAATTTTATTGAGTCCCTATCCCTGATTCAATAGGTTTCCTTGGGATTGCCGACATGTTATCCTCTTCCTCTACTACAAATACTGAAGCAAAATAATTAATCAAGTCTGCCATTTCCTTCCTATTACTATTACTATTATTATTAATATCACTGGTATCTGTTTCCAGGGGGCCAACATTGCTCCTGACCACCCTCTTTTTCCTAATAATGTAAAAAATGTTGTTATCCTTTGCAAGTTTCTTTTCATACACTCTTTTGTAGCTCTTACTATCTGTTTTGTGGCCCTTTGATGTTCTTTGTATCTCTCCTATTCTAACTAATTTTATCAGATGCTTAAAAAATACTAAACTCGCCAGTATAGTATATACCCAAGTATATAGATACTTAACCTATATACTTGCTTTAAACCCCTCGGATTCTGCTGCTCATATGATGTCACACTTTGAATTTTTCCCCACCTCTGCTTTGGTTTGTGCGCTGCTGCACTGCCTCTGCTGGCGGGTTCCCGCTCTGTGTTTAAATGCTCCCCTCTCCCGATGTGCTCTGTTGCACTGCCCACGTATAGAAGATTGAGGGGTGATCTTACTGAGTTGTTTAGAATATTAAGATAGGGTAGATACAGAGTAACTATTTCCACCCTGAAATCGTGAACAAGGGAATATAATCTTAAAATTAGAGCTAGGCCATTCAAGAGCTCAATTAAGAAGCACTCTTTCACACAAAGGGTAATAGAAATCTGGAACTCTTTCCCTCAAAAGACTGGATGTTAGAATAATTGGAGCTTTCAAGACCGATGCATAGATTTTGGTTAGGTAAGGGTATAAAGGGATAAGGAGCAAAGGCAGATAAATGGAGTTGAGGTGTAGATCAGCTGTGATCTAATAGAAACATAGAAACCTAGAAAATAGGTGCAGGAGTAGGCCATTCGGCCCTTCTAGCCTGCACTGCCATTCAATGAGTTCATGGCTGAACATGCAACTTCAGTACCCCATTCCTGCTTTCTCGCCATACCCCTTGATCCCCCGAGTAGTAAGGACTTCATCTAACTCCTTTTTGAATATATTTAGTGAATTGGCCTCAACTACTTTCTGTGGTAGAGAATTCCACAGGTTCACCACTCTCTGGGTGAAGAAGTTTCTCCTCATCTCGGTCCTAAATGGCTTACCCCTTATCCTTAGACTGTGACCCCTGGTTCTGGACTTCCCCAACATTGGGAACATTCTTCCTGCATCTAACCTGTCTAAACCCATCAGAATTTTAAAAGTTTCTATGAGGTCCCCTCTCATTCTTCTGAACTCCAGTGAATACAAGCCCAGTTGATCCAGTCTTTCTTGATAGGTCAGTCCCGCCATCCCGGGAATCAGTCTGGTGAACCTTCGCTGCGCTCCCTCAATAGCAAGAATGTCCTTCCTCAGGTTAGGAGACCAAAACTGTACACAATATTCCAGGTGTGGCCTCACCAAGGCCCTGTACAATTGTAGCAACACCTCCCTGCCCCTGTACTCAAATCCCCTCGCTATGAAGGCCAACATGCCATTTGCTTTCTTAACCGCCTGCTGCACCTGCATGCCAACCTTCAATGACTGATGTACCATGACACCTAAGTCTCTTTGCACCTCCCCTTTTCCTAATCTGTCACCATTCAGGTAATAGTCTGTCTCTCTTTTTACCACCAAAGTCGATAACCTCACATTTATCCACATTATACTTCATCTGCCATGCATTTGCCCACTCACCTAACCTATCCAAGTCGCTCTGCAGCCTCATAGCATCCTCCTCGCAGCTCACACTGCCACCCAACTTAGTGTCATTGGCAAATTTGGAGATACTACATTTAATCCCCTCGTCTAAAGTAGTTAATGTACAGTGTAAACAGCTGGGGCCCCAGCACAGAACCTTGTGGTACCCCACTAGTCACTGCCTGCCATTCTGAAAAGTTCCCATTTACTCCTACTCTTTGCTTCCTGTCTGACAACCAGTTCTCACTCCATGTCAGCACACTGCCCCCAATCCCATGTGCTTTAACTTTGCACATTAATCTCTTGTGTGGGACCTTGTCGAAAGCCTTCTGAATGGCAGAGCAGGTTTGAGGTGCTGAATGGCCTACTCCTGTTCCTTATGTTCCTAAAAGAGAATGCTTTAAAAGTATTGCAGCGATGGGGGAAGTAGTGTAACCATTACACTGTCAAATGTATTCAAGAGTGTAGGGCACGAGAACATCATAAGGTTCCACCAATTACTTTTCTCAGTTTTTGTAAGTCAGCCAAGGTTACACCAGTTCACTCTCCAGCATTGTTCTTGAACTACTGCCAATTTCTACAATCTACTCTCTTCTGTTTTTGATTAAAAAATATCAAATTATTCTGTAGTGTGAACTAATCTATTTAAATAAATTTGAATTAAGTGTATTCAAATTAAGCAACTTTGAATTAAGAGTTGACCGTCAGCCACAGAATGATATTCTGTTTGATATGATGGACTCTTGGATATCTAGGTTCTTGAAGCTATTCAAAGGTGGTGATGAAGAGCACCTTCACTTGAGTAAGGGAGAAGCTATAAATGAAAAATGTCCAGTTAAGAATCTCATTGTTGCTCCTTTTATGATTATTCACTGTAAACTTCCAGTCTTTGTAAATTGTCAGTAAAGCTAGTCAAATACTTGATGTATTTTGATATTTATTCCAAGTGGAACAGGCTAAACTTGGTTGAGATAATGTTTACCTTCAAAGAAGCATGGATGCAATGTAGAAGATTCAGAGAAAAATAGCCAGACTGACTTGGAGTTGTAGGTAATAAGGAGGGAACTTGGAGAGAGATGAGCTTATTTTCATTATTAATAATAATAACCTTTATTTATATAGCGCCTTTAATGTAGTAAAACTTCACAACAGTGTTACAAGACAAAACACATAAATTTGACACCGAGCCACAAAAGAAGAAATTAAGCCAGATAACCAAAAGCTTGTTTAAAGAGGAAGGTTTTAAGGAGTGTCTTAAAGGAAGAATGAGGTGGAGAGGTTGAGGGAGGGATTCCAGAACTTGAGGCCCAAATAGCTGAAGGCACTGCCACCGATGGTTGAGCAGTTATAATGAGGGATGTTCAAGAGGCCAGAATTTTAGGGGTGCAGACATTTTATGTCTGAAAAAGATTACAGATATAGGGATGGGCAAGGCCATGGAGTGATTTGTAAACAAGGATGAGAACTTTGAAATTGAGTAGTCGTCTAATTGGGAGCCAATGTAGGTCAGAAAGCATAGGGGTGATAGATGATCCTGACTTATTGCAAGTTAGTACACGGGCTGCTGAGTTTTGGATGACATCAAGTTTATGTAGTGTAGAATGTGGAAGGCCGGCCAGGAGTGAGTTGGAATAGTCAAGTCTAAAGGTTGACAAAGGCATAGATGAGGGTTTCAGCAGCAGAAGAGCTGAGGCAGGCACAGAGGTGGAAAAATGCATTTTTAGTTATGCTGCAGATATGTAGTTGGAAACTAATTTCAGGGTCAAATATGACACCTAGGGTGTTCACCTTCAGATTGATGCTAGGGGGAGGGATGGTCAGTAGTTAGGGAATGCAGTTTGTAATGGGTCCAAAGATAATGGTTTCAGTCTTCCCAAGTTTTAATTGGAGAAAATTTCTGCTCGTCCGGTACTGGATGTCGGACAAGTAATCTGACAATTTAGATACCAATCTGGTCGAGAGAAGTGGTGGAATGGTGTCGTCTATACATGTGGAAACTGACTCTGAGTTTTCGGATGATATCTCTAAGGGGCAGCATATAGATGAGAAATAAGAGAGGGCCAAGAACAGATCCTTGGGGGACACCAGAGGTAACGATGCGGGAGTGGAAGAGAAGCCATTGCAGGAGATTTTCTGGCTACGATTAGATAGATAAGAATAGAACCAGGCGAGTGCAGTCCCACCTAGCTGGACGTTGGTGGCGAGACATTGGAAGAGGATGGAGTGGTCAATTGTGTCAAAGGCTGCAGACAGGTCCAGAAGGACGAGGAGGAATAGATGACCTTTGTCATACTCACAAAGGACTTATTTGTGACTTTGATGAGAGCCGTTTCGGTACTATGGCAGGGGCGAAAACCAGATTGCAGGGATTCAAAGATTGAATTCATGGAAAGATGGTCATGGATTTGGAAGGCGACAAAACATTCAAGTACTTTGGACAGGAAAGGGAGGATAGAGATGGGGGTGATAGCTAGCAAGCAAAGTGGGGTCAAGGGTTGTTTTTTTGAGGAGAAGGGTGATGACAGCAGATTTGAAGGAGAGGGGACCTGAGGAGAGAGAACCATTAACCATGTTGGCTAACATGGGAGCTAAAAAAGGAAGTCGGCAGTTTATTGGGAATAAGGTCAAGAGAGCAGGAAGTGGGTCGCATGGACAAGATGAGTTTGGACAGATCAAGAGGGAAGAGCAAAGAGAAATTAGAGAAAGATGCGTTTAGAGCTAGGGCAGGTGGGAGCCTCAGATGAAGTTTGGCCCTGTGGGCTGGGTGAAGGAAGGGAACTTGCAGAGGCAGCTGATCAAATGGTCTCAATCTTGGAGACAAAGCAATCCATGAGGTCCTCACATTTGTTGGTGAGTGTGGTGAAGACAAGGGTTTAAGGAGACGGTTAGCAGCAGAGAATAGTAGCTGGGGGTTATTTTTGCAATTCAGAATGATCCTGGAATAGTGAGCAGCTTTTGTAGACAAGAGTAGGACCCGATAATGCTTTATTTAGTCGAGCCAGATCTGACTGTGAATGGTTAAACCAGTTGGCCGCCACTACCGTTCAAGTCTGCGCCCTTTTGACTTGAGGGAACGAAGATGAGGCTGTACCAGGGGGAATGGCCGGGGTGAGAGAGAGTAATGGTTTTAATAGGGACTAGGGCATCAAAGGTGGTGGTGAGGGTGTGGTTGAGCAGATTGTTAGAGAAAAGATGATTGCCATGCAGACATGTTTCAGTTTTTTAAATGCTGGTGCATAGATGATATAAAGGCCCTTTCTAGCAAGGAAATGGAGCTTTATTATGCTGAATCTATGGCCTAAAATGCTTTTGGGATTACTGGCATGCAATAATAAGTGCAATGTTATTCAAGCTCTGGAACTCCATCCCTAAACCTCTCCGCCTCTCTACCTCTCTTTCCACCTTTAAGAAGTTATCAGATTTTTCTGGTGTGTTGATACCAATTTAAACAAAATAAAAATCACACTTGACTGATGCACTTTAAAGTTGTGCCAGCAACTTTTTTGCGTGATAATCTTGCACCTCAAGTTACTTCTCCGTTCCCTGCTATAGGCTTGTAACCACCTTAATGTTATATTGTTCAAAATGTTATCTCTAGACCTAATCCAAGTTATATATGAATGAAAGGATAAAATCTATAATTTTACTATTGGAAACATAGCATGAACATTTCGCACACCAACCATTATCGTAGTGACGATACTGAAGTGTTTTTAAAAAATTAGCAGCTATTGTTGTACTAGATGATGATGAGATACCAGGCATTATTGTTTAGGAGGTTTTTTAACAGCAGGGATGTGATATGGCACAATTAGCCAATAGTTTTAACCAAATGATTTTGCACATGGATACACCTAATGTAGGTTTTAGATTGAAGAAGTCCTATTATGTCCAGTAAATGGTTGGATGTTGTTATTGCAGAATAAATGTATTACAACATTAGAGCCACTCATCGATCAAATGTCTTGTGGGACCCAACACATTTTCTAGTTCTGTGCTTCATTTTATTTTAAGATATTGGGTTATTTGTGTTACATGATTATGTTCTGTATAAATTATTAAAATCTCTGAAATGGTTTGCGTTGTCATAGTATATCAAAAAGAAGTGCTTGATTGCGCTTAATGGAAATAAGTTAATGCTATACCATTGGATCTAGTGAATTGAACCATGCATAGAATTACTTAGTGTACCAATATTCTGGAATGTGTTGGCGCTGATGATATACTATTACGACTAACAATATTTTTCTGTTCATTGCAACTATGTAGGTGTGTTAGCCCTGTCCTGGTATCCACCTGGATTGTCAGATGAGAATGGTGAACCCACAGAAGATCTAGTACCAGTCATACTGGAAGCTGCACATAAATATCAATTAAAGGTATTTTTACAAATGACGTTTCTAGTGGTAGGAATAAACACTTTTACTTCTCAACTTTCTGTATCCATTGACATCATACAAAGCTAACTGTTGTAGTGAATTCAGAAGAAAGCTGAACCACCATATTCTGCAGATGAGCACTGTCTGTGTGCAAATTGGCTGCCGTGCCTGGCTACAAAACAATGACGACATTTCAAAAGCAATTCATTGGCTTTGAATCGCTTTGGGACATCCTGAGAACATGCATTACACTGTGCAAATGCAAGGTTTCATTTAGATAATATATATGTAATATAAACCCAACAAAAACCTTGCATTTATATATTGTCTTTGTAGATAAACATCCTAAAGCAGTTCAGAGGTATGAGGAAAACAGATGCAGAAACAAACAAGATTAGGAGATGTGACCCAAAGCTAGGTGTTTTTTAGTTGCAGGGAGCTGAGGGGGGTGAATTATGGAGAGTGGAACATAAGTGACTGAAGATGAGGCTGCTGGTGGTGGGAGGAAGGGAAGTGAAGATGCCCAAGAGAGCTGAATCAGCAATGGTGAGTTTAAGGTCTGGCAGGATGGGGTTTGTAGGCTGGAACAGGTTCCAGAGATAGGGAGGAGTGAGGCCATGGAGTCATTTAAGCACCTGGATAAAAAATGTAAAATTACGGTGTTTGGGGGTGGGGGTGGGGGGGGGGGGGGGGGGCGGGGCGGTGTAGGGGAACCAAGAGCCAATGTAGGTCAGCACGAATGGGAGTAATAGATGAGTGGAACAAGAATAGAATACAAGCAGCAGTTTTGGATGAACTTAAGTTGATGGAAGGTCTAACGGAGAGGGCAATGTTACAGTGATGGAAATGGGCAGAATTTGTGATGAAACAGACACTGGGTCAGGAACTCGGCCTGGGATCAAAACAGTATGGTTCACCCCAAGATGGTGGCTGTGAAGGAGAACGGAGTAATTGGCGAAGGAATAGAGTTTTTGCTGGGTATGGGAGCAAAGACAGTGGCTTCGGTCTTCCCAATGTTCAACTGGAGAAGCAGCCTGACTACAGAGATGGTCAAGAGAAGTGGCAAAAAGCTAGACTTGGGTATTATCTGTGTATTTGTGGAAGATGATCCCATGTATGTAGATGAGGAAGAGAAGGGAGGCCAAAGATAGATTCTTGGGCATTCTGACGGTGATACTGTGTGGATAGAAGAGAACCCATTGGTAGAGTTGCTCTGGCTACATTTGGGTAGGTAAGAGCGGATCCAAGTGAAGCAAGACAATAGATGACAGTCATCGGTGGAGAGTGATGTGTTTTAACTTTGTCGAATGCTGCTGTGAAAAAAAGACTTGCATTTATGTAGCACCTTTAACAACCACCAGACATCTTAAAGTGCTTTACAGCCAATGATTTTGGAGTGCATTCACTGTTGTAATGTGGGAAACACAGCAGCCAATTTGTGTACAGCAAGCTCCCACAACAGCAATGTGATAATGGCCAGATAATTTGTTTTTGTTATATTGATTGAGGGATAAATATTTGCCAGGACACCGGATATAACTCCCCTGCTCTTTTTCGAAATAGTGCCATACTTTATGTCCACCTGAGAGAGCAGACGGGGTCTCAGTTTAACGTCTCATCCGAAAGACGGCACCTCCGACAGTGCAGCACTCCCTCAGCACTGCACAGAAGTGTCAGCCTAGATGTATGTGCTCAGGTTTCTGGAATGGTACTTGAACCTCACAAACTTCTGACTCGGAGGCGAGTGCGACCCACTGAGCCACAGCTGACATGTTGAGAGGATAAAGCATCGCAACCACGAGAATGTCGTTTGTGACTTTGAGTTATTGTTTTGATGTTGTGGGAGGGGTGAAAGCTGGATTAGAGGGTTTCAAACAGGAGATCATGGGAGAAATAGGCACAGAACTGGGAGGAAACAACAGGTTGAAGGATGTTACAGTGGAAAGGGAGGTTGGAGTGGCAATTAGCAAGGACAGAGGGGTTTTTTGAAGTCCTTAATGTTAGCTACTCTTTCCCCATAGCCCCACAAATTTTTCCTTTTCAAGTATACAATTCATTTTTGAAAATTCCAGATCATAATAACTAGCTAATATATCATCCTCCTCTCCTCTGGTTCTTTTGCCAATTACATTTAAATCTGTGCCCTCTGGTTATCGGACTCCTGCTCGTGGAAACAGTTTCTCCTTATCTAATGCATCAAAACCCTTCATAATTTTGAATACCTTAAATCTCCTCCAAACCTTCCTTGCTCTAATAAGAAAAATCTTTTTTGTACTTGGACTGACTTAAAGTATGTGGCAGATAGCTGCTTTTTTGCAAACCTTAATAGTAGGTGACATTTTATACAGAAAATATTAGATTCTTGGGAACGATTACAAGGTAGTAATATAATCTGAGGGATTCATACAACATCATAAACCACAGGAGTGACGTTCGAGCAATTTACAACTGTTATCTGGACCTTGAGATTAGATTGCTGCCAAGAATTTGTTTACTCTAGGGAATTTATAGTGAAGTATGTTGAGTGATTTTTATTTAGCTTGTGACTTATTTTTATACTGATGAGAACAATCGAGCACAAAAATCATACTTGTCCCATCCCTCTAGTCTTCTAACTCTCTCAGCCTAGCATCCAACTGAATGTTGTGTTCTTCATTTTTTTTTGTCTTGATGACCTTTCCTGGCTGACTATTCTAAACATTGTTAGCCTTTGAGTAAAAATATTCTTTATGTACTTTTAAGCTTACTTTTCACAAATTTAAATTTGTCTTCTCTCCTGTAAGTCTAAAGTAATACTGTATATACTTGTCCATAAAATTTTCTCCCCACCCCACAACTGCTAGCGCATGCTTACTCTTTCAAAGTGTAAGAATGGGTGTAAGGCGACCAAATGCTACACTCAAAGGCGTTTGAACATTTTTATGTTGGTACAGCGATTGGTTCTTTTTGTGATGCTTGGTTGTACCTTGCATTTCTTTTAATGTGACATTATTTATTTTTAAAGGTCCTTTTATAAACACATTAATTGACTCAAATGTCCAGTTACATAAGAACATAAGAAATAGGAGCAGGAGTGGGCCAGACAGCCCCTCGAGCCTGCTCCGCCATTTAATACGATCTTGGCTGATCCGATCATGGTCTCGGGTCCACTTCCGTGCCCGCTCCCCATAACCCCTTATTCCCTTATCGGTTAAGAAACTGTCTATCTCTGTCTTAAATTTATTCAATGTCCCAGCTTCCACAGCGAATTCCACAGATTTACAACCCTCTGAGAAAATAAATTTTTCCTCATTTCAGTTTTAAATGGGCGGCCCCTTAATCTATGGTTATGCCCCATAGTTCTAGTCTTCTCCCATCAGTGGAAGCATTCTCTCTGCATTCACCTTGTCAAACCCCCTCATAATCTCATGTGTTTCGATAAGATCACCTCTCAATCTTCTGAATTCCAATGAGTAGAGGCCCAACCCACTCGACCTTTCCTTATAGATCAACCCCCTCATCTCCGGAAGCAACCTAGTGAACCTTCTCTGAACTGTCTCCAAAGCAAGTATATCTTTTCGTAAATATGGAAACCAAAACTGCACACAGTATTCCAGGTGTGGCCTCACCAATACCCTGTACAACTGTAGCAAGACTTCACTGCTTTTATAATCCATCCCCTTTGCAATAAAGGCCAAGATTCCATTGGCTTTCCTGATCACTTGCTATACCTGCATACTAACCTTTTGTGCTTCAGCGCAACTACCCCCAGGTCCCATTGTACTGCAGCACTTTGCAATCTTTCTCCATATAAATAATAATTTGCTCTTTGATTTTTTTTTTCTGCCAAACTTTCCAACATTATACTCCATCTGCCAAATTTTTGCCCACTCACTTAGCCTGTCTATGTCCTTTTGCAGATTTATTTGTGTCCTCTTCACACATTGCTTTCCCTCCCATCTTTGTATCGTCAGCAAACTTGGTTACGTTACACTCGGCCCCTTTTTCCAAGTTGTTAATATAGATTGTAAATAGTTGGGGTCCCAGCACTGATCCCTGTGGCACCCCACTAGTTACTGATTGCCAAACCGAGAATTAACCATTTATCCCGACTCTGTTTTCTGTTCATTAGCCAATCCTCTATCCATGCTAATATATTACCCCCAACCCTGTGAACTTTTATCTTGTGCAGTAACCTTTTATGTGGCACCTTGTCAAGTGCCTTCTGGAAGTCTAAATACACCACATCCACTGGTTCTCCTTCATCTACCCTGTTCATTACATCCTCAAAGAACTCCAGCACATTTGTCAAACATGACTTTCCCTTCATAAATCCATGTTGACTCTGCCTGACCGAATTATGCTTTTCCAAATATCCTGTTACTACTTCTTTAATAATGGACTCCAACATTTTCCCAACCACAGATGTTAGGCTAACTGGTCTATAATTTCCCATTTTTTGACTGCCTCCTTTTTTTAAATAGGGGCGTTACATTTGCAGTTTTCCAATCTGCTGGGACGTCTCCAGAATCCAGGGAATTTTGGTAAATTACAACCAGTGCATCCACTATCCCTGCTGGTACTTCTCTTAAGACCCTAGGATGCAAGCCATCAGGCCCAGAGGATTTATCTGCCTTTAGTCCCATTATCTTACTGAGTACCAGCTCCTTAGTGATTGTGTTAAGTTCCTGCACCCCCCCCGCATAGTCCCTAGACTATCTATTGTCGGAATATTGTTAGTGTCCTCTAATATAAAGACTGATACAAAATATTTGTTCAGAGTTTCTGCCATCTCCATGTTCCCCATTATTAATTCCCCAGTCTCATCCTCTAATTGTCCAATATTTACTTTGACCACTCTTTTCCTTTTTATATACCTATAGAAACTCTTGCCATCTGTTTTTATATTTTGTGTTAGTTTACTTTCATTGTCTATCTTCCCTTTCTTAATCATTTTTTTAGTCATTCTTTGCTAGCTTTTAAAAGCTTCCCAATTTTCTGTCCTCCCACTAATTTTGGCCACTTTGTATGCCCTTTTTTAAAAATTGGATTCCGTCCTTTATTTCTTTAGTTAGCTGCGGATGGCTCTCTTTCCTCTTGCACCCTTTCCTCCTCACTGGAATATATTTTTCTTGAGTTGTGAAATATCTGCTTAAATGTACACCTGTTCATCCACCGTCCAGTTGATTTGTCTTTTTGGCAATCAGCATGTTTTGCTTAACGAAGTGGTTTGATTTGTTGGATTTTTTTGCCAGTGGGTCATTTAAAACCAAATGCAAAACTATTAATTAAATAGATTTTCTAAGTGCTAAAGTTTTGAGAGAGCACCTCATTGTTAAACCTGTCGCACAATCTTCCCTACATTCTTGTGGTTTGTCCAATTTTTAAAGAGTGCAGGGTTCCTTGAGCCCAACTGACATAGAAACATAGAAAATAGGTGCAGGAGTAGGCCATTTCGCCCTTCGAGTCTGCACCACCATTCAATATGATCATGACTGATCATGCAACTTCAGTACCCCATTCCTGCTTTCTCTCCATACCCCTTGATCCCTTTAGCCATAAAGGTCACATCTAACTCCCTTTTGAATATATCTAATGAACTGGCCTCAACAACTTTCTGTGGTAGAGAATTCCATAGGTTCACAATTCTCTGAGTGAAGAAGTTTCTCCTCATCTCGGTCCTAAATGGCTTACCCCCTTACCCTTAGACTGTGTCCCCTGGTTCTGGACTTCCCCCAACATCAGGAACATTCTTCCTGCATCTAACCTGTCCAATCCCATCAGAATTTTATATGTTTCTGAGAGATCCACTCTCATTCATCTAAATTCCAGTGAATATATGCCTAGTCGATCCAGTCTGTCTTCATATGTCAGTCCTGCCATCCCGGGAATCAGTCTGGTGAACCTTCGCTGCACTCCCTCAATAGCAAGAACGTCCTTCCTCAGATTAGGAGACCAAAACTGTACACTATATTCAAGGTATGGCCTCACCAAGACCCTGTACAACTGCAGTAAGATCTCCCTGCTCCTATACTCAAATCCTATCGCTATGAAGGCCAACATGCCATTTGCCGCCTTCACCGCCTGCTATACCTGCATGCCAACTTTCAATGACTGATGTACCATGACACCCAGGTCTCGTTGCACCTCCCCTTTTACTAATCTGTCCACTAGCGTTTTCTGCCCTTTGGTATTCTGTAGCTCCACCCATATAGATTCCACATCATCCAAGCTAATGTCCTTCCTTACTATTGCATTAATTTCCTCTTTAACCAACAATGCCACCCCACCTCCTTTTACTTCCTGTCTATCCTTCCTGAATATTGAATACCCCTGTATGTTGAGTTCCCAGCCTTTGTTACCCTGGTGCCATGTCTCCGTAATCCCAGTTACATCATATCCGTTAACAGCTATCTACGCAGTTAATTCATCCACCTTATTACGAATGCTCCTTGCATTTAGACTCGGAACCTTCAGGCCATGCGTGCCACCTTGACCTGAATAACTTAGCTGAGACATTGCAGTTTATACTGTTTTATCGTCCCCAGAATTGCTGACAAAATGTTGTCAAGCAGAAGGCAAAGACATCAAGCACAATAGTTGGTAGTAAACAAAGTCCTGCAATTGTAGAAACATTTAAAATTTGGATCTGGCATACAGAAGTCCTAGGAGAAACTCTGTAGGGGGGGAGAAAGAAAAGCAAAAAAGATTTCAGGCTAACGAGCTAGAAATGCGAAGCAGTACAATGAAATATATTGAATTTCTCATGCGTTGAACCTGATTGTGGTGCAATCGAGAGTCAAAACAGGAGAAAAACAACCTGGAGTACATTGGATGTAACCTCTTCTATAGGAACTTGCATGTTTCCATTTTTCTGGTTTTGTAGATAACCTTACCTATGATGCATAAAAATGGTTTGAAGGTGCTCTAAAACTATACAATTGTACCAAAAGCTCATGCATTCCGATAGTTTTTTTTCTCCGATTATGACCTACCTACATTCTTTTGAGAATGGGCCAAACTGGAACCTTTGTAACCTGTTCAGGGATCCAACTTTGTCGACAACGCTGACAGTTCTGTGCACAGGATCATTTTTCAAATTCAGAATATCAGGTAGCCATGGAGTACTAATGCAGATGCAAGGTAAAAAGTTACCTATTTTCTCCATTTTCAGAGTTGATACACTAAAGAATAAGTACTAGTCAATTTTCTGTGGGGGAGAGAGAGAGAGAGAGAGAGAGAGAGAGAGAGAGAGAGATGCTAAGGAAACAGAATTCCCATCAATAGGGGTAGGTGATTGAGACATGGGATAGCAGACCATTGGGTGAAGAAAAATACAGCCATGGGAGAGGGTATTATCCTGGTTGGTAAATATAGTTTGGAGCAGGGTTACTGTAAAAGGTGAAATGAAACACAGTAATGGTAGTCTGTAAGGGGCAACAGCAGCAAGTGGGGAATTTGGGGCAGAGGAGGGATTGGCAACCAGCAGGTGGGTTGGAACAGAAAATGCAGCCAGCGGGAAGGATAGGGTTAGAAGGGAAGATGCAACACGCAGTGAGTGAATTGGAATTTAAGCCTGCTGTGGGTATGGGAGAGAATAAATGCAATCCACGACGTACTACTCTGGGGAAGTGGGGGTGGCCTGCTTATTCGTTGGTGGGGGGGAAGCTTCTGGTTTCATTTCCAATTTTACTTTGCCATCAATTTGCTCATACTGGAACTTCCATTGGTGCCTCAGAGATTATTGATATTTACTGACTACTTGGACTGACTGTCTTCCAGCCATCATCCGCCAAGGATTTTTTGAGGGTGTTCAGTTTCTGTCTCTTGTTCATTTTCTGGAGTGGACTACAGGAGGATATTAACCTACTGGTTGGGTGGGCAGAAGAATGAAAAATGGAATTTAATTCGGAGAGGTGTGAGGTAATGCACTTGGGGAGGGCTAATAAGGAAAGGGTATACACATTAAATGGTCGGCCACTTAGAAGTGCAGATGAACAAAAGGATCTTGGAGTGCTTGTCCACAGATCCTCCTCGAAAGTAGCAGGCCAGGTGGATAAGATGGTTAAAAAGACATACGGAATGCTTGCCTTTATTGGCTGAGGCATAGAATACAAGAGCAGAGAGGTTATGTTTAAATTGTATAATATACTGGTTAGGCCACAGCTGGAATACTGTGTGCAGTTCTGGTTGCCGTATTATAGGAAGGATGTGATTGCACTGGAGAGGGTACAGAGGAAATTTACAAGGATGCTAACAATGAGGATAGATTGGATAGGCTGGGTTTGTTCTCCTTGTAACAGAGGAGGCTGAGAGGATACCTCATTGAGGTGTGTAAAATTCTGAGGGGCCTGAATATAGTGGATAGCAAGGGCCCATTTCCCTTGATGGGTCAATTACGAGGGGGCATAGGTTTAAGGTGGTTGGTGGAAGGTTTAGAGGGGAAGTTTCTTCACGCAGATGGTTGTGGGGGTCTGGAACTCACTGCCTGGAAAGGTGGTAGAGGCAGAAACCCTCACCACATTTAAAAGGTGCTTGGATGGGCACTTGAAGTGCCGTAACCTGCAGGGTTACGGATCGAGAGCTGGTAAGTGGGATTAGACTGGATAACCTCTTGTTGGCTGGCGCAAATATGATAAGTATTTCAGGGAATGTAATATGGCCAGAGTTTCTCCTGGACTAGTTTCGATCGCCTGGATGGGTCGGAGAGGTATCCAATTAAAAACAAAGTGGCCAAAACTAGTGGGAGGACAGAAGACTGGGGAGCTTTTAAAAGCCAGCAAAGAATGACTAAAAAAATGATAAAGAAATGGAAGATAGACTATGAAAGTAAACTAGCACAAAATATAAAAACAGATAGCAAGAGTTTCTATAGGTATATAAAAAGGAAAAGAGTGGCTAAAGTAAATGTTGGTCCCTTAGAGGACGAGACCGGGGAATTAGTAATGGGGAACATGGAGATGGCAGAAACTATTTTGTATCAGTCTTTACGGTAGAGGATACTAACAATGGGCCCAAAATTCCACATGGACTTTTTTGGCACAGTTGAAGAGCTACGTCCGATTTTTTTTTTTAAGTGGCCCAACTGCACCAAAAAACAGAGAAAGATTGCAAAGTGCTGCAATACACCGGGACCTGGGGGTACTTGTGCATGAAACACAAAAGGATAGTATGCAGGTACAGCAAGTGATCAGGAAGGGCAACGGAATCTTGGCCTTTATTGCAAAGGGGATGGAGTATAAAAGCAAGGAAGTCTTGAAGCAGTTATACAGAGTATTGGTGAGGCCACACCTAGAATGCTGTATACAGTTTTGGTTTCCATATTTAGAAAAGGATATACTTACTTTGGAGGCAGTTCAGAGAAGGTTCACCAGGTTGATTCCAGAGATGAGGGGGTTGACTTATGAAGAAAGGTTGGGCCTCTACTCATTTGAATTCAGAAGAATGAGAGGTGATCTTATCGAAACGTATAAGATTATGAGGGGGCTTGACCAGGTGGATGCAGAGAGGATGTTTCCACTGATGGGGGATACTTGAACTTAAGGGGCATAATCTTAGAATTTGGGCCGCCCTTTAAAAACTGAGATGAAGAGAAATTTCTTCTGAGGGTTGTAAATCTGTGGAATTCGCTGCCTCATAGAGAGCTGTGGAAGCTGGGTCATTGAATAAATTTAAGACCGATACAGTTTCCGAACTGATAAGGGGTTATGGGGGGGGCAGGGAAGTGGACCTGTGTCCATGATTAGATCAGCCATGATCGTATCAAATGGCGGAGCAGGCTCGAGGGGTCGTATGGCCTACTCCTGCTCCTATTTCTTATGTTTCCCAGGTTTTTTTTCTCCCCCTCCCCAATTGGCCTGGGTTTGAATCTTTTTTTGCACCTCCTAGGAGATCGCATGGCTCCGGGTGTGGTGTAGTGTAAAATGTTGCGATACATGGGGTATCGCAGTTGTGGTGGGTGGACAGGTTGGGCCAGATGCTCTTTACCTGTCAGTTTATATGTAACCTTCAGGGTTGTTGACCGAGGGCCGTGTGGCTCTCTGTCGGCCAGCGTGGACACGATGGGCTCAAATGGCCGCCTCCTGCGCTGTAAATTTCTATGTTTCTATTTTTCTTGGAAGTTCAAACCAGTTACTCTATTCACGATTGAGACTTCAAAGTTTCCAAATTGATTTTCCAATTTGGAATAATCATGAAACAATCTTTGAAGTATATATGTCTGGAGCTGGTTCAACTCGACTTAGATTCCAGTTGCTCGGCTGAAAGTATTGGAACAAATTGATTTGAATGCAGTTATGCAAAAAAAAATTCACTAATTAAGAGAGATATTTCCTGAGGTGGAATTGTTTTCAGATTACGTTTAATGGAAAATTCTATGTGCATCTTGCCATCAGTAATAATTCTGATCAGTAACAATTCTTTTCCCTTGAGACTTTGTGAGTGGACTTGGAATGATATTGGAGAAGATTCAGCTGTTCTTTTATTCCCTGTGTTGCAACCTACTTTGGTCTGAGTGCAGATGTCTCCATTTGTAACTCTAAAGACTTTGACCAGCTTCTGATAGAATTAATGTACTTGAGGAAACAACACAGAAGTATTAAAGAAGCAACGCTAATGCCAGATAACTCGAGCAATTTTAAATAAATGAATAATGATCAGTTAGAATTAATTGCTTATTATTTTCAAAGCAGCAGTATCTCTGCAAAACATACAAAGTGGAAAATACAACCAACCATTTGTCAGCAACCATTGCCCTTGCACTAATTTCTGGAAGGTTGATTTTTAAATTTATGTTACTGTTATTAAACACAGTCTCTGAAATTTCTGGCTTATAAACATAAATAGCAGCCATTTCGGAGTACTAACAATGTGGGCAAGAGAAATTATTCTGTTACAGTATTTATAAAGATACAATTTTTCCATGAATGAAACTATTGAAAACAGTTTTTTAACAAATTGCAACAGGTTCCTATATTTCAGATATAGATTTCTGGAATGACTGTAAAGAGAATTTTAGTTTGGAAATCAGAAAAGCATGTTGAGATTTTTAAAACAAAAACTGGTGACTGTTTCCATCTAGTGGAAGACAGTAGGACAGCATTACAGAAAAAAAGCCAGACTTCAAAGCAGATTTATGTATCCTGAGCTGCTTGAAACAAACTAATTTTACATTATAGCATCTAAGCTAGATGCATTATCCCTGGAGGTTACACCTAAGGTATTACTTATTTGGAGCTATTCAAAGACTTATCAATTCAGACACTGAATAAATAACACTGCTGGCCTTGTAAATTGAATGAATGTTTTTGTTTTCATTTAAATACAAATATTGGTATTTTTAGTGTGATGCTGTATTTGACCTATGACGACTTCTGAGAAATCGTGTACCCTGTATTTAATCTGGATTGATATGACTCAAACTTTTCAACAACAGATATTTATGGTATTCGGGGAGATGAGATTGTGGTTGGGAGAGAGATCACTGGTGGTGCCAGGAGGAAACACTACTGGCCCATAAGCAGTGCTGTAAAGGCATTTACCTTATGGATCCAGCCCTTCTCACTGTCTTATACTTGCCGGGTTTTGTGAGTCCCAGGAAACCCAGTCGGCTGTGGTTAAAAGGGGAAACACTGTTAAAATGGCACACAGCCTTCTTTAAAAGGTTTCAACACCCGACCACTCAGAGGATTGGCCACCCGAACGTCATCCCGCCTGCGTTAATGACCGGTTTTTAGTGGGTTCCTATTTCGGATATGTAACTGTTTAACCTCCCACCCAAACCAAATCTACATGTTTTTTCTTGTTAAAATTACCCCTTTGTAACTATGAAACCTGTATCTATCTAAAAGGATATAGACACGTCATCATTTTAAACTAATATTAATATAAGAATAAGAATTAGGAACAGGAGTAGGCCATCTAGCCCCTCGAGCCTGCTCCGCCATTCAACAAGATCATGGCTGATCTGGCCGTGGACTCAGCTCCACTTACCCGCCCGCTCCCCATAACCCTTAATTCCCTTATTGGTTAAAAATCTACCTATCTGTGATTTGAATACATTCAATGAGCTAGCCTCAACTGCTTCCTTGGGCAGAGAATTCCACAGATTCACAACCCTCTGGGAGAAGAAATTCCTTCTCAACTCAGTTTTAAATTGGCTCCCCCGTATTTTGAGGCTGTGCCCCCTAGTTCTAGTCTCCCCGATCAGTGGAAACAACCTCTCTGCCTCTATCCTATCTATCCCTTTCATTATTATAAATGTTTCTATAAGATCACCCCTCATCCTTCTGAACTCCAACGAGTAAAGACCCAGTCTACTCAATGTATCATCATAAGGTAACCCCCTCATCTCTGGAATCAGCCTAGTGAATCGCCTCTGCACCCCCTCCAAAGCTAGTATATCCTTCCTTAAGTAAGGTGACCAAAACTGCACGCAGTACTCCAGGTGCGGCCTCACCGATACCCTGTACAGTTGCAGCAGGATCTCCTTGCTTTTGTACTCCATCCCTCTCGCAATGAAAGCCAACATTCCATTCGCCTTCCTGATTATCTGCTGCACCTGCAAACTAACTTTTTGGGATCCATGCACAAGGACCCCCAGGTCCTTCTGCAACGCAGCATGTTGTAATTTCTCCCCATTCAAATAATATTCCCTTTTACTGTTTATTTTTCCAAGGTGGATGACCTCACATTTTCCGACATTGTATTCCATTTGCCAACCCTTAGCCCATTCGCTTAACCTATCTAAATCTCTCTGCAGCCTCTCTCTGTCCTCGACACAACCTGCTTTCCCACTAATCTTTGTGTCATCTGAAAATTTTGTTACACTACACTCTGTCCCCTCTTCCAGGTCATCTATGTATATTGTAAACAGTTGTGGTCCCAGCATCGATCCCTGTGGCACACCACTAACCACCGATTTCCAACCCGAAAAGGACCCATTTATCCCGACTCTCTGCTTTCTGCCAGCCAGCCAATTCTCTATCCATGCTAATACATTTCCTCTGACTCCACGTACCTTTATCTTCTGCAGTAATCTTTTGTGTGGCACCTTATCGAATGCCTTTTGGAAATCTAAATACACCACATCTATTGGTACACCTCTATCCACCATGCTCGTTATATCCTCAAAGAATTTCAGTAAATTAGTTGCACATGATTTCCCCTTCATGAATCCATGTTGCGTCTGCTTGATTGCACTATTTCTATCTAGATGTCCCGCTATTTCTTTCTTAATGATAGCTTCAAGCATTTTCCCCACTACAGATGTTAAACTAACCGGCCGATAGTTACCTGCCTTTTGTCTGCCCCCTTTTTTAAACAGAGGCGTTACATTAGCTGCTTTCTAATCCGATGGTACCTCCCCAGAGTTCAGAGAATTTTGGTAGATTATAACGAATGCATCTGCTATCACTTCCGCCATCTCTTTTAATACCCTGGGACGCATTTCATCAGGACCAGAGGACTTGTCTACCTTGAGTCCCATTAGCCTGTCCAGCACTACCTCCCTAGTGATAGTGATTGTCTCAAGGTCCTCCCTTCCCACATTCCCGTGACCAGCAATTTTTGGCATGGTTTTTGTGTCTTCCACTGTGAAGACTGAAGCAAAATAAATGTTTACGGTCTCAGCCATTTCCATATTTCCCATTATTAAATCCCCCTTCTCATCTTCTAAGGGACCAACATTTACTTTAGTCACTCTTTTCCGTTTTATATATCGGTAAAAGCTTTTACAATCTGTTTTTATGTTTTGCGCAAGTTTACTTTCGTAATCTATCTTTCCTTTCTTTATTGCTTTCTTAGTCATTCTTTGCTGTTGTTTAAAATTTTCCCAATCTTCTAGTTTCCCACTAACCTTGGCCACCTTATACGCATTGGTTTTTAATTTGATACTCTCCTTTATTTCCTTGGTTATCCACGGCTGGTTATTCCTTCTCTTACCGCCCTTCTTTTTCACTGGAATATATTTTTGTTGAGCACTATGAAAGAGCTCCTTAAAAGTCCAACTGTTCCTCAATTGTGCCATCGTTTAATCTGTGTTCCCAGTCTACTTTAGCCAATTCTGCCCTCATCCCACTGTAGTCCCCTTTGTTTAAGCATAGTACGCTCGTTTGAGACACTACTTCCTCACCCTCAATCTGTATTACAAATTCAACCATACTGTGATCACTCATTCCAAGAGGATCTTTTACTAGGAGATCGTTTATTATTCCTGTCTCATTACACAGGACCAGATGTAAGATTGCTTGCTCCCTTGTAGGTTCTGTAACATACTGTTCTAAGAAACAATCCCGTATGCATTCTATGAATTCCTCCTCGAGGCTATCCCGTGCGATTTGATTTGACCAATCGATATGTAGGTTAAAATCCCCCATGATTACTGCCGTTCCTTATTCACATGCCTCCATTATTCCCCTGATTATTGTCCGCCCCACCGTGAAGCTATTATTTGGGGGCCTATAAACTACGCCCACCAGTGACTTTTTCCCCCTTACTATCTCTAATCTCCACCCACAATGATTCAACGTTTTGTTCATTAGAGCCAATATCGTCTCTACAACTGCCCTGATATCATCCTTCATTAACAGAGCTACCCCAAGTCCCTTCCCCTCTTGTCTATCTTTCCGAATTGTCAGATACCCCTGTATGTTTAATTCCCAGTCTTGGCCACCCTGCAACCATGTTTCAGTAATGGCCACCAAATCATTTGTAATGATTTGCGCCATCAACTCATTTACTTTGTTTCGAATGCTGCGTGCGTTTAGGTAGAGTGTTTTAATACTAGTTTTTAAACCATGATTTTTAATTTTGACCCCTCCTGCAGCCCCTTTATATTCATACATATTGTCCCTTCCTATCACCTTATGGTTTACACTTATCCCAGTGCCACTCTGCTCTGTTGCCTCCTGTCTTTTGCATTCTTTCTTGGGGTTCTGTTCATCTGAGTTCTCACCCACCCTAACTAGCTCAGAGCCCTCTCCTGGGTTCCCATCCCCTTGTCAAGCTAGTTTAAAGCCCTACTATCAAAACCACCCGCGAGCACATTGGTCCGGTCTCTGTTGAGGTGTAACATGTCCGTCTTGTACATGTCCCACCTACCCCAGAAGCAGTCCCAATTGTTCAGGAAACTAAAGCCCTTCCTCCTCCACCAATGGGAGAGTGGAGAGCATCAGTTCCAACTGTCACAGGAGAGAGAGAGTGAAGAGCACCTTAAATTGAGTTTGTTTATTTAAAGGGCACATATATACTATAAAAAGTAATACAAGCAGGTTTGCTTTGATTTTGTTTTGGTCTGTAATCCTATTCACATGCATCTGTCTGTCCTTCAATGATTAGATTTTGGAAAAGGACTCATTCTCCTACTACAAATGCCATGTATTGGCAGGCACTCTGGATGTTGTCATATTTATCATGCTAACTTTCTCGACTATTGGATTTTAGTCATGTTTTATGTTGATTTTTTTTTTTGTTTGTTTCCCCCCCTTACTACTTCAGCTTACTAATATAATTACATCCCAACACTGCTATAATCACCAGGCTGATAAAAATCAGTCTTTTACATAGGATATACAACACAGATACAGGCCGTTCAGCCTAACCAGTCCATGCCGGTGTTTATGCTCCACTCGAGCCTTCTCCCATCATTCCTCATCTAAATCTATCTGCATAACCCTCTATGCTTGTCTAGCCTTCCCTTAAATGCATCTATACTATTCGCTTCAACCACTCACTGGTAGTGAGTTCCACATTCTCACCACTCTTTGGGTAAAGAATTTTCTTCTGAATTCCCTATTGGATTTCTTGGTGATTATTTTATATTGATGGCCTCTAGTTATGCTCTTCCCCACAAGTGGAAACATTCTGTGTCCACTTTATCAAAATCTTTCATAATTTTAAAGACCTCCATTAGGTCACCCCTCAGCCTTTTTTCAAGAGAGAAGAGATCCATCCAGCCTGGTCATCCTTTCCTGAAATGTATCGCATTTCTAGTATCATCTCAGCATCCTCTCCAGTGCCTCTATCCTTTTTATGATATGGAGACCAGAACTGTTGTTAAGTCCTAGTTCGGGTGGTCAGCTGCATTCGACAACAATCGAGTCAGATACCTTCAATCTTTACGTCTTTATTGAATCAGCTTCGGACCTGTTACCAAACTGCCAGCACAGAGTCTACAGATTCCGGGGCAGGCAGACAAAAGGTCTGCCTATCCTTACAGACGCATCCTTTTTATTCTTACAAACTAGAGGAGGTATGGGCCGCTTCATCAATCACAGTGTGTTACTAGGGCTTCATGAATTGACAGCCTGTTTATCTTTAGAACACTTTGTGCTTTTACAAGCGGAATAGCCCAGCTTAATCACACGAAGCAAATGTGTTCCTTATCAAGTCATGGCCATAAACCCTTGTTTATCAGTGATGGTCACACAAGCTACTTTATCCCCTACTTTCTCACGGGAAACCAATTCTGTCTTTTCTTATTTTCTTATTGATTCGTAGAACCATTTTATTAACCCTTTCATGATTCTTCCACATACATTCACATTCCCTCCTGTTATCATTCCATGATAACTTCTCATTTATATGTTTACTCTCAATTTTGTGCACAGCCCGGTACTCCCTGCCTCAACGTGCTGGCCAGTCACGTGGTTTCAGGAGTCCCAGTTGCTTAGATCAAATTATGCCCCATGTTATTGCTAAGATCAATTGTATCCCGACCAGTATGTGTGAAATTATACGAATCCAAGGATGGATGTTCACATTTATTCCCCAATCCCAGACCTTTCTCCACCAACTCTGACTTTGTAAGTCTACATCGATATCTTTTTCCAGTACTTTGATTTTAGTTTGCAGTTGGTGGTAGAGCTTTACGGATTGACCCACTCTGAGCCTCAATTCTCGTAATACTTCGGTTAGATGTGGGATAGGGACCTGCTCTGGCTCGTCATAATCCTGCAAATGATCATGGAGCTGATCGGTTACATCAATAACTTCAGGCTTCCGGCGCCTAACCTGGGTGATGTGCGCTTGCCCGATCGCGACAGGTCGTAGTGGTGTAAAGCAAAAGTTTGGCTGTGGTATAGGGCACTGCAGGTCATTTGGGTCCCTTGTCTTACTTCTACACAGGTATCCACACTCTGGTAAGAGGTGATGCCCGTGTTTGAGTCGTGAAGACAGGAATAATTGGACTGCTTTGTGAGACAAATCTGGTTAACGGGCACATCCACTTTTGCGCACCCGAATCCTGTACCATTCCAACACTGTGGGTACCCATCCTTCCCAGACCCTGTGGTGTTTAGGCAGGTGGCTGGGGTGCCTCAGCCATCGGAATATGTGAAGGTAAGGTTTTCGGCGGGCGGGGTATCATTGTATCCTCGTATGTAAAGACTGGGATCCATAACCGGGGTTGGGGTAAACAATTCAGTGACCAACATAACAGGGTAGCATACAACCGACTCTGGCGCGAATAAGATCTTATGAGTCCTCAGGAATATATTATGATCGTTCCCCAGTTGCCCTTGCACGTTCCTTTTCCTCCTTTGCCCTGTTACTGATTCCAGGGATTGGTCCTTTGAATCAACTAAATCATCTTCAGGTTGATCAGGGCAAACAAAGTCCATCTCACATTCCCTGAACCGGCATGGCAAATTCCATCGGTCTTTGCCCTGTAGAGTCACCTGTCGATCAACCTGTGAGAGTATACCCGTACGGGATTTTATTTTAGTCATGGTCCATGATTCGAGATCGTCTGGTGTCCTGGTTCCACATTGTACGATATCTCCCGTACAAAGGCGGAGAATTTGCTCTCGTGAGCCATCGGTTGGGCAGCTGAGTAGTCGTCCCCCTGTTTTTGTTACTGTTATCAGCAGGATCACGACTCCTAGCAGCAGGGTTCCGTGCATTCTTTCAATCCTGAAAGACAAAAGGGCTTGCAAACCGTCATGTTACTATCGTGGCTACCAAGGACTCATGTTATGCCTAAATACCTAAAAGCAGGACAAGCAATCATATGATAATTAGATTAATTAAAATGATGGCTTAAAATTACGGCTAAAACGGTTACGGAACGACGGGAACGAACGTATTATGGCACTTCAATTATTAGTCCAGGTCTATCTCCACTCCACCTGATTACTGCCGGTAATCAATTTGCAATGATGCATGTGCACCCACGCGTCTCTACCTTCCGCCTTTACAGCGGTGGGGGTGGTGAGTAAGACCTGAAATGGACCATCCCATCGGGGCTGGAGATGATGTCGCGTCCAATTTTTGATAAGGACGAAGGATCCGGGCTCGAAAGGGGATGATCCGTGAGAAGAGGGACGGTCATCATAAGCGGCGCGAACCTGTGAATGAGAGGCTCGCAATGCCTTAGTTAGGGCTAACACATAGGTAGTCATCTCCTCAGTCATGTGATGAAAGTAAACGGCAACTGGAGAATGGTGGTCCCAAGGGGTGCAAAGAGGTCTGCCGTACACGTTCTCGGCCGGGGTGAGGCGTGTCGTCCCTGCGGGGGTGGAGCGAATCTGAAAAAGAGCTACAGGTAACAATTTTAACCAAGTCGACCCTGTTTGAGAGGTTAGTTTAGCTAACTTGGTTTTGGTTCGCTCGACCAGACCCGCCGCCTGGGGGGATAGGCACAGTGGAGTTGTTGATGTATCCCTAACTGTTGGCACAATTCCTTGTTTACAGCTGCAATAAAATGGGGTCCGTTATCTGAACTAAGACGACCGGGAACCCTGAAGCGAGGGATAACTTCCTTCAGCAATATCTTAACAACAGTACAGGCTCTATTATCCGTAGTAGGATAAGCTTCAATCCATTTACTAAAAACATCAACAATAACCAACACATATTTATAACACTGACAGCGTGGCAATTCTATATAGTCCATCTGCAAAGTCTCGAAGGGTCCGGCTGGCAAGGGTGTTTTACCTAATTAACATGGTGCTCCCCTTCCAGGATTATGGCGTTGGCAGGTAAGGCAACGAGAAATAATATTCTGCGCAAACATTTGGAGGCTAGGATGCCACCATGTCTGGAGGAGCAGGTCACTAGTGGCTTTTGCTCCACAATGCGTGGCGTAATGAACACATTCAATTACCCAAAGGGCCAATTCATCGGACATACAAGTTTGACCAGCGGGTGTGATCCACAACGCGGAGGCAGTATCATATTTACAATTAAGATCGTTCCAAAGTTGTTTTTGTATAGCAGGAGCGTCCTCCTGTCGGCGAAGTACCTCTTTGATGGTTGGCATTGGCTTTTCAGGGGCCGACAAGCTCGGTTTAGAGCTGGACGTCTGCCTCATCATTCGGGGCACAACAATCTGCTGACTCCTTGCAGCACACTTAGCCGCCTCGTCAGCAAGGCGATTTCCGATGTCGATTGGAGAGAAACCGGCAGTATGAGCGGAACATTTAATAACAGCGATTTGTCGAGGGAGCAGAAGAGCAAGTAATAGGTCAGACACAAGCACTTGGTTCGAGATTAGCGTATCGGTTGAAGTTAGGAATCCTCGGTTTTTCCAGAGCTGGCCGAAGTCGTGGACAACCCCAAAGGCGTAACGGGAGTCAGTGTAGATATTGACTCGGAGATCCTCTCCTAAGATACACGCACGGGTGAGGGCAAAAAGTTCTGTTTGCTGAGCGGAAAGGGGGACCTGGAAGGCTCCAGACTCGAGAGTCGTTCCTTCTTTGTTGATGGAGGAACTGCCATCAGTGAACATAACGAGATCAGGGTTTAACAGAGGGGTATCTGAAAGGTCGGAGCGAGGGCTCGTGTCCTTGAGGACTGAGTGCAGACAGTCATGATCCGGCTTAACAACATATTCTGTCTTTACTTTAGTCAGCAGTGAATCCTTTAGCTCAACCGTCGGACCGTCCTTCCAAAAAGCTTTTACTGCTCGGGACATTGCCTGAGTTGTGGCGTCACACCAGTCAAGATTATTGGTCCTTATTGCAGTAGCAACTGTTCCAGGAAGGCAGTTCATTAACATAGAACAAAACTGAGGAGAGGGCTGTCCCCTAGAAAACACCTGGTCTCCTGACTGGGTTCCATATACTTCCTTAAATCTCTCTTAAAAATTCCTCGACTGTCTCGTCCTTCTTTGATTTCATGTCCAAGACTTTGGTAATATCGACAGGTTTTCGCAGAACTACGTGTACAGCATCCAGAAGCATCGTCTCTCTGTTCTCGTTATTCGCGTACGCTACTTCTAAGGCATCGTGAGTTTGATATCCTAAGGCTTCCTTAAATCTGGTCCATTCAGAACCAGTAAGTACCTGTTGTACCAGAGACCAAATGTCCCTTGAGTCTGCTTGATAGACTCTAAAGGTTTGTGACAAAAATTCAATGAACCGTTGAGGACAGGTATTTTTATTCGGGGCACTGGTTAATATGGACATAAGTTCATGAGGTTTCCAAGGTAACCACAATTGTATCATAGCAGGGGGCTGCACATCCGGGCCTCCATCCTCAATAGGCGCTGCTGGTGCCAACGCACGAGGGTTAGGGACAGTTCTGACGGGCAGCTGTTTCGGCGCGCATTTCTTCAGGGGTCTTGGTGTCTCCCTGTCATTGTCCCCTTCAACATCGTCAACCCATCCCGACTCTGAATCTGTCCCAGTATCTGACCCTGACACTATCGCATCATCCTCATCCGTAGGGGTTGATTTCCCCTTTTTCCCTTTACCACTACGTCGTTGATTTCTTTCAAGCTGTTGTAATTTCCTTATTTCCTGTTCAAGTTGACGCCGTCTTTGAACCTGGCTTCTAATCCCCTCTGCAACGGATCGACAGAAAACCTCATCATCAAACTTAGTTCCCCAAGACTGTCGTTCTATATTAGACACATTGTCTAAACTGGGATAAATGAGTGTTGCAGCAGCAGTGGCGCCCGGTGTTGGGACATTAGGACCGGGGTAAGGGGGTGGTAGAACTCTGTTCGTCTGTAAATTTGGCACCGGCACATTTACTGCCACAGCCGCGTCAGCCAAGGCATTAACATCGGGTTGTGCCGTCGGACGAGGCGGGGAGCCCCTGGAGTCATATTCCAATTATCCCATTCATCGTCATCGTCAGCCCCTTGCATGCCAAGACCAGCCATTGAACTACATAGTTCAGTTAAAGATTCCTTGTTTGTTCTATTTCTCTTTTCCTGTGCACATTCCTTTCTTTAAATTTCCAATGACTTGGGGATTCCCGCATCGGTTAATTCCTGCCTTGAGAGCATTCTCCTGCCAACTCGCCAGAATATTCTTATCTTTTTCATCCTGACAATGTTGGCTCCAAATTTCAATCAATTTCTTACTCTTTTTCCCGATTCCCCTTTTCCAAATTAATTCTTGGGCGCGTTTAATTGTTTCTAAATCACTTGAACCCCCTAATGGCCATATGTCTGAACCTAATTTCTGATTCAAACCTCCCGACAATTGTCTGAGTTGCTCGTTTTTATCTGGGTGTTTATTACCCATGATAAAACTTATCTTAACCTAGGTATTCAACGTTTTGACGGACTCATTAAGTGAGACAATTTCAAATCAGTTATCTTTTAACCCACCACCGTGGTGTGCACCCACAACTTCCTTTTCTCTTTATTCCTTTTCTGTATTCCTTTTCTCTCTATTCCTTACTGTTTTAACGTTTGACGGACTACTTGTGGTAGACAATTTCCAGATCAACCTACACCTTCGTCATTTTAACGGACCACCATCGTGGACAATTCCAAATCTATTTTTTCCTGGGGTAATCTGACAACTGACCACGGGCGATCCCGTCAACAATTAATTGAACAGTGGTGAAAAATCCGAGACCAGAACTTACGACAGGAGGAAAACAAAGTGGCAATTTAACTAAATATACTCACTTTGGGGCCCATTTCCTCTGCCGCGTCCCGTCTGTAGGATATCAATGATTCAGCCGCTTCCAATCGAGAGTTTTTGGGATCCCACTTCTGACACCAAATGTTAAGTCCTAGTTCGGGTGGTCAGCTGCATTTGACAACAATCGAGTCAGATACCTTCAATCTTTACGTCTTTATTGAAGCAACTTCGGACCTGTTACCAAACCGCCAGCACAGAGTCTACAGATTCCGGGGCAGGCAGACAAAAGGTCTGCCTATTCTTACAGACGCATCCTTTTTATTCTTACAAACTAGAGGAGGTATGGCCCGCTTCATCAATCACAGTGTGTTACTAGGGCTTCATGAATTGACAGCCTGTTTATCTTTAGAACACTTTGTGCTTTTACGAGCGGAATAGCCCAGCTTAATCACACGAAGCAAATGTGTTCCTTATCAAGTCATGGCCATAAACCCTTGTTTATCAGTGATGGTCACACAAGCTACTTTATCCCCTACTTTTTCACGGGAAACCAATTCTGTCTTTTCTTATTTTCTTATTGATTCGTAGAACCATTTTATTAACCCTTTCATGATTCTTCCACATACATTCACACTGTAGGCAGTACTCTTAAGTGTGATCTAACCAAAGTTCGATACGGGTTTAGCATAACTTCCCTACTTTTCAATTGTCTGGGGCCAAGTTTCGGCCTGAGTTTCTCCTGTTTTTTTTGGAGCAACTGATTTAGAATGGAGTACCTTAGAAATTTGAATTCTCGGCATTTAGTTTGCTCCAGTTCTAGTCAGTTAGAACAGTTTCACTTTGGAACAGAATTGTTTTTTCAAAAGGGGGCGTATCCGGCCACTTACGCCTGTTTTCAAAGTTTAGGCAGTGAAAACTTACTCCAAACTAACTTAGAATGGAGTAAGTGAAGATTTTTGTACGTTCGAAAA
Organism: Pristiophorus japonicus; assembly: GCF_044704955.1. Classification (NCBI taxonomy): domain Eukaryota; kingdom Metazoa; phylum Chordata; class Chondrichthyes; family Pristiophoridae; genus Pristiophorus; species Pristiophorus japonicus. The sequence goes on from NC_091983.1 coordinate 146,445,263, forward strand.
AACCTTGTCTACACTTTAGAAAATTAGGCGTAGGTTACAAATTAGGTGTAGGGAATGTGGCGGGGGGGGGGGCGGTTTAAAGGGAAGTTTACAAACATTAAACACTTCAGTTTTACAAATAAAGAGCCATCATCAATAATAAATGATAAATACATCAATAAATCAACCAATAAATCAATTTAAAAAAAATAATTAAAAATTTAAAAAATCAATAAATAAAACATTTTCTACTTACCGACTGCAGCACCGGGAGCCCTCCAACAGCATGCTGGGACGCCCCCCCCCCCAGTGTGTCTCTGTCAGTGTCTCTATCTCTCTGTCTGTCTGTGTGCGTGTCTCTCACGCTCTGTCTGTCAGTGTCTGGCGGGGGGGGTGGGTCGTGGAGGTCTGGGGTGGGGGGGGGTTCGCGGAGGTCTGGGGGGGGCCGGAGAATAGGTAAGTTTTTTTTTTTAGGCGCATTTTGTGGCGCAAAAAACGGGCATCCAGGTCCAGGCTGGCACCCTCCAAGTAATAAGTGACTTCCCTATTCTTCCTACCAAAATGTAATACCTCACATTTATCTGTGTTGAACTTCATTTGTCAATTATATGCCCATTCTGCAAGTTTATTAAATGACCTCCTGTAATTTGTTGTAGTCCTCCTCCATATTGACTGTCTCGTCGCCCCCGCCCCTCCAAGTTTGGTATCACCCGCAAGTTTAGAAATTGTGCTTTTGATTCCAAAGTCTAAATCGTTAATATATATTGTGAATAAGTGGTTCCAGCACTGATCCTTGTGGAACACCATTACTCACCCTCTGCCATTCTGAATTGCTACCTTTTGCCCCTAATCTCTGCTTTCTGTCTTGAAGCCAGCTAGCTATCCATTCTGCTACTTGTCCCTACTCTGCATTCTCTGACCTTGTTCATCAGTCTATTATGGGGTACCATATCAAAGGCCTTTTGAAAATCTAGATGTTACATCTACTGCATTACCATTGTCTACTCTCGCTGTTATTTTTCAAAAAATTCAATGAGGTTGGTCAAGCAAGGCTTTTCCCTTTTGAAATCCATGCTGACTATTCATTATTATATTTTTGATTTCTAGATATTCATCTATTTTCTCCTTTAGTAGGGATTCCATTATTTTTCCTACCACCAATGTTAAGCTGACTGGTCTATAATTCATTGGACATGATCTATCCCAGTTTTTAAATATAGGTATTGGATATTAGCTATCCGCCAGTCCTCTGGCAATATACCGTTTTCTAACTAATTATTAAATATGTGTAGTAATGCCTCTGCTTCCACCTCTAATATCGCCCGTATCCGCCCTTGCCTCAGTTCATCCGCTGTTGAAGCCCTCATCCATGCCTTTGTTACCTCTAGACTTGACTATTCCAATGCACTTCTGGCTGGCCTCTTTCATTCTACCCTACGTAAACTAGAGGTGATCCAAAACTCGGCACCTGTGTCCTAACTCTCACCAAGTCCCGCTCACCCATCATCCCTGTGCTCGCTGACCTGCATTGGCTCCCGGTTGAGCAGCGCCTTGATTTCAAAATTCTCACCCTTGTTTTCAAATCCCTCCACGGCCTTGCCCCTCTCTATCGCTGTAATCTTCTCCAGCCCCACAACCCCCTGAGATGTCTGCAATCCTCTAATTCTGCTCTCTTGAACATCCCTGATTATAATCACTCTACCATTGGCGGCCGTGCCTTCTGTTGCCTAGGCCCTAAGCTCTGGAATTCGCTGCCTAAACCTCTCCGCCTCTCTACACCCCTTTCCTCCTTCAAGATGCACTTTAAAACCTACTTCTTTGACCAAGCTTTTGGTCACCTGCCCTAATTTCTGTGTCATTTTTTAATCTCATAATACACCTGTGAAGCACCTTGGGATGTTTCACCATGTTAGTTGTTGTTGCTATCTCTTCCCAAGATTCTTTTAAAATGTGTGAATGCAATCCATCCGGACCAGTGGTATTAACCTCTTATCCTGAGTTTGATTAGTTTATTTCATATATCCCCTCTTTATTATAAATTCACTTATCTTGTTACTAATCTAATTATCCAATGTCATGTCCACCTGGTCAATCTCCATGAAGCAAAATAATTATTTAATATTTCTGCCATATCTCTATAGTTACCTGTGGTATAATCCTGCCTTTCCCTTAATGGCCCTAATTCCCATCCAAGCTTCCTTTTTTTTATTGATGTGCCTGTAAAATAATTTACTATTTTATTTTATATTCCTTGATAATTTAATTTCATAGTTCCTCTTTGCGTTCCTAATTGATTTTTTGCCTTTTTTCCTAACCTTTTCATATTCTCCCTTATCATGCACTCCCCTACTGTCTATGTAGTTAATGTATAAGAACATAAGAAATAGGAGCAGGAGTAGGCCATTTGGCCCCTCGAGCCTGCTCCACCATTCAACAAGATCATGGCTGATCTGATCCTGGCCTCAACTCCACTTCCCCGCCCACTCCCCATAACCCTTTACTCCCTTTTCATACAAAAATCTCATTCTCCACCTTAAATATATTCAAAGACCCAGCCTCCACAGCTCCCTGGGGTAGAGAAATACAAAGGTTTGCAACTCTCAGAAGAAATTCCTCCACATTTCTGTTTTAAATGGGTGACCCCTTATTCTGAAACTATGCCCCCTAGTTCTAGATTCCCCCATGAGGGGAAACATCCTCTCTGCATCTACCTAGTCAAATCCCCTCAGAATTTTATATTTCAATAAGATCACCTCTCATTCTTCTAAACTCCAATGAACATAGGCCCAACCTACTCAACCTTTCTTCATATGACAAGCCCTTCATCTCAGGAATCAACCTCGTGAACCTTCTCTGAACTGCCTCCAATGCAAGTATATCCTTCCTTAAATAAAACTGTATTCAATACTCTAGGTGTGATCTTCATCAGGAGCAAGTTATTATTTAAATGAAGAAAGATTGCAAAGTACCGCAGTACAGCGGGACCTGGAGGTACTTGTGCATGAAACGCAAAAGGATATTATGCAGGTACAGCAAGTGATCAGGAAGGCCATTGGTATCTTGGCCTTTATTGCAAAGGGGATGGAATATAAAAGCAGGGAAGTCTTGCTACAGCTATATAAGGTATTGGTGAGGCCACACCTGAAATACTGCGTGCAGTTTTGGTTTCCATATTTACAAAAGTGGGTTGTAAATCTATGGAATTCGCTGCCTCAGAGCTGTGGAAGCTGGGACATTGAATAAATTTAAGACAGAAATAGACAGTTTCATAAACGATAAGGAGTTATTGGGAGCTGGTGGGGAAGTGGAGCTGAGTCTACTTAATTTGTTTTGGAGGCAGTTCAGAGAAGGTTCACTAGGTTGATTCCGGGGATGATGGGGTTGACTTAAGAGGAAAGGTTGAGTAGGTTGGGCCTCTACTCATTGCAATTCAGAAGAATGAGAGGTGATCTTATTGAAACGTATAAGATTATGAGGGGGTTAGAAAAGGTGGATGTAGAGAGGATGTTTCCACTGATGGGGGAGACTAGAACTAGAGGGCATGATCTTAGAATAAGGGGCCACCCATTTAAAACAGAGATGAGGAGAAATTTCTTCTCAGCGGGTTGTAAATCTGGAATTTGCTGCCTCTGAGCTGTGGAAGCTGGGACATTGAATAAATTTAAGACAGAAATAGACAGTTTCTTAAACGATAAGGGGTTATGGGGAATGGGCAGGGAACTAGAGCTGAGTCCATGATCAGATTAGCCATGATATTGAATGGCGGAGCAGGCTCAAGGGGCTGTATGGCCTACTCCTCTTCCTATTTCTTATGTTCTTATGTCTTACCAATGCACTGTACAGTTGGAGCAGGACTTCCCTACTTTTATGCTCCATTCCCCTTGCAATAAAGGCCAGCTTTCCTGATTACTTGCTGTACCTGCATGCTAACATTTTGCATTTCATGTACAAGAACCCCTAGATCCCTCAGTACCAATTGTAATCGCTCCCCATTTAAATAATAATTTGCTTCTTTATTTCTCCTACCAAAGTGGATAACCTTGCGTTTTCCCTCATTATAGTCCATCTGCCAAATTTTTGCTCACTCACTGAGCTTATCTCTATCCCTTTATAGATTATTTGCGTCCTCACAACTTGCTTTCCCACATATCTTTGTATCATCAGCAAATTTGGCTGTGTTACGCTCGGTCCCTTCATCCAAGTCATTAATACAAATTGTAAATAGTTGAGACCCCAGCACTGATCCCTGTGGCACCCCACTAGTTACAGTTTGCCAACCTGAAAATGACCCATTTATCCCAACTCTCTTCTGTTAAGTTAGCCAATCCTCTAACCACGCTAATATATTACCCCCAACCCCATGAGTTGTTACCTTGTGCAGTAACCTTTTGTGTGGCACCGTAGCGAATGCTTTCTGGAAATACAAATATACGACATTAACTGGTTCTGCTTTATCCAATCTGCTCGTTACATTTTCAAAGAACTCCAGCAAATTTTTGTCAAACATGATTTCCCTTTCATAAAACCATGCTGACTCTGCTTGACTGCATTATGATTTTCTAAATGTCCTGCTACTATTTCCTTAATGATGGATTGCAGCATTTTCCCAATGACAGATGTTAGGCTAACTGGTCTATTGTTTCCTACTTTCTGGCTCCCTCCTTTTTTAAATAGTGGTGTTACATTTTTGGTTTTCCAGTCCGCTGGGACCTCTCAGAATTCAGGGAATTTTGGTAGATTACAATCAATGCATCCACTATCTCTGCAGCCACTTCTTTAAGACCCTAAGATGCATGCCATCAGGTCCAGGGCACTTGTTCACCTTTTGTCTCAATAGTTTGCCTAGTACTTTATCTCTAGTGATAGTGACTTTATTATGACCCCCCCCCCCCTGCAATAGCTCCTTGATTATCAATTATTGGGATGTTTTTAGTGTCCTCTACCGTGAAGACCAATACAAAATATTTGTTCAAAGTCTCTGCAATTTCACTATTAATTAATTCCCCAATCTCATCCTCTAAGGGATCAATGTTTACTTTAGCTACCAATGTTTACTTTAGCTACTCGTTTCCTTTTTATATACCTGTAGAAGCTCTTGCTGTCTGTTTTTATATTTTTTGCTAGTTACTGTCATATGCTATCTTCTCTGTCTTTATCATTTTTTTTAGTTGTCCTCAGCTGGTATCTAAAAATTTCCCAATCCTCTGGCCTTCCACTGTCCTTCACAACATTGTATGCCTTTGTTTTCAATTTGATGCCAGCCTTTACTTCCTTAGTTAACCAGGGATGGTTCATCCTTCTCTTAGCATCTTTATTTCTCACTGGAATACATCTTTGCTGAGAGTTATGAAATATCTCTTTAAATGTTTGCCACTGCGTTTCTATTGTCTTGCCTTTTAATATATTTTCCCAGTCCACTTTAACCAACTCTGCCTTCATATCTTTGTAATTACCTTTATTTAAGTTCAGGACACTAGTTTCAGACCTAGCTTTCTCACCCTCAAACAAGGCTGTGGAGGGATTTGAAATTCTACCATGTTCTGATCACTTGTCCCAAGAGTATGCTTCTTTCCTTGACCTCAATTGTCCTTATGGCTTTTTTCATCTATGGAGTCTCATTAGTGTTTAGTTTATTCTTTCCTTTTAGCGGAATATATTTTTCCTGCACTCCACGCCGTTTTAAATGTTTCCCATTGCTGTTCTTCATCGTTTTTTGACAATATTGTTGCCCATTTTATTTTCACAGGTTCTATTTTCAGCTACTCAAAATCAACTTTTCTCCAATCTATTATCCTGGTTATCTTCATCCTTCTCAGTTATCATCATAAAGTGTTGTATATTATGGTCACTATTGCCTAGCTGATCCTTACTTTTACTTCTCTTATCTGCTCTGGTTCATTCCCCATTACTAGCTCTAATAGCGAATCCTCCCTTGTTGGGTTTTTTACATATTGGGTTAGAAAGGAGTCTTGTAAACATTGTAGGAACTCCATTCCCTTATCCCCTTTACCTACCTCTTCTGTCCAATTAATATCAGGGTAGTTGAAATTCTCCATGATTATTCTATGTTTTTTTTACTAATTTCCTTAATTTTTCAGCATATTTCTTCCTCCACCTCCCTTCCACTATTAGGTGCTCTGTAGACTAATCTATTAGTGTGATTGATCCTTTATTGTCTTTTATCTCTATTCATATGGATTCTATTTTTGTCTTGCTGATAGCTGCATCACTTTTTTCTACTGCCATTATATTATCCCTAATAAGTACAGCTACTCCACCTTCCCTTTTTCCCCCTCCATCTTTTCTAAATATGTTATACCCTGCAATGTTCAATTTTTCAGTCCTGATTTTTCTGTAGCCATGTCTCAGTAATCCCTACTGTGTCTGGTTCCTCGTAATGCATGCTTGCCTCCAGCTTCTCTGTTGTATTACGGACACTCTGTGCATTGCTGTAGAGACAGTTTAACTCATTTTTAATAGGATTTCTTCTCGCTTTATGTTTAACAATCTTTTTATACTCCTGTTCTATAACTCTATTTATTCCCTTGCCATCAGTGTCTTCCCTTACGTTATTCTTTCCTATCCTCCGTTCCTGTTTTGTTTATATTTAGGCTGGTTGTGTTTCTTGTAGATCCCTCCTCCATCTTACTAGTTTAAAGCCTTTGCCACCTCCCTATTTACCCTTTCTGCTAGGATACGGGTCATCCCGGTTTAGGTGGAGCCCGTCCCATCGGTACAGTTCTTTCCTGTCCTCGAACTGGTGCCTGTGTCCCATGAAAAGGAACCCCTCTTTCCCACACCAGCCCTTTAGCTAAGTGTTAATTCTCCTGATCTGTCTGCTTCTATGCCAATTTGCATGTGGCTTGCACAATAATCGAAAGATTATTACTCTCAAGGTCCTGCTTTTTAATTTAGAGCCTAACTCCTTATACTGTTTCAGCAGAACCACCTCCCCGTTCTTGCCTGTCGTTTGTTCCAGCGTGGGCCACGACATATGGATTTACCCTCTCCCTTTCCATGTTCCTCTCCAGTCGCCGTGAGATATTTCTTACCTTGGCATCGGGTAGGCAACACATCCTTTTGGGATTCTCGTTCTTGGCTATAACTCTGAGCCGGAGAGATTCAAGATGGAGCTATCTCCTGCAGACGTATTTGCTTGGGACAGTTTCGCTGTCCACAAACTCCCACATACTGCAGTCCAGACACACAACCTCCTCTGCCATATCTTAGTGTAGCCTATTTTATTTACTTAATTAGTTAGTCTTTATTCAGTGATTACTTATAGTTATATTAATTAATTTAACTCGTTAAGCTACAAGTTTAATGCAGTACTTTCTGGTTTCCCGAACCTAGTTTAAACCACAGTCCTAGGTTAGTATGAGAAGAGAGAAAAAAAACCTTAATATTCAGCAAACAATCACCTACCTGTTATCCTTGTTTTTTTGAAATTGTCAAAGGATCCACTGCCACTGATGCCTCGTCCAATTAGGTCCTTCCCCCTCTTTTCCGAATTCCCACTCTTTCCAAATTCCCAAATAAAACACCCCAGTTAAGACACTCTGCAGATCACTCTGAATCTTGGCTTTAGTAACACAAAAATCCATTAAAATTTGCCCAGTTTGTAATTGTTGTAATATGGAACGTTTTTCCTCATTAAGTGCTATAATATCTATTGCATTTTGAATTCCTGTATTCAGCTGTTGAAGTGCATTGGCAATTATTCATTTTGTGTGTAATTACCCATTTTGATCATCAACATTCACTGATCATTCTTCATGAGACTGCCAAGAATAGTATAGCAATCATTGTGTTTTAGAATTGAATAATACAAATCCAAAATAACTGCAGGATAAGTTAGAAATCATTCTTATCCTAGGGGGCTTTTAAAGAATTTCACTTCAGAAGTTGAATACTGCTGCATGATGATGTAGATATATAATTATCCTGAAATGAAGACTGCCTGTGCCTCTAATAATTGTGATCTTTTATTTATTTTCAAAGGTCACCTTCCACATTGAGCCATATGAAGGGAGAGAAAACAGTTTGTACAGTAATTTGAAATACATAATCGACAAGTGAGCTTTTTTTTAATAATTGGTATAGGATTTTTCAAGTGTCAGTGCTGATTACTGTAATGTTTACACATCTCTTCTATCTGTTTAAAAAATATATATAATGAATATGCCTTTTTGGAACACAAAGCACAGTATGACAATATTTTAAATCAAATATTTTATTAAGTTTTCCATTTTAATTTGCACTGAACAACCTGGAGGTACCTTAACACTGATTTACTGTGTTTTGGCATATGGAAAAATTACCTAGTAAATGTAAGTCACTTACAACCACACTTTCAAATGGCCAACTGCCCATCCTTTGACCTTGCATTCACCACAATACTTCTGCAGCTTACGATCAGCTCAACCACTCCCTCACCTCTCCCTTTGATGCTCATGTCCCCGGTAAAACATTTACTGTCTCCCATTCTGACCATTTTCATAACATAAGAAATAGGAGCAGGAGTAAGCCATTCGGTCCCTCGAGCCTGCTCCACCATTCAATAAGATCACGGCTGATCTTCAACCTTAGTGCAGGAAAGTGAAGTTATCTCCATATCCCTTGATTCCCTAAATATCCAAAAGTCTATCGATCTCTGCCTTTAATATACTCCACAGCCCTCTGGGGTAAAGAATTCCAAAGATTCACCACCCTCTGAGTGAAGAAATTTCCCCTCATTTTAGTCCTAAATGACAGTCTCAGAATATGGGGTCAATGTCCCCTGGCTCTAGGCTCCCCAGCCAAATGAAACATCCTCCCTGCATCTACCCTGTCAAACCGTGTAAGAATTTTGTATGTTTCAATGAGATCACCTCTCATTCTTCTAAACTCTAGAGAATATAGGCCTAGTCCACTCAATCTCTCCTCATGGGACAATCCCCCCATCCCAGGAATCAGTCTGGTGAACCTTCGTCTCACTCCCTCCAGAGTAAGTATATCCTTCCTTAGGTAAGGAGACTAAAACTGTACACAATACTCCAGGTGCGGTCTCACCAGGGCCCTTTTTAATTGCAGTATGACATCTTTACTGTTGTACTCAAATCTTCTTGTAATAAAGGTCAACATACCAATTGCTTTCTGTACCTGCATGTTAACTTTCAGTGATTCCAGGTCCCTCTGAACACCAACATTTCCCAATTTCTCACCATTTAAAAAAAAAAATACTCTGCTTTTCTATTTTTCCTCTCAAACTTCACATTTCTCCACATTGGGGAGGGTTTTTAACATAAAAATGTATGATTAAATTTAATTTTTATATGTTTTAAAACTCTTACGCTGTACACCTGCTTTTTCCAGGCGTAAAAGTTTGAAGGACATTCGCTGGGTATGAGTTGGGCAAATAGCCCAATCTCTCCCGCTCAAATGTCCTTTTCCCGGGGATGAGGAGGATCTGTCCAGAGAAATCTTGACCGATCGGAATAGCCGGTTTTCAGTGCATGAACATCGCGCCCCAAAAACCGGCTTTTGCGAGGCCTCGCCAAGTCCATGCGCACTTCGTATGGACCCGGCGTGGCCAGAATTTTTGCCACATTATATTCCATTTGCCATGTTCTTGCCCACTCACTTAGCCTGTCTATATCCCCTTGAAACCTCTTTACATCCTTCACACAATTTATATTCTCATCCTAGCTTTGTCTCGTCAGCAAACTTGGATATATTACATTTTGTCCCCTCATCCAAATCATTGATACAGATTGTGAATAGCTTTGTATTGCTCCCATCTTCACTCCCTTCATCCTCCAATCTGGCTGGACCAATAGCCATCCATCATCTGATCTGGCTGGAATACATCAGACACTATCTGGCCTTGCTCTCCTTTGTCAAAACTACACAATACTTCAGGATCATCCTGAAGAGCTAAGAAAATTCCTGGCTTTTTCCACTACCTTAAACCCCTCTTCCCTGCCCCTTCCACCCTTGCCTCCAACAAGTGCGTAGAGCTCATGGACTTTGTCACTAATATTGTGACTTCCCCCTTTTCTCCTTGCCCACCAAGTCAAACTTTACTCCAGTCTCCCCTTGTCCCCTCTCTGAACTCATCTTATTCATGAGACTCATCTCTTGCTCCCATGAACCCATTCCCACTAAAGTGCTAACCACCCAACTTCCCTTCCTGTCTTCCTTGGTACTTGGCATTGTATATGGTTCTCTCTCATGAGGAACTGTCTTTTCAATACTGTCATCGTCGCCCCCTCACCAAAAAATCAACCTCAACCCCTCTGTCTGATTCAGGTGTATCTGATGGTTCTTCGTTGATTCTAGCCTTTGATATTGTCAATTGTATGCAGCTATAAAAGTATGTGACTTTTAGAATAGACAAGTGTAATTTGTTATTTCCCTCACCTTTGGCTCTTGGCATTTATCAAACCTACTGCTATGTGCCTGCCTGGTTTTAAGGACAGCTCTATAGCTGAGACATTCAGTGCAAAGATTCCAGCAGCGCTGTTTTTCTTTCTGATCAGATCAGGGACCTTTAAAATGGGGAATGTATTCAGTGATATTTTAATGACTCGGCTGCTCCTTCTCTCCACTCCACAATTGTTGTAAGGTTCAAGTGAAGCTGCAAAAATTGCCACATACTTACAAGGAATTGATGAGAAGCAGGCACTGTGATGCAACACGTTGATTCTCCCAAAACATTTTTCTGCAGTATGATAAAACCAGAGTTGGTGCTCACATTTCCCCGTATGGGAAGCTACAGACAGCAGCGCATTCATCAGAAGGCGGCCAAGAAGGCTAGATGCTGCTCTACAGGGAGGAGGAGGAAGAAGTCAATGCACAAGTCATCCCAAGATATATATTTCATGTATTAGTCCAACGATGGCACTGCAGAGACTCCCTCTCTTCCTCCTTCCTCTCCTTCACTCCCTCGCTCTCTCTCCCACTCTCGTCCTCCCTCTCTCTCCCACTCTCGTCCTCCCTCTCTCGCCCACTCTCGTCCTCCCTCTCTCGCCCACTCTCGTCCTCCCTCTCTCGCCCACTCTCGTCCTCCCTCTCTCGCCCACTCTCGTCCTCCCTCTCTCGCCCACTCTCGTCCTCCCTCTCTCGCCCACTCTCGTCCTCCCTCTCTCGCCCACTCTCGTCCTCCCTCTCTCGCCCACTCTCGTCCTCCCTCTCTCGCCCACTCTCGTCCTCCCTCTCTCGCCCACTCTCGTCCTCCCTCTCTCGCCCACTCTCGTCCTCCCTCTCTCGCCCACTCTCGTCCTCCCTCTCTCGCCCACTCTCGTCCTCCCTCTCTCGCCCACTCTCGTCCTCCCTCTCTCGCCCACTCTCGTCCTCCCTCTCTCGCCCACTCTCGTCCTCCCTCTCTCGCCCACTCTCGTCCTCCCTCTCTCGCCCACTCTCGTCCTCCCTCTCTCGCCCACTCTCGTCCTCCCTCTCTCGCCCACTCTCGTCCTCCCTCTCTCGCCCACTCTCGTCCTCCCTCTCTCGCCCACTCTCGTCCTCCCTCTCTCGCCCACTCTCGTCCTCCCTCTCTCGCCCACTCTCGTCCTCCCTCTCTCGCCCACTCTCGTCCTCCCTCTCTCGCCCACTCTCGTCCTCCCTCTCTCGCCCACTCTCGTCCTCCCTCTCTCGCCCACTCTCGTCCTCCCTCTCTCGCCCACTCTCGTCCTCCCTCTCTCGCCCACTCTCGTCCTCCCTCTCTCGCCCACTCTCGTCCTCCCTCTCTCGCCCACTCTCGTCCTCCCTCTCTCGCCCACTCTCGTCCTCCCTCTCTCGCCCACTCTCGTCCTCCCTCTCTCGCCCACTCTCGTCCTCCCTCTCTCGCCCACTCTCGTCCTCCCTCTCTCGCCCACTCTCGTCCTCCCTCTCTCGCCCACTCTCGTCCTCCCTCTCTCGCCCACTCTCGTCCTCCCTCTCTCGCCCACTCTCGTCCTCCCTCTCTCGCCCACTCTCGTCCTCCCTCTCTCGCCCACTCTCGTCCTCCCTCTCTCGCCCACTCTCGTCCTCCCTCTCTCGCCCACTCTCGTCCTCCCTCTCTCGCCCACTCTCGTCCTCCCTCTCTCGCCCACTCTCGTCCTCCCTCTCTCGCCCACTCTCGTCCTCCCTCTCTCGCCCACTCTCGTCCTCCCTCTCTCGCCCACTCTCGTCCTCCCTCTCTCGCCCACTCTCGTCCTCCCTCTCTCGCCCACTCTCGCCCTCCCTCTCTCGCCCACTCTCGCCCTCCCTCTCTCGCCCACTCTCGCCCTCCCTCTCCCTCTCTCGCCCACTCTCGCCCTCCCTCTCCCTCTCTCGCCCACTCTCGCCCTCCCTCTCCCTCTCTCGCCCACTCTCGCCCTCCCTCTCTCACTCTCGTCCTCCCTCTCCCTCCCTCGCCCACTCTCGTCCTCCCTCTCCCTCCCTCGCACACTCTCGTCCTCCCTCTCCCACTCTCGCCCTCCCTCTCCCTCTCTCGCACACTCTCGTCCTCCCTCTCCCTCTACCGCCCACTCTCGTCCTCCCTCTCCCTCTCTCGCACACTCTCGTCCTCTCTCGCACACTCTCGTCCTCCCTCTCCCTCTACCGCCCACTCCCGTCCTCCCTCTCTCGCCCACTCCCGTCCTCCCTCTCTCGCCCACTCCCGTCCTCCCTCTCTCGCCCACTCCCGTCCTCCCTCTCCCTCTCTCGCCCACTCTCGCCCTCCCTCTCCCTCTCTCGCCCACTCTCGCCCTCCCTCTCCCTCTCTCGCCCACTCTCGCCCTCCCTCTCCCTCTCTCGCCCACTCTCGCCCTCCCTCTCCCTCTCTCGCCCACTCTCGCCCTCCCTCTCCCTCTCTCGCCCACTCTCGCCCTCCCTCTCCCTCTCTCGCCCACTCTCGCCCTCCCTCTCCCTCTCTCGCCCACTCTCGCCCTCCCTCTCCCTCTCTCGCCCACTCTCGCCCTCCCTCTCCCTCTCTCGCCCACTCTCGTCCTCCCTCTCTCGCCCACTCTCGCCCTCCCTCTCCCACTCTCGCACACTCTCGTCCTCCCTCTCCCTCTCTCGCCCACTCTCGCCCACTCTCGCCCACTCTCGCCCTCCCTCTCCCTCTCTCGCCCACTCTCGCCCTCCCTCTCCCTCTCTCGCACACTCTCGTCCTCCCCCTCCCTCTCTCGCACACTCTCGTCCTCCCCCTCCCTCTCTCGCCCACTCTCGTCCTCCCTCTCCCTCTACCGCCCACTCGCGTCCTCCCTCTCCCTCTACCGCCCACTCTCGTCCTCCCTCTCCCTCTCCCGCCCACTCTCGTCCTCCCTCTCCCTCTCCCGCCCACTCTCGTCCTCCCTCTCCCTCTCCCGCCCACTCTCATCCTCCCTCTCCCTCTCCCGCCCACTCTCGTCCTCCCTCTCCCGCCGCCGGCCCCCCTTAGTATCGGAAAAAATTCTGATGGACAGGATAAATCATCAGTTAGAAAGACACAGATTAGTCAAGGACAGTAGGCATGGATTTGTTCAGGGAATGTCGTGTCTGACTAACTTGATTGAATTTTTTGAGGAGGTAACCATGAGGGTCAATGAGGGTATTACATTTGATGTAGTCTATATGAATTTTAGCAAGGCTTTCGATAAGTTCTCACATGGCAGACTGGTCATGGAAGTAAAAGCCCATGGGGTCCAAGGCAAAGTGGCAAGTTGGATTCAAAATTGGCTGTGGCAGGAAACAAAGGGTAATGATCAATGTGTATTTTTGTGACTGGAAGGCTGTTTCCAGTGGGGTTCTGCAGGGCTCAGTACTAGGCCCCTTATTTTTTGTGGTATCTATCAATGATTTAGATTTGAATACAGGGAGTATGATTAAGAAGTTTGCAGATGGTTGGGATACAGCCATTTACACTGCTTTCAAATTGAGTAAAGTAAAATCTCGTGCACAAGTACTTGCATGCCTATCTCTGACTGCTGGAGAATATTGTAAAGTTGGAAAATAGCTATGCAGAAAAAGTTATTCTTTCTGCAATAAGAAACTTTAAAAGCACTTCAGATCACTTTTAAAAGCTCTGCTTTGCACTGATTGCAGTTAGAGTGTAAATAATGCACAGCATTAATACATAGTTGTTTGAGACCAACTTTTCAGGTGATCTTGCACCACCAGAAGATTTCTGAATTGATGCAGATTCGGTAATTACTTTTGGGTGCAAAATCAACAAAATAACTTCATTTGCTGCACAATTCAAAATGTAAGATTTTCTGCATTTGTTTTTTCTCCTCACCAATTATATTTCTGTGGGCTCAGCTAGTTATTTTTCATTATTGAGCCTGGAAAATTAGTTAGTGAGCTATGTATTCAGTGGACATTCAAGTTGAGCCTAAACCTGTTCTTTCCTTCCATCCATACATTCACACTTCCAGCAGGGTTTGCTGGATAGTGCTTTTTAAAAAAAAATGCAAACATGGCCATTTTATTTCTCTCTTTCCCCCTGCCCCCCCCAATAATCCTGGGTGTTTAGGCCAACTGCACTGCCCAGACAGCATCCTGATTGAGAGCAGTTATCTCAGACCAGACTGGAAATCGAGTGGTTAGTGAAAGGTGGTTGTTATTTCTCTTCCACCACCCCCTTAGAATCATAGGAAGATCATCATCATCGCCAGTCCCTCAGAGTCGAGGATGAATTGCTTCCACATTAAAAATTAGATCTCCAGTGACTGAAGAGTCCAATGCGGGACCTACAGTCTCTCACAGGTGGGGCAGACGGTAGTTGACAGAACAGATGGGTGCGGGGGGGGATCTGGGTTGCTGTGTGCTGCCTGCGTTTGGCTTCAGCTTGCTGTCTGCGAAGAGACTAGAGGTGTTCAGCGCCTTCCCAGATGCTTTTCCTCCACTTTGGGCGGTCTTGGGCCAGGGATGCCCTGGGGTGGAGTGGTGGGGTGGGGGGGGAGAATGCTACATTTTTTTCAAGGAGGCTTTGAGGGTGTCCTTGAAGTATTTCCTCTGCCCACCTGGGGCTTGCTGATCGAGTGTAGTCAATGCTTCGATGCTGGGGATGTTGGCCTGAGTGAGAACACTGACGTTGGTGTACCTATCCTGCTAGTGGATTTGCAGGATCTTGCGGAGGTAGTGTTGGTGGTACTTCTCCAGTGTTTTGAGGTGCCTGCTGTCCATGTCTCTGAGCCATATAGGAGGGTGGGTATCATCACTGCTTTGTCGACCATGAGCTTCGTGCCGGGTTTGAAGTCCTGGTCTTCAAACACTCTCTTCCTCAGGCAACCGAAGGCTGCGCTGGCGCACTGAAGGCGGTGTTGGACCTCATCCTCGATGTCTGCCCTTGCTGACAATAAGCACCTGAGGTATGGAAAATGGTCCACGTTGTCCAAGGCCTCGTCGTGGATTTTGATAACCGGGGGACAGTGCTGTGAGCTGGGGCAAGTTGGTAGAGGACCTTTGTCTTACGGATGTTTAGTGTAAGGCCCATGCTCTCGTATGCCTCGGTGAAGGTGTTGACGATGGCTTGGAGTTCGGCCTCAAAGTGTGCACAGACGCAAGCATCGTCTGTGTACTGTAATTCAATGATGGAGGATGGAACGATCTTGAATCTGGCCTCGAGGCAGCGGAGGTTGAATAGATTCCCATTTGTCCTGTAATTTAGTTCCACTCCAGTGGGGAACTTGCTGAGGGTGAGGTGGAGCATTTCAGCAAGGAAGAGCAATAGTGAGATGACACAACCTTGCTTGACCCCGGTCCAAACGTGTAATGGGTCTGTGATGGATTGGTTCGTCAGGATCGCAGTTTGCATGTCATCGTGGAGCAGGCGGAGGATGGTGACAAACTTTTGAGGGCAGCCGAAACTGAGGAGGACACTCCATAATCCCTCACGGTTGACAGTGTCGAAGGCTTTTATGAGGTCAAAGAAGGCCATGTACAAGGGTTGGTGCTGTTCCCTGCATTTCTCTTGTATCTGCCGCGCAGTGAAGATCATGTCCATTGTGCCCCTTAGTGGGCGGAATCCTCATTGTGACTCTGGGAGGACTTTCCCGGTGGTCAACAGCAGGGAGATTCCTCTGTTGTTACCACAGTCGGACTTGTCACCTTTCTTGCAGATGGTCACGATTACAGTGTCTCCGAAATCTACTGGCATGATCTCCTCCTTCCAGATAAGAGAGATGAGGTCATGAATCTGCGCCAGAAATGCTTCTCAGCCATGTTTTAGTGCTTCGGCGGGGAATCCATCTGCTCTTGATGACTTGTTCTTCAGTTGTCAGATGGCCTTTTCAACCTCATGCCGGGCTGGGGTTGTGCTGAGATGGTGGCGGATGGCATGCTGTGGGACGGAGTCGAGGACACTCATGTCGAAGACAGAGTCTCTGTTAAGGAAATTCTCAAAGTGCTCCTTCCAGCAGGCACTGAATGCCCCTCTGTCCTTGATGAGCAGCTCTCTGTTCTTGGCCAGCAGTGGGGTAGGGCCTTGGGTGCTTGGACCGCAGGTCGTCTTGACTGCGCTGAAGAATCCTTGTACGTCGTGGTTGTCGGCTAGCTGCTGGATTTCTTGAGCTTTCTCCACCCACCATCTGTTCTTTAGGTTGCGGGTTTTCTGTTGGACCTCAGCCTTCAGATGTCTGTAGGGCTGCTTTCTTGCCCTCGAGTTGTGTTGCTGCTTCCAGT
Source organism: Pristiophorus japonicus (assembly GCF_044704955.1). Classification (NCBI taxonomy): domain Eukaryota; kingdom Metazoa; phylum Chordata; class Chondrichthyes; family Pristiophoridae; genus Pristiophorus; species Pristiophorus japonicus. The sequence continues at coordinate 146,461,847 of NC_091983.1, forward strand.
CCAAGAATGCCTTGCGCTTGCGGCATATTAGCTCCTGGATCTCCTCGTCGAACCGGTGTTTCCTGGTCGATGACTGAGCATCTCTTCGCAGGTACTACTTACGGAGCCTTGAGGGCAGACCAAGCACTGGGAGTCATCAGGTTGGTAGTGAAGCACTGGTGAATAGGGCTTTCTTAGTGGGATCTTTGAATGCCCCGGTGTTGATTTTCTTGTGACATTGTTTCTGTTGCTGTTGCTGATTTGAGGCAATGTTGATGGTGATGACAACGAATTAGGCAGTGGTCCGTCCAGCAGTCGTCAGTTCCTGCCATGGTGCAGGTGATGCGCACGTCTTTGCAGTCCCTTGCTCGGACGATGACGTAGTCCAACAGATGCCAGTGCTTGGTGCGAGGGTGTTATCATGAGGCTTTATATTTGTCCTTCTGACAGAACGGGGTATTGGTTATGATGAGGCCGTGTTCTAAGCATTTCGTCATGAGGAGGGTGCTGTTGGAGTTGACTTTGCCTACCCCCTCTCTGCCGATCACACCTCCCCAGAGGTCAGTGTCCTTTTTGACTCTGGCGTTGAAGTCGCCAAAGAGGATCAGCTTATTGTCCTTTGGAACTCGGGACAGGGATTGTTCGAGGCTGGAAGTAGAATTCCTCTTTGGTCTCATCTGTAGCTTCCAGTGTTGGGGCGTATGCACTGAAGACTGTGGCGCACTGGTTCCAGGCTTTAGGGTGAGCCGAAGAGTCATGAGGAGTTTGTTTATCCCGTAAGGGGAGTCTCTGAGAAGGCCCACTAGCTCGTTTTTACGGCGAAGCTTACCTCATGGAGGCGGCATTCTACTTCTACTTTTTCCAGAAGAAGCTGTAGCCATCACCTTGTTCTTTGAGCTGGGCTTCCCCTGTCTGCCGGGTCTCGCTTAGGGCGTCGATCTCTATGTCGAAGTGCTTGAATTCCCAGACAACGATAGTGGTGTGGCGTTGGGGTCCCTTTCATACAACCATGCTGACTCTGCTTGACTGTATTATGCTTCTCGAAATTTCCTGCTACCGCTTCCATAATAATGGACTCCAGCATTTTTTCCAATCCACTGTGACCTCTCTAGAATCCAGGGAATTTTGGTAGATTACAACCAATGCATCCACTATCTCTGCAGCCACTTCTCAAGACCCTAGGATGCAAGCCGTCCAGTCCAAGGGACTTGTCCACCTTTAGTCCCATTATTTTACCAAGTACTTTTGCTGGTCATGGGAATGTGGGAAGGGAGGACCTTGAGTTAATCACTATCACTAGGTGGGTAGTACTGGACAGGCTAATGGGACTCAAGGTAGACAAGTCCCCTGGTTCTGATGAAATGCATCCCAGGGTATTAAAAGAGATGGCGGAAGTTATAGCAGATGCATTCGTTATAATCTACCAAAATTCTCTGGACTCTGGAGAGGTACCAGCGGATTGGAAAGCAGCTAATGTAACGCCTCTGTTTAAAAAAAGGGGGCCGACAAAAGGCAGGTAACTATAGGCCGGTTAGTTTAACATCTGTAGTGGGGAAAATGCTTGAAGCTATCATTAAGGAAGAAATAGCGGGACATCTAGATAGGAATAGTGCAATCAAGCAGACGCAACATGGATTCATGAAGGGGAAATCATGTTTAACTAATTTACTGGAATTCTTTGAGGATATAACGATCATGGTGGATAGAGGTGTACCGATGGATGTGGGTGTATTTAGATTTCCAAAAGGTATTCAATAAGGTGCCACACAAAAGGTTACTGCAGAAGATAAAGGTATGCGGAGTCAGAGGAAATGTATTAGCATGGATAGAGAATTGGCTGGCTAACAGAAAGCAGAGAGTCGGGATAAATGGGTCCTTTTCGGGTTGGAAATCGGTGGTTAGTGGTGTGCCACAGGGATAGGTGCTGGGACCAAAACTGTTTACAATATACATAGATGACCTGGAAGAGGGGACAGAGTGTCGTGTAACAAAAATTGCAGATGACACAAAGATTAGTGGGAAAGCGGGTTGTGTAGAGGACACCGAGAGGCTGCAAAGAGATTTAGATAGGTTAAGCGAATGGGCTAATATTTGGCAGATGGAATACAATGTTGGAAAATGTGATGTCATCCACCTTGGGGGAAAAAAAACAGTAAAAGGGAATATTATTTGAATGAGGAGAAATTACAACATGCTGCGGTGCAGAGGGACCTGGGGGTCCTTGTGCATGAATCCCAAAAAGTTAGTTTGCAGGTGCAGCAGGTAATCAGGAAGGCGAATGGAATGTTGGCCTTCATTGTGAGAGGGATGGAGTACAAAAGCAGGGAGGTCCTGCTGCAACTGTACAGGGTATTGATGAGGCCGCACCTGGAGTACTGCGTGCAGTTTTGGTTACCTTACTTAAGGAAGGATATACTAGCTTTGGAGGGGGTACAGAGACGATTCACTAGGCTGATTCCGGAGATGAGGGGGTTACCTTATGATGATAGATTGAGTAGACTGGGTCTTTACTCGTTGGAGTTCAGAAGGATGAGGGGTGATCTTATAGAAACATTTATAATAATGAAAGGGATAGACAAGATAGAGGCAGAGAGGTTGTTTCCACTGGTAGGGGAGACTAGAACTAGGGGGCACAGCCTCAAAATCCGGGGGAGCCAATTTAAAACCGAGTTAAGAAGGAATTTCTTCTCCCAGAGGGTTGTTAATCCAAGCCCAAGGAAGAAGTTGAGGCTAGCTCATTGAATGTATTCAAATCACACATAGATAGATTTTTAACCAATAAGGGAATTAAGGGTTATGGGGAGCGGGCGGATAAGTGGAGCTGAGTCCACGGCCAGATCAGTCATGATCTTGTTGAATGGCGGAGCAGGCTCGAGGGGCTAGATGGCCTACTCCTGTTCCTAAATTCTTATGTTCTTTAGTGTTAGTGATTGTTTTAAGTTCCTCCCTCCCTATAGCCCCTTGATTATCCATTATTGGGATATTTTTAGTATCTTCTACCATGAAGACCGATACAAAATATTTGTTCAAAGTCTTTGCCATTTCCCTGTTTCCCATTATTAATTCCCCAGTCTCATCGTTTAAGAGACCAATATTTACTCTAGCCACTCTTTTTATGTACCCGTAGAAAGTCTTACTATCTGTTTTTATATTTTGTGCTAGTTTACTCTCATAATCTATCTTCCCTCTCATTTTTAGTCACTCTTTGCTGTTTTATTTTTAAAGTTTCCCAATCCTATGGCTTCCCACTAATCTTGGCCACTTTGTATGCCATTGTTTTCAATTTGATACCATCCTTTATGTCCTTAGTTAGTCACTGATGGTTCTCCCTTCTCTTAAAGCCTTTTCTTCTAACTGGAATATATTTTTGTTGAGAATTATGAAATATCTCCTTAAATGTCTGCCACTGCTTATCAACCATCTTGCACTTTAATCTATTTTCCCAGTCCACTTTAGCCAACTCTGCCTTCATGCATGAGAACATAAGAAATAGGAGCATGAGTAGGCGCAACAAGACCTGGGTATCATGGTACATCAGCCATTGAAAGTTGGCATACAGGTACAGCAGGCGGTGAAGAAGGCAAATGGTATGTTGGCCTTTATAGCTAGGAGATTTGAGTATAGGAGCAGGGAGGTCTTACTGCAGTTGCACAGGGCCTTGGTGAGGCCTCACCTGGAATATTGTGTTCAGTTTTGGTCTCCTAATCTGAGGAAGGACGTTCTTGCTATTGAGGGAGTGCAGCGAAGGTTCACCAGACTGATTCCCGGGATGGCTGGACTGACATGAGGAGAGACTGGATCAACTGGGCCTTTATACATTGGAGTTTAGAAGGATGAGAGGGGATCTCATAGAAACATATAAGATTCTGACGGGGCGGGACAGGTTAGATGCGGGTACAATGTTCCCGATGTTGGGAAAGTCCAGAACCAGGGGATACAGTCTTCGGATAAGGGGTAGGCCATTTAGGACTGAGATGAAGAGAAACTTCATCACTCAGAGTTGTTAACCTGTGGAATTCCCTGCCGCAGAGAGTTGTAGATGCCAGTTCATTGGATGTAGTCAACCCCCTCATCTCTGGAATCAACCTAGTGACCCTTCTCTGAACAACCTCCAATGTAAGTATAACTTTCCTTAAATACGAGATCAAAACTATGCAGTACTCCAGGTGTAGCCTCACCAATACCCTGTACAGTTGTAGCAAGACTTCTCTGCTTTTATACTCTCTTCCCCTTGCAATAAAGGCCAACATTCCATTTGGCTTCCTGATTACTTGCTGTACCTGCATATTAACTTTCTGTGTTTCATGCACAAGGACCCTCAGGTCTCTCTGTGCTGCAGCACTTTGCAATTTTTCTCCATTGAAATTATAATTTGCTTTTCTGTTATTTCTGCCAAAGTGGATAACCTCACATTTTCCCATATTATACTCCATCTACCAAATTTTTGCCTGCCTATATCCCTTTGCAGATTTTTTGTGTCCTCCTCACAATTTGCTTTCCCACCCATCTTTGTATCATCACACTTGGCTACATTACACTCGGTCCCTTTATCCAAGTCATTAATATAGATTGTAAATAGTTGAGGACTCAACATCGATCCCTGCGGCACCCCATTAGTCACTGTTTGCCAACTGGAAAATTACCCATTTATCCTGACTCTATTTTCTGTTAGCCAATCCTCTATCCACACTAATATATTACCCCCAACCCCGTGAGCTTTTATCTTGTGCAGTAACCTCTTATGTGGCACCTTTATCGAATGCCTTCTGGAAATCCAAAATAAACCACATCCACTGGTTCCCCCTTATCCAAAGTCATCCACCTTTATAGTCTCCTTTATTTAAGCTCAGGACACTGGTTTAAGATCCAACTTTCTCACCCTCCAACTGAATTTGAAATTTAACCATGCTATGATTCCTCTTTACTAGAAGATCATTTATTAATCCTGTCTCTTTGCACAGTACCAGATCTAAGATAGCCTGCTCCCTGGTTGGTTACGCAATGTACTGATCAAGGAAATCATCCCGGATACACTCTATGAATTCTTCCTCAAGGCTACCTTGGCCGATTTGATTTGTCCAATCAATATGAAGATTAAAATCGCTCATGGTTATTGCCGTTCCTTTTTTTTTACAAGCCTCCATTATTTCTTGATTTATATTCCGTCCAACCATGTAGCTACTGTTAGGGGTACTATAGACTATGCCCGCAAGTGACTTCTCCGTTCGAATACCCGACACGAGACTCCCTAAGCTAGTACTCTACTCGGAACTTCTACACGGCAAGCAAGCCCCAGGTGGGCAGAGGAAACGCTTCGAGGACAACCTGAAACACTTCATCAAGGAGGCTAACATCCCCACCGGCACCTGGGAATCTCTGGCCCAAGACCGCCCAAAGTGGAGGAAGAGCATCCAGGAGGGCGCTGAGCACCTTGAGTTTCATCGCCGAGACCATGCAGAAACCAAGCGCAAACAACGGAAGGAGCATGCGGCAAACCAGGCTCCCCACCCACTCTTTCCTTCAACCACTATCTGCCCCACCTGTTAGAAACTGTAATTCCATATTGGACTGTACAGCCACCTGAGAACTCACTTTTAGAGTGGAAGCGAATCTTCCTTGATTTCGAGGGACTGCCTATGATGATTTCCTATCTCCACCCAAACTAATGCAACATCTTGATCTTCTGAGCCAATATCATTTCACACTACTGCACTGTGGTAGAGCTACCCCACCTCCTTTTCCTTTCTTTCTGTCCTTACAAATTGTCAAAAACTCCTGAATATTCAGTTCTCAGCCTTGGTCACCTTGCAACCACGTCTCTGTAATTTATATCTATTTGTGCCATTAACTCATATATTTTATTACAAATGCTGTTACGAATTCTCACTGTTTACTACTTTTCTGAGTTTTGTATCCTCTGCAAACTTTGAAATGATGCCCTGTATACCCAGTCCAGGTCAAACATAAATAAAAAAGAGCAGTGCTCTTAATACCGACCCCTGAGGGATTCCACTGTAAACTTCCCTCCAGTCTGAAAAACAACCATTCACCATTACTCTCTGCTTTCTGTCCCTCAGCCAATTTTGTGTCCACGCTGTCACTACCCCTTTAATCCCATCAATTGGTTATTTGCAGAACCAGTTTGTTAGTAAATTTTTCATGACTAAATTTAATCTTTAAATTGCAAATTGACGTGTGTATTGGAGTATTATTTTAATTGAATGTTGCTGAAGTTTGATACTCTAATCATGGTAAAATCATGCTGTGAATAATACTGGTATGTTTTCTTCTTTCATTTCCTCTCTTTACAGGTATGGATCCCACCCTGCTTTTTACAGGTACAAGACTAGCACAGGAAGAACCCTTCCAATGTTCTACATTTATGACTCATACTTAACAAGCCCAGGGTCTTGGGCCAACCTTTTCTCTGTATCTGGATCGCACTCTCTTCGAAACACTCAATATGATGCACTGTTCATTGCCCTAATTGTAGAAGAAAAACATAAAAATGAAATTCTTCAGGCTGGATTTGATGGAATGTATACATACTTTGCAACAAATGGATTCTCCCATGGTTCTTCCCATCACAACTGGCAAGCAATAAAAGATTTCTGTGATAGTAATAACCTTATGTTTATCCCAAGTGTAGGACCAGGCTATATAGACACTAGCATAAGGGCTTGGAACAACCACAATACTAGGAACCGAGTCAATGGCAAGTATTATGAGACTGCTTTAAGTACTGCCCTTCTGGTGCGCCCAGAAATAGTCACTATAACTTCCTTTAATGAGTGGCATGAAGGAACTCAGATTGAAAAAGCTGTACCCAAGAAGTCAAGTCAGTTAGTTTATCTGGACTATCTGCCTCACAAGCCAGATTTCTACCTAGAGCTAACTCGTAAATGGGCAGAAAAGTTTCGCAGAGAGAAAGAACAGTGGTTAATGTGACTGTTTTGAGCCTTACTTGAGAAAGGGAATCAAATAATTTTGAGGTATGGCATCAACCTTTACAAGTGAATAGTTATTTTGGGGGGGTGGGGAGGAGGAACTTTCTTTACTTGTATTTTAGCAATGTTGGGTGTCTCGGGTCTTCCAAAAACAAAGTCCTCTAATCAATGGCTATAAAATGAATTGCAGTATTGGGTTAGAAGACACTGTACACAGAAAATGACATTATGAAACTTCGGGTTGTTTTTCTTCTGTTGAAACTGGTAACTTATTCTTAGTTTTTTGGGTGCTGGTAGCCCTCCTTTGTCTTGTCCAAGTTACCATTCTTTATATGTGGCTCTAACTTAATCTTTGCAGGCAGTTCATCCATTGGGAGCATTATGCAGATCCCATTCCTATCATCACGTGTGCATGCGTGTGTGGTGAGTGATCATGACTCGTCATGTTGGCTGATTGGTTCCCTCCCAAATCCACAGACGCTGAGAGCAATTGTAGCACCACAGCAGAATCCAGGTATCTTAATGTGGGACCTTCCTGTACTATATATGGCTCACTGCTGCAACATGCTGAATTTACCAACTGAGCTATCAGCAGCAGCTACTTATCAACTTACTCGAGTGATAAACCTTTAACTTCTTGACCGCTGTTAGACTACATACGTTCAAATATATTCAGTGTTCTATCAGTTGCATAACTAAGATTGGAAAATGTCAGGATGTATTTTCTGGGGTGGTAGGTGATGGGTCAGACACAATTCCATTGAACTTTGGAGGTTCCTTCTCCCCATCTGTTTTTTGTTGTTTACAATCCAGCGAATGCTGCAGAATGTTTATATTGTGCTATGTGCACATTATTAAAAACAAGTTTGTCTTAAGTTTCTGTAGCATCCGCACTGCAATGAAGCTCTTCTAGGAGCTTCACAAGAATAGATCAAGTGGCGGTGAAACTTAGTCACTGGCATCCGCGCATAAACCTGAAAAATTCTTCACATTTCTTGGGACTTTTTTCAAATTAGAGAAAGTATCAAATATTTGATTTTCATTATTTAAAGTTCCTATACTATACATACACAATATAGTAAAACATTTTAATTGGTAGATTTGCCAAACATGTATTCCAGAGTTTAACACTGAATTATTTCTTGTTTTTGTTTCTTTTACTGCACCTGTGGATTTCATTTTTTTAATAATTAAGTCGTGAATGACTTGTTTCTTCTATTGCGCCTGTGGTATTCCAGAGTTTAACACTTGAATTATTTCTTGTTTTTGTTTCTTTTACTGCACCTGTAGATTTATTTTTTTTAAATTGTTGATTAGTGAATGACTATCAGATTGTCAACTGAATGTTTCATAATGTTTTTTTATTTAATGATAACAGAATTTTTAATTTTAATGTCTGTTGAAATGGGACAACTGTACTTGACCCTGACTGGCCCTGCATTAGCACACTGTAACTGCATGGTGTCTAAGTAAGGGTTCCAACTACATAACTTAAGAACCAATTCTTTACCAGTGCTGCTATAACACTTGTGCTGTTAGGGCTATAAATAAAATTCAGTTGGTACACAGGATTAACAGTTTCTATTAGTTAGTGGGAACCATTTTCTTAAGTACCAATCTTGAGAACCACATTTTGAATATGCACTGGTAAGTATTCCTCTGAAGATAAATTTGGAATTACACCTCTGCCAGGGTTGACAGACTTTAATTGTATTTGAGTGTACTAGAACAGTATTTTGTGCTTTCTTTACTAGTTTAATTCAGAAATCATGTTGACCAGTGTGGAAATGTAATTAACCATTTTTGTTTTGATCAGAACCATTTAAGGTTTCAATTTTTTAAACTTGCACTACCTGTATAATCTACTTTTGGTGAATGTGTCCAGCATCTTATGATTTTTATCGAGAAATTCTAACTATTAGACTGTTCTTGTTTCTTTTTAACTTTTTTTTTCCCACAGGGTTACCCTATGATTTTGATTTTGAGATTTGTCCGTTGTGGCTGCGCGCTACATTGTCCTGTTTAAATCTTTCACTGCAGGTAATGAGCCACCTCAAGATATTCCCAACTTTCTCTTGGGGTCACATTAATTGCTTCTCCACAATGGTATAGGAAAAGTAGAAATCAGTAATAAAATAATTCACACAGTTTCTAGCTACTGCCTTAAGGGGTAATTCTATTAATCTACACTACCAGTGGAGACCCTTACCTAGACATATCAGTCTTTACGGTAGCATAATAGTTACAGAAACATAGAAAATAGGTGCAGGAGTAGGCCATTCGGCCCTTTGAGCCTGCACCGCCATTCAATGAGTTCATGGCTGAACATGCAACTTCAGTACCCCATTCCTGCTTTCTCGCCATACCCCTTGATCTCCCTAGTAGTAAGGACTATATCTAACTCCTTTTTGAATATATTTAGTGAATTGGCCTCAACAACTTTCTTTGGCAGAGAATTCCACAGGTTCACCACTCTGGGTGAAGAAGTTTCTCCTCATCTCGGTCCTAAATGGCTTACCCCTTATCCTTAGACTGTGACCCCTGGTTCTGGACTTCCTCAACATTGGGAACATTCTTCCTGCATCTAACCTGTCAAAACCCATCAGAATTTTAAACGTTTCTATGAGATCCCCTCTCATTCTTCTGAACTCCAGTGAATACAAGCCCAGTTGATCCAGTCTGTCTTGATATGTCAGTCCCGCCATCCCGGGAATCAGTCTGGTGAACCTTTGCTGCACTCCCTCAATAGCAAGAATGTAATTCCTCAAGTTAGGAGACCAAAACTGTACACAGTACTCCAGGTGTGGCCTCATCCAGGCCCTGTACAACTGTAGTAACACCTCTCTGCCCCTGGACTCAAATCCCCTTGCTATGAAGGCCAACATGCCATTTGCTTTCTTAACCGCCTGCTGTACCTGCATGCCAACCTTCAATGACTGATATACCCTGACACCCAGGTCTCGTTGCACCTCCCCTTTTCCTAATCTGTCACCATTCAGATAATAGTCTGTCTCTGCTTTTACCACCAAAGTGTATAACCTCACATTTATCCACATTATACTTCATCTGCTATGCATTTGCCCACTCACCTAACCTATCCAAGTCACTCTGCAGCCACATAGCATCCTCCTCACAGCTCACACTGCCACCCAACTTAGTGTCATCCGCAAATTTGGAGATACTACATTTAATCCCCTCGTCTAAATCATTAATGTACAATGTAAACAGCTGGGACCCCAGCACAGAACCTTGCGGTACCCCACTAGTCACTGCCTGCCATTCTGAAAAGTACCCATTTACTCCTACTCTTTGCTTCCTGTCTGCCAACCAGTTCTCAATCCACGTCAGCACACTACCCCCAATCCCATGTGCTTTAACTTTGCACATTAATCTCTTGTGTGGGACCTTGTCGAAAGCCTTCTGAAAGTCCAAATACACATCAACTGGTTCTCCCTTGTCCACTCTACTGGAAACATCCTCAAAAAATTCCAGAAGATTTGTCAAGCATGATTTCCCTTTCACAAATCCATGCTGACTTGGACCTATCATGGCACTCTTTCCAAATGCGCTGCTGTAACATCCTTAATAATTGATTCCATCATTTTACCCACTACTGATGTCAGGCTGTGTTTTCTCCCTTTTTTAAAAAAAAAAGTGGGGTTACATTGGCTACCCTCCACTCCATAGGAACGATCCAGAGTCTATGGAATGTTGGAAAATGACTGTCAAAGCATCTGCTATTTCCAAGGCCATCTCCTTAAGTACTCTGGGATGCAGTCCATCAGGCCCTGGGGATTTATCGGCCTTCAATCCCATCAATTTCCCCAACACAATTTCCCGACTAATAAGGATTTCCCTCAGTTCCTCCTCCTTACTAGACCATCTGACCCCTTTTATATCCGGAAGGTTGTTTATGTCCTCCTTAGTGAATACCAAACCAAAGTACTTGTTCAATTGGTCTGCCATTTCTTTGTTCCCCATTATGACTTCCCCTGATTCTGACTGCAGGGGAGTTACGTTTGTCTTTACTAACCTTTTTCTCTTTACATATCTATAGAAACTTTTGCAGTCCGTCTTAATGTTCCCTGCAAGCTTCCTCTCGTACTCTATTTTCCCTGCCCTAATCAAACCCTTTGTCCTCCTCTGCTGAGTTCTGAATTTCTCCCAGTCCCCGGGTTCACTGCTATTTCTGGCCAATTTGTATGCTACTTCCTTGGCTTTAATACTATCCCTGATTTCCCTTGATAGCCACGGTTGAGCCACCTTCCCTTTTTTATTTTTACGCCAGACAGGGATGTACAATTGTTGTAGTTCATCCATGCGGTCTCTAAATGTCTGCCATTGCCCATCCACAGTCAACCCCTTAAGTATCATTCGCCAATCTATCCTGGCCAATTCACGCCTCATACCTTCAAAGTTACCCCCCTTTAAGTTCTGGACCATGGTCTCTGAATTAACTGTTTCATTCTCCATTCTAATGTAGAATTCCACCATATTATGGTCACTCTTACCCAAGGGGCCTCGCACAACGAGATTGTTAATTAATCCTCTCTCATTACACAACACCCAGTCTAAGATGGCCTCCCCCCTAGTTGGTTCCTCAACATATTGGTCTAGAAAACCATCCCTTATGCACTCCAGGAAATCCTCCTCCACTGTATTGCTTCTAGTTTGGTTAGCCCAATCTATATGCATATTAAAGTCACCCATGATAACTGCTGCACCTTTATTGCATGCACCCCTAATTTCCTATTTGATGCCCTCCCCAACATCACTACTACTGTTTGGAGGTCTGTACACAACTCCCACTAACATTTTTTGCCCTTTGGTGTTCTGCAGCTCTACCCATATAGATTCCACATCATCCAAGCTATAATGTCCTTCCTAACTATTGCATTAATCTCCTCTTTAACCAGCAATGCTACCCCACCTCCTTTTCCTTTTATTCTATCCTTCCTGAAGGTTGAATACCCATGGATGTTGAGTTCCTAGCCCTGATCATCCTGGAGCCACGTCTCTGTAATCCCTATCTGTTAACATCTATTTGCACAGTTAATTCATCCATCTTATTACGGATACTCCTTGCATTAAGACACGAAGCCTTCAGGCTTGTTTTTTTAACACCCTTTGTCCTTTTAGAACTATGATGTAGTGTGGCCCTTTTTGTTTCTTGCCTTTGTTTACTCGGCCTTCCACTATTGCTTTTTACCTTTCTACCATCTGTTTCTGACTCCATATTACTTCACCCTATCTCGCTGCATAGGTTCCCATCCCCCTGCTATATTAGTTTAAACACTCCTGAACTGCATTAGCAAATGTTACCCCTAGGACATCAGTTCCAGTCCTGCCCAAGTGCAGACCGTCCCTTTTGTACAGGTCCCACTTCCCCCAGAACTAGTTCCAATGTCCCAGGAATTTGAATCCCTCCCTCTTGCACCACTCCTCAATCCACGTATTTATTCTAACTATCCTGCTCCCTCTACTTTGATTAGCACGTTAGCAATCCAGAGATTACTACCTTTGAGGTCCTACTTTTAAATTTAACTCCTAGGTCCCTAAATTCAGCTTGTAGGACCTCTTCCCGCTTCTTACCTATATTGGTACCTATATGTACCACAACAACTGGCTGTTCACCCTCCCTCTCCAGAATGCTCTGCAGCCGCTCCGAGACATCCTTGACCCTTGCACCAGGGAGGCAACATACCATCCTGGAGTCTCGGTTGCGGCCGCAGAAACTCTTATCTATTCCCCTTACAATAGAGTCCCCTATCACTATAGCTCTCCCACTCTTTTTCCCACCCTTCTGTGCAGCAGAGCCACCCACGGTGCCATGAACCTGGCTGCTGGTGCCTTCTCCTGGTAAGTCATCTCCCCCAACAGTATCCAAAACGGTATATCTGTTTTGGAGGGAGATGGCCGCAGGGGACTCCTGCACTACCTTCCTGCTCTTGCCTTGTCTCTTGGTCACCCATTCACTATCTGTCCTAACCCTTACCTGCGGTGTGACCAACTCACTAAATGTGCTATCCACAACATTCTCAGCATCGCGCTTGCTCCAGAGTGAGTCCATCCGCAGCTCTAGTGCCGTCATGTGGTCTGTCAGGAGCTGCAGCTGGACACACTTCCCACACACATAGTAGTCAGGGATACTGGAAGCGTCCCTGACTTCCCACATAGCACAGGAGGAGCATTACACGGGTCTGAACTCTCCTGCCATGACTTAACCCTTAAATTAATTTACTTACTAAAATGTACTTAACCACCAAACAGCTACTTATTGGTTGGCTGCCAATTAAACCCATCTAAAAGTCAGTCTAAAAGAGCGTTATACTTGCCAGTCGAACAGCCAACCACTTACCAGCTTGGCTGTGACGTCACCCCTCGATTTCACACCCCTCTATCTTTGTCTGCAATTGGTTGGGCTGGTCTCTGGGCCTCTGTCTTCTACTCTCGCACTCCTTATCAGCTGCTCTAGTGTCAGCACTGGTAGGAAAAACAAGACAAAACAGCACCAGGCACCCCCATTTGCCCGAATTCACCCAATTACCAAACTCACAAATGCCACTCTATGCTGTTGCACTCCGTGCTCTGCACGAGCTGCCTCTTTTTAAACTGTATCCAGGTCAGATAACTCACTACTGGTCAGTCGTTTACAGAACTGGTTTTAACTAGCTGCTAATTGCCTCCTACTGGAGAGTTACCTTGTTTTTCTCTGCCTAAACCTGAAAGATTCCCAACTATTTAACTTTTCCCCTTTAAATTAAACTGCTACTTAGAAGCTACTGGCAATTGCCACTAACATTTTACTCCAGCCTCCAAATGGTTTAAAGAGAATAACCCTTAAAACTCACCCACTTACCAAACTCACAAATGCCACTCTGTACTGTTGCACTCCGTGCTACTGGACTAGTAATCCAGAGGACTATATGAATAATCCATAGACAGTTCAAATCTCACCAGGGCAGTTTCAGAATTTAAATTTAGTTTAAAAAATCTGGAACTAAACTGCTGGTATCAGTAAAAGTGACCATGAATCTGTTGGATTTTTGTAGAAACCCAATTAATTCACTCATGTCCTTTAGAGAAAGAAACTTACCTAGCCTGGCCTGTGTGTGACTCCAGTCCCATCAATATGGTTGACTCTTAACTGCATTCTGAAATTACTACATGTCTCAGGGTCAAGAAGAAGGTCCCCCACCACCACCTCGGGGAAATTAGGAATGTGCAATAAATTGCCAACCTTGCCAGCAATGCCCACATTCAGAGAATCAATTTTTGAAAAAAATTGGGCGTGTGCTAAAAATTTCCGATGAGGGAGGGGTTCCATGTCAGCTGTGTACTCACAAATCAATTCTGAGTACAGCTTTTATATCTTTGTTTTTTACAGATGTAATTGTAGACCAAATTTCTGACGTGATTTGTGTGTGTGTTTATTTTTTGGGTGAGCAGGGGTGATTGGAGGGGAAAAGAACTGGTGCCTGTCTTTTTATTTTAAATTCAAAGCAAAGAACTTGCAAAGAAATCTGGGATTGGACCATAGTTGTAAATTCTTGTGTACCAATTCAAATTAAACGAACTAGATAGATTTTGCTGCTTCCCATTTTTCCCTTCCCTAAGCTCTTCCTTTCATGGCACCAAAAGGTATTTCCACAGGCACCAGAAATGTTTTGGCACCTTATTCAAATGGGCTTTCTTCTAGACTATTGGCAGGCTACTTGTCCATTGGGTGAGCAATCATAGCCTTGTCTGATTCTATCATGAATTGATGTCTGTCCACATGTACACTCTGCAAAAGTGAGAGCAGAAACCCTAGCTGACTGTTTTTCCTCCTGTCTCTCTTTTGCTAGTTCAGGGCTACTTAGGCTAGTTGTACTAATCCCAATAATGCCATAACTGAAATCAGCTAACTCAGTACAGACCAAATACAAAAGCAAAATACTGCAAATGCTGGAATCTGAAATGAACAAGGTAAAAGAGACGCTGACATTTTCAGCATTTTCTATTTTTATTTCAGTACAGATCAATATGGTTTGAACCTAGGACCTTTCTATGTGGTATAGTTACCATTGAGCCATCAGGGGAGTGAGCTGTTTTTATTCCTCAAATAGCAACACTGATCCTGAATTAAATCATTATTCCAGGGTGCACCCTACTTTGTCTTTCTGAATTGATGATGTTGTAATGCTTTTATGTGATGAGCATAAACATTCTTTAGTTGGCAGAATATTTTT
Source organism: Pristiophorus japonicus (assembly GCF_044704955.1). Classification (NCBI taxonomy): domain Eukaryota; kingdom Metazoa; phylum Chordata; class Chondrichthyes; family Pristiophoridae; genus Pristiophorus; species Pristiophorus japonicus. Next base: position 146,477,004 of record NC_091983.1, read on the forward strand.
CAATCAAATGGTGTATACTTGTTTTAACCACTTGCATATCCTGTCTTTAAAACAACATTGTACATTAGGAAGCCCAATGGCATTGTATTTTTGAATAGTGCAAATGGTTGCTTTTAGTGGTAGATTTGTTTTGATGAAAATCATAAACTGCTTGTAGCAAAGCACTGGGCATGCAGAGATGAGTACAAATACAACCAGAGCTATTACTGGATACAGTACCATACATCGCTTTAAATTAAGCCAATGTATTCATTAAAAAAAAACATTTTTTTCAGCTTTAGTTTTCAAAACCTAAATTAAAGACTAAATGCCAGTTTTTGCAGTCTACAGTGTGCAAAAGCTCAAAGTGGAGAGCAAAACTTGTAAGAAAATTAAAATAATCTACCAATAAAATAGAAAAGAACATACACTGACCATTTGTAATTGGAGTTCAGCTATATTATTTTGAATCTTATGTTGGCTGAGTAAAAGCGGAGGCTGTATTTTTAACTATTCTGTGTAATTTTAATTTAGATAAAGACAATCGCAGAACAATACACACTTGGCATGAATCTTTGCTTAGCTTAATTCTGGAGTATATCTTGAACATTGCAGTTACTACAGTATGCTTAATTTTGCATAACCATGTCACCTTAGGTTCTAATCAGTATTAAAAGATAGAATTTGTGTTCTTTTTCTAATTGTTTTAAATATAAAGTGCAATGTGTGAAATACTAATGTAACATATGGGAAGGAAGCAGAACTCCAAGTATTACACTTCAGTTTTAACATACCAAAGTAACTTTATAAACGACTGTGTATAAATACAAGTGGCTCATTTCTGCAATATTACTTGCAACTTTCATGAATTTACATTGTCACAATATTCTTGGATAATACCACGTTATTTATGAAGAGATCAAAATGGATATTGGCAACAGCGCTATGTCTGATTGACACTTCTTTAAATGTTGGTTGGGGCTTTACTTGGCCTTTATTTCCAATGGAAGAAAATTCCAATATGAGTGAGGTAAATGCCAGTGAAGAATTACTTGACCCAAAGGAACTTCACTTTCAAGCAAAGATTGTTTTTTCATTTAATCAAGTTTTCAGAGCAGAATTGATCTCCCAGTCTCATATTTAACATTACATTTTAATCATATTAAAAGTCCTAATTCTATTGTTTTGCTTGTGACTGACCTACCTGTATAAAGTGAGACTAATCGACAAGTTGCAAAATAAAGATTGTACTATGTTTATAATGCATGAACCTGTAAAATTCAACAAAATAAAAATTCTACCACTGTAGTTTGAGCTTTAATATTGTTTCCCTGTCATTTAAGAACTTGTTAGTCAGTCTATTAGTTTTGTAAAGTATTACATGCTTTGTGATGCTTTATTATAACAGACGCAGGAGTTTTTCAAGACCGTGACACCTCCATTTCAGCATTGCTCCCGGCGGTTTATGATGACATCTCAAACCGCAATTATCTTTGATTCATTTTTTATTAAATAATACACGCTGTTTAAAAAAAGATGTACTTTAGAGCTTTTTAGTTGAACAGTGCGACCAATTTGTAATATACTTAAATTAGGATTTTATTGCAGTTTCAATTATGAATTTTAATACCATTGGGAGTATTAACTACTGTATAAAATATTTGCTGTCATAGGTGTGTTTTACCTATTTTTGTAGTTCATAAAATTATGGTATTGTGTGCAGGGTTATAAATTAAATATTCAACATTATCCAACACTAACATATATCTTGAGGTATTGCTCATATACTGAGGAACAAAGGCTTTGGAATCAGTAGGGTCAGAGGTAAGAACCAGTGAGCAAGCAGTAAAGAAAGTGAATTGTAATGATGACTGAAAGGGAATACCAATAATGTTTTCTAATGTATCTAATTCACAGTTTGTGCCATGAAAAACATGAAAGGGAAGTTTCCTTTTTTTCCCTCAAATTGGTTTAGTGTTTCTATTGTGAAAAGCCACCAATGTGAATGAGACTGACAAAAATTGAAACTTGACAGAGATATACCTTCATTCTTTTCAATTTGCAAATACAAAATAGTTGTTTACTGTCCTCTCAATCACATGACAAGATTGTGTAGCATTGACTTGACAGCCTTTAATGCCCTTCAATGCCATTCATACTATACTTCAAATTGTTAAGTCACTTTTTTGGGGGAAAGTACTTTTTGTTTTTAAATACAGATTTTGAGATATTTTTTCTGATGTCTTTAAACCACTTAAAGTAGAGGATTCGCGAAAGTAGAAAATTTATCAGTTCAGTTAGTCATCCTCACTTTGAGGGACTGCCTATAATAGTCCTTGGAGCTATGTATGGATCTGCTGAATGGCAGTAAACCCTGACCCTTTGGTTGAGTTTTCTACTCATTATATTAATGTACAATAATAGTGGTGTAAATTTGTAGTAAAGTGATATGGAGCTACTGAATATTACTGCCACTGAGTTGGATCACATTGTCATGACCTAAACAAGCACAGAGAGCTACTGCACAGCTGTTGGGGGGAAGAGAGAGAGAAACAAGCTTGCATTTGTGTGTGGCCCATGTAATCAGGGTATGAGTAAAATGCTTTGCTTGTGCTGATCAGGTTTGCTGTCAAAATAACAGCGAGGGTAATGGCATGTGTCGTTATTTCGCGTAAATGGTACAGCAACCTCGAGAGAGGCAGATGCGCAGTTAAATCGGATAGTGAAAAGTTGCTGTATGAGTTATGTACTCCACTGTCTGCTTCACCATTGGAATGCATTGAGCGATGTGATGCTGTATTTCTGTAGCAGATACGAACTAAGACATCTTATTTCAAGTCTTAAATACCTTTTAATGATGTAATAGGTTGATTGGCAGCAATTAACACTTATTTGGCACTGAAAATTTACTATTACAAGTGTGGAGTCTTATTCAGGTATTAATCAAATTTATTAATTACTTTTCCTTTTTCTCTCTCAAACCAATCTTTCTCATTATTTCTCTTTCTGTACCTAATTTGACATTGATTCACCCATTCTAATTCATCATCATGGGCAGTCCCTTGAAATTGAGGAAGACTTGCTTCCACTCAAATGAGTTCTCAGGTGGCTGTACAGTCCAATGTGGGAATTACAGTCTCTAACAGGTGCAGTAAACAGTGGCTGAAGGAAAGGGTGGGTGGGGAGCCTGGTTTGCCGCACGCTTCTTCCGCTATCTGTGCTTGATTTCTGCATGCTCTTCCTCCACTTCAGGCGGTCTTGGGCCAGGGATTCTCAGCTGCCCGTGGGGATGTTACACTTTATTAAGGAGGCTTTGAGGGTGTGCTTGAAGTGGTTCCTCTGCCCACCTGGGCCTCACTTGCCGTGTAGCAGTTTCAAGTAGAGCACTTGCTTAGGGAGTCTACTATCGGCAAGAGCGGGCATGGATGACGAGGTCCAACACTGCCAGCACAGCCTTTAGCCGCCTGAGGAAGAGTGTTTAAAGACCAGGACCTCCAATCTGGCACCAAGTATGGTCTACAGGGCAGTAGTGATACCTGTCCTTTAAGGCTCAGAGACGTGGATTATATACAACAGACACCTCAAAGCGCTGGAGAAGTACCACCAGAGCTGCCTCCGCAACTTCAAAATCGTTCAATCTGGTTAAGGAGATACACAGTTGGCTTTCCTTGTTCACTCAGGTCCCTTGCAGTGAACAGGCTTCTCTTGCAGTGACATAATTAGCTCGCACTTTCAGCAGCGCAAAACATTTTAAAGCCTAAATAGAAACATAGAAATTTACAGCGCAGAAGGAGGTCATTCTGGTCCATTGTGTCTGCGCCAGCCCACAAAGAGCCACATGGCCCTTGGTCAGCAGCCTTAAAGGTTACATATAAACCTATGAACAATGACGGAAAGGCAAAGAGCACCCAGCCCAACCAATCTGCCTCACCACAACTGCCACACCCCTTATACTAAAACATTCTACACTCCATCACAACCGGAGCCAAGTGATCTCCTGGGAGAGGCAAAAACCTAGGCCAATTTAGGGAGAAATAAATCTGGGAAAAATTATCTCTGACCCATCCAGGCAATCGAAACTAGTCCAGGAGATCACCCTGGCCGTATTCGATTCCCTACAGTAGTTACCATTATATCTGCTTCGTCCAACAAAAGATCATCCAGTCTAATCCCAATTACCAGCTCTAGGTCCGTAACCCTACAGGTTACTGCACTTTAAGTGCCCATCCAACCATCTCTTAAAAGTGGTGAAGGTTTCTGCATCCACCACTCTTCCAGGCAGCGAGTTCCAGATCCCCACAACCCTCTGTGTAAAGAAGCCTCCCCCCACCTCAAATCCCCTCTAAATCTTCCACCAACCACCTTAAAACTATGCCCATTTGTAATAGACCCCTCATCAATGGATATAGACCCTTACTATCCACTATGTCCAGGCACCTCAATATTTTGTATACCTCAATGAGGTCTCTCAACCTCCTCCGTTCCAATGAGAACAAACCCAGCCTATTCAATCTGTCCTCATAACTAAGATTCTCCATTCCAGGCAGCATCCTAGTAAATCTCCTCTGCACTTTCTCTAGTGCAATCACGTCCTTCCTATAACATGGCGACCAGAACTGCATGCAGTACTCCAGTTATGGCCTAACCAAAGTATTATACAATTTAAGCATAACCTCCCTTCTCTTACATTCTATGCCTTGGCCAATAAAGGCAAGCATTCCGTATGCCTTCTTAACCACCTTATCCACCTGGCCTGCTACTTTCAGGGATCTGTGGACAAGCACTCCAAGGTCCCTTTGTTCATCTACACTTTTAAGTGGTCTACCGCTTAATGTGTATACCTTTTCCTTATTAACCCTCCCAAAGTGCATCACCTCACACTTCTCTGAATTAAATTCCATTTGCCACTGCTCTGTGCCTGCAGCCCATGACTTTCCTCTTCATTATCAACCACACAGCCAATTTTAGTGTCGTTCACAAACTTCTTTATCATACTCCCTATATTCAAATCTAAATAATTGATATATACTACAAAAAGCAAGGGTCCCAGTACTGAGTCCTGCAGAACCCCACTGGAAACATCCAGTCACAAAAACATCCATCAAGCATCACCCTTTGCTTCCTACCTCCAAGCCAATTTTGGATCGAACTTGACACTTTACCCTGTATCCCATGGGCTTCAACCTTCATGACCAGTCTACCATGTGGGATCTTATTAAAAGCTTTGCTAAAGTCCATACATACTACATCGTATGCACTATCCTCATCAACCCTCTTGGTTACCTCCTCAAAAAAATCAATCGGGTTAGTCAGACACGATCTTCACTTCACAAATCCTTGCTGACTGTCCCTAATTAATCCTTGCCTTTTCAAATGCAGATTTATCCTGTCTTTCAGGATTTTTTCCAATAATTTTCCCACCACTGAGGTTAGACTGACAGGCCTGTAAATACTAGGCCTATCCCTTTCTCCCTTCTTAAACAAGGGTACTACATTAGCAGTCCTCCAATCCTCCGGCACCATGCCCAGATCCAAAGAGGACTGGAAAATGATGACCAAGGCCTCTGCTATTTCCTCTTTTACTTCGCTCAACAGTCTGGGATACATTTCATCTGGGCCTGCGATCTTATCTACTTTCAAGGCTGCCAAACCCCTTAATACTTCCTATCTCACTATATTTATTTCACCCAGAATATCACACTCCTCCTTGATTGCAGTATTTGCATTGCCCCTTTGTGAAAACAGATGCAAAATATTCATTAAGAATCCTCCTAACAACTTCCGCCTCCACACAAAGATTACCCTCAAGGTCTCTAATAGGCCCTGCCCTTTCTTTAGTTACCCTCTTACTCTTAATATATTTTTTGAACATCTTGGGGTTTTCCTTAAATTTACTGGCCAAGAATCTCTCATGCTCTCTCAGCATTCCTAATATCCTTTTTAATTTTGTCTCTTAACTTTCTATATTCTTCTAAAGATTCTATAGTATTTAGCCATTGATATATGACATGAGCGTCCCTTTTTTTCTTAATCCAGGCGGCTCTAGAATAATTTTTCCCAGCCTTTTTCTTTAAGGGCACATGTTTGGCCTGAGCCTTCCGGATCTCCTCCTTAAATGCCTCCCACAGTTCCGACACTGATTTACCCACAAGTAGCTGTTTCCAGTCCACCATGGCCAAATCACTCTTTAACTTAGCAAAATTAGCTCTTCCCCAATTTGGAACTTTTATTCCAGGCCTATTCTTGTCCTTATCCATAATCAACTTGAATCTGACTGAATTATGGCCACTGGCACCCAAGTGCTCTCCCACTAATACCCCTTCAACCTGCCCAGCTTCATTCCTCAAAGCTTAAATCCAAGACCGCCCGCTCTCGTGTTGGGCTTGCTACATACTGACTAAAAAAGTTCTCTTGAATACATTTCAAGACTTACGCACCCTCTATACCCTACACACTAAATTTGTCACAATCAATATTTGGCTAGTTAAAATCCCCTACAATTACTATGGTTTTTGGACTTCACAGCAATTTGCCTACATATTTGTTCCTCGATCTCCCTCCTACTGTTTGGGGGTCTATAATACATGCCCAACAGTGTGATCACCCCTTTTTTATTTTTCAATTCGACCCATATGACCTCATTTGATGATCCTTCTAACATACCATCCCTCCTCACCGCTGTAATATTTTCTTTAATCAGTACCGCAATCCCCCCCTCCCTTTTTACTCCCCTCTCTTTCTTGTCTAAAAATCCTGTAGCCAGGAATATTGATCTGTACAACCTGCCCCTCTTTCAGCCATGTTTCTGTAATGGCTATAATGTCATACTCCCAAGTGTCTACCTGTGTTCTTAGCTCATCCACCTTATTCGCTATACTCCTTGCATTAAAGTGTATACTATTCAGCACAAGAAGACCTCCTTGCTTACTACATACTAAACCCTGTTTCCTCTGTCTTACAGATTCGCTTTCTAGATTCTTGCTATCCAATTTCAGCTTTACTTCCCTTTTGAATTCATTCTCAGGTTCCCATCACCCTGCCAAGCTAGTTTAAGCTTTTTCCAACAGCACTAGCAAAACTCCCTTTGGGGATATTGGTCCCGGCGCTGTTGAGGTGCAACCCGTCCGGTTTGTACAGGTCCCATTTCCCTCAGAAGCGGTCCCAATGCCTCGAATTTAAAGCCCTCCCTCCTACACCAACTTTCCAGCCATGTGTTCATCCTCTCTATCCTTCTATTCTTAAACTCACTAGCACGTGGCACCGGTAGTAACTCAGAGATTACTACCTTTGAGATCCGATGCTTTAATTTTCTTCCTAGCTCCCTGAATTCTTCCTGTAGGAGCTGATCCATTATTTTACCTATGTCGTTGGTCAAGTTATGGACTACGACCTCTAGCTGTTTACCCTCTCACCCCCCCAGGATGCCCTGTGTCCGCTCTGTGACATCCTTGACCCTGTCACCAGGGAGACACAAAACCATTCGGGAGTCATGTCTACGGCTGCAGAATTGCCTGTCTGTTCCCCTAACTATAGAATCCCCTATCACGAGGGCTCTTTTGTTCTTCGCCCCTCCCTCTGTACAGCTGAGCCACCCATGGTGCCTTGGAATTGGCTCTGGCTGTACTTCCCAGAGGCACCATCGTCCTTATCGATACTCAGAAGTGAATATTGGTTTGAAAGTGAGATGGACTCACGGGGGGACTCCTGCACTACCTGCCTAGCATTCTTACTGTGGCTGGTGGTCACCCACTTCCCCTCTACCTGCACGCCTTTAAGTTGTGGGGTGACCACCTCCTGAAACGTGCTATCTACGTAGCTCTCAGCCTCGTGGATGCACCGTATTGACTCCACCCGCTGCTCCAGCTCCGAAACGTGAAGCTCGGGCAATTGAAGCTGGAGACACCTACTGCACACATGGTTGTCTAGGCTGCGCGAAGCATCCAGACTTCCCACATGCCACAGGATGTACACTCCACGGGACTGAGCTACACTGCCATCCTTCTAGTTAGCCTTATCTAGTTTAAAATCTACTTAAAAAAAAATAGAGAAAAGCGAGCTACTTACTAACTCACCTCACCGACCTCAGTGGCCTCCCGAACTTACCGACCTCTGTGGCCTCCCGACCTCTCGGCCTCCGAGCTCCCAACCTAAAAGAAAGAGAAAAGAGGGCTACTTACCAACTCACCTCACCGACCTCCGAAGCCTCCGAACTCCAGACTCGCCGACCTCCCGACTCGCCGACCTCAGGGCCTTACCGATTCACCGACCTCCCGACCCACCGACCTCGGGGCCTTACCGACTCGCCGACCTCTCGACTCACCGACCTCAGGGCCTTACCGATTCACAGACCTCCTGACCCGCCGACCTCGGGGCCTTACCGACTCGCCGACCTCTCGACCCGCCGACCTCAGGCCCTTACTGACTCACCGACCTCCCGACTCACGGACCTTCCGACTCGTCAGAATCGAAATCCTCACCGACCTTCAGGCCTCCTGCTCCCGAGATCTCCTGACCTCTCGACATCTCGGAACTCCCGAACTCACAAACTCACGGCCTCCTAGAGTCATATAAATGTACATGGGAAAGCCTAAATAACAGCCAGTTATGTTTGAAAACTTCAGATTAAGCTGTTTACCTTTTGATTTAAACTATTATTTCTTCCGGAAATTTTGTGGGAAATTGCACTCCACTTCCATTGAGGGGTGGTAAGACCAATTCTGCGGCGGGAGCAGGACTTCTACGCTGGGGGCTAAAATTCCCTGCTCCAGAAGGTTACCGCTCCCAAGATGGGAGCCTGTGCAGGGAGGCAGAGGGAAGTTGAGGGGAGACGGGTGCGGGGGATGGAGGGGAGAGTGGTGGAGGTGGAGGGCGGGGGACAGGAGGGGCCACATTGCAGCGGAGGTCTGGGGGGGCGGGCCTGGGGGCTCTGTGCCTCGGTGCGGGGAGTGTTCAGAGTGGGGTGGACGGGTTGACTGCGCAGATGGCGATTGGTGGATGTGGTGTGGTTGGCGTCGCGGGGGCATGGCTCCGGGGTGGCCGGGGCTGGGGGCTCAACATCCGGGGGTGTTCGGCATTTGGGAAGGATTCTGATGGGACGGGGCGGGTTGGGTGCGGGGGGAATGTTCCCGGTGTTGGGTGGGTCCGGAGCCGGGGGTAGGGCATGCTCTTGGGATGAGGGTGGGCTGTTTGGGGCTGGGATTGGGAGAGACTTCTTCACTCGGGGAGTTGTTGGCCTGTGGGGTTCCCTGCCGCGGAGAGTTGTTGATGCCAGTTCATTGGATGTGTTCGGGAGGGAGTTGGATGTGGTCCTTGCGGTTGGGGGGTGTGAGGGGGAGGTGCTGGGGTGGGTGATCAGCCATGATCTTGTTGAATGGCGGTGCAGGCTCGAAGGGCCAAATGGCCTACTCCTGCACCTAGTTTCTATGTTTCTATGTTTCCAGCTATCTACAACTTCAGTTGTTAAATCTTGTGTTTGTGTGCATATGGTGTATGTATCCTCCGAGTCTCAATGTATAGCTTGTATTCTTAGGTCGACAGTACGGGACTATAAGACACATATGTGTGAATCAATCATTGCTCCTAATTGACTAGAAGAATGGATTGGTGAGATATTGAACTCCGGCTCAGTCTGCCAGGTCCTTGATTTAATTGACATGTACACTAAGAATGTGATTTGGATAGTTTTGCAGTTTGGCCCAAAAAATAAAAATAAACTAACAGGAGGAATGTTAACCTAAAAAGTGGGTGGGTTGTGGATGTAGTTAAAATGTAAAAAATGGTATTCCCGACCTGAATCCAACTCCAACCCACCCACTTCCGGTTTTGACTGGGGCGGGCAGCCAACACGCTTCCAGGAGGTGGAATGTCAATTTAAATATGGAAGCCTCTTTTTTACCTTCATTTTGTTTTTAACTGCGTATGTGCGGGTTTAGCACTATTTGTAAAACCCGGCAATTACAGCAAGGTGGGGGATTGCTGGATCTAGGAGGTAAGTGCCTTTTTCCCTATCTTCTGAATCCAGGGTCCCTATCTAACCCAGCCAGTCACGAATCTCTGATTTTCTCTTCACCGCCCTGATCTTCTCAACACTCCCCCCACCCCCTCCAAATCCTTTAAACTGTATGGTCCCCAATCTCTGGATGACCCCCTACTGCCATCCTTTTAAAGGCCAGGCTTGACCCCCGATCTCTCCCTCCTCTGTGCGGCCTAGTGCCACAAGCCTACCTGCCAGTAGCTAGCCAGCCTCTCAATCTGTTGGCTGTGGGTGGGAAACTGAGGCCACGCATGCAAATCAGGGCCTGTGGGAAACCTGGGTTTTTCAACTGCCACCAACCCACCCTCCTTAAAATCCAGATTGATACAGATTTAGAGTGATAGTTACTCACTACAAAAGATCTTGCATATATTTTAGCCAGAAAGTGAAAGTAGATTTTTTTTGTATTCAATAATGTACTGAAATATAATTGTTCGGATCATTGGCAAGGACTTTATTTTGGCATTTGCAAGTAACATTTGCTTGCAATACTGATTAGCAAAATGCAAGTGAATTTTGTCTGATTTTACTGACCAGCTAGTATTCCAATCAAGCCTCATGAATGCAACATTTTGTAAATTAATCTAAAACAGCAAATCTGATCCCTACCACAGTTACAGACTGGTTTAGTGGTGGAGTTCATAATAAAGTTGCAGTATACTGCTTGCTTTTATTAATGCCTCTTGTTATGAAGTTTAAATGTAATTTACAATATTATCAACTTGTGTATTAAAACATAAATTGTTTCATTAATGATTAATAAAGTAATATAGAATTTATTGATTTCTTTCCATCAATTGTTTTCAGAACCCCCTTGTGTAAGCTTAAATCTGATCCAATGGAATAAAAACTGCCTTAATAAACCTTGTTTTCACACTTGTAGTCTATTATTGATAAACATTCTTGCACTGCACTCTCAATTTTGTCAATCAATTTTTGTTGCACTGGGAATGAGCAGCTTCAGTGATTGTTGATGAAAAACATATTGCTTCCGTGGGTTGGTGAACGGAGAAAATACAAGGTCACAAAGTTGAAAAGTTTAATGAAAACCTTTTATTCCTTTAAATTGTTTTTGTATCCCCATTTGTCTTCATAATAGTTGCAACTTGACAGAACAACATTTTGAACTAATACTGGAAATATTGTGACTGTAGGAATCAAATACTTAGCTACACCAAGTCCTGAAGATGGAGCACATGTCTAGGGAAATATTCAATGTCTTGGAAACTTTAACCCTTTTTTCAGTATGGAAAGAGGATTTCAACATCAAAATAAGTGACTGTCAAGTGCGCTTGGTATACTGTCAGTGGTATTTTGTTCTTTGGGTTATGACACTTCCATCATCAGAACTGTGTAGGAGATTGGTTTTTCAGATGTATAACTGCAGCAGATTGGCAGGGCAGAAGGTTGTTGTAAATGCAGCATGTGGGAGTTGGTGGAGACCAACGAGATCCCGAGCAAATACATCTGCTGTAAGTGCCTGCAGCTCAAGAAACTTCGGCTCAGTGTTGCTAAGCTGGAGTCCGAGCTACAGACATTGCGATGCATCAGGGAGGGGGGAGAGTTACCTGGAGACTTTGTTCCAGGAGGCAGTCACACCCCTTAGGTTAAATAATACTTTAGAGTTGGTCAAGGACAGGAGGGTGTGATTGCAAGTCAGGAAGATATGGAGACCCAGGATATAGTGATGGAGGCGCCTCAGCCCTTGACCTTGTCCAACAGGTACAAGGTACTTGCTACCTGTATGGATGAGAACAAGGTCTGCAGGGAGAATGAGCAAACTGACCGTGGTACAAGAGGCCATTAAAGTGGGGGTTGTAAAATGGAATGTGGTAGTGGTAGGGGACAGTATAGTTCAGGATAGATACTGTTCTTTGCAGCCACAACACGAAGTACTGAAGGCTGTGTTGCCTGCTCGGTGCCGGGGTTAAGGATATCTTCTCATGGCTGGAGGTGAACTTGGAGTGGGAGGGGGAGGATCCAGTTGTCGTAGTCCATGTAGGTATTAATGATATAGGTAAAACTAAGAACTAAGAGGTTCTGCTGAGGGAGTTTGGGGAGCTAGGGTCTAAATTAATAAGCAGAACCTCAAAGGTAATAATCTCTGGATTGTTACCGGAGCCATGTGCAAATTGGCATAGGGACAAACAGATTGAGGTTTAAATATGTGGCTCAAAGAGTGATGTGGGAAGAAGGTGTTTCAATTCATGGGGCCAATCCTACGGAAAGAGGGAACTGTTACTTTGGGACGGGCTCCACTTAAACCGGGCTTGGACCAGTGTCCTGACGAATTGAAAAACACAGGCTGTAGATAGGGCTTTAAATTAAAAAGGTGGGGGGAAGGAGCAGATGAGGGGAAATTTAGTAATCAAAAGAGAAAAGTCAAGGAAATAGAACAGTGCAGTGAACGGGGTAAAAATAAGCAGTGTGGGACAGGAAGGGACAGGGTTTAAAGGTAATAGTGCAATAAGGTCAAAGCAGGGAATACTGTTTAAAATGTTCAAATTAAACTCCCTTTATCTGAATGCACGAGGTATCTGTAACAAGATAGATGGATTAGTGGCACAGATAGAGATAAATGACTTTGATATAATAGCCATTTCAGAGACATGGTTGCAAAGTGACCAAGATTTGGAAATTAAATATTCTAGGGTGCTTGACATTACAAAAAGATAGGCAAGAGGTGGAGTAGCCCTGATAATTAAGGATGACTTGAGGATTGCAGCGAGAAAGGATCTTGGCTTGGAAGATCAGGAAGTAGAATCAGCATGGGTGGCGATAAGGGGAAGAAAACAGTGATGGAAGTAGTTTATATGCCCCCTAACAGTAGCTATACCATAGGACAGAGTATTAATCAAGCCATAATAGGAGCTTGTAACAAAAGTAATGAAATAATTATGGGGGACTTTAATCTTCATATAGATTAGGCAAATCAAATTGGCAAGAGTAGTTTGGAGGACGAGTTCATAGAATGCATTTGAGACCGTTTCCTAGAACAATATGTCATGGAACCAACCAGGGAACAGGCTATTTTAGATCTAGTTTTGTGTAATGAGACAAGGTTAATTAGTAAACTTATAGTAAAGGATCCTCTAGGGAAGAGTGATCATATGATAGAATTTCATATTAAATTTGAGAATGACATTCTTAAAAACTAGAGTCTTAAACTTAAATAAAGCCACTTATTTAGGTATGAGGGGCAAGTTGGCTAAGGAAGATTGGGAAACTAGATTAAGAGGTATGATGGTAGATAAGCAGTAGAAAACATTTAAATAAATATTCCAATATTCTCAATGAATATACATTCCATTGAGAGATAAAAAAAATCCACAGGAAAAGTGATCCAATCGTGGCTAACTAAAGAAGTTAAGGATAGTATTGGATTAAAAGAGGCTTATAATGTTGTAAAGAATAGCCGTAAGCCTGATTGGGAAAGCTTTCGAAACTAGCAAAGGATGATCAAACAATGGATTAAAAGGGAGAAAATAGAATGAGAGGAAATTAGCAAGAAATACAAGAACAGGTTTTAAGTGCTTCTATGTCAAAAGAAAGAGAGCAGCAAAAGCAGGCTGAGACAGGATAACTTGTATTGGGGAACAAGGAAATGGAAGTGACCTTAAATAATTATTTTGAATCTGTCTTCCCAGTAGAAGACACAAAATGTACTCCAAAAATAGTGGGGAACCAAGAGGCTAATGAGAGTGAGAAATTTTAAGTAATTAAAATCAATAGAGAAAAAGTACTTGGGAAACTAATGGGACTAAAAGCCAACAAATCCCCTGGACCTGATGGACGAAATCCTGGGGTTCTAAACAAGGTGGCTGCAGAGATAATGGATGCATTGGTTGTGATCTTCCAAAATTCCCTAGATTCTAGAATTGGAAAGTAGCTAATGTAACACCGCTATTCAAGAAAGGAGGGTGCAAGAAAACGGGGAACTACAGACCAGTTAGCCTGACATCAGTTATTGAGAAAATGCTGGAATCCATTATTAAGGAAGTGGTAACAGAAAATCATAATATGATTAGGCAAAATCAACATGGTTTTATGAAAGGGAAATCATGTTTGACAAATTTATTAGAGTTTTTTGAGGATATAACAAATGGTATATCCTCACTAAGGAAGACACGAATAACCTCCCGAAAATACTAGAGGACCAAGGGTCTAGCGAGAAGGGGGAACTGAGGGAAATCCTTATTAGTCAGGAAATGGTGTTAGGGACATTGAAAGGACTGAAGGCCCATAAATCCCCAGGGCCTGATAGTTTGCATCCCAGAGTACTTAAGGAAGTGGCCCTAGAAATAGTAGATGCATTGGTGATCATTTTCCAACATTCCATGGACTCTGGGTCAGTTCCTATGGATTGGAGGGTAGCTAATGTAACCCCACTTTTTACAAAAGGAGGGAGAGAGAAAACAGGGAATTATAGACCGGTTAGCCTGACATCGGTGGTGGGGAAATGCTGGAATTATTTATTAAAGATGTAAAAGCAGCGCATTTGGAAAGCAGTGACAGGATCGGTCCAAGTCAGCATGGATTTATGAAAGGGAAATCATGCTTGACAAATCTTCTAGATATTTTTGAGGATGTAACTAGCAGAGTGGATAAGGGAGAACCAGTAGATGTGGTGTATTTAGACTTTCAAAAGGCTTTTGACAAGGTCCCACACAAGAGATTAGTGTGCAAAATTAAAGCACATGGTATTGGGGGTAATGTATTGACATGGTTAGAGAACTGGTTGGCAGACAGGAAGCAAAGAGTAGGAATAAACGGGTCCTTTTCATAATGGCAGGCAGTGACTAGTGGGGTGCCGCAGGGTTCAGTGCTGGGACCCCAGCTATTTACAATATACATTAATGATTTAGACGAAGGAATAGAATGTAAGATCTCCAAATTTTCAGATGACACTAAGCTGGGTGGCAGTGCGAGCTGCGAGGAGGATGATTGGAGCCTGCAGAGGGACTTGGACAGGTTAGGTGAATGGGCAAATGCATGGCAGATGCAGTATAATGTGGATAAGTGTGAGGTTATCCACTTTGGTGGCAAAAACAGGAAGGCAGATTATTATCTGAATGGTGACAGATTAGTAAAAGGGGAGGTGCAACAAGACCTGAGTGTCATGGTACATCAGTCATTGACGGTAGGCATGCAGGTACAGCAGGCAGTAAAGAAAGCAAATGGCATGCTGGCCTTCATAGCGAAGGGATTTGAGTATAGGAGCAGGGACATTTTACTGCAGTTGTACAGGGCCTTGGTGAGACCACACCTTGAGTATTGTGTGCAGTTTTGGTCTCCTAATCTGAGGAAGGATATTCTTGCTTTTGAAGGAGTGCAGCGAAGGTTCACCAGACTGATGCCCAAGATGGCAGGACCGACATATGAAGAAAGACTGGATCGATTAGGCTTATATTCACTGGAATGTGGAAGGATGAGAGGGGATCTCATAGAAACATCTAAAATTCTGATGGGATTGGACAGGTTAGATGTAGGAAGAATGTTCCCGATATTGCGAAAGTCCAGAACCAGGGGTCACAGTCTAAGGATAAGGGGTAAGCCATTTAGGACTGAGATGAGGAGAAACTTCTTCACTCGGAGAATTGTGAACCTGTGGAATTCTCTACCGCAGAAAGTTGTTGGGGCCAGTTCATTAGATATATTCAAAAGGGAGTTAGATGTGGCCTTTACGGCTAAAAGGATCAAAGGGTATGGAGAGAAAGCAGGAATGGGGTATTGAAGTTGCATGATCAGCCATGATCATATTGAATGGTGGTGCAGGCTCGAAGGACCGAATGGCCTACTCCTGCACCTACTTTCCATGTTTCTATGGTAGATTAAGGGGAACCAGTGGATATACTGTAGTATATTTGGATTTCCAAATTGCATTCGATAAGGTGCCACATAAAAGGTTCTTACACAAGGTAAGGGCTCATGGGATTAGTGGTAATGTAATAGCGTGGATAGAGGATTGGTTAATGGACAGAAAGCAAAATGTTGGGATAAATGGGTCATTTTCAAATTGGCAGGCTGTGGGGTGCCGCTAGGGTCAGTGTTTGGGCCTTAGCTATTTACAATCCATATTAGTGACTTTGATGAAGAGACAGAGTGTAATGTATCCAAATTTGCTGATGATATAAAGCTAGGTGGGAAAGTAAGTTGTGAGGAGGATATAAAGAACCTGCAAAAGGTGAAAGACAGGTTAAGTGAGTGGGCAATAAGGTGGCAGATGGAGTGTAATGTGGGGAAATGTGTGGTTATTCACTTTGGTCAGAAGAATAGAAACACAGAATCTTTTTTAAATGGTGAGAAACTATTAAATGTTGGTGTTCAGAGAGATTTAGGTGTCCTCGTACAGAAAACAATTAGGAAGGCAAATGGCATTTGGCCTTTATTACTGAGGGGTTAGAGTATAAGAATAAGGAAGTCTTGCTACAATTGTACAGGGCTTTGGTGTGACACACCTGGAGTACTGTGTATTGTTTTGGTCTTCTTATCTAAGGAAGGATATACTTGCCTTAGAGGTGGTTCAACAAAGGTTCACTGGATTGAGCACCGTGGTGGCCCCAATCTGCGAGAGAACATCAGCGGCAGGTCGGGACCATAAAAGGAGCGGTGAGTGGTGGCCATAGGTAGTGTGGTGGGCCCGACCTGCGAGAGACTATCAGCGACAGGTCGGGGCCATAAAAGGAGCAGTGAGCGGCAGCCAGGGGCAGTGTGGCAGTGTGCCACTACAAGGTACAGCGCGCGCTGGTGCAGGAGGGCAACGGCAGTGAAGAGGGACGTCATCAAGGTCTAGGTCGGTGATTGGAGCATGGGCAGGTACAGCAGGAGCGGCGAGTTCAGGGCGAAGGAGCGGCGAGAGATTGTAGAGGGACGTGATCGGGGTGCAGGAGAGGCTCCAGTTCAAGGCCAGAAGAGGCGTGGACCCAGGGGCAGCATGGGCCAGCCCACACTGCAATATGTTTGCGCACTAGGTCCGTGCAGCAGAGCTGGTCTCTAGTCGTCTTGGTTAATCCTTGCCACTGGACCAAGACCTACCTCTGTCAAGCCCGTGTGGTGGCTGCTGTGCAACGGCCACCACACGTTAAAAAAATCCACGCACAGGCATCTTCCACCCTATACTATGTAGTTCAGGATCTGGAATATTAGGTCCTTCACTGAAACACCTGTGAACTCATCCTTTTTTGGCATGGAAGCAAGTCATCCTGGTTTCGAGGGACTGCCTATAATGATGATGGATTGATTCCTGGGATGAGAGGGTTGTTCTATGAGGAGAGATTGAGTAGATTAGGCCGACACTCTTTGGAATTTAGAAGAATGAGAGGAGATCTCATTGAAACGTAAGATTCTGAGGGGGATTGACAGGATAGATGCTAAAAGATGGTTTACCATGGCTGGAGAGTCCACAACAAGGGGGCATAGTCTCAGGATAAGGGGTTGGACTTTTAAGACTGAGACGAGGAGGAACTTCTTCACTCAGGGTTGTGAATCTTTGGAATTCTCTGCCCCAAAGGGCCGTGGATGCTCCATCATTGAGTACATTCAAACTTGAGATAGATAGATAGATATTTGGACTCTAGGAGAATCAAGGGATTACGGGGATAGGGCAGGAAGTGGTGTTGAGGTCATAGATCACCCATGAGCTTATTGAATGGTGGAGCAGGCTTGAAGGGGCCATATGGCCTAAAACTGCTCCCAATTCTTATGTTCTTATTGCAAGTTCATCATCTGAAGAGCATTTATTACTTTATTTGAACTCTGCTTCACATGCTTTTATGTAAAGTATTTGCATGCAGTAATTCTGTATTAAGGGCCCTTATTGCTGAGATTGCAAGCAATATCAAAAGGATGCAATTTAAAAGGAATATTCATCCACCTTATTCGTAATAAGTTGGACGAATTAACTGCACAGATAGCAGTTAATGGATATGATGTAATTGGCATCACGGAGACATGGTTCCAGGCTGACCAAGGCTGGGAACTCAACATCCAGGGGTATTCAACATTCAGGCAGGATAGACAGAAAGGAAAAGGAGGTGTGGTAGCGTTGCTGGTTAAAGAGGAAATTAATGCTATAGTAAGGAAGGACATTACCTTGGATGATGTGGAATCAGTATGGGTGGAGCTACGGAATACCAAAGGGCAGTAAACGCTTGTGGGAGTTGTGTACAGATCACCAAACAGTAGTAGTGAGGTTGGGGACAGCGTCAAACAAGAAATTAGGGATGCGTGCAATAAAGATACAGCAGTTATCATGGGCAACTTTAATCTACATATTGATTGGGCTAACCAAACTGGTAGCAATGTGGTGGAGGAGGATTTCCAGGAGTGTATTAGGGATGGTTTTCTAGACCAATATTTCGAGGAACCAACTAGAGGGCTGGCCATCCTAGATTGGATGATGTGTAATGAGAAAGGACTAATTAGCAATCTTGTTGTGTGAGGCCCCTTGGGGAAGAGTGACCATAATATGGTAGTATTCCTTATTAAGATGGAGAGTGACACAGTTAATTCAGAGACTAGGGTCCTAAACTTAAGGAAAGGTAACTTCGATAGTATGAGGTGTGAATTGGCTAGAATAGACTGGCGAGTGATACTTAAAGGGTTGACGGTGGATAGGCAATGGCAAACATTCAAAGATCACATGGATGAACTTCAACAATTGTACGTCCCTGTCTAGAGTAAAAATAAAACGGGGAAGGGGCTCAACCGTGGCTAACAAGGGAAATTAAGGCTGGTGTTAAATCCAAGGAAGAGGCATACAAAATGGCCAAAAAAAGCAGCAAACCTGAGGACTGGGAGAATTTTATAATACAGCAGAGGAGGACAAAGGGTTTAATTAGGAGGGGGAAAATAGAGTATGAGAGGAAGCTTGCTGGGAATATAAAAACTGACTGCAAAAGCCTCTATTGATACGTGAAGAGAAAAAGATTAGTGAAGACAAACGTAGGTCCCTTGCAGTCAGATTCAGGTGAATTTATAATGGGGAACAAAGAAATGGCGGACCAGTTAAACAAATACTTTGGTTCTGTCTTCACGAAGGAAGACACAAATAAACTTCCGGAAATACTAGGGGACCAAGGATCGACTGAGAAGCAGGAACTGAAGGAAATCCTTATTAGGCGGGAAATTGTGTTAGGGAAATTGATGGGATTGAAGGCCGATAAATCCACGGGGCCTGATAGTCTGCATCCCAGAATACTTAAGGAAGTAGCCCTAGAAATAGTGGATGCATTGGTGATCATTTTCCAACAGTCTATCAACTCTGGATCAGTTCCTATGGACTGGACGGTAGCTAAGGTAACACCACTTTTTAAAAAAGGAGGGAGAGAGAAAACGGGTAAATATAGATAGGTTAGCCTGACATCAGTAGTGGGGAAAATGTTGGAATAAATTATTAAAGGTGAAATAGCAGCGCATTTAAAAAGCAGTGATGGGATTAGCCCAAGTCAGCATGGATTTATGAAAGGGAAATCATGCTTGACAAATCTTCTAGAATTTTTTGAGGATGTAACTAGTAGAGTGGACAAGGGAGAACCAGTGGATGTGGTGTATTTGGACTTTCAAAAGGCTTTTGACAAGGTCCCACACAAGAGATTGGTGTGCAAAATTAAAGCACATGGTATTGGGGGTAATGTACTGACATGGATCGAGAACTGATTGGCAGACAGGAAGCAGAGAGTCGGGATAAACGGGTCCTTTTCAGAATGGCAGGCCATGACTATGGGGTGCCGCAGGGCTCAGTGCTAGGACCCCAGCTATTTACAATATATATTAATGATTTAGATGAAGGAATTGAGTGTAATATCTCCAAGTTTGCAGATGATACTAAGCTGGGTGTTGGTGTGAGCTGTGAGGAGAATGCTAAGAGGCTGCAGGGTGACTTGGACAGGTTAGGTGAGTGGGCAAATACCTGGCAGATGCAGTATAATGTGGATATATGTGAGGTTATCCACTTTGGTGGCAAAAGCACAAAGGCAGAATATTATCTGAATGGCGACAGATTAGGAAAAGAGGAGGTGCAACGAGACCTGGGTGTCATGGTACATCAGTTATTCAAAGTTGACATGTAGGTACAGCAGGCGATCAAGAAGGCAAATGGTATGTTGGCCTTCATAGCTAGACGATTTGAGTATAGGAGTAGGGAGGTTTTACTGCAGTTGTACAGGGCCTTAGTGAGGCCTCACCTGGAATATTGTGTTCACTTTTGGTCTCCTAACCTGAGGAAGGACGTTCTTGCTATTGAGGGAGTGCAGCGAAGGTTCACCAGACTGATTCCCGGGATGGCAGGACTGACATATGAGGAAAGATTGGATCGACTGAGCCTGTATTCACTGGAGTTTAGAAGGATGAGAGAGGATCTCATAGAAACATAAAATTCTGACATGACTGGGCAGGTTAGATGCAGGGAGAATGTTCCCAATGTTGGGGAAGTCCAGAACCAGGGGACATAGTCTAAGGATAAGGGATAAGCCATTTAGGACTGAGATGAGGAGAAACTTCTTCACTCAGAGAGTTGTTAACCTGTGGAATTCTCTACCGCAGAGAGTTGTTGCTGCCAGTTCATTGGATATATTCAAGAGGGAGTTAGATATGGCCCTTACGGCTAAAGGGATCAAGGGGTATGGAGAGAAAGCAGGAAAGGGATACTGAGGGAATGATCAGCCATGATCTTACTGAATGGTGGTGCAGGCTTGAAGGGCCGAATGGCCTACTCCTGCACCTATTTTCTATGTTTCTATGAATGCCTTGATGTTGTTCAAGCAGCAGTGACCGATTGAACATACAAATCTCTAGTTTTGTTCTCTTACCTTTTAACAGCCAATTCTTTGCTAATTTAGCTCACTTTCTGGTGAGAGTTGGCATTTTATTAGTGGCTGAAAACCGACTGGTGAAGTAAGGAAGGGAGGATAATCATTCATGTTTTAATGAGGTTACAATAAAATTCAACATGAACTTGTTTCTATGTATGTCACAATTAAATTTTGAAATAGTACAGCATATGGCTCTCTGGAGTAAGCCATGTGCTCACCCACAAGTTTTATTATTAACCTCATTTTTATCTTGTCACATTTTAAAATGTAATTATTATTGTGCATCTTTGATACTTCATAGCTTTAGAAGTAGCAAATGTTCTAACTTGTAACAAGGGATTATGGGTACATATTCCCTACATTTTATTGTACCCTGTATACTGTTTCAGTTTGCTATGCAATTGTGCACACATATCTAGACCATTTTTAAAAGAGTGAGGTTTTTTTTATGCTTCTTGAAAGAAAAGATCTCTGCTATGGAATAGAATATGCTTTTTGCATCTAATATCAACATCAAGAGCAACCAGTGGGCTGTTACAGATTTAGCCCTGGATAGTTACAGATTAAAGTTGTTTATTCTGCCCCATGAATTAATTTAAGGACAATCTTAGCACCTGTGTGAATATCCCCAATCCCTTATCAAACCTTCTTGTGGGTTCTGAGTGGGATCACCCATTAGTGTTAAGTTACAGGTGATTTTCTAATGTGAATTTCACCTTCAGGGAACTGGGTGGACACCATCTCAAACTCATTGGCCCAGATGTTGCTGGAGTTGACCATCCCGCTCGTTAGACTTGTTTGTGCACGCTTAGGTTTTAAAAAATGTTGCCCACAATGTTATTGGAATTGGAGGTGTTGATAATGGCACAGTAGGACATCTGGGACCTTGATAGACGACGGGACAAACAGTGTATCTCCTTAACCAGGAAAGGATGAACAGGCTGGGTCGCTTTTCTCTTGAAAAAAGAAGGCTGAGGGGTGACCTAATAGAGATCTTTCAGATTATGAAAGGTTTTGATAGAGTGAATACAGAGAGAATGTTTCCACTTGGGATGAGTATAACTAGAGGCCATCAATATAAGATAGTCACCAAGAAATCCAAAAGGGAATTCAGAAGAGACTTCTTCACCCAAAAATTAGTGAGAATGTGGAACTCGATATCACAGGGAGTGGTTGAAACGAATAGCATAGATGCATTTAAGGGAAGGCTAGACAAGCATATGAGGGAGAAGGGAATAAAGGGTTATGCAGATAGATTTAGATGAGGAAAGACGGGAGGAGGTACGAGTGGAGCATCAATGTTGACGTGGACTGATTGGGCCTGTTTCTGTGCCGTATATCCTATGTAATTCTATGTAACCAATGAGATTAAAGGATTGAGAAATAAACAGAAAGGACTGAGAAGAAGGGTGAATTAGAGTGGGTGAATTCAATTTCAAATCTGGTACAGCAAGAGAAATACAGTCAGTGAAAGAATGATTGGATTATGAGAGAGAAAACAGGCAGTAAGGAAAAGTAAGAATAAATATTTAAAATTTCATATTTTTAAAACTGCCTAACTAATTCACAGACTGAAGCAATGGGGAAGAGAGGTTGATTGGCAGTCATTAACAATTATCATATTGTTAAAAGGGTACTTGCGCTGTTAATGACTAAACTGAACTTTCTGTGATGAGTTTCATGGTCAATTAATGTACAAATGCAGAAACCTCATGAAAATTACAGGGAGGTTCAGGGCGAGATGCCGTTTTCGCGAAGCTAACGGCGAAGCGTCGCAAATCAGCTAGCAAGTTGTGGCAATTTGCAATTCACGGAGTATCTCTTCCTAACTACAAATTGCTGGCCGATTTCCACATTAATAATGGTTTGCATCATTCAGACAGTAATTTCTTCAGTAAAATCTGGGCCATTTTATTTAAAGCTGCCAGGAGATTTTTATCTTGACTGGGCTGGGTTTGAACTTGAGGGCACAGAGGAGGACTTAATATTTTGTTTCAATGTGTTATGACATAGACGTGTAACAACACAACAATTTAATGTTAAGTGATAGGCACATAGGAAACATAGGAAATAGGAGCAGGTGTACGCCATTCGGCCTCTCGAGCCTGCTCCGCCATTCAATAATATCATGGTTGATCTGATCTTGGGCTCATCTCCACTTCCCTGCCCGCTCCCCATAACCCTTCACTCCATTATCTTTCAAAAATCTGTCTATCTCCGCCTTAAATATATTCAATGACTCAGCCTCCACAGCTCTCTGCGGCAGAGAATTCCACAGATTTACGACTCTCTGAGAGAAGAAATTCCTTCTCCTCTCAGTTCTAAATGGACGACCCCTTATTCTTAAACTGTCCAAACAAAACTTGTCAGATCGCAAGTTCCGGTTTTCGCGCATGCAGAAACATGGAACTTGAAGGGCCATTTTGAAGGCTTTCGACAGTGTACACTGTCGGAAGCACCATAAACGCTGGGCCATTAATTCTGGAGGTGAAAGGTACAGAAAATGTTCCAGTTCCCAACAGTAACATTTAACTTTTTTTTCTCCAATTTTTTCTCCTTCCTCTCAAGACTTGCTGGGGATTGATTGTACTGTTGTAGGCATGTTAAACTAGCACTGGGTGTAATTTACTCTTGAAATTCCACGATCTGTTGCGTTGGTTTGGGTGATTTCGGACAAATTGCACTTGAATAAAACAGTGTAAACTAGCGAAAACTCCAAGCCAGAGTGTTTAATATTACACACTGTCCACAAAAATATTAATAATTCAGTCAATCAAAAATATGTGCTTTTTGTTGATATTGTCACATCGGTCTGCAGCTATGTGCTATCATAGTCAAAAGAAAATAAACACTTAATTTAAAGAATAATGGGTAGTTATATTAATCACATGGCCCAGACATCATCTACTCAGTGAATTAGATCATGGCTTTGGAACTTCTTTTTGGTTATTCTCAAAATATATATATTTTTTTCCATAAAGTTTACTATGCAGGTTGCTATAGAAACACAACATTTTAATTTTCATTCATAATAAGTAAATAAATGCTAGTAAAAAATAGATTTTCACTGAAAAACCTTTCATTCTCTATATTATTAAATAATTTAAGGACCATCTTAGTTTCTGATCATACTCGAATGCCTGCTGAAAGTCCTGATTTGTGATTGACAACAAATGATTATGATGGCGCTGGTTGACAGCCCTGCTATTGAACTCAGTTATTCGTAAATTCAACACAATCTCCATTTCTATCCCAGTAGAGTACTTTCATTTATTTATGATGTGGTTTCTTAAACTATAGAAGTAGACTGGCATTTTTCTTCATCTGGTTTCCATAGCAACTGTTCAGAAAGTCTCATAATCTAAGAAACATTAAATCTGAATCTTTGGTCCCAAAAGTAGGCAATATTAAACGTAATTTCTAAATCCAGCCACTGCCCTAATTTATAGGTTAAAAAGAGAAAACTGCAAAAACTGACAATGCAAACAAAGCCTGGAAAATCAGAGCTGGTCTATCACCATCTAAAAAGAGAAGAGATAAGTTGATATTTTTGGGTAGAAACCCTTTGTTAGAAAGGAAAGTTAGGCAAGCATCTTTATGGGACTAAACAAAGTGGTGAATTCGATACTTGTACAAAGAGGTGTCACTAATAAATTTAATAACTTCATAATTAATTTTTATATTAAAACGACTGCAGAGAGGTGAAAAACATTGGATGATATTTAAAGGTCATCTCAATCAGGCTGAGAAAAGGCATGAAAAAGAGAAACTGCTGGAAAATGGGGGAGACTAAAGCTTGCAATTGCTAACATTGTGGGCTGCATTTTCGGTTGGATTGCGGCTGTGTTTGCGCCCCAAAGGGACGGTAAAGGGTATCGAAATGCTTCCCGCCCGGGCGGCCAGCTTCTAGCGCCCCACTGGGAAATTCGATGCCGGCTTTGCGGCGATGCAAAACGTTACCGCCTCGCTCTGTAGTTTCATTCAGATCATGACGTCAGTCGTCGTGCAATGTCCCTGATAGCGCCCTGGTCGCTAAATTAGGTGGTTATGCCATATTTAACATCCACCCCAAGTCCAACTGAAAAGCCAGGCGGTCCCATGGACAAATAGCCACTATTTGCCGCATATTTAATTTGAGGGAGGATGATCCTAAATCGGAGGCCACATTGAGTGCAACGTTTCCGCACAGCACGCTACGTGAACCTCTGTCATAAAAGTAACAGATTTATCTGCCATTACTGGGTCCTTACGACTTCAGTGAAATAATTTAATGGGGGTATTACTAGTTCGCTAGCATCTCCTACTCCATGCATCAAGATTGAAGGGCTCTTGGCCATGTTGGGCCACAGATGAGGAGAGGCCATAGACTTCTGGACAGGAGGCCTTAACCCACACAGGCACAATGAAGTGCAACAATATAACGACATATTTACACCCATTATTTACATTGGGATTACATCTATTCATGGTGGGCAAAGTCGCCAGTCAGACTTTGCCTGACTTTTCCCACCCCTTACCCACCCCCCCTCCCACGCCTAGTGCTTGTTATGTATTGTCCAGGTACATTAAATGTATAAGTACAATGGTGCGCCACAGAGGCCACTGTGGTGGGAGACCTGAAAGTACCTGCAAGACAAAGTATAAAAGGCTGCCCACCACACCTGAGAGGCACTCTGGAGTTGCACAATAAAGGACTAAGGTCACAGCAGTTACTACAACACCAGACCATGTGGAGTCAGTGAATTGAGTGCTACATACATCACATTGGCGACTAGGACATGGACGAACTTCACGCAACCATGGCAACTCTGGGCTCGTTAAAGGATTTTACGGTGGGCAATGATTGGGAGGCCTTTACAGAAAGGCTCGAGTACTACTTTACAGCAAACTACCTGACTGCACTGAGAGAGAAGCATAAGGCGATATTGCTTTCCAGTTGTGGCGATGAGGTTTACTGTCTCATCAGGGATTTTCTGGCACCCAAGAGTGCCAGGGACAAGTCATATGAGGAGCTGATCGCACTCATTCATGACCAACTTAAACCGAAGGAGAGCATCCTCACGGCCAGGCACAAATTCTACCACCACTGCAGGCCTGAGGGCCAAGATGTCACCAAATATGCTGCGGACCTCAGGACACTCGCGGCGCCGTGTGATTTTGGCACACACCTTGACGAGGCGTTGCGAGACGTTTTTGTTATGGGGATTGGCCATAAGAGTCTCCTTCACAGGCTGCTATCCACGGAACCTACAGTCACCCTGAAGCAAGCCATCACCATCAGCCGGGCATTTATAACCTCGACTTGCAGCACCAGGCAGATGATCCACACAGTCTCAAACCCGGCAGGCACTGTCCACAGGATAGTGCCCACCATGGACAAAGCTGCAGGACGTGGCTCTGCCCAGGGCAGAGAGCTCGGATATCGGGGTCCTGGAACTCAGTGTCCGCCGAGGGGGGCTAATCGAGCAGCACCATGCCAGCACTGCGGAGGGAGCCATGGGGCTCACCGGTGCAGCTTTGCGGAGTATACGTGCAATACCTGCCACACAAAAGGCCACCTTCAGCGTATGTGCAAAAGAAACCTGACTCACCGTGTGGCTGAGGAGATGGTAGAGGGTCCATTTTCCAGCGAGGAGCAGGCAGAAAAAGATGTGGTGTTGTTTGGACTGTATACATGTACTGACGGTTCGGCCCCGGTGATTACGGAGGTCAAGATTAACGGAGTCCCAGTGAGTATGGAAGTGGACACTGGATCGGGTCCGTCGTTGATGAGTCAGAGAACTTTTGATAAACTGTGGGGTAACCCGGCCGCATGACCCAAGCTGGTCCCGGTCACGGCAAAGCTGCGTACCTACACCAAGGAACTGATACCTGTTCTTGGCAGAGCGGGTGTGCAGGTATCTCACGGGGGCGAGATGCACGGTTTACCTTTGTGGGTCATTGCAGGCGATGGGCCGCGCTTCTCGGCAGGAGTTGGATGGGGAAGATCCGTGGGAGCTGGAAAGACTTAATTCCTCCACAGACTGCTGTTCCCCGGGTTCCCAAAGAGCAGTGCCAACCGAGCTGGAGGAGAAAGAAGCCGCTCATTTGCAGCCTAAATCACCATACAGGTGACAGCAGCCCAAAACTCCTGACCTCCACAGATGAGCAGACCCTGGAAAAGCAGTTGTTCAAGTGCGGGCCGATCGCTGAGGTGCGAGCCGGCGATGCGCTGCGGGCGATGAACGGGAGGTCCATCGATGGCCGACAAGTCCGGGGGGGTGGCCACGCGGAGAAAGAGTCGGGCGGCGGTCACAGCTACAGTGGAGGCCGGGACAGCAGTGGCGGTGGTGGCGGCTATGGCGGCCACAGGAGAGACAACAGTAACTGGGACAGGAGCGCAGGCTACAGGAGAGGCGGCAGTTGCTGGCACAGTGGCAGGAACGGAGGCTGCAGTGGTGGCGGAGGCTACGGCGGAGGCAGGTACGACTCGGGAAAACGCGACAGCTACTCGGGTGGGTGCAGGAGCCAGAGCGGAGGATACGGCAGCAATCACGGAGGCTGTTCTCTCAGGGACTATGACGGATCGAATTCAAAGAGCCAGATTCAAGATCGGATTGTTTTGGCCGTTTTCCATCCTTCTTTCTTCCTTATTCCTTCTATTCCAGAGAGTAAAATGTCATGCCAGTGAGCTCAAGATCATGGCAGCAGAGCTCTGCCGACAAAGGCAAGCAGAGCAACTAAAATGGCGATGCCCATGGGAAGCCTCGTGGGAACCACACGATAGCGTCTTAAAAGAGAAATGCACCCGGGAGTCTTAAAAGGGCTTTACACCATGGCGGGCCCCACAAAAGCAAGTCTAAATGAGCAATGTGATTTGAATGATGACGTGAAGTATGATAAGTAGTAATATCTTGATGCTGGTTGGGTAATGTGTTAAAATAAGGGATATGCATTACGAAAAGAGTTAATACCATTAGGTACAAGAAAAAGGGTAAATGGATCCGTGACTAACATGATTAATGGACCAATGCGATTCTTGATTTATGTGATACATGCAATGGTTCAGCGGCTGCAGATGAGCTGCTAAGGCGATCACTTTCTGAGAACAGAGGCAACGCGCTAAGTGTGATACCCTGTCTCAGCGCAGCCCGTTACCTTGGGCAAAAAGGGGAAGTATACCGCCACCGTACTTCACCCATAGGAGCTGGGATTAAACAACTGTTCAGTGTACCTGCAACCTTTTGACATAACATCTGTACCACATATTATATGTACCATACTAATGTACTGTCTATGTATACCTGTTTTCTGCTGGAGGTTATGCCTGTGTACTTCATCACCCATGTAAGGACTGCAAACACCACAGTAAGGACTCACACTCACAAATCAACCTGGATGAACAAGGCCGAGGTCACCGGCAATGGCTTCTGGAACTGGGGGGGAGTGAGATGTTATGTATTGTCCAGGTACATTAAATGTATAAGTACAATGGTGTGCCACAGAGGGCGCTGTGGTGGGAGACCTTAAAGTACCTGCAAGACAGAGTATAAAAGGCTGCCCACCACACCTGAGAGGCACTCTGGAGTTACACAATAAAGGACTAAGGTCACAGCAGTTACTACACCACCAGACCTTGTGGAGTCAGTGAATTGAATGCTACATACATCACAGTGCTCCTCCTCAGTGTCTACTGCAAGGCTGCTTGAGGACTGCTGTGTGTGTGGGGCAGACAGTCCAGATGGCCTACCAGGACTCCCTGGACCAGCTCTGGGCCTGGAAAGCCTAGCTGCTGACTCCACTGCCTCAGCATCGGTGGCAGCAGTCTGGGATGGCTCGGGTGTAGATCGCAACAGGTGCAAAGGCGGAGGGGCAGTGGTGAGAGCCGGAATGCTGTCATCCTGCAGAAGGACAGCACCTTCCATTTCCAGGGGCCCACTGCCAACCACACATGGCGGAGCATCCACACCCGAAGCACTATGTGTGAGTTCAGATTGCTGGCCTGCTTCGGCACCATCAGTTCCCCATTAGACTGTGGGGAACACCGAGAGAATGGCAGCAGTCTATGATTGCATGGCATTACACTGAGACTGACTCAGCGCACACTGAGCCTGAAACGCAGCAGGCTGCGATTTCATGCCAGCAATCACTGACAGCATCACATCACAATGTTCCTGCGTGTCTTGGGCCTGTGATGCGATTGCTGCTGCCGTGACAACCATAGCACATGCCATCCCATCTTGGACTCCACTATTGTTCATTGAGCCAATCTCCCTCAGTGAGCGGGCAAGGCTGGGCTCGTTGGACTCCTGAGAGGCACAGGTAAGTGAATCGATGCTCTGCGGGACCCTATCCAATGCACCCATGAGGTCACGGTGCATTTGCATGGTCTCCCTGGACAGAGCCATCAAGTCCAGGTCCACATCTGCCTGTCTCGCAGCGGGACTCCTGGGCTGATTCACCCTCCAGAGAGCTGGTCTCCAAGCTTCCCCTCCCACTGGGTGTTGTTGTAGGCCACTGGGGCCAGGTGCATCAGAGTCCTCAAACCCCTCAAAATCAGGCTCATCCACCGATGTGGTCTCCCACTCAGTGGGACTGATGGCGTCTCCGTCTCAGTGAGCACACTCTCGTCCTCTCCCTTGTCATCTCCCCCGTCGCCCGATGTTGATGGCTCAGGAGCAGTTTGCTGCACTCGTGGCTGATCATCCGTAAGCACAACGCAACAGACATGTGATTAGCAGTAGGGGTAGGGAGAGAAGAGGAAGCTGGCATTGGACATCTATATGTAAACAGGGTAGGCCACTTGATATCAGGGGTCAAGGAACTCACATAAATCGCTAACGCCATTCACATACCATCACGACCCATTGGTGGCCTCGCCACCAGCCACCACACCAACTGGGGTGCCCATGAGGTCCAACATTTGCAGTGCCACATCAGTGAGGTCCTGAAGATCAGGCTCCCCACCTCTGGTGCGCTGCTGGTCCCAGCGATTGTGTGCCAATTTTGCTAGCAATAAGAACAAGAAGAAGGTGTGAGTGAGTGTGCAGCTCATCATGTGGCACATGTGCCTTCCATAGTCATCATCATCATAGGCAGTCCCTCGGAATCGAGGAAGACTTGCTACAACATGAGTTCTTAGGTGGCTGTACAGCCCAATACGAGAACCACAGTCTCTGTCACAGGTGGGACAGATAGTCGTTGAGGGAAGGAGTGGGTGGGACTGGTTTGCCGCACGCTCTTTCCGCAGCCTGCGCTTGATTTCTGCATGCTCTCGGTGATGAGACTCAAGGTGCTCAGCTCCCTCCAGGATGCACTTCCTCCACTTAGGGCACTCTTTGGCCAGGGACTCCCAGATGTCAGTGGACAAGTTGCACTTTATCAGGGAGGCTTTGAGGGTGTTCTTATAATGTTTCCACTGCCCACCTTTGGCTCATTTGCCATGAAGGAGTTCTGAGTAGAGCACTTGCTTTGGGAGTCTCGTGTCTGGCATGTGAACTATGTGGCCTGCCCAGCGGAGCTGATCGAGTGTGGTCAGTGCTTCAATACTGGGAATGTTAGCCTGGTTGAGAACGCTAATGTTGGTGCGTCTGTCCTCCCAGGGGATTTGTAGGATCTTGTGGAGACATCGTTGGTAGTATTTCTCCAGCGACTTGAGGTATCTGCTGTACATGGTCCATGTTTCTGTGCCATACAGGAGGCCGGATATTACTACAGCCCTGTAGACCATGAGCTTGGTGGTAGATTTGAGGGCCTGGTCTTCAAACACTCTTTTCCTCAGGCGGCCGAAGGCTGCACTGGCGCACTGGAGGCGATGCTGAATCTCCACATCAATGTCTGCCTTTGTTGATAAGAGGCTCCCGAGGTATGGGAAATGGTCCACGTTGTCCAGGGCCGTGCCGTGGATCTTGATGATTGGAGGGCAGTGCTGTGCGGCGGTGACAGGCTGGTGGAGGACCTTTGTCTTACGAATGTTAAGCGTAAGGCCCATGCTTTCATATGCCTCAGTGAATACATTGACTGTATCCTGGAGTTCAGCCTCTGAATGTGCACAGACGCCGGCGTCATTCGCATAATGCAGCTCAACGACAGAGGTTGGGGTGATCTTGGACCTGGCCTGGAGGCGGCGTAGGTTAAACAGCTTCCCACCAGTTCTGTAGTTTAGTTCCACTCCAGTGGGGAGCTTGTTGATTGTGAGGTGGAGCATGGCGGCGAGGAAGATTGAGAAGAGGGTTGGAGCGATGACGCAGCCCTGTTTGTCCGCGGTCCGGATGTGGATTGGGTTTGTAATGGATCCGTTGGTAAGGATCACGGCCTGCATGTCATCGTGAAGCAGGCGAAGGATGTTGACAAACTTTTTGGGGCATCCGAAACGGAGGAGGACGCTCCATAGATCCTCACGGTTGACAGTGTCAAAGGCCTTTGTAAGATCGAAAAAGGCCATGTATAAGGGCTGGCGCTGCTCCCTGCATTTTTCTTGCAACTGTCACGCTGCAAAGATCATGTCTGTTGTGCCCCATAGGGGACGAAATCCGCATTGTGATTCCGGGAGGAGTTCCTCGGCCACAGGGAGAAGACGATTGAGGAGAATGCTAGCGACAACTTTCCCAGTGGCTGATAGCAGGGAGATTCCCCTGTAGTTGCCGCAGTCGGACTTGTCCCCTTTTTAAAAATTGGTCACAATGACTGCATCTCTCAGATTTCCCGGCATGCTCTCCTCCCTGCAGATGAGAGAGACGAGGTCATGTATCCGCGCCAACAGCACCTCTCCACCATACTTTAGTGCCTCAGCAGGGATTCCATCCACACACATAGCCTTGTTATTCTTGAGTTGTTTTGTGGCTTTGCTTACCTCGTGCAACATTGGAGTTTCACTGAGTTGGTGGCGGGTCGCATGCTGCAGGATGGAGTTGAGAACACTTGAGTCAAAGGCAGAGTCTCGATTGAGGAGATATTCAAAGTGCTCCTTCCATCAGGCCCTGACAGAGACTGTGGTTCTCGTATTGGACTGTTCAGCCACCTAAGGACTCATTTTAAGAGTGGATGCAAGTCTTCCTCGATTCCGAGGGACTGCCTATGATGATGATGCATAAATGTAAAGGGTACTCACCCTGACGACCCTCGTGAGGTCGTTAAACTTCTTGCAACATTCGCTGACAGTTTGAAGCACCGTGTCTGTCACAGACACCTCCTGCGTAATCTCCCTCCAAATCCTCCATAACACTCTTGGCATGGGCCTTCTTCCTCAAGCAATAAGAACAAGAAGAAGGTGTGAGTGAGTGTGCAGCGCATCATGTGGCACATGCGTCCTCCATAGTAGAGTAGCTGCTACTGTCTGGAAGTGTAAAAATGAGCATCATATTCTGCATGGCTATGCACAGAGCATGTGGAAAGGCTGGGAGAAGGTGAGAGCCAAGGCAGGCCACCTCCTCTCAATGGCCTGTCTATATTCCTCAGCAGCCGTGGCTGTGAAGTGGCGTGCTCTCTGGCATCCTGCCTGCTCCTCCATTTTCCCACTCTGCTCAAAGTGCACAGGTGGAACTGCACATGTGCAAACATGCCACGCCCTAAACATTCGGCTGGGCTTGGGAACTATAGCAGCCCTCTGCACATGCACGAGTAAAGTTGGATTTTTTGCACGGCGGTTTTCGATTGGGACGGCTGTGCACTGGTGTGTAACACCTGATTTAACGACCCCGATCATTGTAGCTGAGTTTTGGGCGAATTTCCTGGACGAAAGCACAATCTTTTATAGGGCTTTAAATTTACCTCCCCGCCAACGAAGCCTCCAACCGAAAATCCAGCCATTATTGGGGCTGAAATTGCGGTCAGAGGCTTCCCGCGGGTGGATGCCTCCGACCTGAAACATTTCTATGAAATTACCTGGTGGTCCAGGAGAAGCGTGGGATTGTGTTGGGGAGGCCTTCTCTTCCCACGCTGCGAAGTGCGCTCCCGTCCTCCAAGGTGCAGTCACATGTATCTACAAGTTCTTATTGCTATTAATGAGAAATAAAAACACACACACTAAACACAAATAATAAAAAATAAAAAACACACCTTACTTAATTAAAATTAATTGAAATTAAAGTTAATAAATAGCTTAGAGAAATTTTTTTCCGAGTTTTTAAGAAGTTTTTTTAATTATAGTTAAAAATAAATGTAACATGATGGGCAGGATTTTAAAAAATAATATGTGTTTTTAAAATTTAATTTAATTATATTTTTGTAGGTTTTTAAACTCTTATACCTGTAAAAGTAGGCTATACGCCTGCTTTTGTCAGGCGCAAGAATTTTGAGGACATTTGCTGGACAAGATATGGGTGAATACTGCAACCTTACTCATGCAAATGTCCTCGCTCCTGATATGCGTAAGATCTGTCAAGCTCAGCTCAGCTTGACAGATCGGAAAAGCCAGTTTTCAGCGCATGCGCATTGTGTGCTGAAAACCAGCTTTTGCAATGCCTTCCCGGGTCCGTAGACACTCCGTGCAGACCTGGGAAGGCCAGGATTTCAGCGCCATTATGTATTTTTATCTTATTATGCAAACCTGTTAATAACCTGTAAGTTTTAACATGATTGTCAAACTATGGCAGTTTTTACCCATTGAATTCAGACTGCACCAGCAGAACAATTGAAAAGTCTTTAGAAAGAGAGAGGAGAAATTCGGTAGTGGCACTAATTTTTTAAATTTTGAAAAGTTAGCGCCAGGCACTAACGAATCCTAACTTCTTTTATGTTGGGCTTTAGTGCTCCAGGGTGGAAGAGGGCAGTAAATCAAACGCTAATGACCTCAGTGGGGCACTGCAGGGGGCGCTAACACTAGAGCGCTACCCAATTTCAGGTGACTTGCATTCAGCAATCATCCTTCAATCCTGCACACTGGCTCATTCCAGCTCTTAAAGGGGAGGTTATATCAAGCAGCAGCTACTCATTTTCAGCAGTGCTGTGTGTGAAGGAGATCTGAGAGCAAGTGGAAGAACCTTTTGGTATGGTTGCTGCTAATCCAGCTGGAAGGGAGAGAGCTTGTTGTTTTAATGATGTGGCATTGGTGGGGCAGTTCCCGGCCAGTGGAAGGAGGCCATTGCCCGAGGTCTTCAGGGCCATGTGGAGAGAAGTGTTAGAGGAGGAGTCAGCCAGCACTGTCATTCAACGAACTCTCACACATTGCCAGAAGAAATTCAACGACCTTAGTCGGGTGGTCAAGGTAAGCACATGCTTCCACATGTCCAACATACCAGCCTCTGAACCTCTGTCTGTGCACACTGAGCAAACCACCACTCACCCACCACTCAACCACCAAACATGTGCAGCTACTCAAACTCACATCCTCATCTCACGCCTTGCCTACATTCACAGCTATTCAATGATGGTAGGCATATCTCCCACACACATATCTGGACTTTTATTCACACAAATTCTTTCTTTTGCAGGATAAGATGGCACACAATTGGAGGGAGCAGCAGAGGACAGGTTCCAGCAGCTGTCCGACCTGGAGGAGCCAGTACTGCAGCTCATTGGCCTTCAGCGACGTCGACCCCGTTGGGGGCAACAATGGCATCTTTATACCCTCTCTTTTTCTTATCCCACTTACCCCTCACACCAGAAAGCTTTATCACTTTCCAGCTCCTGATACTGTCTGCCTTCCTTGCTCCTTTCCTGACCTCCTGCCCTCACCTTAATGCATGCCGTGTGCCTTTTATACTTTCAGATGCCAGGGGCAGCATGGGCCAGCCCACACTGCGATTGTGTGCGCACTAGGTCCATGCATCAGAGCTGGTCTCCAGTCATCTTGGTTAATCCTTGCCACTGGACTAAGACCTAGCTCTGTCAAGCCCGTATCGTGGCTGGTGTGCAACGGTCACCACACATTAAAAAAAATCCACGCACAGGCATCTTCCACTCCTTCAAGATGTAGTTCGGGATCTGGAATATTAAGTCCTTCATTCAAACACCTGTGAACTCATCCCTTTTCGGCGTGGAAGCAAGTCATCCTCATTTTGAGGGACTGACTATGATGATACTTTCAGATAATCAGGAAGCGGATGATCAGCCTCAGAGACTGGCACTACACGGTCATTAAAGGTTAGCTTAGTAGAGGGGTCTGCACTGGGTGATGCACTGGGGTCTAGCGGGCTACAGCAAGGTTAAGGGGAAAAGGTATGTCTAGAGCCAGATCCCCAGAGGACGAGTTCATGTGTGAGTTCTGCTGCACAGGACTCAGATGAGGACCTCGTTGAGGAGGTGTTCACAATAAGGGTGATGGCCATGCATTCCGACATGATGGGTGCAATGGCAAGGGTGCCCGAGAGCCTCTCGGCAATGGTAAGGAGCGTGGAGGAGTCCACCTCCAGCATTGCACAGAGCTCTGCTCACACCATGGAGTCCATCTTTTCCAGTCTGCAGACCATGGTGGACTCCCAGAGAGACCATGTGGATTCAGATCTCATGACGCGTGTCATGGGTGATGTAGCAGCTTGATTGCAGCACAGGCAGAAGCAACGCAACATCTTAGTGCTGTAATACAGACAATGGTTGGTGACATGGAAGCACAGACTGCTCTCATGCAGTCTCAGCTGGATGCCGAGCAAGATCTGACTGCTTCCATCATCGCTGGGTCCACCACAGTCGACCAGGAATCTCATGGTGGTGCAGCAGGCCATCAATCTGTGCTCCAGCAGATTGGTGGTGATGCTGAGGCGCTGCCCCGGGGAGTTACAGTGGTTCAGTGGAGCAGGAACTTGCTGTCCTCTCTCAAGTTGACAGCATTCCTGAGCCCACTACTGCCCTTTGGCTGCCACTCCACCATTGCACGTATTGCTGCCTGTCATCCAACCAGCCCAGACTGCCTCCGTCCATCCTGAGGTGGTGCATCTACAGCCGGGCCTTCCAGGCCCAGAGCTGGTCAATGGCATGCTGCAAGGCCATCAGTAGTCTCTGGCACTGACACTCAGCAGCCTTCCACCAGTCCTGCTGCAGCCACAATGGATGCACTGCGAAGGAGCTCTAGAGTAGATAAAGCCAGTGTTAAGAGGGGATATAAGGTATTTCACAAGGGTGATTCTTAAATTTAATTGTTGTTAAAATTGTGATGAATGTTGCGAGATAAATTTTAATTGGAATGTTGCATACAGGTGCTGTCTCTCATTTCAATTTTGGGGCTGTGGTATGGAAGGGGAAATTGATCTGCTCATGGCGACGTGCAGAGCAACCGTGAAGTGGGCTGGAATTCATTGGAACCGAAGTTTGATGAGGCGGTCATAGACCGCCCTTGCAGAATGCCGATTGAGTGGCGGCTTCCTCCGTTGCTGCTGTTGCTGTTTCTGCTCCTCCTTGCCCTCCTCCTGCTCCTCCTCTTGCTCCTTTAGTTCCTCCTCCAGCTCCTCATCCCTTGCTTCCTTCTGCTCCTGCTCCTCCTCCTGAGTTGGTGGAGCTATGCCTGGTGGCAACGGCTGTGCCCTCATGATGGCCAAGTTGTGTAGCATGCAGCAAATGATGACAAAAGTGGATGATCAGCCTGTCCCTGAACCCCCAAATGATAGTGAAGAAGGAGAAGAGGAGGAGGATACAAGCACCGCATCATTGCATCTCTCACCCACTGGCGTAGAAATTGAGCGCAATGGTGACCTTGACTGCCACTGAGAGAATCGTCCTCACCCTGGTCTGAGGCTCGAGGTCTGGTGGCAGGATGTGGCCAAACTCTGTGACCATGTCCTTGCTGAAGTGCAGCCTTCGAATACACTGTTCCTCAGTGAAATTGATGTAGGAGAACTGCTGCCCAAATACCCTGGGAGGGTAAGGCCGCCTGTTGAAAGCCCTGTTCCTCCCTCTGTCCACATTTTGCAATCTTTCTCTCTGCCTAAGTTGCCTCCGACGGTGACATCGGAGTGCAAGGTCAAGTGCCAACACAGCGCAACATAACAATATAAATGTTGGACTTTCAAATCTGCCCTTAATGAAAATCATTGAATCATTAACAGGCAGAACACCGTTCAACTGTAAATCAGTGAAATCTGTCAAAATGCATGTCTGCCAAAATGGAAGTGAGCGGCAATCATTATTGGCCGACTAAAAATGTAACTGCTGCCTGCACTCTTCTAGCTAACACCCGACTGAAACACGACAGCTAAAGCTGTCATTGTTAGCGGCAGGCAGTAAAACAGGGGGCGAGAGCGAATTTATCTTCCAGGGTGGTAACGGGGTGCTGCGCATGGCATGATGTCAGCATCGCCGGGTGCAGCCGAGCGGGGTGCAGCCGAGCGGGGTGCAGGTGCTATGTTTTAATGGCGCAGCCAAACCCTTGCCCAATTTAGCGGGAGGCACTGGGCAAAAACTAATTCGCGCCTCATTAGTGCCACCTGGGGCTGCTAACAGGAGGTGCAAAGTACCCCAATTTCACCCCCAAAGACTTTGTGTTAGTCTGACTAACTGTTCAGACCTCAAGCTAAGTGCTTTAAATAAATTCTAACTGATAACTGTGGTTCAATGCTGCTAGAAGCATAAATATTTAATTTTATGCGTTTGTATGATGTTGGCTTGCAATATTATTTGAATTTATTTAATATATTAAAATATCTGTTGGATAGATAAACAATCTAATTTTAAGGCTAAATTTAAACCTGCATAATTAATGCATAAAATGAATTCTAGAATTATGATGAAACAAATAAAACCCAGAAATATTAGCATTTGCACGGTGTAAACATCACTTTCTCCATTTGGAGGCACTTCATCTTCGCTTCATACTAACCAAGTAACCTGCAACACTCAATACCTGAACAAAATTCCATGGAGTCAAGGCTCGGTAAGTAGGACTTTCGCCTCCAAGTCAGATGATTGTGCGTTCAAGTACCCACTCCAGACACTTGAGCACAAATGCCAAGGCTGACACTCAGTGCAGTCCGGAGAGAGGGCTCCATTGTGGGAGGTGCTGTCCTTCTGATGAGATGTTAAGTCTTCCCTCTCAGGTGGATGTAAAAGATTCCATGGCACTATTTCGAGGAAGAACAGGGGGGTTATCCCCAGTGTCCTGGACAATACTTATCCCTCAATCAACATCACTAAAAAAAAACAGATTATCACATTGTTTATGGGATCTTGTTATCCGCAAACTGGCTGCTGCGTTTCTTCCATTACAACAGTGGCTATGCTTCAAAAAAAAGTCCTTCATTGACTGTAAAGCGCTTTAGGAGGTCCTGAGGTTGTGAAAGGTGCTATATAAATGCAAGACTTATTTCTTTATGGAGAAGGCAATGCTGAAACTGATGATGCATGTTAATTCTTTTTCATTGGTTTATAATTTGCTGTGGGCATCTAACAATCTGCCATTAGTTAAACTTGCCTCTGCACCCTTCAGCTCCAAAAATGTTTTGTCCATTTAGTTACTGATAGTGTGAGCTTATAACAGTGCAGCAAGGTAAACAGGGCATCTGGGTCCTGAGTAAACAGGGCAACCAACAGGGTATCTCCTTAACCAATGAGATTTAAGGATTGGGAAATAAACACTAAAGCACTGAGAAGGAGAGTGAATTAAAGGGGATGAATTCAAAGTCAAACCAGATACAGAAAGAGAAATAAAGAATAAAGAGAGGAAATAAAAGACTGGATTAAGAAAGAAGAAACTTTTTTTAAATTTAAATTTAAAACTTGGCATTTTTAAAATTCATAACCTGAAGGAATGAGACTCCACACTTGTAATAGTTAATTTTTGGTGCCAGAGAGATTGCATTGGCAGTCATAATATTTATCACATTGTAAAAAGGGTACTCACGCTTGTCATAAGTCTTGACTTTCTGTGGCAAGTTTAATGGGCAAACAAAAGGAGGCTGAGGGAGAAATAGTAGAGTGGCACAACTCAGACAGCAACTTTTGGACATTCATATTTAACCGCGCATCTGCTCCTCGCCTGAAACTTTTGTACCATTTACCCATATATAATGGCCATTAGTCTTACCATTATTTTGACAGCAAATTGTGAAGATAGTTTATTTAATGAAAGCATTTTATTTGCTCTTTCCAAAATTGTTATGATGATAAAACACAGTTTTATGATTGTGTGTTATTTTAGTCCCAAAAAGCCAATTTTTCACTTGATTTTTGACCCAAGTTTAGGAAATATGAAAAGCTGAAAATCAGTAGGTCTAAGGAATGAGTTATAGTGAATATCTTGATCATATTGGTTTTCTGGGTTCTATAATCTGCTTGATGTCTCGGCTTTACCTGCTGTAGTTTCAATTCTCACCAACTTCATTTTGTTTAAAGTAAAATTGTCCATTCTTGTGGCATGAAATGATCACACATTTTTCTTTGCAGTGAAGTGCTCTTTCTTTTATGTAGTGTGAAATAACGTTGAAAATTGGCGACTGTAAAAATGGTAACAGACAAGTCAATAGTCATAATGCAGGAGTTGAAACAGAAAAGCTTGACAACTGAAAGGATAAAACTATATGCATGCAAACAAATAGTAAAGATATCTAGGAATGTGATGGAAAATACGAATGGGTTCTGCTACTTATAAACTACTTAAACCTCACTCAGTTGAAAGGTCTGCCAAACTGCTGCATGTTATTAAGCAATGTAAACATGCTCCATTTATGATCTTGTCTGTCAAAAATTTACAAGGCTAATAACAAATGACTGCTTATTTCAAGCGAGAATAATACCAAAAGAAGTTGAGCAGGTTATTAAATACATTGTTAGACAGCTGCGCTTTCACTTGGATGCCTTAGCCCAGACAGAAGCGGTGGTAAGGTCTTTCTGACTTAAAGATGGGAGGAAAAGAAGTCAGGATATGACTTTCTAATTGTGTTTAAAGGAGAGAGGTAGATTTAAAATTTTGAATTTCAATTTTTATTTCTTTAAACTAAATCAGCACAATATTAAATTGAGGAAATATCTATGTTGACCATACCGAGCAGTTAGTGAATTGCAAGCTCGTAATCCAATGCAGTACAGCAGTTCAAATGGAAATTTAAAGCTTGAAGTTTAGTTCAGTACTTAAGTTGGTGAGAGCTAAAACTGGTACCAGGCACCACCTCAAATTTGCCCATAATTTTGCAACCCCAAAAATCTGTGCAAACTGGGGAATGATTAGGGCATGTTTGATACAATTGATCGCAATTGGATAACTAGAACATCAAATAATTTAATGAGGAATTATTTTTCCTGTGGCTAATGTATTTAGTTCTAAGTATACTGTAAATATTTTCCCCAATTTCTTGAAAATTTCACTGACTTTATCAGAATGCATTTTATTACTTTACACATCAACTTCATCAATCAAAGCCTGTGTTTTATAAACTTTCTTGGTTGAGTTGGAGTTGGTTGTTGCTTGTATCTAGATTCATGATTTGATGTTCTTCAATCAATGATAGATTAATGATTGTGATTTTTTTTACATCTAGGATGCAGATTCCTAAATAGAGGAAAAATCAAAGAAGCCTTTCTTTCTCTGAATTCTATTGAATGTCATGTAAAACTACTTTTTTAACTTCAATTGAAATTCTAATCCTTTCTTAGTGTGCCTGTTTAAATAACCTGTCAATTTTTTAATACTGAAATACCCTGCCCAAACAACATAGAGAATGGAATAGTAATAATAGTGATACAGCACTGAATCTCTTTGGGGTCTTTGCCATGATAATGTATGAAATCCTAAATTAAAAATAATTAAATTGTAAATGCTGGAAATCAAACAAAAACAAAAAATGCTGTAAGTACACAGCAGTTGAGTCATGTTTTGGTGATCGGTTATATCTGACATGTTAACATGTCTTTTTTCTTTACAAATGGTGAGGGACCTGCTGTGTATGTCCAGCATTTTCTGGTTGAGTTAAAGCCTCAATGGCTCCTGTCTTGTGCTGTCTTTGTTCTCCATTATTCCAATTGATTGTCACACTGCATATTTTTGTTTGCCCACCTGAACCATTTACTTAAATTCTATTAGGGATGAAATCACAGATATATCAATCATGTCATGCCATGTGCATTTGTCTCCAAATTCTGAATATCTCTTTTCATACTTTAATAGCAATTATGACAACAACTTGTATTTATAAAGCACCTTTAATACAAAACATCCCAAGGCACTGCTCAGGAGCGTTAGCAAACAAAATTTGACACGAGTCACAAAAGGAGATATTAGGGCAGATGACTAAAAGCTTGGTAAAACAGTTAGGTTTTAAGGAGCGTCTTAAAGGGGATAGAGGTAGAGAAGTGGAGAGGTTTAGGGAGGGAATTCCAGAGCTTAGGGCCTATGCAGCAGAAGGCACAGCCACCAATAGTGGAGCGATTAAAATTGGGGATGCTCACGAGGCCAGAATTAGAGCAGCGCAGTTTTCTCGGAGGATTGTGGGGCTGGAGGAGGTTACAGAAATAGGGTGGGGTGAGGCCATGGAGGGATTTGAAAACAAGGATGAACATGTTAAAATTGAGGTGTTGCTTAACCGGGAGCCAATGTAGGTCAGCGAGCACTAGGGTGATGGGTGAGCGGGACTTGGTGCGAGTTAGGACATGGGTAGCAGAGTTTTGAATGAACTCAGGTTTACAGGGGGTAGAAGGTGGGAGGTCAGCCAGGAGTGCTTTGGAATAGTCAAGTCTAGAGGTAACAAAGGCATGGATGAGGGTTTCAGCAGCAGATGAGCTGAGGCAGGGACGGAGTCGGGCAATGTTATGCAGATGGAAATACACGATCATAGTGATGGCGCGGATGTGTGGTCGGTAGCTCATCTCGTTCAGCCTCAAACAGTTGCCAGGGAGAGGGATGGAGTCAATGGCTAGGGAATGGAGTTTGTGGCAGGGACTGAAGACGATGGCTTCATATAGTATGAAAATGTTATAGAAACAGAATTGTTAATCTGTTTGGTGTGATGATTAAAACCAAAACATGTCAACCAATAGTAGCTAAATTGTTAAAATTTGTCAGTGGAAATCTCCCACAAATTATGCTATTTTTAAATTGTTTTGAATGATTTTTGGCTTATTGGGGTGAGTGATATCAATGCAGCAGAAAGGGAACACTTTTCCATTTAGAGATGGAGATGGAATTCATGGCTTCGCTAAAATCATTAAAAAGTAGACCAGAGTATGAAGTGATGACTTATGTCTACTGTTCCGCTGGAATTAGTGAACATAGCAATTGTATTTCCCTAGGGTCAGTGTAAAGCACTCCCAGGTGAGATATAGCACAGAAACAGAATAAAGCCTACTCAAGAAAATATTTTAAACCAATGTTATTCAAATTTTTCTGTATATGCAAATAATAGTACATTCCCTGCAAACATTAAAACACGACTGTTGATTGCCTTCCCTAAATTCCAAAAGACAATTTTAGCTAGTAAAAGGAAATCCATATCATTGTAGAAAAC
The DNA here is from genome assembly GCF_044704955.1 of Pristiophorus japonicus. Lineage (NCBI taxonomy): Eukaryota > Metazoa > Chordata > Chondrichthyes > Pristiophoridae > Pristiophorus > Pristiophorus japonicus. Next base: position 146,519,168 of record NC_091983.1, read on the forward strand.
ATGGTTTATTAGCTATAATATGCTGGTAAGCGATCAAGCAGCAAAATGCAGAAATCTAATGACAGAATTATAGAAATCTGATGATCCAAAGACCTGCTAAAGCTCCATTTTGAAAGCCTATGTTTTTACCCCAACCTCAGGAGAGCACCATCCACTGAAACATTTTTATTTGGCGTGTTTATTTGCAACAGAAAAATGCTCTGATTGGGTTCCCTTGATCACATGACCCGATTGCTGATTAGCGACTTTGCAAAGTGAAATTCGAGCCATTCTGACTGCTGACTCCAGACAGGAGAGAGCTCTAGCCTCCCCGTTCAAGTTCCTGCCCTATCCCCCAGTCCAAGTTCATGACCCATCCCAGCCCAGGTTCCTGATCCCTCCTGAGCCCAAGTTCCTGACATCCCAGCCCAGGTTCCTGATCCCCCCGAGCCCAAGTTCCTGACATCCCAGCCCAAGTTCCTGTTACCCACCAGCCCAAGTTCATGGCCCATCCCAGCCCAGTTCCTGATCCCCCCCCAAGCCCAGGTTCCTGCACCATCCCAGCCCAAGTTTCTGCACCATCCCAGCCCAAGTTCCTGCCCCATCCCAGCCCAAGTTCCTGCCCCATTCCAGCCCAAGTTCCTGCCCCATTCCAGCCCAAGTTTCTGCCCCATCCCAGCCCAAGTTCCTGCCCCATCCCAGTCCAAGTTCCTGCCCCATCCCAGCCCAAGTTCCTAACACCCCCAGCCCAAGTTCCTGCCCCATCCCAGCCCAAGTTCCTGCCCCATCCCAACCCAAGTTCCTGACACCCCCAGCCCAAGTTCCTGACCCCATCCCAGCCCAAGTTCCTGACCCCATCCCAGCCCAAGTTCCTGCCCCATCCCAACCCAAGTTCCTGACACCCCCAGCCCAAGTTCCTGACCCCATCCCAGCCCAAGTTCCTGCCCCATCCCAGCCCAAGTTCCTGACCCCATCCCAGCCCAAGTTCCTGCCCCATCCCAGCCCAAGTTCCTGACCCCACCAGCCCAAGTTCCTGACCCCATCCCAGCCCAAGTTCCTGACCCCCCAGCCCAAGTTCCTGACACCCCCAGCCCAAATTCATGCCCCATCCCAGCCTACATTCCTGACCCCCCAGCCCAAGTTCCTGACCCCATCCCAGCCTACATTCCTGACCCCCCAGCCAAAGTTCCTGACCCCATCCCAGCCCAAGTTCCTGACCCCCCAGCCCAAGTTCCTGACATCCCCAGCCCAAGTTCATGCCTCCCAGCCCAAGTTCCTCACACCTCCAGCCCAAGTTCCTGAACCCCCAGCCCAAGTTCATGCCCCCCAGCCCAAGTTCCTCACACCTCCAGCCCAAGTTCCTGCCCCATCCCAGCCCAAGTTTCTTACCCTCCATCCCAATTTCCTGACACCCCCAGCCCAAGTTCCTGAGACCTCCAGCCCAAGTTCCTGCCCCAGTTCCTGCCCCATCCCAGCCCAAGTTCCTGCCCCATCCTAGCCCAAGTTCATGCCCTGCCCCCAGACCAAGTTTGTTGCTTTTCGAAAGCTAACCCAAAAGTCCTAGTAGCTGGCAATAGTCATTGACCCAAATGATGCAGGATGAATCAAACACATGACACAGAAATAATGTAAAAAATGTAATGAAATTTATTGATGCGGTCGGCAGCAGCTCCGGGGTCAGTCAAGCAAAGCAATGCTGTTGGCAGCAGCACAGCTCCTCACGATACAGGCCCCATTTCCAGTTTCGGGTTCGAGGAGTCTGTCCATGCGTGGGATGGAGTGGAGAGTGGAGTCCAGGGCGGCCGTGTGCATGCATAGCGCATCAGGAACGTAGTCCAGGATACACATGTGCAGAAGGACACACAAAAAACTGTTGCAAATAATCACTCTGTTTTTATTTCCATTTACGAGAACAGCTATCCTTGCAGGTTCTTACTTATGGCTAACAAGTATTAAATGATTAGATTTCCAATTGCCAATTTAGTGCAAGAGGTTTTGTACTGTGGGCACATACTAATTGGTACTTAATAGGTAGTTAATTTTAAATTAGTTTAAGCCCTTAATACACAGCGTGCCTTAAAATAAATTCCAAGTCAATGCGAGAACTCCCCAGCTCTTCATCAAATAAGGCCATTGGATATTTTATGTCCGCCTGAATAGGCAGATAGGACCTTGGTTTAATGTCTCATCCAAGAAACGGCACCACCAACAATACAGCATTCCCTCAGTATTGCACTGAAGTGTCAGGCTAGATTATGTGCTCAAGGCCTGCAGTGAGGTTCGAACTCGCAAGCCTCTGACTCAGACTATGTTGTTACCATTGAGCCAAGCTTATACTCAAGTCTAGTACCAATCCTATGCCATCTAAGTAAATAGACATTTTATATATATGTATATTATGACTTTCTTAACATTTATAGTGATTCCTCTTTATATCTATTGATCGGCAACTATACAGTTTAGCAGTCTATGCAATAATGTGGATTCACTGTAATTGTTCAAAAGGGAGCTGAAAGGGACCTGCAAATGGAAGGCATTTTGAATTATAACTGGTAGATGGGCGAACGGGGTTAGTGGTACCTTCCACTGCCATCTGCTGTGGTTTGCTGGATTGCCTGAAAGGTAGGTGAGGGAAGGGGGGCAGTTGGTAAAGAATTTCCCAGCATGTTATTTTTCCTAAATTGGCCTGTTACTTTTTTTCTCTTTTTGCCTCTCCCAGGAAATTGCATGACTTCCGAGGTTGGGAGAGCCGGTGTGGGTTAAACAGTGTGTGCAGGTTGTACCAGGTTGGGATGGACCAGCTGGTCTTTCCTTGTCTTTTCTTTTGCACGTTTTGTATTATGATAAAAGATGTTGACACAAAAGTTTTTTTCCCCTTCAAAGGGTCTTTGTCTCATTCCCGCTACAGTGACTCTGCTGTCAGTGACCCATTTCATCCCTTGCTTCACACAAAGGTTGGTGGAAATCTTGAACTCTCTCCCACAGAAGGTTATGGATGTTGAGTCAATTTAAATTTTCAAGTCCGAGATCGACTGATTTTTATTAGGTAAGGCTATCAAGGGATACGGATCACAGGCAGGTAAATCAGGTCCAAATCAGCCATGATATAATCGAATGGCAGAACAGCCTCATGGGACTGAATGGTCTACTCCTATTCCAATGTTGCTATGTATGTTTTGTCATACAAATGAGAGTATCCATATTAAAATATACATAAGATTGAAGGTCGCTCTTTACTTCCAAAAATCCTGTGGTAAAAAGAAAAATAGTATAGTGGATCACATGTTTGTAAGATAATTTAGTTTTGGCTGTCCCAGTGGTTACTGAACAATTGCATTGTTGATGTGCAGCAAGACATATGAACCAGAAATGAATCAACTGCAGTCTCTGCTCTGTTGAATTTTGCTGAACTCAGCCACTGCTGTGGCAGTGGTACTACAATTGTCTTTGTAATTCTTAAGTGAGAGAGACTTCCTGCTTCCAATCACCAGTCTCTAGAAATGAATAGCCTGCTAATACCGTATAGACAGATAGAAATGACTATTGTATGATTTCAGGAAGGCTAACTGTGCACGAAACCAAAGGGGAAAAAGTAGAAAATAGAGTTTAAAATATGTTTGACTCTGTTTAGAATTTAATTGCCTAATCACTTCATTGGTGAACTGACAGGTTAATTCTTTACTGGGGTGTACGATAAATGTAGTTGATAAAAGACTCGCTGTATTAAGTGCTCCCAGTTGCTTGCCTGGCATTTAATTAAATTTGGTTCATCAACCAGAAAGAACAGGAGGCTGACCTCACTATAAGTAGACACCATGTAATTAGAACTGAGGATGGATTGTTCCTTTATCATAAGGTGTTACTCATGTAATTCTGATTACATCATTTTAAAAATTATTTTAAATTAAAATGAATATAAATTGTGAACGGTTACCTTATAATACAATTCAAAGTTAAACAACCCGATCAGCTAAGACCTTCCTTCTGCAGACAGCCAAATAATTTCATGAAATTGAACCAGTTTAAGTTCAGTAAGAACAAACCACAAGGTCATTCAGGCAGACCACACGATCGTGCACACTGTTTAATGCTGAAGCCCCACACAGCCATTCTCAAACTGCTTGGCGGGCAGGCCTCAACAAAAGATTCTCGTAGCCTCTCCGCTGGTACTGCTAAGTTCAATGTCTGGCACTTTCTTTCTTTCTTTCTCTCTTTCTCCTCCTTCATTGTTTCATTCTTCACTCAGTGCCAGAACTGTGAGCCTTCTCAGTCCAACCCTCTAGAGCTCTCTCCCTAAACTAATTCAGCTTGATACTTTACTCCCTACCTTTAAAAGCCTCCTCAAAACCTACCTTTTCAACTTTGAATTCGGTCAACCATGCACTTCAGAATGTTTTATTACATTAAAGGCCCTATGCAATTGCAAGTTGTATTTTCTCTCCACTTCCCTTTCTTTTTGTTTATCTCATTTATTCTTCTCTCTCTCTCCCAGTAAATTAATTAATGTTTTCTTTTGATTTCTTTTCACTTTCTCATTTCTACTCTTTTGTTTTTATATATTAATCCTTGAGTCAAACAATTTATTTTTCTTCTGATTTCTGCTGTGTACGGAATGGATCAGAACTGCTGTTGGAAACCGAGAGAAGGAGGATGTGGCGGGGACTGCCTCAGGAGCGGTGGGAGTGGGACAGATTATCTCGGAAGCAGAGAGAGTCGGCTAGGCTATTTCAGGATTGGGTTGTCCGAACTTAGGAAGGAGTGCCCATTGTTAGTGGGAAGGAAAGGTAAACCAACCATGTGCATTGCTCTAACGAGGAGAGGAGCTTGAGATGATTGACATGGACTTCAGTCAATCAGCAGAAACTACTGCAGTGTGATCATATCAGAATATCTTAAGGGAACACAGATGCTGGTCTTTCCAATCTCTCAATTTGGTCCTCCGTTGAGAATCACCAGAATAATAATTTAATATTTTAGTTGAATTCTTCATACAAATTAATTTTCCCATCTGTGATGGGTATCAGTAATAGACATTCTGGATACTGAGAAAGTTCATTTCTATCTTTCGCCCCATGACTTGGGCTCTGTGATTCACAAGAACCCCGAAGGCGATGAGCAGAAGTCATTAGTGTAAATGTACGAGACCAAAACTTTCAAATATAAATTCTCACTATTCAATACCTTCCAGATGGATTATGTGAGATTTCTTTCTTTGCAGAGATAGGCTTCTTTAGCTCCTGCATATATGTGAAAAATGACAGAGCATTGCAACTTAAAAGCTTTCCATTTACCAGAGAAATAACTTGCTTTTAGATAGCACGTGACACATGCTCAGAATGACCCACAGGGCTTTACAGCCAATGAAGTACTTTTGAAGTGTTGTCGCTGTTGTAATGAATAGCATAAACCAATATGCAAACAGCAAGATCTCACAATTAGCAGAGTTTCTTTTTATTGGTTCATGGGATGTAGGCATCACTGGCAAGGCCAGCATTTATTGCCCATCCCTAATTGCCCTTGAGAAGGTGGTGCTGAGCTGCCTTATTGAACTGCTGCGGTACATGTTGCAAAGCTATGCCCACAGTGCTGTTTGGGAGGGAGTTCCAGGAGTTTGACCCAGCAATGGTGATGGAACGGCGATATACTTCCAAGTCAGGATGTTGTGTAGCTTGGAGGGGAACTTGCAGGCGATGGTGTCCCCATGTGCCTGCTGCTCTTGTCCTTCTAGGTGGTAGAGGTCGCGGGTTTGGGAGTTGCTGCTGAAGAAGCCTTGATGAGTTGTTGCAGTGCATCTTGTAGATGGTACACACTGCAGCCACGGTGCGCCGGTGGTGGAGGGAGTGAATGTTGAAGGCGGTGGATGGGGTGCCAATCATATGGGCTGCATTGTCCTGGATGGTGTCGAGCTTCTTGAGTGTTATTGGAACTGCACTCATCCAGGCAAGTGGAGAGTATTCCATCACATTCCTGACTTGTGCCTTGCAGATGGAGGAAAGGCTTTGGGGAGTCAGGAGGTGAGACACTCACTGCAGAATACCCAGCCTCTGATCTGCTCTTGTTGCCACAGTATTTATGTGACTGGGCCAGTTAAGTTTGTGGTCAATGGTGTTAGAAATTAGGGGTATCAAAAATGTATATGGTGATGCGAATAAGACTGTTTAGATGATTGTATCAGAACTTGAGACAACAGTCTCTTCAGACTAGTATTAGAAATACTGGATGCTTAGAATTTGCTTATATTATAGCATTCGGCACTATGATGGTCATATATAACCTTGTTTCCAGGCTAGCTATCTGCTGTTTGTAAGTTACGATTTCAACTTTGTTTTATGTATCTTTAACTTGACCAACGAAGGTGCAACACCTATGTTTCTTCCATTACTGCTGATAATCAGATTATAATGCTAAGTTAGGATTTTGACTTTGCTTAGCAAAACTGCTTTTAAATGTGTAAATAAACCAGTGTATGAGAATATAATAGAAAATATCTTTAGGAATTTTAATGATTCATTCCATGGTGCAATAGTTTGATAATGGAATGAAATAATTAGTTTTGCATTGCTAAAACTATATGAACAGCATGAACATAAATATCAGATAACAAGCAGCTATGACATGCTTGACAAATCTTCTGGAATTTTTTGAGGATGTTTCCAGTAGAGTGGACAAGGGAGAACCAGTTGACGTGGTATATTTGGACTTTCAGAAGGCTTTCGACCAGGTTCCACACAAGAGATTAATGTGCAAAGTTAAAGCACATGGGATTGGGGGTAGTGTGCTGACATGGATTGAGAACTGGTTGTCAGACAGGAAGCAAAGAGTAGGAGTAAATAGGTACTTTTCAGAATGGCAGGCAGTGACTAGTGGGGTACCGCAAGGTTCTGTGCTGGGGCCCCAGCTGTTTACATTGTACATTAATGATTTAGACGAGGGGATTAAATGTAGTATCTCCAAATTTGCGGATGACACTAAGTTGGGTGGCAGTGTGAGCTGCGAGGTGGATGCTATGAGGCTGCAGAGTGACTTGGATAGATTAGGTGAGTGGGCAAATGCATGGCAGATGAAGTATAATGTGGATAAATGTGAGGTTATCCACTTTGGTGGTAAAAACAGAGAGACAGACTATTATCTGAATGGTGACAGATTAGGAAAAGGGAAGGTGCAACGAGACCTGGGTGTCATGGTACATGAAGGTTGGCATGCAGGTACAGCAGGCGGTTAAGAAAGCAAATGGCATGTTGGCCTTCATAGCGAGGGGATTTGAGTACAGGGGCAGGGAGGTGTTGCTACAGTTGTACAGGGCCTTGGTGAGGCTACACCTGGAGTATTGTGTACAGTTTTGGTCTCCTAACTTGAGGAAGGACATTCTTGCTATTGAGGGAGTGCAGCGAAGATTCACCAGACTGATTCCCGGGATGGTGGGACTGACCTATCAAGAAAGACTGGATCAACTGGGCTTGTATTCACTGGAGTTCAGAAGAATGAGAGGTGACCTCATAGAAACGTTTAAAATTCTGACGGGTTTAGACAGGTTAGATGCAGGAAGAATGTTCCCAATGTTGGGGAAGTCCAGAACCAGGGGTCACAGTCTAAGGATAAGGGGTAAGCCATTTAGGACCGAGATGAGGAGAAACTTCTTCACCCAGAGAGTGGTGAACCTGTGGAATTCTCTACCACAGAAAGTAGTTGAGGCCAATTCACTAAATATATTCAAAAGAGAGTTAGATGAAGTCCTTACTACTCGGGGGATCAAGGGGTATGGCGAGAAAGCAGGAAGGGGGTACTGAAGTTGCATGTTCAGCCATGAACTCATTGAATGGCGGTGCAGGCTAGAAGGGCCGAATGGCCTACTCCTGCACCTATTTTCTATGTTTCTATGTTTCTATGAACATCTGAAGGCTGAGAATGGCATGTCTGACTCCAAACTTGGGAGAATAAGGACAGGAGAGATAGGAGGAAGTCTGATGGATGGGCCTTCAGAATGTATAAACAGAAAGCCATGTGAGAAAAGCATGAGACCGCTTAGGAGAGGGTTTTCATCTGAAAGTTAAGACAAAGAACTCAACATACCATTGGGCACCTTGGTTTAAGAAGAACCCTTACAGGTTAAATGGTCCTGTCTATATTCTACATCAGGTCCACCCCTTAAAAGAGGATAAAAGAAAGACGTAGCACAGACGGTGGAGTGGAGAGCTTCCAAGAGTGAGAATGGTCTAACACTCTTCCGAGGGTGGGCCCATGCTGACCTTAGTTTATCACTCAACGGTCCTAGGAGAGAGGAAGAGAGAAAAGCCACAAGCACACCAGACGCCTGTCTGATCGGGACCGGTACCAGCTGCTTGTCACGGTCGTATCTTTTTGCTCTATAATTAGTGTGTTATATTCCGTCTTAAACTCCGATTAAACACAATATACCCACCATATTGGTTTGCAGTCAATCCTGATCATTTGAAAGACCAGAGATAAGCTCATATCAACAAATTAGCTCATCTCTAGAACGGTGATCCCTCAGGATATTGATAGTGGGGGATTGGGCGATGGTAATGTCATTGAATGTCAAGGGGCTGTGGTTAGACTTCTGCTTGTTGGAGATAGTCATTGACTGGCACTTGTGTGGCGCGAATGTTACTTGCCACTTATCAGCCCAAGCCTGGATGTCGTCCATGGAATGTTTCATTATCTGAGGAGCTGCGAATGGTACTGAACACTGTGCAGTCATCAGCGAACATCCTCACTTCTGACCTTATGATGGAGGGAAAGCCATTGTTGAAGAAGATTGTTGGGCCTAGGATACTGTCCTGAGGAATTCCTGCAGTGATGTCCTGGGCTGTGATGATTGATCTCCAACCACCACAACCATCTTCCTGTGTGTCAGGTATGACTCCAGCCAATGGAGAGTTTACCTCCTGATTCCCATTGACTTCAGTTTTACTAGGGCTCTTTGATGCCACACTCGGGCAAATGCTACCTTGATGTCAAGGGCACTCACTGTCACCTCACTTCTGTCATTCAGTTCTTTTGTCCATGTTTGGACCAAGACAGAAATGGGGTTTGGAGCCAAGTGGTGCTGGCGGAACCCAAACTGAGCATTGGTGAGCAGGTTATTGGTGAGTAAGTGCCGCTGCTTGATAGAGCTGTCAACGATACCTCCCATCATTTTGCTGATGATTGAGTGGGGCGGTAATTGGCCAGATTGGATTTGTCCTGCTTTTTGTGGACAGGACATACCTGGGCAGTTTTCCACATTGTCGGGTCGATGCCAGTGTTGTAGCTGTACTGGAACAGCTTGGCGAGAGGCGCAGCTAGTTCGGAGCAGAGATAAAAGACTCTTTTATTTTACATTGAGTTCAACAATTTCAGATCATAACCCAGGCCCCGATTTTTTTTTTCTCTTTTTTTTCTCTTTTTTTCTCTTTTTCCCATGGCGGTTGTTGATGATTCTTTCATTTCCATTTACACCCTATCTGGACTCATCTTTTGTTTCTTAACCTGCCTCATTACCATATCCTTTTGCCTTGCACCGTCATTCTTTTTGTCTCTTAATCTCTTCTGCTTTCCATCCTATTACAACTTCCCTTTTGTTCTTTCCTCCCCTCCCCCTCCTTTCGCTGCCCCTACATTTGCTTAAAATCGTGTTACATCTCTGTTTCTCTCTCCTGATATGCTGCCTGACCTGCTGAGTATTTCCAGCATTTTCTGCTTTTTATATCACTTATTTTAAAATGGTTTGTGTATATATTACAAAGATGCTGTAATAAAAGTCATTTTTCTTTAGCATTTACTATTTAACCAACTTGAACGCCTCTAAATTCATTGAACTTGATTGATTATTCAATCTGAATTTCAAATAAAGTTCTCAGCAGAAGATAATTACAGAAGAGGGAAGTTGCTTGATCCATCTTGGATTATCCATTCAGAAATATCGTAAAGTCCCCTATTGCAACATTTAATTGTTATTAAATGATTCCGAAGTTTTCACCACCATCAGACAGTCCATTCCGTATATTGATCACTTTGTATTTGAAGAGCTTCCTGATGTCAGTCCTAAATTTGCCTTTTTGTTGCCTTTGATCCCCCTTGTCTTACTCATGCAATATACTTCAAAGTAATGTTCGTCTAATCAGATTTTTCACACAGTGGATCAGCCTTACTTACACTTGTCCTCATTAAGTTTCATCTGGCAATTTTCTGCCAGGTGCACACAAACCTACTTCATTGTTTTGACTTATTTGACTGGCTGATAGTGTTAGCCAAGATGATGCCAACTGGCAAGAGAAAGAAACAATAATTGACCTTCCCTATTGGTGAAATTCTGGGTTTATTCTTGTATCTCTACGAATGTGAAGTAACCAGAAGGATCAGATCAATTTGAACTTGATGACAACACCAACAACATCGCAGCTTGAGACCTGAGAAGTCTAATTATCTCTTTCTTTCCATTGCAAAATAAATAATTGGAAATCAGCATTTTGATTTTGGCAATATAGGAGGCATCAAAATAATCTACCTTCTGTAGTTACATTAAAATGTTCTTTTAACCTTTTAAATTGTGCATTTATTGTACATTTCATGTTATTGTTCTTTTCCCATATTATTGTAATACCCTATTTTAACTGTTCTATTTTTGTTATTATTAACTCTTCCAGCACCAACAAGATCCGAGGGTATATTTTCTGATCACTATCATTGATGCTGCAGAATGGGCGGTGACAGCCATGAAGTTGAGCGGTGAACCCGATCAACCGATCACGGCCTATAGTGTTCGGCACAGCTTAAGGGACGTGTAAGGGGGATGTTGGACCTATCACCGACAGCTTCATTTCAATATTGTAAACTAATTCTAATGCTATGCAATCAATTCTGCATGATTCTCACCAGGAATGCACTGTTACTGTGGCACTATAAAACAGAAGTTACAGGGAGGCCTGTTTAGCGCTGAGAGGAAGCCAGCATTTAAAGTGAAGTTGATTTAGATTTGCTGTAAATTGCATCTGTAATTTATGTGAATGTTTTTGTTACTGCCCATTTTGGCAGCTGTAAATTTTTTGGCCAGGTTATTTTTGTGTGTTTTAAGGCAAGAGTTTCAGCTAAGATATTCTTAGTTGCTTCAATTACCATCATCATCATAGGCAGTCCCTCGGAATCGAGGAAGACTTGCTTCCACTTTTAAAATGAGTCCTTAGGGGGGCTGAACAATCCAATACGAGAGCCACAGTCTCTGTCACAGGTGGGACAGAGAGTTGTTGAGGGAAGGGATGGGTGGGATAGGTTTGGCACATGCTGTTTCCGCTGCCTGCGCTTGATTTCTGCATCCTCTCATAGAAACATAGAAGCATAGAAAATAGGTGCAGGAGCAGACCATTCGGCCCTTCGAGCCTGCACCACCATTCAATAAGATCATGGTTGATCACTCAATCTCAGTACCCCACCCCAGCCTTCTCTCCATAAACGCTGATCCCTTTAGCTGTAAGGGCCACATCTAACTCCCTTTTGAATATGTCCAAAGAACTGGACTCAACAACTTTCAACAACTGTCTCTCAGCGATGAGACTCAAGGTGCTCAGCGTCCTCCCGGGTGCACTTCCTCCACTTAGGGCGGTCTTCGGCCAGGGACTCCCAGGTGTCAGTGGGGATGTTGCACTTTTTCAGGGAGGCTTTGAAGGTGTCCCTATAACGTTTCCTCTGCCCACCTTTGGCTCATTTGCCACGAAGGAGTTCCAAGTAGAGCACTTGCTTTGGGAGTCTCGTGTCTGGTATGCGAGCAATGTGACCTACCCAGCGGAGCTGATCAAGTGTGTTCAGTGCTTCAATGCTGGGGATGTTGGCCTGGTCGAGGACGCTAATAGAAACATAGAAACATAGAAAATAGGTGCAGGAGTAGGCCATTCAGCCCTTCGAGACTGCACCGCCATCCAATGAGTTCATGGCTGAACATGCAACTTCAGTACCCCATCCCTGCTTTCTCGCTATACCCCTTGATCCCCCTAGTAGTAAGGACTACATCTAACTCCTTTTTGAATATATTTAGTGAATTGGCCTCAACAACTTTCTGTGGTAGAGAATTCCACAGGTCCACCACTCTCTGGGTGAAGAAGTTTCTCCTCATCTCAGTCCTAAATGGCTTACCCCTTATCCTTAGACTGTGACCCCTGGTTCTGGACTTCCCCAACATTGGGAACATTTTTCCTGCATCTAACCTGTCTAAACCCGTCAGAATTTTAAACGTTTCCATGAGATTCCCTCTCATTCTTCTGAACTCCAGTGAATACAAGCCCAGTTGATCCAGTCTTTCTTGATATATCAGTCCCGCCATCCCAGGAATCAGTCTGGTGAACCTTCGCTGCACACCCTCAATAGCAAGAATGTCCTTCCTCAAGTTAGGAGACCAGAACTGTACACAATACTCCAGGTGTGGCCTCACCAAAGCCCTGTACAGCTGTAGTAACACATCCCTGCCCCTGTACTCAAATCCCCTCGCCATGAAGGCCAACATGCCATTTGCCTTCTTAACCGCCTGCTGTACCTGCATGCCAACCTTCAATGACTGATGTACCATGACAGCTAGTCCCGTTGCACCTCCCCTTTTCCTAATCTGTCACCATTCAGATAATAGTCTGTCTGTTTTTACCACCAAAGTGGGTAACCTCACATTTATCCACATTATACTTCATCTGCCATGCATTTGCCCACTCACCTAACCTATCCAAGTCACTCTGCAGCCTCATAGCATCCTCCTCGCAGCTCACACTGCCACCCAACTTTGGAGATACTACATTTAATCCCCTCGTCTAAATCATTAATGTACAATGTAAACAGCTGGGGCCCCACTAGTCACTGCCTGCCATTCTGAAAAGTACCCATTTACTCCTACCCTTTGCTTCTTGTCAGCCAACCAGTTCTCAATCCACATCAGCACACTACCCCCAATCCCATGTGTTTTAACTTTGCACATTAATCTCTTGTGTGGGACCTTGTTGAAAGCCTTCTGAAAGTCCAAATACACCACATCCACTGGTTCTCCCTTGTCCACTCTACTGGAAACATCCTCAAAAAATTCCAGAAGATTTGTCAAGCATGATTTCCCTTTCACAAATCCATGCTGACTTGGACCTATCATGTCACCTCTTTCTAAATGCGCTGCTATAACATCCTTAATAATTGATTCCATCATTTTACCCACTACCGATGTCAGGCTGACCGGTCTATAATTCCCTGTTTTCTCTCTCCCTCCTTTTTTAAAAAGTGGGGTTACATTGGCTACCCTCCACTCCATAGGAACTGATCCAGAGTCTATGGAATGTTGGAAAATGACTGTCAATGCATCTGCTATTTCCAAGGCCACCTCCTTGAGTACTCTGGGATGCAGACCATCAGGCCCTGGGGATTTATCGGCCTTCAATCTCATCAATTTCCCCAACACAATTTCCCGACTAATAAGGACTTCTCTCAGTTCCTCCTTCTTACTAGACCCTCTGACCCCTTTTATATCCGGAAGGTTGTTTGTGTCCTCCTTAGTGAATACCGAACCAAAGTTCTTGTTCAATTGGTCTGCCATTTCTTTGTTCCCAGTTATGACTTCCCCTGATTCTGACTGCAGGGGACCTACATTTGTCTTTACTAACCTTTTTCTCTTTACATATCTATAGAATCTTTTGCAGTCCATTTTAATGTTCCCTGCAAGCTTCCTCTCGTACTCTATTTTCCCTGCCCTAATCAAACCCTTTGTCCTCCTCTGCTGAGTTCTAAATTTCTCCCAGTCCCCGGGTTCGCTGCTATTTCTTGCCAATTTGTATGCCACTTTTTTGGCTTTAATACTATCCCTGATTTCCCTTGATAGCCACGGTTGAGCCACCCTCCCCTTTTTATTTTTACGCCAGACAGGGATGTACAATTGTTGTAGTTCATCCATGCGGTCTCTAAATATCTGCCATTGCCCATCCACAGTCAACCCCTTCAGTATCATTCGCCAATCTATCCTAGCCAATTCACGCCTCATATCTTCACAGTTACCCTTCTTTAAGTTCTGGACCATGGTCTCTGAATTAACTGTTTCATTCTCCATCCTAATGTAGAATTCCACCATATTATGGTCACTCTTCCCCAAGGGGCCTCGCACAACGAGATTGCTAATTAATCCTCTCTCATTACACAACACCCAGTCTAAAATGGCCTCCCCCCCGAGTTGGTTCCTCGACATATTGGTCTAGAAAACCATCCCTTATGCACTCCAGGAAATCCTCCTCCACCGTATTGTTTCCAATTTGGTTAGCCCAATCTATATGCATATTAAAGTCACCCATGATAACTGCTGTACCTTTATTGCATGCACCCCTAATTTCCTGTTTGATGCCCTCCCCAACATCACTACTAGTGTTTGGAGGTCTGTACACAACTCCCACTAGCGTTTTCTGCCTTTTGGTATTCCGTAACTCCACCCATACCGATTCCAGATCATCAAAGCTAATGTCTTTCCTTACAATTGCATTAATTTCCTCTTTAACCGGCAATGCCACCCCACCTTCTTTTCCTTTCTGTCTATCTTTCCTAAATGTTGAATACCCTTGGATGTTGAGTTCCCAGCCTTGGTCACCCTGCAGCTATGTCTCCGTGATGCCAACCACATCGTATCCGTTAACTGCTATCTGCACAGTTAATTCGTCCACCTTATTCCGAATACTCCTCGCATTGAGGCACAGAGCCTTCAGGCTTGCCTTTTTAAGACACTTTGACCCTTTAGCATTTTGCTGTAAAGTGGCCCTTTTTGTTTTTTGCCTTGGGTTCTCTGCCCTCCCCTTTTACTCATCTCCTTTCTGTCTTTTGCTTCTGACTCCATTTTGCTTCCCTCTGTCTCCCTGCATTGGTTCTTATCCCCCTGCCATATTAGTTTAATTCCTCCCCAACAGCACTCGCAAACACTCCCCCTGGGACATTGGTTCCGGTCCTGCCTAGGTGCAGATCGTCTGGTTTGTACTGGTCCCACCTCTCCCAGAACATAAGAACATAAGAATTAGGAACAGGAGTAGGCCATTTAGCCCCTCGAGCCTGCTCTGCCATTCAATAAGATCATGGCTGATCTGGCCGTGGACTCAGCTCCACTTACCCGCCCGCTCCCCGTAACCCTTAATTCCCTTATTGGTTAAAAATCTATCGATCTGTGACTTGAATACATTCAATGAGCTAGCCTCAACTGCTTCCTTGGGCAGAGAATTCCACAGATTCACAACCCTCTGGGAGAAGAAATTCCTTCTCAACTTGGTTTTAAATTGGCTCCCCCATATTTTGAGGCTGTGCCCCCTAGTTCTAGTTCCAATGCTGCAGGAAATTGAATCCCTCCCTGCTGCACCACTGCTCAAGCCACGTATTCATCTGAGCTATCCTGCGATTCCTACTCTGACTAGCACGTGGCACTGGTAGCAATCCTGAGATTACTACTTTTGAGGTCCTACTTTTTAATTTAGCTCCTAGCTCCTTAAATTCGTCTCTTCGGACCTCATCCCGTTTTTTACCTATATCGTTGGTACCAATGTGCACCACGACAACTGGCTGTTCACCCTCCCTTTTCAGAATGTCCTGCACCCGCTCCGAGACATCCTTGACCCTTGCACCAGGGAGGCAACATACCATCCTGGAGTCTCGGTTGGGGCCGCAGAAACACCTATCTATTCCCCTTACAATTGAATCCTCTATCACTATCGCTCTCCCACTCTTTGTCCTGCCCTCCTGTGCAGCAGAGCCAGCCACAGTGCCTTGAACTTGGCTGCTGCTGCCCTCCCCTGATGAGTCATCCCCCCCAATAGTACTCAAAGCGGTATATCTGTTTTGCAGGGGGATGACCACAGGGGACCCCTGCATTCACTACCTTCCTTGCACTGCTCTTCCTGTTGGTCTTCCATTCCCTATCCAGCTGTGGACCCTTTACCTGCGGTAAGACCAACTCGCTACAAGTGCTAATCATGTCATTCTCAGCATCATGGATGCTCCAGAGTGAATCCACCCTCAGCTCCAATTCCGCAACGTGGTCCGTCAGGAGCTGGAGGTGGATACACTTCCCGCACATGTAGTCGGTGGTGCGTCTGTCCTCCCAGAGGATTTGTAGCATCTTGCGGAGGCATCGTTGGTGGTATTTCTCCAGTGATTTGAGGTGTCTACTGTGCATGGTCCATGTCTCTGAGCCATACAGGAGGGCAGGTATTACTATAGCCTTGTAGACCATGAGCTTGGTGGCAGTTTTAAGGGCCTGATCTTCAAATACTCTTTTCCTCTGGCAGCCGAAAGCTGCACTGGCGCACTGGAGGTGGTGTTGAATCTCATCGTCAATGTCTGCTCTTGTTGATAAGAGGCTCCCGAGGTATGGGAAATGGTCCACGTTGTCCAGGGCTGCGCCGTGGATCTTGATGACTGCGGGGCAGTGCTGTGCTGGACAGGATGGTGGAGGACCTTTGTCTTATGGATGTTTAGTGCAAGGCCCATGCTTCCATACGCCTCAGTAAATACGTCGACTATGTCCTGGAGTTCAGCCTCTGCATGTGCACAGACGCAGGCGTCATCCACGTACTGTAGCTCGACGACAGAAGTTGGGGTGGTCTTGGACCTGGCCTAGAGACAGCGAAGGTTGAACAGATTCCCACTGGTTCTGCAGTTTAGTTCCATTCCAGCGGGGAGCTTGTTGACTGTGAGGTGGAACATGGCAGCAAGGAAGATTGAGAAAAGGGTTGGAGCAATGACGCAGCCCTGCTTGACCCCGGTCCAGACGTGAATTGGGTCTGTAGTGGATCCATTGGTAAGGATCATGCCCTGCATGTCGTCGTGGAGCAGGCGGAGGATGGTGACGAACTTTTGGGGGCATCCGAAATGGAGGAGGATGCTCCATAGACCCTCGCGGTTGACAGTGTCAAAGGCCTTTGTAAGGTCGAAGAAGGCCATGTATAAGGGCTGGTGCTGTTTCCTGCATTCTTCCTGCAGCTGTCCGCTGCAAAAATCATGTCCGTTGTGCTCCGTAGGGGACGAAATCCGCACTGTGACTACGGGAGGAGCTCCTCAGCCATGGGGAGAAGATGGTTGAGGAGGACTCTAGCGACGACTTTCCCAGTGGCTGATAACAGGGAGATTCCTCTGTAGTTGCTGCAGTCAGACTTATACCCTTTTTTAAAGATGGTCACAATCACTGCATCTCTGTCATCAACATAGCCTCAAAGCGGAGGGGGCAGCAGAAGCAGTGCCACAAAAAATCAATGCCGGGGCACTTAAAGACCCAGCTAAGAGAACCCTATACAGCCAGTGCCTCACAGCTAACCTGGCGTGCCTTGATGACTGTGAGGTGGAACATGGCAGCAAGGTGAGTGAGGGGAGGGGAGAGGTGAGGGCCAGGCCTCCTGGCGCTGCTGTGTTAAAATGGGGGGCAGGGTGGCGGAGCGTTTGAGCTTCTGACACGCCGGTCCGCCTGCCAGATCGCCCCTGGAGCAGCGCGGCCCCCCTATAACGGGGTTAATTCTTTTAAACAGATTAGGAAAAGGGGAGGTGCAATGAGACCTGGGTGTCATGGTACATCAGTCATTGAAGGTTGGCATGCAGGTACAGCAGGCGGTTAAGAAAGCAAATGGTATGTTGGCCTTCATAGCGAGGGGATTTGAGTACAGGGGCAGGGAGGTGTTGCTACAGTTGTACAGGGCCTTGGTGAGGCCACACCTGGAGTATTGTGTACAGTTTTGGTCTCCTAACCTGAGGAAGAACATTCTTGCTATTGAGGGAGTGCAGCGAAGGTTCACCAGACTGATTCCCGGGATGGCGGGACTGACCTATCAAGAAAGACTGGATCAACTGGGCTTGTATTCACTGGAGTTCAGAAGAATGAGAGGGGACCTCATAGAAACGTTTAAAATTCTGACGGGGTTAGACAGGTTAGATGCAGGAAGAATGTTCCCAATGTTGGGAAAGTCCAGAACCAGGGGACACAGTCTAAGGATAAGGGGTAAGCCATTTAGGACCGAGATGAGGAGGAATTTCTTCACCCAGAGAGTGGTGAACCTGTGGAATTCTCTACCACAGAAAGATGTTGAGGCCAATTCACTAAATATATTCAAAAAGGAGTTAGATGAAGTCCTTACTACTAGGGGAATCAAGGGGTATGGTGAGAAAGCAGGAATGGGGTACTGAAGTTGCATGTTCAGCCATGAACTCATTGAATGGCGGTGCAGGTAGAAGGGCCGAATGGCCTACTCCTGCACCTATTTTCTATGTTTCTATATTTCTACCCCGAGATGCAGAATGCCAACAGCGCTTGTTCTGCCCTCCAGGCCTCCATAACCGGTGCCTGCAAAGAGACGCTCGGTCACTCAACCAGGAAACACCAGGATTGGTTTGAATAAATCGCAAGCGCAGGGCATTTCTGAGCCTTAAACAACAACCCAACTTAGGAGCAGCAAAGCAACATTACAAATGGCTCAAGGCTGAGGTCCAGCAAAAAACCCGGGACCTAATGAACAGGTGGTGGATGGAGATAGCACAGGAGATACAGCAGCTGGCCGACAGCCATGATGTACGAGGATTCTTCATTGCAGTCAAGGCCACCTATGGTCCAAACACCCAAGGCCCCACCCCACTGCTGGCCAAGAACGGGGAAACACCCATCAACAAAATCGAGGCAGTCAGGGCCCGCTGGAAAGAGCACTTCGAAGATCTCCTCAATCGAGACTCTGCCTTTGACCCGAGTGTTCTTGACTCCATCCTGCAGCATGCTACCCACCACCACCTCAGTAAAACCCCAACACTGCACGAAGTAGAAAAAGCCATAAGACAGCTTAAGAACAACAAGGCTACGGGAGCGGATGGAATCCCTGCTGAGGCACTGAAGTATGGTGGAGTGGCACTGTTGGCGCGAATACATGACCTCATCTCGCTCTCATCTGTAGGGAGGAGAGCATGCTTCAATTATAATTTTGCAATAAAGGCATTCTAATTGGAATCAGATCACTTATGTGCTAGTTAGAGGAGAAAGAATAATAGGACTAAAGCAGGCGCGCAAAGTAAATGATACTGCACCTTGCATGCATGACCCATACCTACCGTATCTACAGTCATAGACACATTACCTAACTACCTTGGCATGTTGAAGAAAACAAGTCTGCACTTCACTTGAGAGGCAGTGACAGGGTTGTGCTATCTCCTGGAACATGATCTCCAGCCACTCTCCATCACAGTGACAGCCCTGCCAGTGGCTCTCCAGGTTGCCACAGCCCTGATTTTTCATTCTGAGCGGATGTAGCAGGCATTAGTAACATCGTCAAACTGCAGTTTGCAAAAATACGAAGAACATGACTGACAAATTGTTCATCGGGGTAAACAATTTCATCATATTCCCCATGGACAACTGGTAGCAGAATGAGAGAGCACTGCACTTTGTTTTCTACATCACATGATTCCTCCACTGTCACCACCACCCGCTCCACCTGTCTTGTGCTCTGTCTATCACCCAGTACTCTCACTTGTAACTCACTAAATCCTCTAAGGTGAATGTACCTGTGCTGGTGCTTGTAGCAGCAGGAGGAGTGAATGATACAGGGTGCTGTGAATAGCTACCTTCTTAGGCACACTGGGTTGTGGTACTGCTTTCTGTGGCATATTCATAAAAAACGAATAGGAGCATGTTAGATTGCTAGCTGAATGATACCCCTTCAAATATTCATTATATGAAAATTGAACTTGCATGTCTGTGGGAGAGTGGACGGAAATGTGAGTAGGGCGAGAAAGAAGATTGTGAAAAGGATATCTGGGTTAAGTAAGACCTCTGATTCCACCCAGCTCCATGCCCTCAAATGTACTCAAGGGCTTCAAGTTTTGTGGGCCAATCCAGTCCACGTCTGCTCTCTTCTGTTGTATGACAGACACCTCTACCCACAAGCAAAACAGAATTGAGAAATAAGAAGTGTCAGGAGCACTTATTAGAAAAGAAAAGAAAAACACTAGAGTGCTTGACAGATAATAAATTAATTTTGAAGTGAATTCACTGTTGTTACGTTGGTAAATTCAGCATCCAATTTGTACACAAGATTCCACAAGCTGCAATGAGATGTGACTGGTGAATTTTTGATGGTGTTGGTTGAAAAATTGTCCAAAGTACCAGAAGAACTTCCTGTTCTTTGAAAAAGTGCCATAAGATATTTTACGGTCACTTGAACAGAGACAAACTCAATTTAGCATCTCATGCAAAAGACTCATCTCCACGCTACCTGCACACTGCACTGAAGTATCAGCCTAGATTCTATATTCCCCATAATTCTAAGTCTGTCTACGTTTATCTATTTCAAACTTTACATTTTGTATAAAGCAATAAATCACAACTGAACATTAAATCAGAGCTGAAATTAGTTTTCAAAAAGAGAAAGGAAACCAATAATTTTCCACTGTTTTTTCTGATCTTGAGAGTTTATTTTCCCCAAAAGAGAGGAGCCAAGCCACTATCAATCAAGACAAATCTCCAATTTTGACGAATGGACCTCAGGATGTATCTTTTCTTAAAGACACAGGCTGAATTAATAACTAAACATCACAGTAATAATCTAGACCTCAGAGTGCCAATGAGCAATGCCATGGGAAATCAACTATATTATAAAAAGAGATATTTGGGCACTTACTGGTGTCAATCACCACACTGCTATATTTTAGTCTTTAGAACTGTTGGTGGGAGGCATCCAATGAACAGACATTTTGAGCAGAATTTCTTGTACTTGATACCATGAAAGTGGAGTGTGGGCAGCAGCATTCATTTATGTTATTACTGCCCTCTCCTAAAGGTTGTGGCTTATGCAGAGGCATATTACGATAAGCATTGCCTACTTTCTAGTACCCCATCCAAGTGACATTGTTCATGTGTGAACTTTGGGAATGAGTCCTGATGCTGTTCAACCAATTGAGGCTTCAATACTAACCCCAATACTCTCCTCTCCCCCCACCTTCCTAACCTGAGACACTGAGGTCAAATATAGCACCTCTATTACTGCCCTGCTAACACTATGTAAGTCAGTACAGGCAAGTGATCAAGCCTGGGATCTTCCAAGCAATGTTCCTGCTATGATGCATGCGAAGTCAGGCAATAATCTGAAAGGTCCCACGCAGACCATTCACCTGGCTTTTACATTGTAATTACAGCACATGTGCAGAAATTTAAAGGCACAATGCATTAAATTAACGGAGTGACTCCTACCAATGACCGGAAGCTGCACAGAAGCATACTGCGCATTAATCAGCCCACTCCCTCACAATATTTTTCCTGCTCCCTTCTGGCATTTTTGAACGAGGGTTCCCTCCCAGTATTGAATGTTTTTTTAATGAATCCACTCCATGAAGAACTGGCAGCGCACATGCGCAGTCTGCTTCCGGTTCGTTGGCAGCAGTCGCGTCCTTGCAAGAAATAGGCCGCGCAGAGCAAAGCACAGCTTACAGGGAACTTTGCTTTCAAGTCCTCAGATGTGCTGTTATGTTTTTTTTTAATTTTATTCAAATACAATTTAAAATAATTAAATTCTGTTCTGATGTGGGCAACACAGTAAAGAAATTTTTAATTTTGGAACTGGTTAATTCTGTTGCAAGTGTCTCTAAGTACAATTCAAATTTATGAAATCCACTAAACTTTGTTCTTCCACTATTTGATCTTGGATTGTTTCCTACTTACCAGGACGTCTTTATGCTCAGTAATGGGGCAACAATTGTCACCTTATTATCATGCTTTGGATGTATTTTGTATTTTTATATTTAATGGGATATGTATTCTATTTTTAGCTTTAGCAAAAACACTATGAAGTGGTTTTCTGCTAATAGTGCATGATGGAAAATATATTACAGTGTAAAGTTAAAATAAATCTTGTCAAGTTTTCTTAATGCCAAAGTGATCAACAGACTCTCTTCCTGCTATTTAATTCAGGATATACTTGCCAATCAGGTGTTAGTGTGCTTTCATGCCAGTCCTGGATGTAAGCAAACTCTGTACATACCTTAAACAACAACAGAGAAACATAGAAACTAGGTGCAGGAGCAGGCCATTGGGCCCTTCGAACCTGCACCGCCATTCAATAAGATCATGGCTGATCAGTACCCCTTTCCTGCTTTCTTTCCATACCCCTTGATCCCTTTGGCCGTAAGGGCCATATCTAACTCCCTTTTGAATATGTCTAACGAACTGGCCTCAACAACTTTCTGCGGTAGAGAATTCCACAGGGTAACCACTCTCTGAGTAAAGAAGTTTCTCCTCATCTCAGTCCTAAATGGCTTACCCCTTATCCTTAGACTGTGACCCCGGGTTCTGGACTTCCCCAACATTGGGAACATTCTTCCTGCATCTAACCTGTCTAAACCCATCAGAATTTCAAACGTTTCTATGAGATTCCCTCTCATTCTTCTGAACTCCAGTGAATACAAGCCCAGTTGATCCAGTCTTTCTTGATATGTCAGTCCCGCCATCCCGGGAATCAGTCTGGTGAATCTTCGCTGCACTCCCTCAATAGCAAGAATGTCCTCCCTCAAGTTAGGAGACCGAAACTGTACACAATACTCCAGGTGTGGCCTCACCAAGGCCCTGTACAACTGTAGCAACACCTCCCTGCCCCTGTACTCAAATCCCCTCGCTATGAAGGCCAACATGGCATTTTCTTTCTTAACCGCCTGCTGTACCTGCATGCCAACCTTCAATGACTGATGTACCATGACACCCAGGTCTCGTTGCACCTCCCCTTTTCCTAATCTGTCACCATTCAGATAATAGTCTGTCTCTCTGTTTTTACCACCAAAGTGGATAACCTCACATTTATCCACATTATACTTCATCTGCCATGCATTTGCCCACTCACCTAACCTATCCAAGTCACTCTGTAGCCTCATAGCATCCTCCTCGCAGCTCACACTGCCACCCAGCTTAGTGTCATCCGCAAATTTGGAGATACTACATTTAATCCCCTCGTCTAAATCATTAATGTACAATGTAAACAGCTGGGGCCCCAGCACAGAACCTTGCGGTACCCCACTAGTCACTGCCTGCCATTCTGAAAAGTACCCATTTACTCCTACTCTTTGCTTCCTGTCTGACAACCAGTTCTCAATCCACGTCAGCACACTACCCCCAATCCCATGTGCTTTAACTTTGCACATTAATCTCTTGTGTGGGACCTTGTCGAAAACCTTCTGAAAGTCCAAATATACCACATCAACTGGTTCTCCCTTGTCCACTCTACTGGAAACATCCTCAAAAAATTCCAGAAGGTTTGTCAAGCATGATTTCCCTTTCACAAATCCATGCTGACTTGGACCTATCATGTCACCATTTTCCAAATGCACTGCTATGACATACTTAATAATTGATTCCATCATTTTACCCACTAATGAGGTCAGGCTGACCGGTCTATAATTCCCTATTTTCTCTCTCCCTCCTTTTTTAAAAAGTGGGGTTACATTGGCTAATCTCCACTCGATAGGAACTGATCCAGAGTCTATGGAATGTTGGAAAATGACTGTCAATGCATCCACTATTTCCAAGGCCACCTCCTTAAGTACTCTGGGATGCAGTCCATCAGGCCCTGGGGATTTATCGGCCTTCAATCCCATCAATTTCCCCAACACAATTTCCCGACTAATAAAGATTTCCCTCAGTTCCTCCTTCTTACTAGACCCTCTGACCCCTTTTATATCCGGAAGGTTGTTGGTGTCCTCCTTAGTGAATACCGAACCAAAGTACTTGTTCAATTGGTCTGCCATTTCTTTGTTCCCCGTTATGACTTCCCCTGATTCTGACTGCAGGGGACCTACATTTGTCTTTCCTAACCTTTTTCTCTTTACATATCTATAGAAACTTTTGCAATCTGCCTTAATGTTCCCTGCAAGCTTCCTCTCGTACTCCATTTTCCCTGCCCTCATCAAACCCTTTGTCCTCCTCTGCTGAGTTCTAAATTTCTCCCAGTCCCCGGGTTCGCTGCTATTTCTGGCCAATTTGTATGCCAATTCCTTGGCTTTAATACTATCCCTGATTTCCCTTGATAGCCACGGTTGAGCCACCTTCCCTTTTTTATTTTTACGCCAGACAGGAATGTACAATTGTTGTAGTTCATCCATGCGGTCTCTAAATATCTGCCATTGCCCATCCACAGTCAACCCCTTAAGTATCATTCGCCAATCTATTTTAGCCAATTCACGCCTCATACTTTCAAAGTTACCCTTCTTTAAGTTCTGGACCATGGTCTCTGAATTAACTGTTTCATTCTCCATCCTAATGCAGAATTCCACCATATTATGGTCGCTCTTCCCCAAGGGGCCTCGCACAATGAGATTGCTAATTAATCCTCTCTCATTACACAACACCCAGTCTAAGATGGCCTCCCCCCTAGTTGGTTCCTCGACATATTGGTCTAGAAAACCATCCCTTATGCACTACAGGAAATCCTCCTCCACCCGTATTGCTTCCAGTTTGGCTCGCCCAATCTATGTGCATATTAAAGTCACCCATGATAACTGCTGCACCTTTATTGTATGCACCCCTAATTTCCTGTTTGATACCCTCCCCAACATCACTACTACTGTTTGGAGGTCTGTACACAACTCCCACTAACGTTTTTTGCCCTTTGGTGTTCTGCAGCTCTACCCATATAGATTCCACATCATCCAAGCTAATGTCCTTCCTAACTATTGCATTAATCTCCTCTTTAACCAGCTATGCTACCCCACCTCCTTTTCCTTTTATTCTATCCTTCCTGAATGTTGAATACCCCTGGATGTTGAGTTCCCAGCCCTGATCATCCTGGAGCCACGTCTCCGTAATCCCAATCACATCATATTTGTTAACATCTATTTGCAGTTAATTCATCCACCTTATTGCGGATACTCCTTGCATTAAGACACAAAGCCTTCAGGCTTGTTTTTTTAACACCCTTTGTCCTTTTAGAATTTTGCTGTACAGTGGCCCTTTTTGTTCTTTGCCTTGGGTTTCTCTGCCCTCCACTTTTCCTCATCTCCTTTCTGTCTTTTGCTTTTGCCTCCTTTTTGTCTTCCTCTGTCTCCCTGCATTGGTTCCCATCCCCCTGCCATATTAGTTTAACTCCTCCCCAACAGCACTAGCAAACACTCCTCCTAGGACATTGGTTCCGGCCCTGCCCAGGTGCAGACCGTCCGGTTTGTACTGGTCCCACCTCCCCCAGAACCAGTTCCAATGCCCCAGGAATTTGAATCCCTCCCTGCTGCACCACTGCTAAAGCCACATATTCATCTGCGCTATCCTGCGATTCCTACTCTGACTAGCACGTGGCACTGGTAGCAATCCCGAGATTACTACTTTTGAGGTCCTACTTTTTAATTTAGCTCCTAGCTCCTTAAATTCGTTTCGTAGGACCTCATCCCTTTTTTTACCTATGTTGTTGGTACCAATGTGCACCACGACAACTGGCTGTTCTCCCTCCCTTTTCAGAATGTCCTGCACCTGCTCCGAGACATCTTTGACCCTTGCACCAGGGAGGCAACATACCATCCTGGAGTCTCGGTTGCGGCCGCAGAAACGCCTATCTATTCCCCTCACCATTGAATCCCCTATCACTATCGCTCTCCCACTCTTTTTCCTGCCCTTCTGTGCAACAGAGCCAGCCACAGTGCCATGAACTTGGCTGTTGCTGCCCTCCCCTGATGAGTCATCCCCCCCAACAGTACTATATATAGTGTCTTTAGCGTAGTGAAGCATCCCAAGGTGCTTTACAGGAGTATTATGAGATAAAAAATTTGACACCGAGCCGCTTAAGGAAAAATTAGGACAGGTGACCAAAAGCGTGGTCAGAAGTAGGTTTTAAGTAGCATCTTGAAGTCTTGAAAAAAAAAGAGAGGTGGAGAGGTTTAGGGAGGGAATTCCAGAGTCTAGGGCCTTGGCAACAGAAGGCATGGCCACCAATGGTTACATAGAAACATAGAAAATAGGTGCAGGAGTAGGCCATTCGGCCCTTTGAGCCTGCACCGCCATTCAATGAGTTCATGGCTGAACATGCAACTTCAGTACCCCATCCCTGCTTTTTCGCCATACCTCTTGATCCCCCTAGTAGTAAGGACTACATCTAACTCCTTTTTGAATATATTTAGTGAATTGGCCTCAACAACTTTCTGTGGTAGAGAATTCCACAGGTTCACCACTCTCTGGGTGAAGAAATTCCTCCTCATCTCGGTCCTAAATGGCTTACCCCTTATCCTAAGACTGTGACCCCTGATTCTGGACTTCACCAACAATGGGAACATTCTTCCTGCATCTAACCTGTCAAAACCCGTCAGAATTTTAAACGTTTCTATGAGATCCCATCTCATTCTTCTGAACTCCAGTGAATACATGCCCAGTTGATCCAGTCTTTCTTGATATGTCAGTCCCGCCATCCCGGGAATCAGTCTGGTGAACCTTCGCTGCACTCCTTCAATAGCAAGAATGTCCTTCCTCAAGTTAGGAGACCAAAACTGTACACAATACTCCAGGTGTGGCCTCACCAAGGTCCTGTACAACTGTAGCAATACCTCCCTGCCCCTGTACTCAAATCCCCTCGCTATGATGGCCAACATGCCATTTGCTTTCTTAACCGCCTGCTGTACCTGCATGCCAACCTTGAATGACTGATATACCATGACACCCAGGTCTCGTTGCACCTCCCCTTTTCCTAATCTGTCACCATTCAGATAATAGTCTGTCTCTCTGTTTTTACCACCAAAGTGGATAACCTCACATTTATCCACATTATTCTTCATCTGCCATGCATGTGCCCATTCACCTAACCTATCCAAGTCACTCTGCAGCCTCATAGCATCCTCCTCACAGCTCACACTGCCACCCAACTTAGTGTGATCCGCAAATTTGGAGATACTACATTTAATCACCTCGTCTAAATCATTAATGTACAATGTAAACAGCTGGGGCCCCAGCACAGAACCTTGTGGTATCCCTCTAGTCACTGCCTGCCATTCTGAAAAGTCCCCATTTACTCCTACTCTTTGCTTCCTGTCTGACAAACAGTTCTCAATCCATGTCAGCACACTACCCCCAATCCCATGTGCTTTAACTTTGCACATTAATCTCTTGTGTGGGACCTTGTCGAAAGCCTTCTGAAAGTCCAAATATACCACATCAACTGGTTCTCCCTTGTCCACTCTACTGGAAACATCCTCAAAAAATTCTAGAAGATTTGTCAAGCATGATTTCCCTTTCACAAATCCATGCTGACTTGGACCTATCATGTCACCTCTTTCCAAATGCGCTGCTATGACATCCTTAATAATTGATTCCATCATTTTACCCACTACTGAGGTCAGGCTGACCGGACTATAATTCCCTGTTTTATCTCTCCCTCCTTTTTTAAAAAGTGGGGTTATATTGGCTACCCTCCACTCGATAGGAAATAATCCAGAGTCTATGGAATGTTGGAAAATGACTGTCAATGCATCCGCTATTTCCAACGCCACCTCCTTAAGTACTCTGGGATGCAGTCCATCAGGCCCTGGGGATTTATCAGCCTTCAATCCCATCAATTTCCCCAACACAACTTCCTGACGAATAAGGATTTCCCTCAGTTCCTCCTTCTTACTAGACCCTCTGACCCCTTTTATATCCGGAAGGTTGTTTGTGTCCTCCTTCGTGAATACCGAACCAAAGTACTTGTTCAATTGGTCTGCCATTTCTTTGTTCCCCGTTATAACTTCCCCTGATTCTGACTGCAGGGGACCTACGTTTGTCTTTACTAACCTTTTTCTCTTTACATATCTATAGAAACTTTTGCAGTCCAACTTAATATTCCCTGCAAGCTTCCTCTCGTACTCTATTTTCCCAGCTCTAATCAAACCCTTTGTCCTCCTCTGCTGAGTTCTAAATTTCTCCCAGTCCCCAGGTTCACTGCTATTTCTTGCCAATTTGTATGCTATTTCCTTGGCTTTAATACGATCCCTGATTTCCCTTGATAGCCACGGTTGAGCCACCTTCTCTTTTTTATTTTTACGCCAGACAGGGATGTACAATTGTTGTAGTTCATCCATGCGGTCTCTAAATGTCCGCCATTGCCCATCCACTGTCAACCCCTTAAGTATCATTCGCCAATCTATCCTAGCCAATTCACGCCTCATACCTTCAAAGTTACCCTTCTTTAAGTTCTGGACCATGGTCTCTGAATTAACTGTTTCATTCTCCATCCTAATGTAGAATTACACCATATTATGGTCACTCTTCCCCAAGGGGCCTTGCACAACGAGATTGCTAATTAATCCTCTCTCATTACACAACACCCAGTCTAAGATGGCCTCCCCCTCGTTGGTTCCTCGACATATTGGTCTAGAAAACCATCCCTTATGCACTCCAGGAAATCCTCCTCTACCGTATTGCTTCCAGTTTGGTTAGCCCAATCTATATGCATATTAAAGTCACCCATGATAACTGCTGCACTTTTATTGCATGCACCCCTAATTTCCTGTTTGATGCCCTCCCCAACATCACTACTACTGTTTGGAGGTCTGAACACAACTCCCACTAACATTTTTTGCCCTGTGGTGTTCTGCAGCTCTACCCATATAGATTCCACATCATCCAAGCTAATGTCCTTCCTAACTATTGCATTGATCTCCTCTTTAACCAGCAATGCTACCCCAACTCCTTTTCCTTTTATTCTATCCTTCCTGAATGTTGAATACCCATGGAGGTTGAGTTCCCAGCCCTGATCATCCTGGAGCCACGTCTCTGTAATCCCAATCACATCATATCTGTTAACTTCTATTTGCACAGTTAATTCATCCACCTTATTGCGGATACTCTTTGCATTAAGACACAAAGCCTTCAGGCTTGTTTTTTTAACACCCTTTGTCCTTTTAGAATCATGATGTAGTGTGGCCCTTTTTGTTTCTTGCCTTTATTTACTCGGCCTTCCACTATTGCTTTTTACCTTTTTACCATCTGTTTCTGACTCCATATTACTTCGCCCTGTCTCGCTGCATAAGTTCCCATCCCCCTGCCATATTAGTTTAAACACTCCAGAACTGCATTTGCAAATGTTACCCCGAGGACATCAGTTTCAGTCCTGCCCAAGTGCAGACCGTCCCTTTTGTACAGGTCACACTTCCCCCAGAACTGGTTCCAATGTCCCAGAAATTTGAATCCCTCCCTCTTGCACCACTGCTCAAGCCACGTATTTATTCTAACTATCCTGCTCCCTCTACTCTGATTAGCACGTGGCACTGGTAGCAATCCAGAGATTACTACCTTTGAGGTCCTAATTTTTAATTTATCTCCTAGTTCCCTAAATTCAGCTTGTAGGACCTCTTCCCGCTTCTTACCTATATCGTTGGTACCTACATGTACCACGACAACTGGCTATTCACCCTCCCTCTCCAGAATCCACTGCAGCCGCTCCGAGACATCCTTGACCCTTGCACCAGGGAGGCAACATACCATCCTGGAGTCTCAGTTGCGGCCACAGAAACTCCTATTTATTCCCCTTACAATAGAGCCCCCTATCACTATAGCTCTCCCACTCTTTTTCCCACCCTTCTGTGCAGCAGAGCCAGCCATGGTTGAGCGATTATACTCAGGGATGCTCAAGAGGGCAGAATTAGCGGAGGCAGAAATCTCAGGGGGTTGTGGGGCTGGAGGAGATTACAAAGCTAGGGAGGGGCGAGGCCATGGAGGGATTTGAAAACAAGGATGAAAATTTTGAAATTGAGGCATTGCTTAACCGAGAGCCAATGTAGGTCAGCGAGCACATGGGTGATGCACAAGTGAGACTTGGTGCGAGTTAGGACACAGACAGCTGAGTTTTGGATCACCTCTAGTTTATATAGGATAGAATGTGGGAGGCCAGCCAAGAGTACACTGGAATAGTTAAGTCGAGAGGTAACAAAGGCATGGATGAGGGCTTCAGCAGTGGATGAGCTGAGGCAAAGACAGAGATAGGCAATGTTATGGAGGTGGAAATAGGCGGTCTCAGCTATGCTGTGCATATGTGGTCAAAAGCTAATTTCAGGGTCAACTATGACATCCAAGTTGTGAACAGTCTGGTTCAGCCTCAGACAGAAGTTGGGGAGAGGGAGGGAGTCACTGGCTATGAAACGGAGTTTGTGGCGGGGACAGAAAACAGTGGCTTCAGTCTTCCTGATATTCAATTGGAGAAAATTTCTGCTCATCCGAGAACTAGATGGCGAACAAGCAGTCTCTCAATTTAGAGACTGTGGAGGGGTCGAGAGAAGTGGTAGTGAGGTAGAGCTGTGTGTCATCAGCATACATGTGGAAACTGATCCTTTGTTTTCGGATGATGTCACCAAGGGGCAACATGTTGATGAGAAATAGGAGGGGACCAAGGATAGATCCTTGGGGGACACCAGAGTTAACAATACAGGGGTGAGAAGAGAAGTCGTTGCAGGTGATTCTCTGGTTATGAATAGATAGATAAAAATGGAACCAGGTAAGTGCAGTCCCACCCAGCTGGATGACAGTGGAGAGGCATTGGAGAAGGATAGAGTGGTCAACCATGTCAAAGGCTACAGATGAGTCAAGAACAACGAGGAGGGATAATTTGCCTTTGTCACATTCACAAATTATGTCATTTGTGAATTTGATGAGAGCCGTTTTCGGTACTGTGGCAGGCACGGAAACTGGATTGGAGGGATTCAAGTGTGGAATTGCCGTAAAGATTGGCATGGATTTGAGAGGTGACAACATGTTCAAGGACTTTGGAGAGGAAAGGGAGGTTGGAACTGGGGCGGTAGTTTGCATGGACGGAGGGGTCGAGGGTTGGTTTTTTGAGAAGAGGGGTGATGATGGCAGATTTGAGGGAGAGGGGGACAGTACCTGAGGAGAGAGAACCATTTACAATGTCAGCTAACATGGGGGCCAGAAAAGGAAGTTGGGAGGTTAGCAGTTTGGTGGGAGCAGGAAGTCAGTCTAATGGACAGGATGAGCTCGGAAAGGTCATGAGGGGAAATTGGAGAGAAACTGGACAAAGATGTGAGGTAAGGACTAGGGCTTATCCTTAGAGGAAGTTTGGCCCAGTTGGCCTGGGGAAGGAAGGGAAGAGACAGAGGCGGTTGAACAGATAGTCTCAATCTTAGAGACAAAGAAGTCCATGAGCTCCTCACACTTATAGAATAGAAGCCAGGGCTTATCTTTACATACCAGAATGATTCTGGAATAGTGAGCAGTTTTGGCAGACAAGAGCAGATAATGCTTTATGTGGTCCAGCAAGATCTGGCGGTGAATGGTTAAACCAGTTGTCCACCATATCCATTCAAGTCTGCATCCCTTGGACTTAAGGGAGTGAAGATCAGGGCTGTAGCAGGGAGAATGGCCAGGGTGAGAGAGAGTAATTGTTTAACAGGGACTAGGGCATCAAAGGTGGTGGTGAGGGTGTGATTGAGCAGATCGGTAGCTGCAGAAATGTCATGGTGAATGGAGGGCCAAAGGCTGGACAGTTGGGAGTTGATAAGTGCATCTGTAAGAGAGTCGGGAAAGAGTTTTTTTCAGAGTAGCGTTGGGGGCTGGGCGTTGGAAGGGGATTGTGGGTGGAGAGCGATATGAGGAAGTGGCCAGAGACGACCTTATCTGCAATTGACATGATGAGGGTAGCGAGGCCACGAGAGATGGCAAGGTCAAGGGAGTGGCTGTGAATATGAGTTGGTGGAGGGAGAGATTAAGGGAGGATAGGAGGCTAATGAACACAGAGGAAAGAGAGCATGATGAATTGAGATGGAGGTTGAAATCACCGAGGATGAGAAGTCGTTCGGTGCAGAGGCAGGGGGAGGAAAGGAGTAAAGAAATATCAGTAATAAAATTTTTATGGTACTTGGATGGGCGGGAGTGAATGAGAATTTTAAATGAGAGGTGCGAGGGCTGGAATAAGGTGAGATGCTCAAAGCAGGAGAAAGTGCCAGAGGCATAGGCGGACAGACCAAGGTGTGATTTGGTGATGAAAGCCACACCGCCACCAGAGCGGTCTGAGTGGGGCAAGTGATGGAAGGTATAGCCAGGTGGAGAGGCTTCATTTAAGGGTAAGATGTCTTCGCCCTTCAACCAAGTTTCCGTCAGGTCCATACCGTAAAGCAAGGGAGAAAAGGAATGAAATGAAATCAAAAAGGGAAAGAACACAAAATGACTTACAAAACAAAATTATTAATTAAGCTAGACTGACTGTGGGGCAGGGACACTGCACATAATAATTGCAGTTATCCAATTTGTAATGATTAATACACTATTAGTGTATTACTCGATTGCCAAGTTCCACCTAAAAATAGAAGCAAGTTTTCTAAATCACTTGAGCGCTAATTTAACAGTCGTGTGTGCGGGAGTGGAGGAGGGTGGCAAACTCCCAAGCGGTATCTGCAGATGCCTCCAAAGTCTCTCACCTGAAATCAGTGGAAATGGGCAGCTGCCCAATGGGTGGGACCAGACTGTCGGGCGGCAGGAGCTTGTCTCCAGGTAATGAAGGAACTGTTCCCGATACTCAAGTAAGTGCTTAGGGCCACACCTGTTTTCCTGAACCCAAAAGGAAAGTAAAAAAAAAACATACTTACGTCATTTGCCCCGGCAGCTCTTCCAGTTAGGTTGGCCACAATGACTGCCCAGGACAGACCTCTGGTTAAAATAGCAATTTGGCTCCGATAATTTGGAGCCCATTCTGCATATTTAAAGAAGGACCCGACCGGCATCCGACTGGTGACCTTCTTGGCTGTTCAGAAGAGCAGTTTAAGATCGAAACTTGCGAGAAGACAGCTCGATCTCAATGAGTAAGTCCCTTGGGAGATTTTAACTGTCCAAATGGTTTCCATAGGTGGACGGGGTTAATATTGCAATTTTTGCATAAAGTATGTTTTTGTTTCTGGTAGCGTCTCTACTTAGATAGAATAGGCAAAAGAAAGATTAAACATTAGCATTGTTAGTTATTTTTTGTTTAGAGTTCCAGAAATTCAGGTCAAGCATAGCCAGAGGCAAGTACAAATTGTCTTAGCAAATTTGTCAAGCGTCTGTTTGGATTGCATTGTACTAAAAGAAAAATACCTTCTGTAGTTCATGACTCATGTTGAAATATTTTACATAGAATTACATGGAATATACAGCTCAGAAACAGGCCATTCGGCCCAATCAGTTCATGCTGGCGTTTGTACTCCACTTGAGCCTCCTCCCATCCTTCCTCATCTAACTCTATCAACATAACCTCTATTTGCTTCTCTCTCATATGTTTATCTAGCTTCTCCTTAAATGCATCTGTACTGTTTGCCTCAACTACTCCTTGTGGTAGTGAGTTCCACATTCTCACCACTCTCTGTTAAAGAAGTTTCTTTTGACTTCAGTACAGGGTATTTGATTTTTTCGTGACTATCCTATATTGATAACCTTTAGTTTTGCTCTTCCCTACAAGTATACACTATAAAAACATTTCATAATTTTAAAAACGTCTGTTAGGTCACCTCTCAGCCTTCTCTTTTCAAGAGAAATCAGACCAAGTCTGTTTATCCATTCCTGATAGGTATAACCTTGCATTTCTGGTACCATCCTTGTAAATCTTTGTTGCACCCTCTCCAGTGCCTCTATCCTTTTTATAATATGGTGACCAGAACTGCACGCAGTACTCCAAGTGTGGGATAACCAAGGTTCGATACAGGTTGAGCAAAACATCTCTACTTTTCAATTCTATTCTTCGAAA
Source organism: Pristiophorus japonicus (assembly GCF_044704955.1). Taxonomy (NCBI): domain Eukaryota; kingdom Metazoa; phylum Chordata; class Chondrichthyes; family Pristiophoridae; genus Pristiophorus; species Pristiophorus japonicus. Next base: position 146,552,812 of record NC_091983.1, read on the forward strand.
AATAAACTCAAGTGCATGGTGTGCTTTTGTTATGGCCTTATTGACCAGTATCACAACTTTTAGTGATTTGTGTATTTATACTCAAAGATCTCTTTGCTCCTCTACCTCATTTAGATTTTTAGGGCTAGACTTTCCACTATGATCGCTATCGCCCATTTTAAAAACCGCTAGTTTCGCCTTTTTAATTTGGGCGATAGCCTTAGCGATGTGAAATGGGCGATAGCGATGTATTCAGTCGTGCAAAGCTGGTGTCCATAGCAACGGCCGTTTTGCTCATGCCCCTATTTAATAAAGGAGGCAGAGAAAAAGCAGGAAACTATAGACTAGTTAGCCTAACATCTGTGGTTGGGAATGTTGGAGTCCATTATTAAAGAAGTAGTAGCAGGACATTTTTTTTCAGCCAAAGAACTTTTCCCGCGATTCAGGAGGTCAGGGTTCATCTGCTCATGCTCAGAAGGCAAAGGGAGGGAGAGAGAGAAGGAAGGTTTGTGAGGAGGCATTTTTTGAAGGATTTGAGAAGCATATAAGATGGAGATGCAGCACGAGCAGTCGGGAGAGAGTGTTGAGGAGGTTGCAGGGCGAAGGAGGGCAACAGCCTTCTCCGAAGAGGCAAATGAGGCCTTAGTACACGAGGTGGAGACTTGGTGAGGCCAATTAACCAGAGGTGGGCATGGGAAACCACCCTCCCGGATTTACCAATGAATATGGGCAGATATCGCCGCTGTTGTGTCATCTGTGGCTCACAATAGGCCAGGGGCAGACCATTGCAGCAAGCGCTGGAACAGTCTTGTTTCATCAGTAAGAGTAAATATTAAATTATTAAATTCATAATTATAATGATGCACTGACTCATTAATTAGAATGTAAATCTGCCGCATTGTAATTAAGCTGGGTAATCTTGTGTAGCTTCCCTGTTAAGATTTGGACTGGGGTCGGAACCTGAACCCTTTTACTTTAATGTTGCTGAGATGTCTTAAACTTAATCGATGGTATTAATTATTATTTAAATGCTTTGATCGAAAATTGCGGCCAAAGGAATGACTGAAAACAGACAGGCCCGACTTTCATCGATGTCCCTCCCGCAGTCACCGAGGTTCCGCCGGAAATAGACGTTTTCTGGGCGATTCCTCTGGAACCGACCATCTCCCGTCAAGGATCCACCCGACGGAAGATTGGTGGGGAAGGGTTAGAACATAAGAACATAAGAAATAGGAGCAGGAGTAGGCCATTTGGCCCCTCGAGCCTACTCTCCATTCAATAAGATCATGACTGATCTGATCATGGACTCAGCTCCACTTCCCTGCCCGCTCCCCATAACACCTTATTCCCTCATCGTTTAAGAAACTGTCTATTTCTGTCGTAAACTTATTCAAATGTCCCAGCTTCCACAGCTCTCTGAGGCAGCGAATTCCACAGATCCACAACCCTCTGAGAGAAGAAATTTCTCCTCATCTCTGTTTTAAATCAGCCATGATCTTATTGAATGGCGGAGCAGGCTCGAGGGGCTAGATGGCCTACTCCTGTTCCTAATTCCTATGTTCCTATGTTCCTAAATGGGCGGCCCCTTATTCTAAGATCATGCCCTCTAGTTCTAGTCTCCCCTATCAGTGGAAGCATCCTCTCTGCATCCACCTTGTCAAGCCCCCTCATAATCTTATACATTTTGATAAGATCACCTCTCATTCTTCTGAATTCCAATGAGTAGAGGCCCAATCTACTCAACCTTTCCTCATAAATCAACCCTCTCATCTCCGGAATCAACTTAGTGAACCTTCTCTGAACTGCCTCCCAAGCAAATATATCCTTTCGTAAATATGGAAACTGAAACTGCATGCAGTATTCCAGTTGTGGCCTCATCACGACCCTGTACAACTGTAGCAAGACTTCCCTGCTTTTATACTCCTTCCCCTTTGCAATAAAGGCCAAGATTCCATTGGCCTTCCTGATCACTTGCTGTACCTGCAGACTAACCTTTTGTGTTTCATGCACAAGTACACCCAGGGTCCTGCTGTACTGCAGCACTTTGCAAACTTTCTCCATTTAAATAATAACTTGCTCTTTGACGTTTTATGCCAAATTGCTGTCGTAAACTAAAAAAAATTTTACGACAGAAATTATGCCAAAAATTTGGCAGATGGAGTATAATGTTGGAAACCTCACTCACTATGTCCTTTTGCAGATTTTTTGTGTCCTCCTCACACATTGCTTTCCCTCCCATATTTGTATCATCAGCAAACTTGGCCACGTTACACTTGGTACCTTCTTCCAAGTCGTTAATAAAGATTGTAAATAGTTGGGGTCCCAGCACTGATTGCTGCGGCACCCCACTGGTTACTGATTGCCAACCAGAGAATGAACTATTTATCCCGACTCTCTGTTTTCTGTTCATTAGCCAATACTCTATCCATGCGAATATATTACCCCAACCCTGTGAACTTTTATCTTGTGCAGTAACCTTTTATGTGGCACCTTATCAAATGCCTTCTGGAAGTCCAAATACACCACATCCACTGGTTCCCCTTTATCCACCCTGTTCGTTACATCTTCAAAGAATTCCAGCAAATTTGTCAAACATAACTTCCCCTTCATAAATCCATGCTGACTCTGCCTGACCGAATTATGCTTTTCCAAATGTCCTGCTACTGCTTCTTTAATAATGGACTCCAACATTCCCAACCACAGATGTTAGGCTAACTGGTCTATAGTTTCCTGATTTTTGTCTGCCTCCTTTATTAAATAGGGGCATTACATTTGCAGTTTTCCAATCTGCTGGGACCTCCTCAGAATCCAGGGAATTTTGGTAAATTACAACCAATGCATCCACAATCCTTGCCGGTACTTCTCTTAAGACCCAAGGATGCAAGCCATCAGTTCCAGGGAACATATCCGCCTTTAGTCCCAAGTTTGCTAATTAGTCCTTTCTCATTACACATCACCCAGTCTAGGATGACCAGCTCCCTGGTTGGTTCCTCGACATATTGTTCGAGAAAACCATCCCTAATACACTCCAGGAAATCCTCCTCCACCGCATTGCTACCAGTTTGGTTAGTCCAAACAATATGTAGATTAAAGTCACCCATGATAACTGCTGTACCTTTATTGCATGCATCCATAAATTCTTGTTTAATGCTGTCCCCAACCTTACTACTACTGTTTCATGGTCTGCCCCTTGGAATTCTGCAGCTCCACCCATACCGATTCCACATCATCCAAGTTAATGTCCTTTCTTACTATAGCATTAATTTCCTCTTTAACCAGCAATGCCACCCGCCACCTTTTCCTTTCTGTCTATCCTTCCTAAATGTTGAATAGCCCTGGATGTTGAGCTTCCATCCTTGCTCACCCTGGAGCCATGTCTCCGTGATGCCAATTACATCATACCTGTTAACTGCTATCTGCGCAGTTAATTCGTCCACCTTATTCCGAATACTCCTCGCATTGAGGCACAGAGCTTTCAGGCTTGTCTTTCGAACACACCTTGCCCCTTTAGAATTCCTTCCGGAAGTACTAGGTGACCAAGGATGGAGTGAGAAGGAGGAACTGAAGGATATCCTTATTAGGCGGGAAATTGTGTTAGGGATTGAAGGCCGATAAATCCCCGGGGCCTGATAGTCTGCATCCCAGAGTACTTAAGGAAGTGGCCCTAGAAATAGTGGATGCATTGGTGATCATTTTCCAACAGTCTATCGACTCGGGATCAGTTCCGAGGGACTGGAGGGTAGCTAATGTAACACCACTTTTAAAAAAAGGAGGGAGAGAGAAAGCGGGTAATTATAGACCGACATCAGTGTTAGCCTGACATCAGTGGTGGGGAAAATGTTGGAATCAATTATTAAGAATGAAATAGCAGCACATTTGGAAAGCAATGTCAGGATTGGTCCAAGTCAGCATGGATTTATGAAGGGGAAATCATGCTTGACAAATCTTCTGGAATTTTTTGAGGATGTAACTAGTAGAGTGGACATGGAGAACCAGTGGATGTGGTGTATTTGGACTTTCAAAAGGCTTTTGACAAGGTCCGACACAAGAGATTGGTGTGCAAAATCAAAGCACATGGTATTGGGGGTAATATACTGACGTGGATAGAGAACTGGTTGGCAGACAGGAAGCAGAGAGTAGGAATAAACGAGTCCTTTTCAGAATGGCAGGCAGTGACTAGTGGAGTGCTGCAGGGATCAGTGCTGGGACCCCAGCTCTTTACAATATACATCAATGATTTGGATGAAGGAATTGAGTGTAATATCTCCAAGTTTGCAGATGACACTAAACTGGGTGGCGGTGTGAGCTGTGAGGGGGACGCTAAGAGGCTGCAGGGTGACTTGGACAGGTTCGGTGAATGGGCAAATGCATGACAGATGCAGTATAATGTGGATAAATGTGAGATTATCCACTTTGGTGGCAAAAACGCGAAGACAGAATATTATCTGAATGGCGGCAGATTAGGAAAAGGGGAGGTGCAATGAGACCTGGGTGTCATGGTTCATCAGCCATTGAAAATTGGCATACAGGTACAGCAGGCGGTAAAAGAAGGCAAATGGTATGTTGGCCTTCATAGCTAGGGGATTTGAGTATAGGAGCAGAGAGGTATTACTGCAGTTATACAGGGCCTTGGTGAGGCCTCACCTGGAATATTGTGTTCAGTTTTGGTCTCCTAATCTGAGGAAGGACATTCTTGCTATTGAGGGATTGCAGCGAAGGTTCACCAGACTGATTCCTGGGATGACTGGACTGACATATGAGGAGAGACTGGATCAAGTGGGCCTTTATACATTGGAGTTTAGAAGGATGAGAGGGATCTTATAGAAACCTACAAGATTCTGATGGGACGGGACAGGTTAGATGCGGGTAGTTTGTTCCCGATGTTGGGGAAGTCCAGAACCAGGGGACACGGTCTTAGGATAAGGGGTAGGCCATTTAGGACTGAGATGAGGAGAAACTTCTTCACTCAGAGAGTTGTTAACCTGTGGAATTCCCTGCCACAGAGAGTTGTTGATGCTAGTTTATTGGATATATTCAAGAGGGAGTTAGATATGGCTCTTACGGCTCTGGGGATCAAGGGGTATGGAGAGAAAGCAGGAAAGGGGTACTGAGGGAATGATCAGCCATGATCTATTGAATGGTGGTGCAGGATTGAAGGGCCGAATGACCTACTCCTGCACCTATTTTCTATGTTTCTATGTTTCTATGTATCTTACTGAGTACCACCTGCTTAGTGATTGTGATTGTGTTAAGTTCCTCCCCCTGCCCCCTAGAGCCCCTTAACTCTCCACTGTTGGGACATTGTCAGTGTCCTCTACCGTAAAGACTGATACAAAATATTTGTTCAGAGTTTCTGCCATCTCCATGTTCCTCATTACTAATTCCCCGGTCTCATCCGCTAAGGGACCAACATTTACTTTAGTCACTCTTTTCCTTTTTATATACCTATAGAAACTCTTGCTATCTGTTTTTATATTTTGTGCTAGTTTACTTTCATAGTCTATCTTCTCTTTCCGCCCACGTCAGTGTCCCGCCCGCCCATGCCGGAAGGCAGATAATCAGCATTTTGCACACGTTTGCTGCACTCCCATTGACCTGCCGCCCGCCAGATGGACCACTCTGGAAAAGCAGGTCTGAATAGGGCAGCAGTGGGCCAGCAATCGCACATTGAGCGGGAGGCAGCACTATTAGCGGCTTGAATCGGGAGGGAGGGAGGGTGGGAGCAGTGTGAGCGGCGTCAATCGGAAGGGAGGGAGGGAGGCAGCAGTGTGAGCGGGCAGCAATTGCACAAACACTGGGAGGGAGAGGTGGAGGCATTAGGGCAGCTCTGGCACATCGGCTGGGAGGGAGTGTTGGTGACCATCACATCACGGCAGTCAGTCGGATTCTGCAGCATATCAGTGGGACTGCTGAAAAGAAGTTAGGTCAATGTTGCATTACTTTCTTGCTGATGGTGATGTTTAAATTGGATGTGATGAAACCGACTGAAATGTGTGTAAGCTAATGGAGGCTTTTTTGTTGCACCTTGTTGAAAGACCTTCATTGAGAAGGTCAATGGCCAAGGGAAAATGATTATGAGTGACTGACAAGTGTTCAGTATCTCACATGTTGTACACCCAAGCTGATCCACTAATTGTCTGACACAATGTACTGCAATGTAACTGATGACCATGTCATCTCAGGGTTGGCACTCCTCCATCTTTGGCCTCGCAAAAAGAGGGTTGAAGTGCAAGCCTTAAGGTCTACCCGCAACTTGGTAAACTAGAGTAATTGAATGGCAGCCTTCTTGCATTCATTGTCGTCTTGCAATGGCCTGATGACAGGACCCATTATACACTGCAGTCAGATGTGGATGGAAAGATATTCCTGATGAAGCAGATGACCCGAGGGACAGATATGTGGTTGACGCAAAGCACGACAAATATGATGTTAAAATGATATACGCACAAGCAGACGGTTAGCAATGTGAGTGTATTTACAAATGTACAATGACAACCGTCACATAATATTATTTAGATTAATAATACAATTAGATGAGGAAGCAACACCCACCCCTCTATCTGGCACCACCACCTCTCTTCCTCCCCCATTGCAGCCATGCCCACTTTCCTCTTCCTCTTCACGTCTACACGACGGAGTGGCCCTCCTCTGCCCCTCACTGCCTCTGGTTCAGGAGGTTGTGCAGGAGGGCAGCGCTATGTGTGTAGACGTATGCGTCTCGGTGACAATATAGGGCATGGGACTGAAGGCACCAGGATCTCCTGCTCCTCCGCATCTGTGTGCCTTGAGGGTGTGGAGACGGGTGCTTGCACCACACGTGCAGAAGCCATCTCCTGCCTTATGGCCTCGACGCTTTCTGATGTGTGCTCCAACACTGTGAGGAGGCACTCCATCCTTTCATTGTGCTGTTGAGTGATTGTGGTGCTGCTGGCAGCTGTCTCAGCCATGGTCTGCTGCATCTCGCGACCTACCTTCACGCTGGTGGTTGAGAGTTGGACCATCTATTCAATACAGCAAGCCGCCCTGCATCCGCAGGTGGTTGCTCGATGCTTCTGGGTGCTGGGGCCTTGCTTCCCTTTGTGCCATGGACTTTGAGCTTGCTTGAGTGGAGTCTGTGGGAAACCCCAGGAAATCTGAGCCCGCGCCAAGGTTCTGCGGACACTTGGCTGACTTGGCAGGAGGCTGATGTCAGGCGCTTCCGGATCCTCCCAGGTGAAGGGGCACAAATATGGGCTCTTCTCCCTCCTCTTTCTCCTTTTTTTCCTGGCCCTGGGTGGCAGAGGTGAGAGCGGTGGACATGGGTGAAGGCCAGAGGTCGATGGTCTCTCTAGATCCATGGTGTCCGAATCAGCATCTGCAAGTAGAGGACAAAATTTCAGTCTGTAGTTGGGGTGGGTTGGTGATGAAGGTGAGTTGTGAGCCGTTCCATCTCACATTATGCCAGCAAGGAGTCCCATCCCTACATGTCCAGACCAATAATGGGTGACGAAGTCTGCGTTCAACCAGGAGTGCATTAACTTTGCAAGTACTTTCATGCCATGACTATCGCTGACACCAGAGGTGAGTGTAGCCTTACCATGCAGTAGCACGGATCTTCAGAAATGTTTGTGCTTGGAATGCGGCGATGTCCCACCAATGCCATCACATGCTCCTCCAGCCTAGTCAATTCCACCACATCTTGTGGGTCACCTCTGGTCGCACTCAGGCTTGCCTGTTTAGCTGCTTGTTTTCTCTGCAAAAAGAAATGTTGTAGCCTTTACCACCTTTGCTCATGCCCCCCACACACACTCCCACACATACACACACACACACACATTGTGCGCATATCCTTTTTGGCCTTGGACAGGAAGGGCCGAATAAATTTGTGCTCACTTTAGCTGCTGCCACCAAATCGTTCCACCGTTTGCGGCATTGGTCCCCATCCCGCTCCACATTGCCCGTTGCACTGACCATCTCACCGATGTCCATCCAAAGACGTCGGTATTGGGCTGGTGGAGGCTCGCCACGCCCATCCCGGGTGAGTTCGCTGTACCTGCTCTCCACATCTGTCACTAGCTCCTCCAACTCCTGTTCATTGAACCATGGAGCTTTGGGCTTGTTTTCTGGCCATCTTCATTGGTGCTTTCTGGCTACTCATCCTCTATGATAAGAGGAATGGTTGCTGAATAGTTTGCTTATAAAGTTGTCACACTGCCCCCTCTGCAACTCAGACTGGCCTCTCTCCAATGCCACCTCTGCTCTCTAACCTCCAACTCTCCTCTCTCTCCTCTCTCTCCTCGCTCTCCTCTCTCTCCTCTCTCTCCTCTCTCTCCTCTCTCTCTCTCCTCTCTTTCTCCTCTCTCCTCTATATTCTCTCGCTCCTCTCCTCTCTCCTCTCTCCTCTCCTCTCCTCTCTCTCTTTCTCTCCTCACCTCTCCTCTCTTATCTTCTCTTCTCTGTATCTTCTCCTCTGTATCCTCTGTTCTCTTCTCTTTATCTCGTGTCTCTCTCTCATGTCTCTCTCTCCTCTCCTCTCCTCTCTCCTCCTCTCTCCTCGCAGGTGAAATTGAGTGGTGTCTGTTATATATGTAAACCTGTAAATTCCTTGTTTAACCACCAGAGGGCTCATCCCCTGGAGTCTCAAGGGATCCCACAACATTGCTTTAAGCTTACAGTATCTGGTCAGATTCTTTATTTAAGACGTAACAACTGGCGATGAGATACAGATGACTAACCCCACCGTAACAATGCAGAGAACCGTGGGCATCCTGGAGAAATTTTCGGAGTGAGATGATTGGGAAACCTTCATGGAGCGACTCGACCAATACTTCATGGCCAACGAACAGGAAGGAGAAGCAAACGCTGCCAAACGAAGGGCGATCCTCCTCACCGTTTGCGGGGCACCAACGGATGACCTCATGAAAAATCTGCTCGCTCCAACAAAACCCCACAGAGAGGTCGTACGATGATTTGTGCACACTATCTAAACCCGAAGGAAAGCGTTCTGATGGTGAGGTACTGATTCTACACATACAAGAGGTCTGAAGGCCAGGAAGTGGCAAGCTACATCGCAGAGCTAAGGCGCCTTGCAGGACATTGCGAATTTGAAGGACACTTGGAGCACATGCTCAGGGACTTCTTTTACTTGGCACTGGCCATGAAGTAATACTTCGCAAACTTTTGACTGTAGAGACCCCAACCTTGAGTAAAGTCACAGCGATAGCCCAGGCGTTCATCGCCACCAGTGACAATACCAAGCAAATCTCTCAGCACATGAGTGCTGCTGCAAGTACTGTGAACAAAGTAATGTTGTTTTTGAATCATAATGTGGAAGGCAGGACTCACATGCCTGCAGCTGCACGTCTGCAGGTGTCTCAGAGACTACCAGCAAGGGTGGTGAATGCAAGGTCATTAACACCTTGTTGACGCTGCGGAGGTGATCATCGTTTTCATTCACGCCGCTTCAAAGGATACGTTTGCAAGGGCTGTGAAACAATGGGACACCTCCAACGTATGTGCAGGCGAGCTGAAAACCCTGCTAATCCTGCAAACCACCATGTTGCAGAGGAGGACGTACACAAAGGAACTGATTACCGTAATCAGCAGTGCTACCGTAAAGTTCTCCGACGATAGAGCAGTGCATGATTTACCACTCTGGGTGGTACTGGGCGATGGCCCCATCGGTGTTCGGCAGGAGCTGGCTGGGAAAGATACGCTGGAACTGGGACGACGTCCGAGCGCTCTCGTCCGTCGACGACACTTCATGTGCCCAGGTCCTAAACAAGTTCCCCTCGTTGTTCGAACCGGGCATCGGGAAGTTCCAAGGAGCAAAAGCGCAGATCCAATTGATTCTGGGGGCGCGACCCATCCACCACAAGGCAGGAGCAGTACCTTACATGGTGAGAGAGAGGATGGAGATCGATCTGGACTGGTTTCAACGAGAGGGCATCATTTCACCGATCAAATTCAATGAGTGGGCCAGTCCGATTGTTCCACTTCTCAAGGAAGACAGCACCATCAGAATCAGTGGTGATTACAAAGTAACTATCAATTGTTTCTCCCTACAGGATCAATACCCGTTACCAAAGGCAGCCAACCTATTTGCATGCTGGCGGGAGGAAAAACGTTCACGAAGCTGGACTTGACCTCGGCCTACATTCCTCTAGCAGGAGCTGGAGGAATCATCGAAGGGCCTCACCTGCATCAACACGCACAAAGGTCTCTTCATTTACAACAGACGCCCGTTTGGGATTCGATCAGCTGCGGCGATATTCCAGAGAGACATGGAAAGCTTACTGAAGTCGATCCCATGCACCGTGGTCTTCCAGGACGACATCTTGGTTACAGGTCTGGACACCGTCGAGCACCTGCAGAACCTGGAGGAGGTTCTTAATCGGCTTAATCTTGTGCGGCTCAGGATAAAATGCTCGAAGTGCGTTTTCCTGGCGCCTGAAGTGGAGTTCCTGGGGAGAAGAATCGCGGCGGATGGCAACAGACCCACCGGTTCGAAGACAGAGATAATCAAGAACACACTGAGACCACAGAACGTGACGGAGCTGCGGTCGTTTCTAGGACTCCTGAACTATTTTGGTAACTTCTTACCGAGTCTTAGCACATTGTTAGAACCACTGCACGCCTTGCTGCATTAAGGAGATGAATGGGTATGGGGTAAAAGCCAAGAAAATGCCTTTGAGAAAGCTAGGAAACTGTTATGCTCAAACAAATTGCTTGTGTTGTATGATTCATGTAAGTGTTTGGTACTAGCATGTAATGCGTCATCATACGGGGTCAGGTGTGTATTGCAACAAGCTAACGAATCTGGAAAATTGCAACTGGTTGCTTATGCATCCAGAAGTCTGTCTAAGGCTGAGAGGGCGAAAAAGAAACGTTAGCCTGTTAGGGGTAAAGAAAATGCATCAATATCTGCTTGGGCTCAAATTTGAATTGGAAACCAACCATAAGCCATTTATATTCCTCTTTTCTGAAAGTAAGGGGATAAATATGAATGCATCGGCCCGCATCCAGAGATGGGTGCTCACGTTGTCTGCACACAACTACGCCATCTGCCACAGGCCAGGCACAGAAAACTGTGCCGATGCTCTCAGTAGGCTGCCATTGCCCACCACAGGGGTGGAGATGGCACAGCCCACAGATTTAGTCATGGTTATGGAAGCATTTGAGAGTGAGTAATCACCTGTTACCACCCGACAGATTAGAACCTGGATGAGCCAGGACCCCTTACTGTGCTTAGTAAAAAACTGTGTGCTCCACGGGAGTTGGTCTAGTGTCCCATTAGAGAGGCAGGAAGAAATAAAGCCGTACCAGTGTCGCAGAGATGAAATGTCTATACAGGCAGATTGCCTCCTATGGGGTAATCGGGTAATGGTGCCGAGAAAGGGCAGAGACACTTTCATTCGTGACCTCCATATTACCCACCCAGACATTGTAAAGGTGAAAACGATAGCCAGATCCCATGTGTGGTGGCCCAGTATCGATGCAGACTTCGAGTCCTGCGTACACAAATGTAACACATGTTCACAGTTAAGCAATGCACCCAGGGAGGCGCCACTAAGTTTATGGTTCTGGTCCTCCAAACCACGGCCCAGGGTCCATGTCGACTATGTAGGCCCATTCTTGGGAAGAATGTTCCTTGTGGTTGTAGATGCGTACTCCAAATGGATTGAATGAGAGATAATGTCGGCAAGCACGTCCGCTGCCACCATTGAAAGCCTGCGGGCCATGTTTGCCATGCACGGCCTGCCTGATGTCCTTGTGAGTGACAATGAGCCGTGCTTCACCAGTGCCGAGTTCAAAGCGTTCATGACCCACAATGGGATCAAACATGTCACATCTGCCCATTTCAACCAGCGTCCAATGGTCAGGCAAAGCGAGCAGTGGACGCTGGTTGAGCTTGAAGAGGGTAACTGACGGCTCACTGCTGACTCGCCTATCCTGAGTCCTGCTTAGTTACCGCACAAGACCCCACTCGCTCACTGGGGTTCTTCCTGCTGAACTGCTCATGACAATGGCACTTAAGACAAGGCTCTTGTTAGTCCACCCTGATCTACACGAACAGGTAGAGAACAGGCGGCTTCAACAAAATACATAGCATGATCGCGGAAATGTGTCCCGCAAAATTGAGATTAATGATCCTATATTTGTGTTGAACTATGGACAAGGTCCCAAGTGGCTTCCCGGCATTGTCATGACCAAAGAGGGGAGTAGGGTGTTTCTGGTCAAATTTCAAATGGACTCACCTGCAGAAAACACTTGGACCAAACCAAACTCAGATTCACAGACTATCCAGAACAACCCACAATAGACTCTACCTTTTTCCACCACACACACGGTAGCAACCGGTCCAGCGGTTGACCACGAAGCAGAACCCATCACCTGCAGCAGCCCAGCAGGACTCACCACACCCAGCAGCCCAGTGAGGGCCCAACAAATGACTCACCAAAACCAGCATTTGCACCAAGACGATCAACCATGGAAAGGAAAGCCCCAGATCGACTCGCATTGTAAATAGTTGCACTATTGACTTTGGGGGGGGGGAGTGTTGTTCTATATGTAAACCTGTAAATATCTTTTTTAACCACCAGAAGGTTCATCCCCTGGAGTCCCAAGGGATCCCATAATCCCTTAGGAGCACCTGTACATAAGGAGGTTTCATAGGCTGAAGAGGGACTCTGGAGACCTGTAATAAAGGACTACGGTCACACATTTTTTAAGCTTACAGTATCTGGTCAGATTCTTTATTCTAGACATAACACTGGCTGTAGCCCTTTGCCTCTGTGCAGCCATTGTCAGTGTTTGCACTCTCCATTGACAGTACACTGACAGCACGATGTAAGATTAAACTTCAAATCTAATGTGGCCATAGAATCATAGAAATTTACAACACGGAAGGAGGCTATTTCGGCGCATGTGTCCGCGCTGGCCGACCAAGAGCTATCCAACTGTGGTCCCTTTAAAGATCCTGGCTGAAAGTGCATAGAAACATAGAAACATAGAAAATAGGTGCAGGAGTGGGCCATTCGGTCCTTCGAGCCTGCATCACCATTCAATAAGATCATGGCTGATCATTCCCTCAGTACCCCTTTCCTGCTTTCTCCCCATATCCCTTGATCCTCTTAGCCGTAAGGGCCATATCTAACTCCCTCTGTGACACATGAATGATGTCGCCAGATGCACTCCATCTCATTGGGCCAGGTAACGCGTTTGATGGATTTAATAGGCCGCATTAAGGTAAGTTTATTTTCAACAGCGGGATGGGGCCAGGAGTGTGCAGTCGTGACCCGCCACTGACACCGCCCACACCGGACCCACCCAGCTAGGCAAAATTCCAACTTATGTATTTCTATGTTTGTAAAGTGCTATAAGGCATTTTGCAGAGACTTGCTAAGGCACTTTCGAAGTGCAGGTCTTTCTTTTGACAATGATGATTTAACACTTTGGGTGAACCAGTGAAGTTGTCTGCAGTAATCAACATTAACTTCTACAGAGCAATCATAGTCTTATATGGTATTTGATCAAATTCATATCTAAATCTACTGCCAAATACTTATTTTACTTCTTGTATTGGGTAATAGCTACTGCACTGACTCAATACATTTCCACTGTCTCATGCCTCAATATTAAAGCATTTCTTCTGGCTGTAGGATTTGCAACTATATTTTGAATTATAGTTCAGATGAATAATATTTGAAAAATGTAAGTAATCTGTTGAAACAAATTTCCATTGTACGGAGGAAAAAACTATTTCTGCAGATCTTCAGAGCTTCAGATGGTTTTACAAGTCTGATAGCAAGGATTGGGAAAATGGAGAAACTAATCAGCAAAATGTCTTTCATCCAGTTACAAATCCTTGAAATACATGAATAAATTTTAAAAATAGAATTAGGAATGAATTAGTGAACTGTAAGTAGTATCATATTTTCACAATTATAATAAACTCAAGTATTTACCTCCTAAAATGTCACAGAAACCATAGCAAGAATCAATGGTTTGAAACTGGATAAATATCCCATTGATGCTGTGACCTGGAAGGTACTGAAGATAGTCAATTAAAAAACAAAAGAAAGGATTACTGTCAAGATGCTTTTGTGACAAGTACTCAGTTAATTACATGTGAATTGTCATGATAGACTGTACTGGGAAGGACAGATGCAACATTCTGAATTTTGTTTTCAACCACTCATGTCAGTGTTACAGTACAAAGAGGTATCTCATTTACATCCAGTACACTATTCGATATCGCAAACATGGTGAAAATCTAAAAATGCAGGAAAGTTAACTCTGAGATGTTCTGGCAGCATTCGGAGGAATGTTCTAAATTAGGTTAGGCTGAAACAGTGGAGGGAAAAAACCTCCACGTGTCAGAAAACTCAATACTGGTTACTTCACTTAATGAAAGAACATAATAAATAGGAACAGGAGTAGGCCATTCAGCCCCTCGAACCTGCTCCACCATTCTGTAAGATCATGACTGATCTTACACCTCAACTCCACTTTCCTGCACTATCTCGATATCCCTTGATTCCCTTAATATCCAAAAATTTATCGATCTCCGTCTTGAATATACTCAATGACCCAGCCTCCACAGCCCTCTGGGGTAGAGAATTCTAAAGATTCACCACCCTCTGAGTGAAAAAATTTTTCCTCATCTCAGTCGTAAATGGCCGACCCCTTATTCTGAAACTGTGACCCTTGGTTTTAGACTCCCCAGCCAAATGAAACATCCTCCCTGCATCTACCCTGTCAAGCCCTGTAAGAATTTTGTATGTTTCAATGAGATCACCTCTCATTCTTCTAAATTCTAGAGCATATAGGCCTAGTCTACTCAATCCCTCCTCATGGGACAATCCCCCCATCCCAGGAATCAGTCTGGTGAACCTTCGTTGCATTCCCTCTATGGCAAGTATATCCTTCCTTAGGTAAAGAGACCAAATCTGTACACAATACTCCAGGTGTGGTCTCACCAGGGCCCTATATAACTGCAGTAAGGGCCCTATATAATTGCAGTAAGAAAGCATTGCATTTGAGCCTGAAATAATAACATCCTTCCTATCTCAGTTTTGTTGCCGAGAATAACAATAGTTACAAAATGGCGAGTGCTGTTAGGTAGGGAATTGCAGGATTTTGACCCAGTCACGATGAAGGAACAGTAATATATGGTTGGAATGATGTTTCCATTCACCAGTTGCCCTTGTCCTTCCTGGTGGTGGAGGTCGCGGATTTTGGAGGAGCTGCCGAAGAAGCCTTGGCAACTTCCATTGAACTATCACCAATGGAAGGGAAAATCGAGACAGACGAATAGCAGTGGCCGCTCCACTATCGCCCGTTTTATACTATCGCAGAAGTTAAAATTACTCCTGTGTGAAATAGTTTCTCCTACCCTCAGTTCAAAATCTCTAATACTTAATCTTGTATCCACAGCCCCTCAACCACTGGAAACTATCTGCTTCTGTCTACAGCAAATGCTGGAAATATTCAGTAGGTAATTTTCTATGTTTATTTCAGATTTTCAGCATCAGTATAGTATTTTGCTTTGCACTGACCCTTTTATAATTTTAAACACTTTTATTATATTGCCCATAATCTGCACTGATCTAATGTAAAAAACTCAAGTTTTGCAGCATCCTAGTGAATCTGTGTCGTACCCTCACGAAAGCCTCATTCCTTTTTATGGAGCTCAAAACTGCACTCAGTATTCTAACTGAGGACTTATTTTATATCGGCTTATTGTTACCTTTTTACATTCTGTTCCTCCAGATACACCCTAGAATTCTATTAGCTTTTTTTCACAGCCTTGTCAACCTGTGGTGCTGCCATTAATGTTCTGTGAACCTGCAGCCCAATTACCTCTGTGTGTCCACAGTCCTGAGCCTACTTCCATTCAGAGTAGAATTACTACTCAGTGACATTTGAATTACATCTGATGATTTTTAGTTAATTCCCCCAATATCACTTTCCAGTTTCCTTTGGTCTTCTAAAGAATTAACCAAACATTCTGTTTTGGTATCATCTACAAATTTTGACATCATTTGCCTCTAAGCCTATATCCAAATCATTGATGTACACAGTGAACACAATTGGTCCCAGAATTGAACCCCATGGGATACCATTACCCACTTCAAACCATTCTAATAAACTTAACTCCTGCTCTCTGCGGGGAGCAATTGGGTGCATTTGCGACCAGGCGTGGTGCTGCTAACCACTCCCACTAAATTCAGTGGGAGTTTAGCGGCGGCGCTATGGCATTGCGTCCTGAAATCCTGCATCTGGAGTTCGTGACGTCATTGCCGTGCGCATCACCCCGCTAGTGCCCCAGCACCTAAATTGGGTTTCATCCCCTGAAGCTGCACCGAGCGATAACAGCAACAGCTTCAGGGAACGCGGACCCAGCGGCTGGCCGCTATCGGGGCGAAATTTAAAGGGGCGGTGGCCGGCTGCTGCTGGGAAAAACCTTCCGTTTCGCTTCCCGCTCTGTGCCACTTTGGTTGTGGGGTTGGTGCCGCGATCGCCCAGCCCAGCTTGAATGCCAAGCTGATCATGCGGCACCCCTGCACCTGGGTCCAGGTAGGAGGGTTCATATTATGCAGAGTATGCAGCTTAGGCCTTTCCCTTTAATTCAGGGAAGAGCCCCTCGTACGCGGCAATGCCTGGTGGCGTAGCGCTCCTGAGTCGTGCGCCCTGGTCCTGCCCAGGAAGGAAGTGGAGCACTTGATTTAGCACTCCACTTCCTTTTGGGGGCGGTAACCCCAATTTATCATGAGAGGTGTGACTTCTGCACCTGGTGCAAAGTCTCGCGCGTGTTACCGCCCCCAAACAGGGTGATACCCAATTTCTCAACCATTCTTTTCTCCCTTCGAAATTATTTTTAATCCAGTTTTCTATATTTTTCCATTAATTTCAAACCCTTTAATTTCGTCTAGTCCCTTGCATTACCTTCGCAAAGGATTTCCTAATGTCTATGTAAACTATACACATTGCATGTCCCTTTCTATCACGTCTGTTGCCACCTCAAGGAATTCTAGCAAGTTTGTCAAGCACAGTCGCCCTATTGAAATCCATGCTGGCTGGTTCATAGAATCATAGAACCATAGAAATTTACAACATGGAGGGAGGCCATTTCGGCTCATCATGTCCATGCCAGCTGACAAAGAGCAATCAAGCCTAATCCCAGTTTCCAGCTCTTGGTCCATAACCATGCAGGTTATGGCATTTCAAATGCACATCCAAGTACTTTTAGGGGGTAGATTTTGGCCGAGCCTGTTTTTCGGCGCACTTAACCAAGTTGCGCCGCTTAAGTAGGTCCGGAGATGCTCCAGAAAAAAATGTTGCAACTTTGGCCGCTGTCTGGCCTCTTCACTGCAGTCGCGCAGCGTGGCCAGTCGACTCGGGGGGTGCAGCCTGTGTTCTGCACTGGAAAATGTGCCAGGGCGTCCGCACATGCGCAGTGGAGAATGGTGATGTCCGCGCATGCCCACTAGCACTTCGAGTTGGCAATCGGCCATTACAGATTGAGCACTGTTCTGAAAACAATAGCCAGCTCCTCCCATGAGGAAGGTTACTGAGGCACAGCACTGAACAGAGACAGATAAAGACTTTTAATAAGGAGAGGTCGGATGAAATGAGTTTTGTCTTTACCCAGCAATTCTTCCGCTGCCAAATGACATCAAGGTACAATACAAGCTTTCTATATTCCATTTAACTTTGCTAATCCTCATCTGGCTGTGCTTTTTTCTGACACTAGATGCCCAAAATGTAGAAGTTTTGTTCCCTTTCCCAGCACCAAGCAGTAAATAAGATGGATTTTAATGATAACATTTTGAAGGCTTGATACTGCCCCGATGCCAGCCAGTTCGATCGCTCCCACCCCTAGCCCAGGCCTAGAGGCCTCCCGGTAAGTTCTCCTGCCTGCCGGTGAGTTCTGTGAGATCTCCTGCGTGCGTTCTGTGAGTCCCGGGTCAAGTGCTGAAGGTAGGACTTTAATTTTTTATTTCTTATTAATTTAATTGTGCGAAGGAAGGATGGTTTTGCAAGTCCGTTTCCTAAGGCTTGGTTGGTTCAAGTCCTCTCCGCTTCCCACTCCTATTCCAGGACGAATGGCCTCCGATGTATCTACCTGCACAGATTTCTTTAACTCTCCGCAAGGGTTTTCTCAAGTGGCCACATACGCTGGCCTAAGTAGAAATTTAGTAACTATTAGCTGGCCAAAGTTGCCTAATTGGCCAAAACTGCGTAGGTGGCTGTTAACGCCCCCTTTTGAGAAAAAAAAACGAACCTAAAAAAAACGTAACTAAATGAGTTACGCTGGTGCAAATTGATTGGGGAAACTGGGGATTTTTAACTTAGGCCAGGAAAAGCAGCCTACTCCAAAAAAAAAATGAGCAACTCCTTGTCAAAATTGAGGCCTAAATGTCGTGAGGTTTTCTGCCTCTACCACCCTTTCAGGCAGTGAGTTTCAGACCCCCACAACCATCTGGGTGAAGAAATTTCCCCTCAAATCCCCTCTAAAACTTCTATCAATTACTTTAAATCTATGCCCTCTGATTGTTGACCCCGCTGCTAAGGGAAATAGGCCCTTTCTACCCACTATATCTAGGCCCCTCATAATTTTATACAGCTCAATGAGGTCTCCCCTCAGCCTCCTCTATTCTGAGGAAAACAAACCCAGCCTATCCAATCTGTCATTATAGCTAAGATTCTCCACTCCTGGCAACATCCTTGTAAATCTCCTCTATACCCTCTCCAGTGCAATCACATCCTTCCTGCATTGCGGTGACCAGAACTGCAAGCAGTACTCTAGCTGTGGCCTAACTAGTGTTTTGTACAGTTCAAGCATAACCCGCCTGCTCTTGTATTCTATGCCTCGGCTAATAAAGGCAAGCATTCCGTATGCCTTCTTAACCACCTTATCTACCTGGCCTGCTACCTTCAGGGATCTGAGGACCTGCATTCCAAGATCCTTTGTTCCTCTACACTTCTCAGTATCCTACTATTTAATGTGTATTCCCTTGCCTTGATAGCCCTCCCCAAATGCATTACCTCACACTTCTCCGGATTGAATTCCATTTGCCACACTTCTGCCCACCTGACCAGTTCATTGATATCATCCTGCAGTCTACAGTTTACTTCTTCATTATCAACCACACAGCCGATTTTAGTATCATCTGCAAACTTCTTAATCATACCCGTACACTCAAGTGTAAATCATTGATATAAGAACATAAGAATATAAGAAATAGGAGCAGGAGTAGGCCATATGGCTCCTCCAACCTGCTCCGCCATTCAATATGATCGTGGCTGATCCGATCATGGACTCAGGTCTACCTCCCTGCCCGCTCCCCATAACCCCTTATTCCCTTATCGTTTAAGAAACTGTCAGTTGTAGATGTAAACTTGTATTTACTCTGTACAGCCACCAGAGGGCTCATCCCCTGGAATCCCAAAGGATCCCATAATCCCTTGGGAGCACAGGTATTTTAGGAGGCCTCGCAGGTTGGAGAGGCACTCTGGAGACCTGCAATAAAAGACTACGGTCACACTTTACTTTGAGCTCACAGTGTTCAGTCTGGCTCTTTCTCTTTCTCTATACATAACAACTGGTGATGAGATACAGATAGCGAACCCAAAGATGCAGAGAACTGTGGGCATCCTGGAGAAATTCTCAGAGGGAGATGATTGGGAAACCTTTGTGGAGCGACTCGACCAATACTTCGTAGCCAATGAGCTAGATTAGGAAGAGATCGCCAAACGAAGGGCAATCCTCCTCACCGTCTGTGGGGCACCAACGTATGGCCTCATGTAGAATCTGCTCACTCCAGCGAAACCCACAGAGAAATCGTACGATGATTTGTGCACACTGGTCCGAGAGCATTTGAACCCGAAGGAAAGCGTTATGACGGCAAGGCACCAGTTCTACACCTACAAAAGGTCTGAAGGCCAGGAAGTGGCGAGTTATGTCGCCGAGCTAAGACGCCTTACAGGACATTGCGAATTTGAAGGACATTTGGAGCACATGCTCAGAGACTTTTTCGTACTTGGCATTGGCCACAAAACCATACTTTGCAAACTTTTGATTCTAGAGACCCCAACCTTGAGTAAGGCCATAGCAATAGCCCAGGCATTCATTGCACCAGTGACAATACTAAGCAAATCTCTCAGCACACAAGTGCTGCTACAAGTACTGTGAACAAACTAATGTTGTTTTTGAATCACAACGTATAGGGCAGGTCACACATGCCTGCAGCTGCATGTCCACAGATGTCTCAGAGTCCACCTTCAAGGTTGATGAATGCAAGGCCATTAACATCTTGTTAGCACTGCGGGGGTGATCATCGTTTCCATTCATGCCGATTCAAAGGGTATGTTTGCAAGGGCTGTGGAACAATGGGACACCTCCAATGTATGTGCAGGCAAGCTGCTAATTCTATTAAACCTGCAAACCACCATGTTGCAGCGGAGGACAGATCCACGGAAGATCACGACGAACCAGAGCCTCAGATAGAGGAGGCAGAGGTACATGGGGTGCACACATTCACCACGAATTGTCCCCCGATAATGCTGAATGTTGAACTAAATGGACTCCTGGTGTCAATGGAGCTGGACACGGGCGCGAGCCAGTCCATCATGGGCAAAAAGACTTTCAAAAGGTTGTGGTGCAATAAGGCCTCAAGGCCAGTCTTAACTCCAGTTTGTACAAAACTAAGAACTTACACGAAAGAACTGATTCCCGTAATTGGCATTGTCACCGTAAAGGTCTCTTACGATGGAGCGGTACACAAGCTACCACTCTGGGTGCTACCGGGCGATGGTCCCACGCTGCTCAGCAGGAGCTGGCTGGGAAAGATAGGCTGGAACTGGGACGATGTCCGAGCGTTATCGCCCGCTGATGACACTTTGTGTGCCCAGGTCTTAAATAAGTTCCCTTCGCTGTTCGAACCAGGCATTGGGAAATTCCAATGAGCAAAAGTGAAGATCCATCTAATTCCGGGGGCACGACGCATTCATCACAAGGTGAGAGCAGTACCGTACACGATGAGAGAAAGGGTAGACATCGAGCTAGACCGGCTACAATGAGAGGACATCATTTCACCAATCGAGTTCAACGAGTGGGCCAGCCCATTCATTCCTGTCACCAAGGAAGACACGGCACCATTAGAATCTATGGCGATTACAAAGTAACTATCAATCATTTCTCCCTGCAGGACCAATACTCACTACCAAAGGCCAACGACCTCTTCACAATGCTGGCGGGAGGAAAGACATTCACGAAGCTGGATCTGACTTCAGCCTACATGACGCAGGAACTGGAGGAATCATCGAAGGAGCCCACCTGCATCAACACACACAAAGGTCTTTTTATTTATAACAGATGCCCGTTTGGAATCCGATCAATGGCGGCGATATTCCAGAGAAACATGGAAAGTTTACTGAAGTCGGTCCCGCACACCATGGTCTTCCAAGACGACATCTTGGTCACAGGTCATAGAAACATAGAAACATAGAAAATAGGTGCAGGAGTAGGCCATTCGGCCCTTCTAGCCTGCACCGCCATTCAATGAGTTCATGGCTGAACATTCAACTTCAGTACCCCATTCCTGCTTTCTCGCCATACCCCTTGATCCCCCTAGCAGTAAGGACCTCATCTAACTCCTTTTTGAATATATTTAGTGAATTGGCCTCAACAACTTTCTGTGGTAGAGAATTCCACAGGTTCACCACTCTCTGGGTGAAGAAGTTCCTCCGCATCTCGGTCCTAAATGGCTTACCCCTTATCCTTAGACTGTGACCCCTGGTTCTGGACTTCCCCAACATTGGGAACATTCTTCCTGCATCTAACCTGTCTAACCCCGTCAGAATTTTATATGTTTCTATGAGGTCCCCTCTCATTCTTCTGAACTCCAGTGAATACAAGCCCAGTTGATCCAGTCTTTCTTGATAGGTCAGTCCCGCCATCCCGGGAATCAGTCTGGTGAACCTTCGCTGCACTCCCTCAATAGCAAGAATGTCCTTCCTCAGGTTAGGAGACCAAAACTGTACACAATACTCCAGGTGTGGCCTCACCAATGCCCTGTACAACTGTAGCAACACCTCCCTGCCCCTGTACTCAAATCCCCTCGCTATGAAGGCCAACATGCCATTTGCTTTCTTAACCGCCTGCTGCACCTGCATGCCAACCTTCAATGACTGATGTACCATGACACCCAGGTCTCTTTGCACCTCCCCTTTTCCTAATCTGTCACCATTCAGATAATAGTCTGTCTCTCTGTTTTTACCACCAAAGTGGATAACCTCACATTTATCCACATTATACTTCATCTGCCATGCATTTGCCCACTCACCTAACCTATCCAAGTCGCTCTGCAGCCTCACAGCATCCTCCTCGCAGCTCACACTGCCACCCAACTTAGTGTCATCCGCAAATTTGGAGATACTACATTTAATCCCCTCATCTAAATCATTAATGTACAGTGTAAACAGCTGGGGCCCCAGCACAGAACCTTGCGGTACCCCACTAGTCACTGCCTGCCATTCTGAAAAGTACCCATTTACTCCTACTCTTTGCTTCCTGTCTGACAACCAGTTCTCAATCCATGTCAGTACACTACCCCCAATCCCATGTGCTCTAACTTTGCACATCAATCTCTTGTGTGGGACCTTGTCGAACGCCTTCTGAAAGTCCAAATATACCACATCAACTGGTTCTCCCTTATCCACTCTACTGGAAACATCCTCAAAAAATTCCAGAAGATTTGTCAAGCATGATTTCCCTTTCACAAATCCATGCTGACTTGGACCTATCATGTCACCTCTTTCCAAATGCACTGCTATGACATCCTTAATAATTGATTCCATCATTTTACCCACTACCGATGTCAGGCTGACCGGTCTATAATTCCCTGTTTTCTCTCTCCCTCCTTTTTTAAAAAGTGGGGTTACATTGGCTACCCTCCACTCCATAGGAACTGATCCAGAGTCAATGGAATGTTGGAAAATGACTGTCAACGCATCCACTATTCCCAAGGCCACCTCCTTAAGTACTCTGGGATGCAGTCCATCAGGCCCTGGGGATTTATCGGCCTTCAATCCCATCAATTTCCCCAACACAATTTCCCGGCTAATAAGGTCGGAACACAGCCGAGCATCTGCATCAGGAGGAGGTTCTTAGTCGACTCAAATGCGTGAGGCTCAGGTTAAAACGCTCGAAGTGCGTTTTCCTGGCGCCTGAAGTGGAGTTCTTGGAAAGGATGATTGCGGTGGATGGCATCAGGCCCACCAACGCGAAGACGGAGGCAATCGAGAATGCACCGAGGCCACAGAACTTGACGGAGCTGCGGTCGTTTCTGGGACTCCTGAACTATTTTGGTAACTTCTTACCGGGTCTCAGCACACTGTTAGAACCACTGCATGTCTTACTATGAAAAGGAGATGAATGGGATTGGGGCAAAAGCCAAGAAAATGCGTTTGTAAAAGCAAGAAAATTGTTATACTCAAACAAATTGCTTGTGTTGTATGATCCATGTAAGCGTTTGGTACTAGCATGTGATGTGTCGTCACATGGCGCGGGTGTGTATTGCAACAAGCTAATGATTTCGGGAAACTGCAACCGGTTGCTTATGCATCCAGGAGTCTGTCTAAGGCTGAGAGAGCCTACAGCATGATTGAGAAAGAAGCGTTAGCGTGTGTCTATGGGGTAAAGAAAATGCATCAATACCTGTTTGGGCTAAAATTCAAATTGGAAACTGACCATAAGCCACTCATATCCCTGTTTTCCGAGAGTAAAGGGATAAATACCAATGCATCGGCCCGCATCAAGAAATGGGCGTTCACGTTGTCCGCATACAACTACGCCATCCGCCACAGGCCAGGCACTGAAAACTGTGCCGATGCTCTCAGTAGACTGCCATTGTCCACCACAGGGGTGGAAATGGTGCAGCCCGCAGATTTAGCCATGGTTATGAAAGCATTTGAGAGTGAGCAATCACCCATCACTGCCCGGCAGATCAGAACCTGGATGAGCCAGGACCCCTTATTATCCCTAGTCAAAAGCTGTGTGCTTCACGGGAGCTGGTCCAGTGTCCCAATGGAAATGCAGGAAGAGATAAAGCCGTTCCAGTGGTGCAAAGATGGAATGTCTATACAGGCAGACTGCCTTTTGTAGGGCAATCATGCAGTGGTTCCCAAGAAGGGCAGAGACACCTTCATCAATGACCTCCACAGTACCCACCCAGGCATCGTAATGATGAAAGCGATAGCCAGATCCCATGTCTGGTGGCCCAGTATCGATGCAGACCTAGAGTCCTGCATTCACAGATGTAATACATGCTCGCAGTTAAGCAATGTACCCAGGGAGACGCCACTAAGTTTATGGTCTTGGCCCTCTAAACCGTGGTCTAGGGTACACACTGATTATGCAGGCCCGTTCTTGGGTAAAATGTTCCTTGTGGTTGTAGATGCGTACTCCAAGCGGATTGATTGTGAGATAATGTTGGCTAGCACGTCCGTTACCACTACTGAAAGCCTGCGGGCCACGTTTGCTACACACGGCCTACCAGATGTCCTGGTGAGCGACAACAGTCCATGTTTTACCAGTGCTGAGTTCAAAGAATTCAGGACCCGCAACGGGATCAAACATGTCACATCTGCCCCGTTTAAACCAGCGTCCAATGGTCAGGCAGAGAGAGCAGTGCAAACCATCAAGCAAGGCTTGAAGAGGGTAACTGAAGGTTCGCTGCAGACTCGCCTATCCCGAGTCCTGCTTAGCTACCGCACGAGACTCCACTCGCGCACTGGGATCCCACCCGCTGAACTGCTCATGAAAAGAGCACTTAAGACAAGGCTCTCGTTAGTTCACCCTGATCTAAATGAACAGGGGGAGAGCAGGCAGCTTCAACAAAGTACATACCATGACAGCACAAATGTGTCATGCGCGATTGAAATCAATGATCCTGTATTTGTATTGAATTATGGACAAGGTCCCAAGTGGCTTCCGGCATTGTCGTGGCCAAAGAGGGGAGCAGGGTGTTTCGGGTCAAACTTTCAAATGGACTCATTCAGCGGAAACACTTGGACCAAATCAAACTCAGATTCACGGACTACCCTGAGCAACCCACCTTGGACCCTATCTTTTTTGATCCCCCAACATACACATCAGTGGCAACCGACACCGTGGTTGACCACGAAGCAGAATCCATCATCCACAGCAGTCCTGCAGGGCCCAACACACCAGGCAGCCCAGCAAGGCCAGCTGCACAGCAGCCCAACAAGGGCCCAACAAATAATTCAACAACACCAGCTTTCACACCGAGACGATCAACCAGGGCAAGAAGGGTCCCAGATCGACTCACATTGTAAATAGTTACACTATTGACTTTGGGGGGGGGGAGTGTTGTTATATATGTAAACTTGTATTTACTCTGTACAGCCACCAGAGGGCTCATCCCCTGGAGTCCCAAGGGATCCCATAATCCTTTGGGAGCACAGGTTTTTAAGGAGGCCTCACAGGTTGGAGAGGCACTCTGGAGACCTGCAATAAAAGACTAAGGTCACACTTTACTTTGAGCTCACAGTGTTCAGTCTGACTCTTTCTCCATAGATAACACTGTCTATTTCTGTTTGAAATTTATTCTATGTCCCAGCTTCCACAACTCTCTAAGGCAGTGGGTTCCACAGATCCACAACCCTCTGAGAGAAGAAATTTCATCTCAGTTTTAAATGGGTGGCCTCTTATTCTAAGATTTTACCCTCTAGTTCTAGTCTCCCTATCAGTGGAAACATCCTCTCTGTAGCCACCTTGTCAAGCCCCATCATAATCTTATACGTTTCGATGAGATCACCTCTCATTCTTCTGAATTCCAATGAATAGAGACCCAACCTACTCAACCTTTCCTTATAAGTCAACCCCCTCATCTCCGGAATCAACCTAGCGAACCTTCTCTGAACTGCCTCCAAAGCAAGTATATTCTTTCGTAAACATGGAAACCAAAACTGCGCACAGTATTCCAGGTGTGGCCTCACCAATACCCTGTACAACTGTAGCAAGACTTCCCTGCTTTTGTATTCCATCCCCTTTGCAATAAAGGCCAAGATTCCATTGACCTTCCTGGTCACTTGCTGTACCTGCATACTAACATTTTGTGTTTCTTGCACAAGTACCCCCAGGTCCCGCTGCACTGCAACACTTTGCAATCTCTCTCCATTTAAATAATATCCTGCTCTTTGATTTTTTTCTGCCACAACATATACCACAAAAGCAGGGGATCTAGTATTGAACCCTGCAGAACCCCACTGGAAACAGCCTTCTAGTCATAAAAACACCCATTAACCATTACCCATTTGCTTCCTGCCTCTGAACCAATTTTGGATCCAACTTGCCACTTTCCACTGGAGCACATGGGCTTTTACTTTCATGACCAGTCTGCCATGTGGGACCTTATCAAAAGCCTTGCTAAAATCCATATACACTACATCAAATGCACTACCCTCATCGATCCTCCTTGTTACCTCCTCAAAAAATGCAATCCTCAAAGTTAGTCAGACACGACCTTCCCTTAACTAATTCACGCTGAATGTCTTTGATTAATCTGTGACTTTCTAAATGAAGATTTAGCGCGTCCCTCAGAATTGTTTCCAATAATTTTTCCACCACCGAGGTTAGGCTGACTGGCCTGTAATTACTCGGTCTATCCCTTTCTCCCTTTTTAAACAAAGATACAGCATTAGCAGTCCTCCAGTCATCTGGCACCACATCTGTAACCAGAGAGGATTGGAAAATGATGGTCAGAGCCTCTGCTATTTCCTCTTTTGCTTCTCTTAACAGCTTGGGATACATTTCATCCAGGCTTGGGGATTTATAAACTTTCAGAGCTGCTAACCCTCTTCAAATTCCTGGGACATTGGAACCTGTTCTGGGGGAAGTGGGACCTGTACAAAAGAAACGGTCTGCACTTGGGCAGGACTGGAACTGATGTCCTAGGGGTAACATTTGCTAATGCAGTTCTGGAGTGTTTAAACTAATATGGCAGGGGGAGGGGAACCTATGCAGCGAGACAGGGCAAAATAATATGGAGTCAGAAACAGATGGTAGAAAGGTAAAAAGCAATAGTAGAAGGCCAAGTAAACAAAGGCAAGAAACAAAAAGGGCCACACTACATCATAGTTCTAAAAGGACAAAGGGTGTTAAAAAAACAAGCCTGAAGGCTTTGTGTCTTAATGCAAGGAGTATCCGTAATAAGGTGGATGAATTAACTGTGCAAATAGATGTTAACAGATATGATGTGATTGGGATTACAGAGACGTGACTCCAGGATGATCAGGGCTGGGAACTCAACATCCAAGGATATTCAACATTCAGGAAGGATAGAATAAAAGGAAAAGGAGGTGGGGTAGCATTGCTGGTTAAAGAGGAGATTAATGCAATAGTTAGGAAGGACATTAGCTTGGATGATGTGGAATCTATATGGGTAGAGCTGCAGAACACTAAAGGGCAAAAAACGTTAGTGGGAGTTGGTGTACAGACCTCCAAACAGTAATAGTGATGTTGGGGAGGCCATCAAACAGGAAATTAGGGGTGCATGCAATAAAGGTGCAGCAGTTATCATGAGTGACTTTAATATGCATATAGATTGGGCTAACCAAACTGGAAGAAATACGGTGGAGGAGGATTTCCTGGAGTGCATAAGGGATGGTTTTCTAGACCAATATATGTCGAGGAACCAACTAGGGGGGAGGACATCTTAGACTGGGTGTTGTGTAATGAGAGAGGATTAATTAACAATCTCGTTGTGCGAGGCCCCTTGGGGAAGAGTGACCATAATATGGTGTAATTCTACATTAGGATGGAGAATGAAACAGTTAATTCAGAGACCATGGTCCAGAACTTAAAGAAGGGTAACTTTGAAGGTATGAGGTGTGAATTAGCCAAGATAGATTGGCGAATGATACTTAAGGGGTTGACAGTGGATGGGCAATGGCGGACATTTAGAGACCGCATGGATGAGCTACAATAATTGTACATCCCTGTCTGGTGTAAAAATAAAAAAGGGAAGGTGGCTCAACCGTGGCTATCTAGGGAAATCAGGGATAGTATTAAAGCCAAGGAAATGGCATACAAATTGGCCAGAAATAGCAGCGAAACTGGGGATTGGGAGAAATTTAGAACTCAGCAGAGGAGGACAAAGGGTTTGATTAGGGCAGGGAAAATAGAGTACAAGAGGAAGCTTGCAGGGAACATTAAAACGGACTGCAAAAGTTTCTATAGATATGTAAAGAGAAAAAGGTTAGTAAAGACAAATGTAGGTCCCCTGCAGTCAGAATCAGGGGAAGTCATAACAGGGAACAAAGAAATGGCAGGCCAATTGAACAAGTACTTTGGTTCGGTATTCACTAAGGAGGACACAAACAACCTTCCAGATATAAAAGGGGTCAGAGGGTCTAGTAAGAAGGAGGAACTGAGGGAAATCCTTATTAGTCGGGAAATTGTGTTGGGGAAATTGATGGGATTGAAGGCCGATAAATCCCCAGGGCCTGATGGACTGCATCCCAGAGTACATAAGGAGGTGACCTTGGAAATAGCGGATGCATTGACAGTCATTTTCCAACATTCTATAGACTCTGGATCAGTTCCTATGGAGTGGAGGGTAGCCAATGTAACCCCACTTTTTAAAAAAGGAGGGAGAGAGAAAATAGGGAATTATAGACCGGTCAGCCTGACATCCATATTGGGTAAAATGATGGAATCAATTATTAAGGATGTCATAGCAGTGCATTTAGAAAGAGGTGACATGATAGGTCCAAGTCAGCATGGATTTGTGAAAGGGAAATCATGCTTGACAAATCTTCTGGAATTTTTTGAGGATGTTTCCAGTAGAGTGGACAAGGGAGAACCAGTTGATGTGGTGTATTTGGACTTTCAGAAGGTTTTCGACAAGGTCCCACACAAGAGATTAATGTGCAAAGTTAAAGCACATGGGATTGGGGGTAGTGTGCTGACGTGGATTGAGAACTGGTTGGCAGACAGGAAGCAAAGAGTAGGAGTAAATGGGTACTTTTCAGAATGGCAGGCAGTGACTAGTGGGGTACTGCAATGTTCTGTGCTGGGGCCCCAACTGTTTACGTTGTACATTAATGATTTAGACGAGGGGATTAAATGTAGTATCTCCAAATTTGCGGATGACACTAAGTTGGGTGGCAGTGTGAGCTCCGAGGAGAATGCTATGAGGCTGCAGAGTGACTTGGATAGGTTAGGTGAATGCTTACATGCATGGCAGATGAAGTATAATGTGGATAAATGTGAGGTTATCCACTTTGGTGATACAAACAGAGAGACAGACTATTATCTGAATGGTGACAGATTAGGAAAAGGGGAGGTGCAACGAGACCTGGGTGTCATGGGACATCAGTCACTGAAGGTTGGCATGCAGGTACAGCAGGCGGTTAAGAAAGCAAATGGCATGTTGGCCTTCATAGCGAGGGGATTTGAGTACGGGGCAGGGAGGTGTTACTACAGTTGTACAGGGCCTTGGTGAGGCCACACCTGGAGTATTGTGTACAGTTTTGGTCTCCAAACTTGAGGAAGGACATTCTTGCTATTGAGGGAGTGCAGCGAAGGTTCACCAGACTGATTCCTGGGATGGCGGGACTGACGTATCAAGAAAGACTGGATCAACTGGGCTTGTATTCACTGGAGTTCAGAAGAATGAGAGGGGATCTCATAGAAACGTTTAAAATTCTGACGGGTTTAGACAGGTTAGATGGAGGAAGAATGTTCCCAATGTTGGGGAAGTCCAGAAGCAGGGGTCACAGTCTGAGGATAAGGGGTAAGCCATTTAGAATCGAGATGAGGAGAAACTTCTTCACCCAGAGAGTGGTGAATCTGTGGAATTCTCTACCACAGAAAGTTGTTGAGGCCAATTCACTAAATATATTCAAAAAGGAGTTAGATGTAGTCCTTACTACTAGGGGGATCAAGGGGTATGGCGAGAAAGCAGGAATGAGGTACTGAAGTTGCATGTTCAGCCATGAACTCATTGCATGGCGGTGCAGGCTCGAAGGGCCGAATGGTCTACTCCTGCACCTATTTTCTATGTTTCTATTAATACCTCCTCTCTTGCTATGTTTATTTCATCTAATATTTCCCACTCCTCCTCCCTGATTGCAAAATGTGCATCGCCCCTCTCTTTTGTGAAAACAGATGCAAAGTTTTCATTAAAAATCATACCCATGTCTCTGGCCCCACACACAGTTTACCTCTATGATCTCTAATACGCCTTACTCTTTCTCTAGTTAACTTCTTGCTCTTAATGTATTAATAAAACATCTTTGGGGTTTTCTTGATTTTATTTGCCACCATTTTTCCTGCTTTCTCTTTGCTTTCCTAATATCCTTTTTAATTGCACTGCTGCACTTTATATACTCCTCTCGCGTTTCTGCACTATTGAGCCCTCGGTATCTGTCATCAGCCTTCCTTTTTTTCTTTATCCTACCCTGTATGTCCCTTGACATCCAGGGGGCTTAGATTCATTAATCCCACCCTTTTTCTTTAAGGGAACATACTTGCTCTGAACCCTCAGGCTCTCCTCCTTGAATGTCTTCCACTGCTCTGACACTGATTTACCTTCAAGTAGCCGTTTCCAGTCCACTTTGGGTAAATCTCATCTCAGCTTAGCAATATTGGCTTTTCCCCAATTGAGAACTTTTATTCCTGATCTATCTTTGTCATTTTCCATAACTACCCTAAGTCTAACTGAATTATGATCACTTGCACCAAAATGCTCTTCCACTGATACCCTTACCACCTGCCCAGCTTCCTTCCCTAAAACTATGTCCAGAACCGCTCCCTTCCTTATTGGGCTTGTTACAGACTGCCTAAATACGTTCTCCTGAATGCCTTTTTGGGTATTCCTCACTCTCTATACCAGTCACACTAATTTTATCCCAGTTAATATTAGGGTAGTTGAAATCACTTCTATTACTGCCCACAATTACTACCCTATAGTTTTTGCAATTCTCAGAAATTTGCCTACATATTTGCTCGTCTATCTCTCTCTGACTGTTTGGGAGTCTATAGTGCTCTCTCTTTTTCACTCTCAGCAGTGTGATCGCCCCTTTTTGTTCTTCAATTCACCCCATATGGACTCATTTGATGATTCTTATAACATATCACACCTTCTCACAGCTGTAATTGGTTCTTTGATCAATACTGCGACCCCCCCTCTCTTTTTTTACCCTCTCTCTATCCCGTCTGAAAACCTTGTAACCAGGAATGTTGAGCTGCCATATCTGCACTTCTTTCAGCCATGTGTCAGTAATATCTATAATATCATACTCCCAAGTGTCAATCTGTGCTCTCAGCTCATCTGCCTTATTCCTTATACTCCTTGCATTGAAGTATATATCATTAAGCACTGCCAAACTCCCCTGTTGTCTATTTTCTAGCTCTTGCTTCCTCTGCCTTCCAATTTCACGCTCTATTGTTTTGCTTTCCAATTTCAGCTTTGCTTCTCTTCCTTCTGAGTCTATTCTCAGGTTCCCATTCCCCTGCTAAGCTAGTTTAAACCCTCTCCAACAGAACCCCCCCCCCCTCCCCACCCTGCCTCCCCCCCCACCACCGGGATATTGATCCCGGCTCTGTTGAGGTGCAACCCGTCTGGCTTTTACAGGTCCTACCTCCCCCAGAAATAGTCCGAATGCCTCAGGAATCTAAAGCCCTCCCACCTGCTACTTCTCTCCAGCCACGCATTTATCTGGTGTATCCTCCATTTCTGTACTCACGAGCATGTGGCACCGGCAGTAATCCGGAGATTACAACCTTTGAGATCCTGCTTTTTAATCTCGCTCCTAGCTCCCTAAAATCTGCCTTCAGGACCTCTTTCTACCTATGTCATTGGTACCAATATAGATCATGACCTCTGGCTGTTCACCCTCCCCACCTCAGAATGCCCTGTACTTAAGGAAGTGGCCCGAGAAACAGTGGATGCATTGGTGATCATTTTCTAACAGTCTATCGACTCTGGATCAGTTCTTATGGATTGGAGGGTAGCTAATGTAACCCCACTTTTTAAAAAAGGAGGGAGAGAAAATGGGTAATTATAGACCGATTAGCCTGACATCAGTAGTGAGGAAAATGTTGGAATCAATTGTTAAAGATGAAATAGCAGCGCATTTGGAAAGCAGTGACAGGATCGGTCCAAGTCAGCATGGATTTACGAAAGGGAAATCATGCTTGACAAATCTTCTCGAATTTTTTGCGGATGTAACTGGTAGAGTAGACAAGGGAGAACCAGTGGATGTGGTGTATTTGGACTTTCAAAAGGCTTTTGACAAGGTCCCACACAAGAGATTGGTGTGCAAAATTAAAGCACATGGTATTGGGGGTAATGTATTGACGTGGATAGAGAACTGGTTGGCAAACAAGAAGCAGAGAGTTGGAATAAACGGGTCCTTTTCAGAATGTCAGGCAGTGACTTGTGCCACAGGGCTCAGTGCTGGGACCCCAGCTATTTACAATATACATCAATGATTTAGATGAAGGAATTGAGTGTAATATCTCCAAGTTTGCAGATGACACTAAGCTGGGTGGTGGTGTGAGCTGTGAGGAGGACGCT
Source organism: Pristiophorus japonicus (assembly GCF_044704955.1). NCBI lineage: Eukaryota > Metazoa > Chordata > Chondrichthyes > Pristiophoridae > Pristiophorus > Pristiophorus japonicus. The sequence goes on from NC_091983.1 coordinate 146,585,385, forward strand.
AAGAGGCTGCAGGGTGACTTGGACAGGTTAAGTGAGTGGGCAAACGCATGGCAGATGCAGTATAATGTGGATAAATGTGAGGTTATCCACTTTGGTGGCAAAAACACGAAGGCAAAATATTATCTGAATGGCGGCAGATTAGGAAAAGAGGAGGTGCAACGAGACCTGGGTGTCATGGTACATCAGTCACTGAAAGTTGGCTTGCAGGTACAGCAGGCAGTGAAAAAGTTAATGGTATGTTGGCCTTCATAGCTAGGGGATTTGAGTACAGGAGCAGGGAGGTCTTACTGCAGTTGTACAGGGCCTTTGTGAGGCCTCACCCTGAATATTGTGTTCAGTTTTGGTCTCCTAATCTGAGGAAGGATGTTCTTGCTATTGAGGGAGTGCAGCAAAGGTTCACCAGACTGATTCCCGGGATGGCAGGATTGACATATGAGGAGAGATTGGATCGACTGGGCCTGTATTCACTGGAGTTTAGAAAGATGAGAGGGGACCTCATAGAAACATATAAAATTCTGACGGAACTTGACAGATTAGATGCAGGAAGAATGTTCCCGATGTTGGGGAAGTCCAGAACCAGGGGACATCGTCTAAGGATAAGGGGTAAGCCATTTATGACTGAGCTTAGGAGAAACTTCTTCACTCAGACAGTTGTTAACCTGTGGAATTCTCTACCGCAGAGAGTTGTTGATGCCAGTTCATTGGCTATATTCAAGAGGGAGTTAGATATGGCCCTTATGGCTAAAGGGAACAAGGGGTATGGAAAGAAAGCAGGAAAGGGGTACTGAGGTGAATGATCAGCCATGATCTTATTGAATGGTGGTGCAGGCTCGAAGGGCCAAATGGCCTACTCCTGCACCTATTTTCTATGTTTCTATGTTTCTATGCAGCCACTCGGTGACAACCTTTAACCTAGCACCAGGGAGACAACATACCATCCTGGAGTCATGTCTACTGCCGCAGAAACGCCTGTCTGCTCCCCTAACTATTGAATCCCCTACCACTGTTGCTCTTCCATTCTTCTTGCTCCCCCCCTGTGCAGCTGAGCCACGTTGGTGCCATGGACTTGGCTCTGGCTGCACTCCCCAGAGGCACCATCGCCCTCACCAGTACTCAGAACAGAATACTGGTTGGCGAGCGAGTGCACTCAGAGGACTCCTGCACTACCTGCCTGGTCCTCCTTTTCTGTCTGGTGGTCACCCACTTCCTCCCTGCCTGCACACTCTTAAGCGGCGGGGTGCCACCTCTAGAAACATGCTATCCATTAAGTTCTCAGCCTCGCGGATGCACTGCCATATCTCTAGCTGCCGCTCAAGCTCTGAAACCCGGAGCTCGAATTGCTGTAGCTGGTGACAATTCCTGCACATGTGGTCGTCCAGGCTATGTGAAGCATCCAGGACTTCCCACATGGCATAGGGTGTGAACTTCATGGGCTTCAGCTGCCCTGCCATGCCTCTATTTAACCCAGCAGAAATAAACTAAAAAATTAACAAATAACACTCACCAATCAGTTCTTTCCCTCTATTTTATAGGCTGTGAATTAACTTAGCAGAAATAAATTTAAAACTTAAAAAATACATTCACCAGCTGTTCACCAATCTGCTTTCCTTGTGCCAACGTCACTTTTTTTACTCTGATGTCACTTATGTTGTTGCGTAGCAAATGGGGCAGCTATTTTATACACAGCACAAGTCCAAACACAGCAATCAAATGAATGACCAGAGAATCTACTTTTGGTAGTGATGGTTGAGAAATGAATGTTGGCCAGGCCCACTCCCTGCTTTTTATCGAATAATTCCATGGGATAATTACCATGGACCTGAACCACTGGAACAGGGAGATAGGGCCTCAACTCTATATATATTCTGAAGGAGGACACCGCTGACAATGCAGCACTTAATGTTGCAATGAAGTATCAGCCCATATTGCCTTCTTTTATTCCTGTTTTTACTTCTCAAGTCCCAGAGTGGGGATTTGAAACCATAGTTTCTGACTCAGAGGTGTGAGTCGGTTCTGTCTTCACGAAGGAAGATATGAATAACCTTCCGAAGGTACGAGGGGACAGTGGGTCTAGTGAGAAGGAGGAACCGAAGGATATCCTTATTAGGCGGGAAATTGTGTTAGGGAAATTGATGGGATTGAAGGCCGATAAATCCCCGGGGCCTGATAGTCTGCATCCCAGAGTGCTCAAGGAAGTGGTCCTGGAAATAGTGGATGCATTGGTGATCATTTTCCAACAGTCTATCGATTCTGGATCAGTTCCCATGGACTGGAGGGTAGCTAATGTAACACCACTTTTTAAAAAGGGAGGGAGAGAGAAAGTGGATAATTATAGATCGGTTAGCCTGACATCAGTGGTGGGGAAAATGTTGGAATCAATTATTAAGGATGAAATAGCAGCGCATTTGGAAAGCAGTGACGGGATTGGTCCAAGTCAGCATGGATTTATGAAGGGGAAATCATGCTTGACAAATCTTCTGGAATTTTTTGAGGATGTAACTAGCAGAGTGGACAAGGGAGAACCAGTGGATGTGGTGTATTTGGACTTTCAGAAGGCTTTTGACAAGGTCCCGCACAAGAGATTGTTGTGCAAAATCAAATCACATGGTATTGGGGGTAACATACTGACGTGGATAGGGAATTGGTTGGCAGACAGGAAGCAGAGAGTCGGGATAAACGGATCCTTTTCAGAATGGCAGGCAGTGACTAGTGGGGTGCTGCATGGCTCAGTGCTGGGACCCCAGCTCTTTACAATATACATTAACGATTTGGATGAAGGAATAGAGTGTAATATCTCCAAGTTTGCAGATGACACTAAACTGGGTGGTGGTGTGAGCTGTGAGGAGGATGCTAAGAGGCTGCAGGGTGACTTGGACAGATTAGGTGAGTGGGCAAATGCATGGCAGATACAGTGTAATGTGGATAAATATGAGGTTATCCATTTTGGGGGCAAAAACACGAAGGCAGAATATTATCTGAATGGCGGCAGACTAGGAAAAGGGGTGGTGCAACGAGACCTGGGTGTCATGGTTCATCAGTCACTGAAAGTGGGCACGCAGGTACAGCAGGCGGTAAAGAAGGCAAATGGTATGTTGGCCTTCATAGCTAGGGGATTTGAATATAGATGCAGGGAGGACTTACTGCAGTTGTACAGGGCCTTGGTGAGGCCTCACCTGGAATATTGTGTTCAGTTTTGGTCTCCTAGTCTGAGGAAGGACGTTCTTGCTATTGAGGGAGTGCAGCGAAGGTTCACCAGACTGATTCCAGGGATGGCTGGGCTGTCATATGAGAAGAGACTGGATCAACTGGGCCTTTATTCACTAGAGTTTAGAAGGATGAGAGGGGATCTCATAGAAACATATAAGATTCTGACGGGACTGGAGAGGTTAGATGCGGGAAGAATGTTCCCGATGTTGGGGAAGTCCAGAACCAGGGGACATAGTCTTAGGATAAGGGGCAGGCCATTTAGTACTGAGATGAGGAGAAACTTCTTCACTCAGAGAGTTGTTAACCTGTGGCATTCCCTGCCGTAGAGAGTTGTTGATGCCAGTTCACTGGATATATTCAAGAGGGAGTTAGATATGGCTCTTACGGTTAAGGGGATCAAGAGGTATGGAGAGAAAGCAGGAAAGGGGTACTGAAGGAATGATCAGCCATGATCTTATTGAATGGTGGTGCAGGCTCGAAGTGCCGAATGGCCTACTCCTGCACCTATTTTTCTATGTTTCTATGTTTCTACCAACTGAGCCTGGATAACATTCGGGAAATTGCCATCCAAAAGGCACAGGTCATGCTGATATGTTTGCTGACTGCTCTCCATCTCTATCTGCTTGCATGTAGGTGTGTACATTATTATAGATGGCAAAATTAAGCAGTTTAATTTTTATAAAGCTTGCTTTCTGTGCATAATTATTATTGTTTATTTCCAAAATCCCTCCCTTTCCTTCTCCTGAAGTTGGTAACTATTTGCAGGGGTATTACTCTATGGGCTAAACATCCAAGTTCTCTGGTCAACATCCACTCAACTTGTTGTTATTCATATGTAAGCCTTGATATTGAATATTGGCAGACTATTCAACTGCTGGGAGCATCAGAACTAAATCCAATCCTGTCCTCATGCACTTCCACTAGCAATGAAGAGTGGGAACCCTGCCTGATTTTTCTTTTTCCATCTCAAGGGATGCTAAGCCCATCTATAGCACCAACTCCGCTAACTCAACACAGATCAGGCATTAAACGTAATGCTTTCCTGGTTTATGTAGCTCAGCTCCTCACTGGATAAGCTCACTGAACCATCAGGGTGTAATTATAAGAGCTTGTTGGGAAGGGAAAAAGATCCAGCTCACGTATTCGAAGTGGAAGTGATGGAGTTTTCAGGATAGTGACATAGTTCAGAAAGCAGGCCAAGTTATGATGCTTTGCTGCAGGCTGAAATAAAAAACTTCCAATGTGAACAATTTACTGAGAATAGAGTGCATCAAGCAGATTTTGTGTTTATTTTTAAACAGTTTATAAAAACGAATCAAAAGGCATTGTTAATATACTTTGGGTGTGACTTTCGGCTTTGTTGAATTTGGGGCGGTAATGGTGGCGGCGCGGTGAAGTTTGTGCCCGGGAATAGTTTGCTCCTCAGTCACCAAAATTCGGCAGCTGGGCCCTGAGTGTGGGATGCAGCGCTAAGGGTGGCGTTATACACCTCTCTTAGGGCATTAACATGGGAAAATCCCGAGCTGAACAGCCAGCCTGGGAGCGCTTCGAGAGACACCTGGGGGGAAAAAACCCTGAAATAACCCCCTCAAAAACATTCCCAATACATAGCACATAACACCACAACATAAATCGCAAAAAGAATTACAGGAAAAAACAATCCTACTTACCTTCGGACTTCATTGCTTATCTCTCAGCAGTTGGTGTGGTTGGACTGCCCGATTTTCCAAGTATTCACTGTGGGGTGCGCTTCGGGGCATACGGGTCGGGCGAGAGTCAAAAAGCGTGCCAGTGTTGCAACCAGGGGTTTTGCACACCTGCGCAGCTCCTCCGGGCGGTGCTACTCTGCGCTGTTGCAAAACCCCGCGGGACACTGGAGACTGACCGCCCGCTCAGAAGACCTCACCATCGCCATTGCTGCCGCTCTGGGTTGAAAAACGGAGCGCAAAGGACCGGAAAATCTGTCCCATTATATGTAAATCTTTTCTACTTCCATTCCATATTACAACATTTTAATTTTTGCACACTTTTGTTTTTTTTGGTACATTTCAAAAAGGTGGTGGATTAGATATTCTGATTAAAAATGCATATTTTTTGTGCTAAACACATTTTCACTTTCGTTAATCAAATTGCACCAGGTTACCACTCTTAAATATATCATGGAATATTTTATAATGCAAAATGATTATTTCTTTAAATTACATTCATAAACACTGCTGGATTGTGCAGATTTTATGTTTGGCGATATGTGTGATATCTTTACAGAGACCACTAAGAGTACACACTACAAGATGGCTCCTTAACAGAAACTGTCATCATGTGACCTTGCCACATGAACTCAGTAGTTGCATTACATCAGTAATCCACTAATCCACTAGGTGGAGCTCTATAACACTTCTCCCTCCTTATTGCAGAAGTAACAAAATAATCATTATACATAACTTGCATGGTATACACAACAAAAGATATCAACTTATTTTTCCATATTTACAAATCAAATTTAACCACTGGTTTTCTGTTTTGAAGAGAATACCTTCATTCTGGAACAGAACTTTCCAATCTTACTTTAGGAATTAGATTCATTCTAAGCTGAGCCTGAGGAGAATTTTTCTCCAAGGGCTGACCTTGATCTACATTTGGAGTCTCCGCAACTTCAGACTGTTTGTCTGCCTGACTTGGACTCAGACTTAAATTCTGACTTTTTCTTGGACCTGGTTCTAGTACATCTGATGTAGGATTTGCTACTGGTACTCTACTTGTAACACGTTTATATGACTCATCAGAAATAACCGAATCATTCCAACTCTCCACTTCTTCCACATCTGTAGGTAAAATGTGATCAATATGAACAAACCTAATCTTTCTATGATCAAACATCTTGACTAAATATGTACGAGGGCCACATATCTTCACTACTCTTCCTGGTAACCACTTTAACCATTTATGTTGATAGTTCTTCACTCTAACCTTCTGATTTAATTTCACACTTCTCTCTTTTGCTCTATCTCTATCATGACTCTCTTCTGTCTTGATTATTTCTCTTCTACTGACTGCCAAGTTTGGCTTTAACAACAAGAACCTGGTTCATGGCTGTCGTTTGAGAGACAACTCTGCTGGTGTTCTATCAAAAGTTGTATGAGGAGTATTACGAGACGTAATCAGAAAATTTGCCAGTTTGTGGTCCAATGACAAGTGCCATTTCCTTGAATTTTGAATCCATCATTTGCTTAATGAGGGCACGTTTTACAATTTGTACTGTGCGCTCTGCTGCACCATTTGAAGCAAGATGGTATGGTGGAACTTTGGCATGTTTCACACCTTTTCTGCTCTGGAACTGTGCAAATTCTTCTGAACAAAAGTGCGGCCCAATATCAGATACAATTTCTTCTGGAAGGCCATATGAAGAAAACAATCATTGCAAATTGTCTCGTGTTTTACCTGTTGTTATTTTCCACACCAGAAACACCTCTACCCATTCCAAATGGCTGTCTACCACAATGAACAATTGTTGTCCTTCTAGCTCAGCAAAATCGACATGTAACCTTTGCCACACCCTGGGAGGCCATTTCCATGGCTGTAATGGTACTGATGGTGGTTTCTTGCTTACCGATTGACATGTCGTACACTGACTGACAATGTACTCTATATCTTTACATAAATCTGGCAATCTAAAACTGTATGCCAAACTCTTAGTGAACCAGGTGCTGGTCATGAAGATCTTCTAACAATTTGGACCTGAACTTATTTGGAATAACCATTGTTGCTCCCCACATGATACAATCTTTATCTACTGACAACTCATTCCTATGAATGAAGTATGGATGAATATTTTCCTCTGATACCTGGTTTGGCCAGCCATTTGCGATGTAATCATACACCTTTGACATAATGGGGTCACATTTGATTGCTCTACCAAATTCTTCAGCTGTGACTGGCAGCTCATCAATATATTCACCTCGGTTGCCTGATGAATTCTTACCTATTGGATGTAATGGGGATGTCAATCAGCATTACTATGATTAATATTACTTAGATCTACCATAGAGATAATGTTCTCAGTTTCTAGTCTTTTGACTTCCTGCTCAACTTTCTCTTTGGCTGTGTATGGTACGGGACGTGACTTGCAATAAACTGGTTTTGTGTACTTCTGTACTCTGACACTTGCCTTGAAGTCTTGGATTGGACTGCCTGTTTCGCAGAAAACCTTCAGATACTGCTTGATGACATCATCTTTCGATGCAAATTTCGTTTCCACATGAAAAATCTCATTCCAATCCAACTTCAGTGATCCCAACCAATTTTTACCCATCAAGGCAGGCTTGATTCCTGCCATTACTATGAGAGGCAAGCTCTGAAACTGATCCTTGTATTTCACCAGCGTGTGGATACTTCCTACAAAGGGGATTTGTTCTGCTGAGTAGCCTCGCAGCTCTATCTTCGATTTCTCCAGTCGAAAATCACTCAACTTGTTGAATCGAGCGATTCTGGTACTATGTTCACAGATGCACCAGTGTCCATTTCCATGGATATTCTGGTTCCTGCAATGTCTACTTGGATGATGACACTTCGTGAATCACTGTTAGGTACCCTCGTGCTCCTGATGATGTGTATCACCAGAACCTCCTCGTCCTGTTGCTTCTCGTCAATGCTATGTAGTCTCTGGTGATTTCTACTTCTAGCATTTAAAGTCAGTTTACTCTTCAGTCGGCACAATTTCACAAATTACCCAGTTTTCTTGCAGCAGAAACACTCTGCCTTCACATATGGACAGCTTTGAGAAATGTGTTGTCCCAGGCACCAATAGCACAACTTCAATTCACTGTTAAATTGGCGAATTGCTGAGGCCTTGGGGCCCAGCTGCCTTTTAATTTTAGCCTGCAGGCGATTCACCTCGGTTGTCTGATGACTGGAAATGGCGCAAAATTCTCGTGAGTATTGGTCGGCCATATCCATCGACATTGCTGTCTGACAAGCCAAATCAAAAATCAAGTTAGGGATTGTCAACAACTTCCTTCCGATTGCTTAATTTTTCAACCCACAAACAAAGCGGCCACACAATGCTCATCCTGAAAGTTTCCAAAATGACAATGAATGGATAGCTTTTTTTAAACTGCAATATACATAGAAACATAGAAACATAAAAAATAGGTGCAGGAGTAGGCCATTCGGCCCTTCGAGCCTGCACCACCATTCAATAAGATCATGGCTGATCATTCACCTCAGTACCCCTTTCCTGCTTGCTCTCCAAACCCCTTGATCCCTTTAGCCGCAAGGGCCATATCTAACTCCCATTTGAATAAATCCAATGAACTGGCATCAACAACTCTCTGCGGTAGAGAATTCCACAGGTTAACAACTCTCTGAGTGAAGAGGTTTCTCCTCATCTCAGCCCTAAATGGCTTACCCCTTATCCTTAGACTGTGTCCCCTGCTTCTGGACTTCCTCAACATTGGGAATATTCTTCCTGCATCTAACCGTCAGAATTTTATATGTTTCTATGAGATCACTCTCATCCTTCTAAACTCCAGTGAATACAGGCCCAGTCGATCCAGTCTCTCCTCATATGTCAGTCCTGTCATCCCAGGAATCAGTCTGGTGAACTTTTGTTGCACTCCCTCAATAGCAAGAACGTCCTTCCTCAGATTAGGAGACCAAAACTGAACACAATATTCCAGATGAGGCCTCACAAAGGCCCTGTACAATTGCAGTAGGATCTCCCTGTTCCTATACTCAAATCCCCTAGCTATGAAGGCCAATATACCATTTGCTTTCTTCACCGCCTGCTGTACCTGCATGCCAAATTTCAATGACTGATGTACCATGGCACCCAGGTCTCGTTGCACCTCCCCTTTTCCTAATCTGCCGCCATTCAGATAATATTCTGCCTTCGTGTTTTTGCCCCCAAAGTGGATAACCTCACATTTATCCACATTATACTGCATCTGCCATGCATTTGCCCACTCACCTAACCTGTCCAAGTCACCCTGCAGCCTCTTAGCATCCTCCTCACAGCTCACACCGCCACCCAGTTTAGTGTCATCTACAAACTTGGAGATATTACACTCAATTCCTTCATCTAAATCATTGATGTATATTGTAAATAGCTGGGGTCCCAGCACTGAGCCATGCGGCACCCCACTAGTCACTGCCTGCCATTCTGAAAAGGACCCGTTTATCCCGACTCTCTGCTTCCTGTCTGCCAATCAGTTCTCTATCCACGTCAGTACATTACCCCCAATACCATGTGCTTTAATTTTGCACACCAATCTCTTGTGTGGACCTTGTCAAAAGCCTTTTGAAAGTCCAAATACACCACATCCACTGGTTCTCCTTTGTCCACTCTACTAGTTGCATCCTCAAAAAATTCGAGACGATTTGTCAAGCATGATTTCCCTTTCATAAATCCATGCTGACTTGGACCAATCCTGTCACTGCTTTCCAAACGCGCTGTTATTTCATCTTTAATAATTGATTCCAACATTTTCCCCACTACCGATGTCAGGCTAACCGGTCTATAATTACCCGTTTTCTCTCTCCCTCCTTTTTTAAAAAATGGTGTTACATTAGCTACCGTCCATTCTGTAGGAACTGATCCAGAGTCGATAGAATGTTGGAACATGATCACCAATGCATCCACTATTTCTAAGGGCCACTTCCTTAAGTACTCTGGGATGCAGATTATCTGGCTGCGGGGATTTATCGGGCTCCAGTCCCATCAATATCCCTAACACTGATACCCTCATCAATTATTTGATTTTGTGTTCCAAAACAATAACATTCAGCAATTTCCAGTGGCTCAGGACTGTCATGCTGTTCTAACCTGGTTGTAATCTCCGTCAGTGGCATGTTCTTTGGCTTGATAGAAAAAGCACATTTTTTAGGTTTTCATTTAACTTGGGGCTTGCTTCAGTTAAGAAAATAGCCTGTTTCCTTTCTAAAACAACCTGGTTACGGTTTTCTTCAGTGGGGACTTCGATAATACTATTCGCAGTGAAAAACATTTCTAGCCACTTCACATATGGTCCGAAAGTCTCTCGGTTGTGATGGAACTCACCCAAGCGCTTTATTATTCCCATAGGTGCGGCCATCTGAACTCTGGCAATGTTAACAGTTCAGCCAAGTTTGCTTGAAATTTACCTTGGATTTTTTGCTGTTCTGCAAAACAAAGAACCTCTCAAAGTCTCTCCGTCGCTTGGCAGGAGTATCCACCAACAAAAATATCAGCTAGGGAATCAAAATAACCTAACCTCATCGCCAACTGTGATTTCTTTACAGAGACCACTAACAGCACACACTTTAAGATGGCTTCTTAACAGAAACTGACACCATGTGATCTTGCCACATGACCTTTTATTGATATTACATCAGTAGTTGCATTACATCAGTATCCACTAGGTGGAGATCTATAACAATATGCAAAATAGTTCGACCAGAAACTTGAGCAAATTAAAACACTTCTGAAAACTAGCGCAATTTTGTGTGTAATTTGCGCTGGGAGTATCGATTGCGGCCAAAGTGGAAATTCTACCCCAGTATATGTACAGAACCTGAAGGTTTTTTGGTCTATACTCGGTGCTGTGGAGAAAGTGCTTGCACAAAGCAAGAGGCTGGAAGAATGATAAAAATTGGTCCTTGGGTCTCAACAGCTTACTCAGTGTGAGCTATTGCCGCTGATCGTGCCTCTGCAGACAGCTCGCCCGACTGAAGACTTCAATTTCAGCTCTCAGGTAAATCCTGGGAGGCGGGATTGGAGCGGGCTATGGGGGTTTGGTGAAGGATGAACTTTCCTGCACAACAGGAACATTTTTTATTTAATAATATTTGTTGTGTTAGTTGGTACCTGCCGCGGGCAAATTCATAGGCCTATGAAAGATCTTTAAATGTTAACTTTATGTCAATCATTTATGTGTTGAGTTCAATGACTTCTAGTTTTTTTAATCTAATAAACATATTGAGGAAAGGGTCAATAGGGAGCAGGAAGAACCAGAAAATCCAGAAGAGGCCAGCAGGGATAAAACAGTCACTGTACTGCTGGTCAATCTGTTGAGGACAGGTGAGACCCCAGAATGTGGAGAGCAGCAGCCAAGGAAAAGAGGTTTGTGCCAAAATGTAGAGGAATAATGCCAGAAAAAGAAGCAAGTGGTCAGGATACAGAGGAGAGCTCCAAGAACTGTCGAACCAGAAAAGTTTACAGCACAAAAGGAAGTCATCCAGCACGCTTTGCTGGAGCAATATGGAAGAGCAGAATGAGCCATGACATGCAGAGGAGCTGCTCCAGAAGGGAGTAAGCAGTTGGCACATAACAGGGGAAACTGAATGCTGGGAGGGAACTGTGAAGGGAATTGGGTTCTGTGAACCACAAGAAAGAAGCTTATGTGGTTTGTTAGTCATCTGGAGCCTAAAGCTGAACTATTTTCTGTACCTGCCTGCCACGCTTTTTGAACATATATATTACATGGGATGAAATTAAATTATTTTTTACTGCTGTCACCAGATCTTGGTCCAATAAAGAGTGCCCCGCAGATTATTGGTTTGATGATGCAAAGTCACATGGGAAATCCCAAATTACCAAGTTCTTTCAGCCAATAAACTAAAAAGAATGAAAGAGCCGACTTGCATTTATATAGCTCCTTTCATGACCTCAGGACATCTCAAAGCATTTTATAGCCAATTAAGTACTTTTAATGTGTATTCACTGTTGTAGGAATTGTGGCAACCAACTTACGCACAGCAAGGTCCCACAAACAGCAATTTGATATTGAACAGATAATCTGTTTTGGTGATGTTGGTTGAGGGATAAATATTGGCCAGGACAACAGGGAGAACTCCCCTGCTCCTCATGAGATTTTTTACATCCACCTGAGAGGGTAGACGGGGCCTCAACTTAAAGTCTCATCTGAAAGACGGCGCCTTCGACAGTGCAGTACCCCCTCAATTTTTGCACTAAAGTGTCAGCTTTGATTTTGTGCTCAATATCGCTGGAGTGGGTCCTGAGCTCACAGTTTTCCGGCTTAGCGGCGAGAGTGCGACTACTGAGCCACGGCTGACACAATGCAATTATCATCCCCATGAATAAATAATACTTGGTAATTCAGTTGTGTATTTATCTGACCTTAGTATTATTCCAATAATCCAATACTTAATTAAGAAGAATGATCTAACACCATTAAAATTATATTTTACATTTTCATTTCCATATGTTAAATATTTCTACAATACTTTGGAGAGTGAAAGGCCATTTTATTGTTTAATATACATTTAACATTAAGGTTTGAAAGAAAACAGGAATGAGGAAAATGAAAGGAAATATGTTTTACAAACCTTATTCTACAGGGGAGGAGGAAAAGAGTTGTACATTACTTTGCCATGCTAACTGTTATGGATGAAGAAAGAGTCAGACTGAATACTGTGAGCTCAAAGTGTGACCGTAGTCTTTTATTGCAGGTCTCCAGAGTGCCTCTCCAACCTGTGAGGCCTCCTTAAATACCTGCGCTCCCAAGGGATTATGGGATCCCTTGGGGCTCCAGTGGGTGAGCACTCTGGTAGCTGTATACAGTATATACAAGTTTACATATATAACAAAACTCCACCCCCAAAGTCAACAGTGTAACTATTTACAAGAGTCGATCTGGGGCCCCTCTTGCCCTGGTTGATCGTCTTGGGGCAAATGCTGGTATTGGTGAATCGTCTATTGGGCCCTCAATGGGCTGCTACGCAGCTGGCCTTGCTGGGCTGCCGGGTGTGGTGAGTCCTGCTGGGCCGTTGTGGATGATGGGTTCTGCTTCGTGGTCAACTGCGGTGTCGGTTGCCACTGGTGTGTGTGTTGGGGGGTCAAAGAAGTTAGGGTCCAAAGTGGGTTGCTCAGGATAGTCCGTAAATCTGAGTTTGATTTAGTCCAAGTGTTTTTGGTGAATAAGTCCATTTGAGAGTTTGACCCGAAACACCCTGCTCCCCTCTTTGGCCATGAAAGTGCCGGGAAGCCAATTGGTACCTTGTCCATAATTCAATACAAATACAGGATCATTGATTTCAATCTCGCGTGACACATTTGCACTATAACGCTATGTACTTTGTTGAAGCTGCCTGCTCTCTACCTGTTCATGTAAATCAGGGTGAACTAACGAGAGCCTTGTCTTAAGTACCCTTTTCATAAGCAGTTTAGCAGGTGGGATCCCAGTGAGCGAGTGGGGTCTCGTGCAGTAGCTAAGCAGGACTCGTTTTAGGCAAATCTGCAGTGAGCCTTCTGTTACCCTCTTCAAGCCCTGCTTGATGGTTTGCACTCCTCTCTCTTCCTGACCATTGGATGCTGGTTTAAATGGGGCAGATGTGACATGTTTGATCCCATTGTGGGTCATGAATTCTTTGAACTCGGCACTGGTAAAACATGCCCAATTGTCGCTCACCAGGACATCCGGTAGCCCGTGCGTGGAACAGAGAAACATAGAAAATAGGTGCAGGAGTAGGCCATTCGGCCCTTCAAGCCCGCACTACCATTCAATAAGATCATGGCTGATCATTCACCTCAGTACCCCTTTCCTGCTTTCTCTCCATACCCCTTGATCCCTTTAGCCGTAAGGGCCATATCTAACTCCTTCTTGAATATAGCCAATGAACTGGCATCAACAACTCTCTGCGGTAGGGAATTCCACAGGTTAAAAACTCTCTGAGTGAAGAAGTTTCTCCTCACCTCACTCCTGTGTCCCCTGATTCCCCAACATCGGGAACATTCTTCCTGCATCTAACCTGTCCAGTCCCGTCAGAATTTTATATGTTTCTATGAGATCCCTTCTCATCCTTCTAAACTCCAGTGAGTACAGGCCCAGTCGATTCAGTCTCTCCTCATGTGTCAGTCCTGCCATCCCTGAAATCAGTCTGGTGAACCTTCGCTGCATTCCCTCAATAGCAAGAACGTCCTTCCTCAGATTAGGAGAACAAAACTGAACACAATATTCCAGGTGTGGCCTCATCAAGGCCCTGTACAACTGCAGTAAGACCTCCCTGCTCCTATACTCAAATCCCCTAGCTATGAAGGCCAACATGCCATTTGCCTTCTTCACCGCCTGCTGTACCTGCATGCCAGCTTTCAATAACTGATGTACCATGACACCCAGGTCTCGTTGCACCTCCCCTTTTCCGAATCTGCCACCATTCAGATAATATTCTGCCTTCGTGTTTTTGCCCCAAAAGTGGATAACGTCACATTTATCCACATTATACTGCATCTGCCATGCATTTGCCCACTCACCTAACCTGTCCAAGTCACCCTGCAGCCTCGTAGCATCCTCCTCACAGCTCACACCTCCACCCAGATTAGTGTCACCTGCAAACCTGGAGATATTACACTCAATTCTTTCATCTAAATCATTAATGTATATTGTAAAGAGCTGGAGTCCCAGCACTGAGCCCTGCGGCACCCCACTAGTCAATCTACCATTCTGAAAAGGACCCGTTTATCCCGACTCTCTGCTTCCTGTCTGCCAACCAGTTCTCTATCCACGTCAGTACATTACCCCCAATACCATGTGCTTTAATTTTGCACACCAACCTCTTGTGCGGGACCTTGTCAAAAGCTTTTTGAAAGTCCAAATACACCACATCCACTGGTTCTCCTTTGTCCACTCTACTAGTTACATCCTCAAAAAATCCCAGAAGATTTGACAAGCATGATTTCCCTTTCATAAATCCATGCTGACTTGGACCGATCCTGTCACTGCTTTCCAAATGTGCTGCTATTTCATCTTTAATAATTGATCCCAACATTTTCCCCACTACTGATGTCAGGCTAACCGGTCTATAATTACCTGTTTTCCCCTCACCCTCCTTTTTTAAAAAGTGGTGTTACATTAGCTACCTTCCAGTGCATAGGAACTGATCCAGAGTCGATACTATTAGAAAATGATCACCAATGCATCCACTATTTCTAGGGCCACTTCCTTAAGTACTCTGGGATGCAGACTATCAGGCCTTGGGGATTTATCGGCCTTCAATCCCATCAATTTCCCAAACACAATTTCCCGCCTAATAAGGATTTCCTTCAGTTCCTCCTTCTCACTAGACCCTCGGTCCCCTAGTATTTCCGGAAAGTTATTTGTGTCTTCCTTCGTGAAGACAGAACCAAAGTATTTGTTCAACTGGTGTGCCATTTCTTTGTTCCCCATTATAAATTCACCTGAATCTGTCTGCAAGCGACCTACTTTTGTCTTCACTAATCTTTTTCTCTTCACATATCTGTAGAAGCTTTTGCAGTCAGTTTTTATATTCCCGGCAAGCTTTCTCTCATACTCTATTTTCTCCCTCCTAATTAAACCCTTTGTCCTCCACTGCTGAATTCTGAATTACTCCCAGTTCTCAGGTTTGCTACTTTTTCTGGTCAACTTATATGCATCTTCCTTGCATTTAACACTATCCTTAATTTCCCTTGTTAGCCCGTTTTATTTTTACTCCAGACAGGGATGTACAATTGTTGAAGTTCATCCATGTGATCTTTAAATGTTTGTCATTGCCTATCCACCGTCAACCCTTTAAGTATCATTCACCAGTCTATTGTAGCCAATTCACATCTCAGACCATCGAAGTTACCTTTCCTTAAGTTCAGGTCCCTAGTCTCTGAATTAACTGTGTCACTCTCCATCTTAATAAAGAATTCTACCATATTATGGTCACTCTTCCCCAAGGGGCCTCGCACAACAAGATTGCTAATTAGTCCTTTCTCATTACACATCACCCAGTCTAGGATGACCAGCCCTCTAGTTGGTTCCTCGACATAATGGTCAAAAAAACCATCCCTAATACACTCCAGGAAATCCTCCTCCACCGTCTTGCTACCAGTTTGGTTAGCCTAATCTATATGTAAATTAAAGTCGCCCATGATAAGGTACTGCTGTACCTTAATTGCATGCATCCCTAATTTCTTGTTTGATACTGTCCCCGACCTCACTACTATTGTTTGGTGGTCTGTACACAACCCCCACTAGCGTTTTCTGCCCTTTGGTATTCCGCAGCTCCACCCATACAGATTCACATCATCCAAGCTAATGTCCTTCCTTACTATTGCGTTAATTTTCTCTTTAACCAGCAACGCTACCCCACCTCCTTTTCCTTTCTGTCTATCCTTCCTGAATGTTGAATACCCCTGGATGTTGAGTTCCCAGCCTTGGTCACCCTGGAGCCATGTCTCCATGATTCCAATTATATCATATTCATTAATTGATGCCTTTGCAGTTAATTCATCCACCTTATTACGCATACGCCTCGCATTGAGGCACAGAGTCTTCAGGCTTGCCTTTTTAACACACTTTGCCCCTTTAGAATTTTGCTATAATGTGGCCCACAGGCTTTCAGTGGTGGCAGCGGATATGCTTGCCGACATTATCTCACATTCAATCCATGTGGGGCACTGCATAGTCGACATGGACCCTAGACCATGGCTTGGAGGGCCAAGACCATAAACTTAGTGGCGCCTCCCTAGGTGCATTGCTTAACTGCGTGCACGCAGGACTCTAAGTCTGCATCGATACTGGGCCACCACACATGGGATCTGGCTATCGCTTTCACCATTACGATGCCTGGGTGGGTGCTGTGGAGGTCACTCTTGAAGGTGTCTCTGCCCTTCTTGGGAACCACTACCCAATTTTCCCACAGAAGGCAGTCTGCCTGTACAGACATTTCATCTTTGCGCCGCTGGAACGGCTTTGTCTCTTCCTGCATTTCCACTGGGACACTGGACCAGCTCCCATGAAGCACGCAGTTTTTGAATAGGGACAGTAAGGGGTCCTGGCTCATCCAGGTTCTAATCTCTTGGGCTGTGACGGGGGATTGCTCACTCTTGAATGCTTCCATAACCATGACTAAATCTGCGGGCTGCGCCAATTCCACCCCCGTGGTGGGCAATGGCA
This sequence comes from Pristiophorus japonicus, assembly GCF_044704955.1. NCBI lineage: Eukaryota > Metazoa > Chordata > Chondrichthyes > Pristiophoridae > Pristiophorus > Pristiophorus japonicus. Next base: position 146,602,487 of record NC_091983.1, read on the forward strand.
GCCTGCTGAGAGCATCGGCACAGTTTTCTGTGCCTGGCCTGTGGCGGATGGCGTAGTTGTACGCGGTCAACGTGAGCGCCCATCTCTGGATGTGGGCCGATGCATTAGTATTTATCCCATTACTCTCGGAAAACAGAGATATCAGTGGCTTATGGTCAGTTTCCAATTCAAATTTTAGCCCGAACAGGTATTGATGCATTTTCGTTACCACATAGACACACGCTAATGCTTCTTTTTCAATCATGCTGTCGGCTCTCTCAGCCTGAGACAGACTCCTGGATGCATAGGCAACCAGTTGCAATTTCCCAAAATCGTTAACTTGTTGCAATACACAACCGACGCCATATGACGGCGCATCACATGCTAATACCAAATGGATCATACAACACAAGCAATTTGTTTGAACATAACAATTTTCTAGCTTTTACAAAGGCATTTTCTTGGCTTTTAACCCGTACCCATTCGTTCCTTTTATGTAGTAAGGCGTGCAATGGTTCTAAAAGTGTGCTGAGACTCAGTAAGAAGTTACCAAAGTGGCCTCGGTGCGTTCTCGATTGCCTCAGTCTTTGAATCGGTGAGCCTGATTCCATCCACCGCGATCCTCCTCCCAGGAGCTCCACTTCAGGCGCCAGAAAAACACCCTTCGAGCGTTTTAACCTGAGCCCCACGCGGTTGAGACAACCAAGAACCTACTCCAGGTTCTGCAGATACTCGACTGTGTCCCATCCTGTAACCAAGATGTCGTCCTGGAAGACCACGGCGCACGGAACCGAGTTCAGTAAGCTTTCCATGTTTCTCTGGAATATCGCCGCAGCTGATCGAATTCCAAACAGGCATCTGTTATAAATGAAGAGACCTTTGTGCATGTTGATGTAGGTGAGGCCCTTCGATGATTCCTCCAGTTCCTGTGTCATGTAGGCTGAAGTCAAATCCAGCTTCGTGAATGTCTTTCCTCCCGCCAGCGTTGCAAAGAGGTCGTTGACCTTTGGTAGTGGGTATTGGTCCTGCAGGGAGAAATGATCACTACAGATTCTGATGGTGCCGTCTCCCTTGAGGACTGGAACAATCGGACTGGCCCACTCGTTGAATTCGATCAGTGAAATGATGCCCTCTCTTTGCAGCCGGTCTAGCTCGATCTCTACCCTTTCTCTCATCATGTACGGTACTGCTCTCGCCTTGTGATGAATGGGTCACGCCCCCGGAATCAGGTGGATCTGCACTTTTGCTCCTCGGAATTTCCTGATGCTTGTTTCAAACAGCGAAGGGAACTTGTTTAAGACCTGGGTACACGAAGTGTCGTCAGCAGGCGATAGCGCTCGGATGTCATCCCAGTTCCAGCGTATCTTTCCCAGCCAGCTCCTGCCGAGCAGCGTGGGACCATCGCCTGGTACCACCAAAAGTAGTAGTTTGTGCTTCACTCCATCCTAGGAGACCTTTACGGTAGCATTGACGATTATGGGAATCAGTTCCTTTGTGTAAGTTCTTAGTTTCGTGCGAATTGGAGTTAAGACTGGCCTTGGGGCCTTGCTGCACCACAATTTTTTGAAAGTCTTTTTGCTCATGACGGACTGGCTCACACCTGTGTCCAGCTCCATTGACACCAAGAGTCCATTTAGTTCAACATTCATCATTATCGGGGGACACTTTGTGGTGAGCGTGTGCACCCCATTTACTTCTGACTCCTCGGTCTGAGGCTCTGGTTCGTTGTGATCCGCCGTGGATCTGTCCTCCTCTGCAACATGGTGGTTTGCCGGATTAACAGGATTAGCAGCTCGCCTGCACATACGTTGGAGGTGTCCCATTGTTCCACAGCCCTTGCAAATGTACCCTTTGAAGCGGCATGAATAGAAACGATGATCACCCCTGCAGCGCCAACAAAGTTGTTAATGGCCTTGCATTCATCACCCTTGATGGTGGACTCTGAGACATCTGCGGGCGTGTAGCTGCAAGTATGTGTGACCTGCCCTGTACGTTGCGATTTGAAAACAACATCTCTTTTTTTCACAGTACTTGTAGCAGCACTTGTGTGCTGAGAGATTTGCTTAGTATTGTCACTGGTGGCAATGAACGCCTGGGCAATTGCTATGGCCTTACTCAAGGTTTGGGTCTCTACAGTCAAAAGTTTGCGAAGTATGGTTTCATGGCCAATGCCAAGTACGCAACAGTCTCTGAGCATGTGCTCCAAATGTCCTTCAAATTCGCAATGTCCTGCAAGGCGTCTTAGCTCGGTGACATAACTCGCCACTTCCTGGCCTTCAGACCTTTTGTAGGTGTAGAACTGGTACCTTGCCATCAGAACACTTTCCTTCGGGTTCAAATGCTCCTGGACCAGTGTGCACAAATCATCGTACGATTTCTGCATGGGTTTCACTGGAGTGAGCAGATTTTTCATGAGGCCATACATTGGTGCCCCGCAGACAGTGAGGAGAATCACCCTTCATTTGGCAGCGTTCTCTTCCCCATCTAGCTTGTTGGCTATGAAGTATTGGTTGAGTCGCTGCACAAATGTTTCCCAATCATCTCCCTCCAAGAATTTCTCCAGGATGCCCACTGTTCGCTGCATCTTTGGGTTTGCTATCTGTATCTTGTCGCCAATTGTTATGTATGAAGAAAGAGCCAGACTGAACACTGTGAGCTCAAAATAAAGTGTGACCTTAGTCTTTTATTACAGGTCTGCAGAGTGCCTCTCCAACCTGTGAGGCCTCCTTAAATACCTGTGCTCCCAAGGGATTATGGGATCCCTTGGGACTCCAGTGGGTGAGCCCTCTGGTGGCTGTACAGAGTATATACAAGTTTCCATATATAACACTAACATTTAAAACTAATGCCGCAATAAGATGTTACAGCACAACTCGCATTATCACATAAACAAAGTCTGCAAAGTGGTTATTTTTCATGCTGAGTACCTTCACCACACGGACTGCAGCGGTCCAAGAAAACGACTCACCACCACCTTCTCAAGGGCAATTAGGGATGGACAATAAAAGCTGACCTTTCCATCATCGCCCACAATCGGTAAATGAATAAAATAAATTGTTTTTGCCATTCTAGATGGATGATCTTAACAAAGTACAGCACTTGAATTCAAACTATTATTAACAAAAATGAACACAAACATTAGCCAGAATTTTCCCAAGCTGTTTGTGCGGGATTGGAGGTGGGATGGGAGTGAAAGCTGAAATAAAACGGAGTGGGTCCAGAACCCACCGTCATCCCGCCTCCTCGCGCCTTTTACTCGGGCACATTTGCCAGTGCGGCCACGACCGAAACGGCAGAGACGGCCAACCTAATTGAAATAATATTGAGGTCGTTGTCAGAGCCTTAAGTGTCCTTTTAACCCTACCTTTGGAATTTCACTGCATGACCATGATTTCTTTGAGAAGGTAACAAGGAGGGTCGATGAGGGCAGTGCATTTGATGTAGTTTACATGGATTTTAGCAAGGCTTTTGACCAGGACCCACATCGTAGACTGATCAAAAAAGTAAAGCCCATGGGAACCAAAGCAGAGTGGCAAATAGGATCCAAAATTGGCTCAGTGGCAGGAAGCAAAGGGTAATGGTTGAGGGGAGCTTTTGTGATTGTAAGGCTGTTTCCAGTGGTGTTCCACAGGGCTCATAAACAATCCCTTACTTTTCGTAGCATATATTAATGATTTAGACTTAAATGTAGGAGGCAAGATAAAGAAATTTGCAGATGATACAAAAATTGGCTGTGTGGTTGACAGTGAGGAGGAAAGCTCCGGACTGCAGGAAGATATTGAGGAACTGGTCAGTTGGGCAGAAAAGTGGCAAATGGAATTCAATCTGGAAAAGTGTGAGGTAATGCATTTGGGGAGGAGCAACAAGGCGAGGGAATACACAATAAATGGGAGGATGCTGAGAGATGTGAAGGAATCTTGGAGTGTATGTCCACAGATTCTTAAAGGTAGCAGAGCAGGTCGATAAGGTAGTTAAAGAGGCATATGGAATACTTTCCTTTATTAGCCGAGACATTGAATACAAGAGCAAGCAAGTTATGCTAGAACTGAGTGCAGTTCTGGTCACCACATTACAGGAAGGATGCGATTGCACAAGAAAGGGTTGCAGAGGAGATTTCCGAGGATGTCAGAACTGGAAAACTTTAGCTATGAGGAAAGATTGGATAGGCTGGCATTCTTTTCCTTGGAACAGAGGAGGCTGAGGAGAGATTTAATTGAGATGTATAAAATTATGAGGGGCTTGGATAGAGGGGATAGAAAGGACCTATTTCCCTTAGCAGAGGGTCAATAATCAGGGAGCATATATTTAAAGTAATTGGCAGGAGGTTTAGAGGGGATTTGAGGAGAAATTCTTTCACCCAGAAGGTGGTGGCATTCTAGAACTCACGAAGGAGTCTTTGTCAACCACAAGGGCTTCACTCTTTCAATGTGCAGCTAGTCTGCAACCATAGGAAGATCCTCATGCTATTGTGTGCCAAATTCCCTGGCAGCTGCCATGACTCTTTCATCCTGCAGCTGTCCACCCTCCCTCAGCTCTCCGCACCTCCGAACATACTTTCTGACTGGCTGCTTGGAGACAAGGACTATCCACTAAGGACATGGCTCATGTCAAATACTGAGGCCCAGGAGAGATATAATGAAAGCCACATGTACACCAGATAGGTCATAGAACAGACAATAGGCATGCTAAAAATGCGCTTCAGATGCCTTGACAGATCTTGAGGAGCCCTTCAGTATACACCAACCAGGGTCTCCAGAATCGTCATTGTCTGCTGTGCCCTGCACAACGTAGTGTTGCAGCGATGATTAGTGCTGCATGAGGAGCAAGGCTCTAAATGCAAAGCCTCTTCAGAGGAGGAGGAGGAGCATCAGCTGGAAGATGAGGAGGAGGAGCAGGAGGAAGATGCCACCAGCACACGAGCACATTGCTGCACAGGAAGCCAGGGATGAGCTCATCATGACTAGATTTGTTTAACTTCAGGCATTACACCCATATAGCTGCCATATGCTGCACTAGGTTCCCTCCAGCCCACAGCAACACCATAAAGCATCCCTACAATGGCCAGGCCATTCCTTTCACACTGACCACCATTGCTGGAGGTAACGATATGCTCATCATTCACTCCAACTCACTAAGCCAATTTTGAAGGTCCAGACAAAACTGACCATGACTGAAAAGTGGTGAAAATAAATAATTTTATCTGTGACATAAGAGTAACAGAAACTTCACACAAACAGTTATTAAAACACCCAAGTTTTTACCCTTTTGCATCTACTTGTGTTTCATCTTTCTCTAATGTAAAGGGTACACAGCCAGATAGTAAATGGGTGACTAACAGGAAGAGCAGTGCAAGGAAGGTAGTGCAGGGGTCTCCTGCGGTCATCCCCCTGCAAAACAGATGCACCGCATTGGGTACTGTTGAGGGGGATGACTCATCGGGGGGAGCAGCAGCAGCCAAGTTCATGGCACTGTGGGTGGCCCTGCTGCACAGGAGGGCAGGTAAAAGAGTGGGAGAGCTATAGTGATAGGGGATTCAATTGTAAGGGGAATTGATAGGCGTTTCTGCGGCCGCAACCAAGACTCCAGGATGGTATATTGCCTCCCTGGTGCAAGGGTCAAGGATGTCTCGGAGCAGGTGCAGGATATTCTGAAAAGGGAGGGTGAACAGCCAGTTGTCATGGTGCATATAGGTACCAACGATTTAGGTAAAAAACGGGATGAGGTCCTACGAGACGAATTTAGGGAGCTAGGAGCTAAATTAAAATGTAGGACCTCAAAAGTAATAATCTCAGGATTGCTACCAGTGCCACGTGCTAGTCAGAATAGGAATCGCACGATAGCTCAGATGAATACGTGGCTTGAGGAGTGGTGCAAAAGGGAGGGATTCAAATACCTGGGATATTGGAGCCAGTTCTGGGGGAGGTGGGACCAGTACAAACCGGATGGTCTGCACTTGGGCAGGACCGGAACCAATGTCCTAGGGGGAGTGTTTACTAGTGCTGTTGGGGAGGAGTTAAACTAACATGGCAGGGGGATGGGAACCTATGCAGGGAGAGAGAGGGAAATAAAATGGTGACAGAAGCAAAAGATAGAAAGGAGAATAGTAAAAGTGGAGGGCAGAGAAACCCAAGGCAAAAAACAAAAAGGGCTACATTACAGCAAAATTCTAAAAAGACAAGCCTGAAGGCTCTGTGCCTCAATGCGAGGAGTATTTGGAATAAAGTGGATGAATTAACTGTGCAGACAGCAGTTAACGGGTATGATGTAATTGGCATCACGGAGACATAGCTCCAGGGTGACCAAGGCTGGGAACTCAACATCCAGGGGTATTCAACATTTAGGAAGGATAGGCAGAGAGGAAAAGGAGGCGAGGTAGCATTGCTGGTTAAAGAGGAAATTAATGCAATAGTAAGGAGGGACATTAGCCTGGACAATGTAGAATCGGTATGGGTGGAGCTGTGGAATACCAAAGGGCAGAAAACGCTAGTGAGAGTTGTGTACAGACTACCAAACTGTAGTAGTGAGGTTGGGGACAGCATCAAACAAGAAATAAGGGATGTGTGCAATAAAGGTACAGCAGTTATCATGGGTGACTTTAACCTACATATGGATTGGGCTAACCAAACTGGTAGCAATGCGGTGGAGGAGGATTTCCTGGAGTGTATTAGGGATGGTTTTCTCGATCAATATGTCGAGGAACCAACTAGAGAGCTGGCCATCCTAGACTGGGTGATGTGTAATGAGAAGGGACTAATTAGCAATCTTGTTGTGCGAGGCCCCTTGGGAAAGAGTGACCATAATTTGGTTGAATTCTTTATTAAGATGGAGAGTGACACAGTTAATTCGGAAACTAGGGTCCTGAACTTAAGGAAAGGTAACTTCGACGGTATGAGACGTGAATTGGCTAGAATAGACTGGCAAACGATACTTAAAGAGTTGATGGTGGCAAACATTTAAAGATCACATCGATGTGATCAGTTGTACATCCCTATCTGGAGTAAAAATAAAATGGGGAAGGTGGCTCAACCATTGCTAACAAGGGAAATTAAGGATAGTGTTAAAACCAAGGAAGAGGCATGTAATTGGCCACAAAAAGCAGCAAACCTGAGGATTGGGAGAAATTTAGAATTCAACAGAGGAGGACTAAGGGTTCAATTAAGAGGGGGAAAATAGAGTACGAGAGGAAGCTTCCAAGGAACATAAAAACTGACTGTAAAAGCTATAAATAAATGAAGAGAATAAGTTTAGTGAAGACAAACGTAAGTCCCTTGCAGTCAGATTCAGGTGAATTTATAATGGGGAACAAAGAAATGGCAGACCAATTAAACAAATACTTTGGTTCTGTCTTCACGAAGGAAGACACAAATAACCTTCCGAATGTACTAGGGGACAGTGGGTCTAGTGAGAAGGAGGAACTGAAGGATATCTTTATTAGGCGGGAAATTATGTTAGGGAAATCGATGATATTGAAGGCTGATAAATCCCCGGGGCCTGATAGTCTGCATCCAGAGTACTTAAGGAAGTGGCCCTAGAAATAGTGGATACATTGGTGATCATTTTTCAACAGTCTATTGACTCTGGATCAGTTCCTATGGACTGGAGAGTAGCTAATGTAACACCACTTTTTAAAAAGGGAGTGAGAGAGAAAACAGGTAATTATAGATCGGTTAGCCTGACATCAGCAGTGGGGAAAATGTTGGAATCAATCATTAAGGATGAAATAGCAGCACATTTGGAAAGCAGTGACAGGATCGGTCCAAGTCAACATGGATTTATGAAAGGGAAATCATGCTTGACGAATCTTCTGGAATTTTTTGAGGATGTAACTAGTAGAGTGGACAAGGGAGAACCAGTGGATGTGGTGTATTTGGACTTTCAAATGACTTGACAAGGTCCCGTACAAGAGGTTGGTGTGCAAAATCAAAGTGCATGGTATTGGGGGTAATGTACTGATGTGGATAGAGAACTGGTTGGCAGACAGGAAGCAGAGAGTCGGGATAAACGAGTCCTTTTCAGAATGGCAGGCAGTGACAAGTGCAGTGCCGCAGGGCTCAGTGCTGGGATCCCAGCTATTTACAATATACATTAACGATTTAGATGAAGGAATTGAGTGTAATATCTCCAAGTTTGCGAATGACACTAAGCTGGGTGGTGGTGTGAGCTGTGAGAAAGATGCTAAGAGGCTGCAGGGTGACTTGGACAGGTTAAGTGAGTGGGCAAATGCATGGCAGATGCAGTATAATGTGGATAAATGTGAGGTTATCTATTTTGGGGGCAAAAACACGAAGGCAGAATATTATCTGAATGGCAGCAGATTAGGAAAAGGGGAGGTGCAATGAGACCTGGGTGTCATGGTTCATCAGTCATTGAAAGTTGGCATGCAGGTACAGCAGGCAGTGAGGAAGGCAAATGGTATGTTGGCCTTCATAGCTAGGGGATTTGAGTATAGGAACAGGGAGGTCTTACTGCAGTTGTACAGGGCCTTAGTGAGGCCTCACCTGGAATATTGTGTTCAGTTTTGGTCTCCTAATCTGGGGAAGGACGTTCTTGCTATTGAGGGAGTGCAGCGAAGGTTCACCAGACTGATTCCAGGGATGGCCGGACTGTCATATGAGGAGAGACTGGATCAACTGGGCCTTTATTCACTGGAGTTTAGAAGGATGAGAGGGGATCTCATAGAAACATATAAGATTCTGACGGGACTGGACAGGTTAGATGCGGGAAGAATGTTCCCGATGTTGGGGAAGTCCAGAACCAGGGGACATAGTCTTAGGATAAGAGTTAGGCCATTTAGTATTTAGATGAGGAGAAACTTCTTCACTCAGAGAGTTGTTAACCTGTGGAATTCCGTGCCGCAGAGAGTTGTTGATGCCAGTTCATTGGATATATTCAAGTGAGAGTTAGATATGGCCCTTACGGCTAAGGGGATCAAGGGGCATGGAGAGAAAGCAGGAAAGGGGTACTGGGGGAATGATCAACCATGATCTTATTGAATGGCGGTGCAGGTTCAAAGATCCGAATGGCCTACTCCTGCACCTATTTTCTATGTTTCTATGTTTCTATCTATGCTTCTATGGGCTGTAACCCCTGTGGCTTCAGCAGAGGTACAGGCAGTCACTCACTTACCTGCTACGACTGCAGAGATACTTTTGCTGGATGACCTCTGGGTTTTGGAGCCTTTGATGGCCCCGCCAAAGTCTGCTCCTCCTGCGACTGTGCGGGGCAGATTCAGCCATCGTAATCCCAGGAGGCATGTGGTGTTCTGACTGAGGGGGATGCAACGGGGGAAAAGTGTGAGTGTTCTGCTAGGAAACCTCACTTACATATCCCCTCTCACCATCATGCCTCTCATGGGCCACCTGCACTTAGCTGCTAGCAAGGAGCTGGAGAGCACCTTGCTGCACAGCAGTGGAGCCATGAGGGCCCAAGTCTACGTTTATATCCCTCCTAGTGAGAGGTCAATGAGCTCCTGCTATCTGTTGTCCACAGCTAGCATGGGCTCATGTGAGTGGTGCATTAGCTGCTCCATGCAAGTGGCCATCCTTTCCATGGAAGAGCCTACAGTCACCATCGCCTGGGACACGTTGTTGGTGCTCATGTTGGAGATGGACTCCTCCATTCTCTGTACATTTGCAGACATCGCAGCTGCAAAACCTATTAGAGCCCCCTGCATTTCTTCCTGCCTCTCCAGGATCGACCTATCTCTCTCCATGGCCCCGAGGCTGAGCGTCTGCATGCAGCTGAGCAGAGCCTGGAGCGCCCTGCACCCTCCAGTGAGGAGTCTCCACTGCTGTTCCTGTCAACATCATCTGCTCTTGCTCACTTGTAGTGTGACACACCAGGTGACAACAGTACTTTATCTCGTGTAGAACCCACCAAGGTGTACATATCTGCTCTGGTGTTGGGTGCACTTATGTCTGGTGACGATGCGCCCTCAGATGCTGGAGGCTCCTCTGAGGTGTTGTCTTCCTCTTCCTCCTGTACAGTGGGGGTCAGGGGAGGGGAGGGGGGCGGCTCTTGATGGACCTGTGGGAGAGTAAAGGGATGATTTCGAAATGTCATGTCATGAATGGGTAGCGATAGCATTATGCACATGATGAACATTCACTGGCTGCTGACATCATTCCCCATATGTGTGACTGCTGTATGCCATGTGGCTGTATGAGACATAATTCTGTCACCAGGTTGCTGAGATGTCCCCCTCTCTCCATCTCCCACCGCCAGCTGCTCTGCATCTCCTGATACATCCAGGGCGACCTCCTCTGCTGCAGTAAAGGTGGCTAATGATGGAGGGCCACCTCTGGTTCTCTCTCTCTCCCTCTTACTGTGGACTCTCTTCTCCTGCAAGGAGGGAAAGAGGAGAAGTTTGCGTGAGAGTGATGGAATGAGTGTAAGGAATGGATGGGTTACATGTTTCAAGGGTGACTATGGGATGGAGCGAGGTGCCCATGCCAAATGGCCTCCTTGTGTGTTGTTAGTTGGTATGATTGCGTAAGGATGAGGGTGAGTGTGAGGGGTGGTTAGTCAGATAGGGATAATGTAGATAGAGAGAGTGGGATGGGCGGACATGCAAGGTGTGTTGATGTGAGTAGTGATGTACAGTAGGGTTGTGAAGGCAGAGTGATGGGGATGTGATGAGAGGCACAGCAGGAGGAAGTTGAGTGTGGCTTTGCACTCAGCTTTCCTGATCTCATCAGATTATTGAAGTGTTTCCGGCACTGCACCCAGGCCCTCCTGACAACATCCCTGCTGTTCACCTCCTCTGCTATCTCAAGCCAGGCTTGTTTGGTCTTCTGGGAGGTCTCTTGCGCCCATCAGAAGGCAAGAGAACCTCCCTGCGTGCCCTCACTCCCTCCACAGGCATATGGAGGGAGTCATCTGAGAACCAGGGTGCAGTTCTCTGCCACTGTGTAGTCATGTTTTCAAGATTTAGCAACACCCAAGGGGTCGCAATTGCCCTCCGCCCAAAACGGGGCGCACGCAGCCCATTTCTACTGTTTTTACCGCCGCGGTGGCCTCTTGAGCAAAATTCCGCTCATTGACTTTTTTTTCAGACAGCCGGAAGTCGCTCATAATGGGGGCGGAAGTTGAGGTGGTACAGAACGGCCACCACTGATGACGTCATCATGGCGCCACATCACCATGCCCCTCCCCTTCACTTAAAGGGGAGAGCCTGTGCAATTTCTAAAGTTTGGTCCACCGGGCCACCAGGGAGGTTTTTGGCTGGGCCAGAGGGGGTGCCAGGCTGCTCGTTGGTGGCCCAGCCGAACCCGGGGGCATAATTGTCGGCCCAACATGTCAGTCGGCCGACAATTTATTTTAAATGGCAGCAGCGATAGTGCGCCCTCCCCTTTAATGGGAGCAGCACTGCCATTTCAGAAGATCTCAGCCTCACTGCACCATCGGGAAAAAGCAGGTTTTGGCACCGCCCGGCGGGAGAAAGATTCTCACTGCGGAATTTCGCCGTCGGGGGGAACATCGGCAATGCACATTGTGATGACGCACTTCACACGGATCGGCAGCAGCGGGGTGGTGAGCGGGGGGTGGGGGGAGCGGGCCACCGCCAGGATTCTGCAGGAGCGGAATTTTGATAATGGCAGCCATAACACGAAAAGTCAGCAGTTGATTTCCGGTGTTAGGAGGCCTTAAGGAAAGGGGCAAATGCTCGAATACAGTGCCTGCACACTTCGAGATCAACCTTCAAATGCAATGTGGCCAAGGCTCCTTTAAATATCCCGGCTGGAAATGAGTTATTGATGACGTCATCAGACCCGATCCATTTAATAGGGTCGGTTAACGCGCAGGCCTGCATTAACAGCCCTCATTAAGGGAAAGTTGTTCTAAGAAGCAACATGAAATGAGGAGCGGGGTCATGACCTGCCACACTGAATGCCCACACCCGACCCGCCAAGGAAAACAAAATTCCGGCCAAGTTTTGTTTATCTCCATTCCTATTGATTTCTGGAATATTTTTGCTTAAATGGTGATTGTGGATGATTTCATTGGTGAGATTGGCCAATCGGAACTGCCTGAATTTTGGGTGTAAAGTGGTCATTTCCATTGGCAAAATTGGACAGAAATCTGTAACACCAGATCTCAGTTCATTTTGTCTTTGTTGTGATCCTCTGATTGGGCTTTGAAGTGGTGTAGTTTGTCGGTGGATGCATGCAAATTAGTGCATAATGATGTGTTCATGTTTAATCCTGATTTCTCATCATTTCCGCACATTTCACATTATTTACTTTCCCTGCCTAAATAAACTGATTGTTCAAGGTAGCTAGGCACTGCGCACTGTAAGGAAATCTAATTAAAGAGACTGCAACACTGTCAGGCCACTGACAAAGCTTTTTTCTCCTTTATTCTTCCTGTTGCCACCAATGTGCGTTTGGAGTTTTGCTGCTGCTGCTGACATGCTGCGTTTTTGTATTCTATTCCCGCTGTCAGAGTGCCATCAGGAGTTCCGCTGTATCTATTCCCTTTGGGCAGTAAACAGAGTAGAAATTGAAATCAGAAGTTTCTTTCTGTCTGTCAGAGATAATGGATGTATTAAAATGAATGGGGAAAAATTCAGCACTGTAGTGACTCCCATTAGCATCAGCAGATGGTGGTAATGGGGTGCTGATGCAGTAGTGCCAGGGGGAGGCGAATCCAGCGCCTCATGGCAAATCCCCCTGCACCCCTCCCCCACAATGCACCAATGGTACGAGGTACCAGCAGGAACCTCAAAGCAAGACAGATCATGACATCACTGAGCGTGCAACACTCACTGGCCACCCGATCTTGAAAATTAATTGTCGCCACTTCCCTTAATGTCTCGGCCAGACAGTCACAGGGAGAGCTGGCATGCAGCTCCAGGAAGCCAGCTCCAGTGACGTTATTTAAAGGTATCAGCATTAATCACTTACAGCTGTCAGGGCTGGTAAGTTTCAGTGGTTTATTGTAATTTCACCCACTCAAGCAGTCTCTATAAGTAATTTCAAGTTTCTTTTGTATCAGCAGTCTTCTGGCAACTACAAAGTAGCTACATTTATTGTTCAAAGATTCAAACTACTACACTTGGCAACTTTCATGGGGGCTGTACTGGCATGCCACCTCACCCTCCAAGATCTATGATGGAGAAAACATAGGTAACAAGAAATACGGGAACATCTGTGCAAAGAGATGAAGAGGGACATCAGAGCTTTCAACAGGAGGCCTTACCCTCCAATAGCACTTCTAGCTTCAATTAAGCCAGGAGTGTGTATTAGATGGCTCTGCATCACCAAGGTGGTGGACACAAACCTCTGCCATTTCCTTCAAATAGACCTCCAGCCTCACACCAGGATGACTTAACTACTGGGAAAAGCCTGCAGCAATGATGAGTTGAGATTAGACTGCACCCGATATTGGTCCACCTTTTGGCAAGAATCTTACCAGCCCTGCGAGTGTGGGTTTGGAGGCTGGTCCCCTGTGAAAATGGCCCTGATTGACAGCGGGGCGGGATCCCACTCTGAACCCATCTCCTTGTAAATTTCCAAAGTGTCACATCTGGCTGCGGTTCACATTATTAAGAGGTACTTCAGAGGTATTTAAAAATAATTTTACCAGGTACTTACCATTTTTCCAAGGTTTTTTATCAGGTTCACGTCCCTTGGGAAATACGTCAGGTAAATGTGTCGGGCTCTCAGTGACTCTCCATTGCTTTGACTAGGTGACAGCTGCAGAAGTGGTATAAAAGCTACCATTTCACAGCTGTTCACTTTACAATCTCAGAAGCTGGAGCCTTTAGGATTTGGAAGACACTTATGCGCTGTGTGCAGTTTGGAAAGGTTTGCAGTGAATTCTCTATCCACTGTCACCTCCTTGGAGCAACCTATCTCACTATTGAAAGTTCGCTTCTGTCATCTCAACTTCAGTTGCCATCTATTCCATCAGCATCGGTGCCCTTGGTCCTCAGAATCCCACCACGATCAGCCCCACCACCAACATCACTAAACACACCAGCATCACCAACAACAACATCAACCTTCACCACAATCTCCTGATGCTGCACAGGACACAGGGCATCAGCACACAGTCACACTGCTGCCCTGGAGGCCAGGGATGGCCTCACCATGGCCAGATCTACTTCACTTGACGCACTACATCCTGGCTGCCACATGATGCATCAGGTTGGCACCACCTCACACCAGCACCATAAAGCATCCCTACAATGCCCAAGCCATTCCTTTCACACTCATCGCCATTGTGGAGGTTACCCTTATGTCTCACCATTCACTACATCTCACTAAGCCACTTCCAAAGATGCGCACAAATCTGTCCAAGAAGATAAAGTCCTGAAAATAAAGATTTCAATGTTTGACAACACATTAGCAGATACTCTACATGAACATTGGCTAAAAGACCCAAGTGCCTACCCTTGTGTGTTGTTAGTTGGTATGATTGGACTAGGATGAGGGTGAATTTGAAGGCTGGCTAGTGAGATGGGGATGTGATAATGTGGATAGAGAGGGATGGGTGGAGATGCAGGGTAGGTTGGTGTGAGGAAGGATGTGCAGGAGTAGGGTAGGGAAGGCAGAGTGATGGGGATGTGATGAGTGGCACAGCAGGAGGAAGTTGAGTGTGGCTTTGCAGTAATGTTTTGTGATCTACTGAGATCATTGAAAGGTTTGCGCCACTGCAGCCAGGTCCTCCTGATGACATCCCTGCTTGTACCCTCTTGTACAACGTGCAACCAGGCTGCGTTGGTATCCTGAAAGGTCTCTTCTGCCAATTGGAAGGGAAGAGAGCCTCCCTGCGTGCTGCGACTCCCTCCATAAGCATCTGGAGGGAGTCATGGGAGAACCTGGGTGCAGCCGTGCACCTTTGTGCAGTGCTTGTCAGTGTTTGTAGCACCTCAATGCTGCAGAACACTGACAGCACAATGGTCAAAATGAATGTGTCCATGGTCCTTTTCAGGAAACCATCTGAAGATGCTTCATCAAATGATGTCATCAGACCCGCTTCCTTTAAATTGGCCAGGAACCTTGCAGGGCGAGCTTAACAAGCCCCATTTAGGGAAGGTTCTTTTCACAGTGCGGGCTGGAGCCAGGAGCGGGGTGTAACACCACTGAGCTAGGCCTTTAAGCCTTGATTTAGTGCCCCAATCATTTCATTCAGCAGTGAGAATGAATTTTGCGTGCCATGTAAAGCATTTGCGCCTGGCGCTAATTCTCAAACTCTGTGTTGTCGCTTGGGAGTAGTGGAACACAATATGGTACCTCCTCAGAAGCATGGTGCGCCTTCTTCAGGAGTGCGAAAAAAGGAACAAGTCATGGCACCGACAGAATTGAAAGCAGCAGATGAAAATCAAGCTGGTTGAGGTACATGAAGGGGTACAAGTAATATTCAGAGGCCTTGTTCAGGCGATCCCCAGCCTCAAAATCTCCAATTCTAACAGTTCTCAAGGGCTTGATGCTCCAGCTCTGACAGCATCATTATTTTGGGTGATCCTCTCCCCTGCCAGTATTACTCCTCTTCCTGGTTGGTTGGTTTTACAGAAAGAGAAGGCGAGAGTCAGTGAGTATCTACTGAAAACGAGTGTGGGGCCTCTGCTGATAGTGCACATACTGAGAACGAAAAGAAACAAGATGCAAGTAGGTTGGGGAGGTGTTAAATGGAAATAAATGGCCTCGCGTGTGAAGTGAGGAAAATGCCATGAGAGACATTCCTGATTCTACAAAGGCTCCCTTGTGAGAACTGAATGCTGCCAGTGGCTGCTGTGAAGTGACTGCATGTTTGTAATGGGAATGAGAGGTGGTTTAGTGTGCCCTTGTGGCGGGTAGTGCAGGGTAAGATGCAGAGTGCTGGGGGAGGGGTGGGAAGTGCTGTTGCCAGGATTTATGCAGAGCCTTGCTACTCTTGTAAGAAATGTTTCTTGCCCTAGATCCAGGCTCTACAGGTTATACTGCTGAAGCTGACTATCTCAGCCCCCTCACTCCAGGACTGGTGAACATCCATTTTTGAAAAGTTCCTGCTACTGATGGGAAAAATAACTTCTCTCCTTGCCCTAGCCTATTTGACCATGACCTCCAGCGAGGCTTCAGAAAATCTGTGGGCTTGATTGTGGCAATGTTCCTTCTCGCAGCAATGAAACAGTGAAAGCAGCCTGAAGGGATTTGTGCATTCCTGCCTCTGCAGGCTCACTGGAAATCCTTCCAGAAAGCAGGCGTGCTTCATTTTCCTAAAGCAATTGAGTCAGAAATCCACTTGTCAAATTTAAATGAGGCCATGGAGATAACATGGTCCAGCTTTAAAAATTAAGGTCAGCGAGTGCATTTTGCATTTGCTTCGCTCTCTGCCAGCTCAAAACCAACTTGGGTTAAAATCAGACTATGTGTGTGTGTATGTTTGTATCTCTTCGTGTGTTTGTATCTGTGCATGTGTTTGTGTGTGTGCATGTGTGTGTGGGTGCGTGTTTGTATCTGTGTTTGTGTGTGTATTTGTGTATGTGTGTTTGTGTCAGTACATGTGTTTGTGTGTGTGTGTGTTTGTGCCTGTGAGTATTTGTGTGTTTGCATGTGTTTCTGCGTGTATTTGTGTGTGCATGTGTTTGTATGTGTGTTTGTATCTGTGTGTCTGTTTGTGTGTGTGTGCATGTATTTATGTATGTTTGCGCGTGTGTGTGTTTGTGTCTATGTGTGTGTTTGTGTGTAATTGTGTATGTGCGTGTATTTGCAAGTTTGTGTCTGTGTGTGTGTTTGAATTTATGTGTATGTGCATGACTTTGTGTAGTTTTTTGTGTGTTTGTGTGTATTTGTATATGTGTGTATTTATGTATGTTTGTGTCTGTGTGTGTATGTTTGTGTGTGTACATGTGTTTGTGTATGCATGTTTTGTGTGTGTGTTTGTGTGTGCGTATGTTTGTGTGTGTACATGTGTTTATGCGTATGTGTGTTTGTGTGTGCGTATGTTTGTATATGTACATGTGTTTGTGTGTGTGTTTGTATCTGTACGTGTGTTTTTGCGTGTGTTTGTGTTTGTGTGTTTGTATCTGTGCATGTGTGTGTATTTGTGTGTGTGTGTGTGTTTGTGTCTGTACATGTGTTTGTGTGTGCGTGTGTTTGTATCTGCGTGTATTTGTATGTGCATGCGTTTGTATGTATGTTTATATCTGTGTGTACGTTTGTGTGTGTGTGCATGTATTTATATATGTTTGTGTGTGTGTTTGTGTCTATGTGTGTGTATGTGTTTGCATGTAATTGTGTATGTGCGTGTATTTGCATGTTTGTGTCTGTATGTGTGTTTGTGTTTATGTGTGTGTGCATGTATTTGTGTATTTGTGTGTTTGTGTGTGTTTGTGTGTATTTGTGTGTGTGTATTTGTATGTTTGTGTGTATTTATGTATGTGTGTGTTTGTGTCTGTGTGTATGTTTGTGTGTGTACATGTGTTTGTGCGTGTGTGTGTTTGTGTGTGCATATGTTTGTATCTGTACGTTTGTGTGTGTACACTTGTTAGTGTGCGTGTGTTTGTATCTGTACGTGTGTTTGTATGTGCGTGTGTTTGTGTCTGTGTGTGTGTTTGCATGTGTGTGCACGTATTTGTGTGTGTGTTGTGTGTGATTGTGTATGTATTTTTGTGTGTATTGTGTGTGTATTTGTGTGTGTGTCTTTGTTTTTGCATGTGTGTCTTTGTGTGTGTGTTTGGTGTGTGTGTATTTGTGTATGTATTTTTGTGTGTGTGTATTTGTGTGTGTGTTGTGTACCTTGTGTCTAAGGGACGCAGACTTGAACGGATATGGCGGACAACTGGTTTAACCATTCACCACCAGTCTCTGCCTTTCCCTCTGCTTATCCACTGCTGAAGCCCTCATCCATGCCTTTGTTGCCTCTAGACATGACTATCCCTGGCTGGCCTTCCACATTCTACCCTACGTAAACTAGAGGTGATCCAAAACTCGGCTGTCTGTGTCCTAACTCGCACCAAGTCCCGCTCACCCATCACCCCTGTGCTAGCTGACCTACATTGGCTCCCGGATAAGCACTGCCTCAATTTTGTGTGTGCGTGTGTATTTGTATTTGTGTATGTTTGTGTCTGTGTGTGTGTAATTTTGTGTGTGTGTGTGTATTTGTATGTGTTTGTGTTTGCGTGTATTTTTGTGCATGTGTGTCTGTTTGTGTTTGTGTTTGTGTGTGTGCGTGTATTTGTGTGTGTGCATGTGTGCGCATGTATTTGTGTGTGTGTGTGCATGTATTTGTGTGTGGTTGTATGTATGTGAGTGTGTGTCTGTGTTTAGGTGTGTATGTTCAATAAAAATGGACTTGCAATTCCTGACATGGCCACTGCTACCCCCAACAAGTCAGTCATCTAGCTATCAGCCACAACAGACTCCGCACATTCTTCCAAGGCTGGAATCGAACTGAGACGGTCAACCCAGGAGCGCAAAGCACCGGACCGTCTCAACCTGTGAAAGACTGTGATAAGATCTCAGAGGGGGGGTATTGTCATGTATGTACATTCTGTTTGTAGCCACCAGATAGCGTCATTGTTGGAGGCCACTGAGCAGCACGCACACGGTGCTGCTCAGGTATATAAAGCCAGCCATTTTGAAAGTCAGGCACTTTGGGCCTAAATAAAGCAGAATCAAGGTTGTACCTTGCTTAGTTACTCAGTTTGAACCTTTATTGCATACGTAATAAGAACAACCCCAGCTTCTCCAGTCTCTCCACATAACTCAAGTCCCTCATCCCTGGAATCATTTTCCTAAACCTTTTCTGCATCTTCTCTAAGGCCTTCACATCCTTTTAAAGTGCTTGCTCAGAATTGAATACAATTCTCCAGTTGAGGCCAAAACAGTGTTTTATACAGATTCATCATTACTTCCTTGCTTTTGTACTCTTTACCTCTATTCATTCGGCCCAGGATACCGTAAGCTTTTTTAACTGCTTTTTCAACCTGTTCTGCCACCTTCACCGATTTGTGCAAATATACTCCCAGGTCTCTCTGTTCATGCATCCACTTACAGATTGTACCCTTTATTTTATATTGCCTCTCTTCATTCTTCCTACCAAAATGTATCATTTCATTTCATGCTTGACAAATCTTCGAGAATTCTTTGAGGATGTAACTGGTAGAGTGGACAAGGGAGAACCAGTGATGTAGTGTATTTGGACTTTCAAAAGGCTTTTGACAAGGTCCCACACAAGAGATTGGTGTGCAAAATTAAAGCACATGGTATTGGGGGTAATATACTGACGTGGATAGAGAACTGGTTGGCAGACAGGAAGCAGAGAGCCGGAAAAATGGGTCCTTTTCAGAATGTCAGGCAATGACTAGTAGGGTGCTGCAGGGCTCAGTGCTGGGACCCCAGCTATTTACAATATACATCAATGATTGAAATGAAGGAATTGAGTGTAATATCTCCAAGTTTGCAGATGACACTAAGCTGGCTTGCAGTGTGAGCTATGAGGAGGATGCTAAGAGGCTGCAGGGTGACTTGGACAGGTTAGGTGAGTGGAAAATTCATGGCAGATGCAGTATAATGTGGATAAATGTGAGGATATCCACTTTGGGGGCAAAAGCACAAAGGCAGAATATTATCTGAATGGTGGTAGATTAGGAAAAGGGGAGGTGTAACGAGACCTGGGTGTCATGGTTCATGAGTCACTGAAAGTTGCATGCAGGTACAGCAGGCGGTGAAGAAGGCAAACGGTATGTTGGCCTTCATAGCTAGGGGATTTGAGTATAGGAGCAGGGAAGTCTTACTGCAGTTGTACAGGGCCTTGATGAGGCCTCACTTGGAATATTGTGTTCAGTTTTGGTCTCCTAATCTGAGGAAGGATGTTCTTGCTATTGAAGGAGTACAGCGAAGGTTCACCAGACTGATTCCCGAGATGGCAGGACTGACATATGAGGAGAGACTGGATTGACTGGGCCTGTATTCACTGGAGTTTATAAAGATGAGAGGGGATCTCATAGAAACATATTAAATTCTGACGGGACTGGACAGGTTAGATGCAGGAAGAATGTTCCCAATGTTGCAGAAGTCCAGAAGCAGGGGACACAGTCTAAGGATAAGGGATAAGCCATTTAGGACTGAGATGAGGAGAAACTTCTTCACTCAGAGAGTTGTTAACCTGTGGAATTCCTTACCGCAGAGAGTTGTTGATGCCAGTTCATTGAATATATTGAAGAGGGAGTTAGATATGGCCTTTACGGCTAAAGGGATCAAGGGGTACGGAGAGAAAGCAGGAAAGGGGTACTGAGGTGAATGATCAGCCATGATCTTATTGAATGGTGTGCAGGTTCGAAGGGCCGAATGGCCAACTCCTGCACCTATTTTCTATGTTTCTATGTTTCTAAGTTTCACAATTTTCTGCGTAAATTTCATCTGCCACATGTCCGCTCACTCCATCAGTCTGTCTGTCATGCATGTAACCACAATGTAACACCACTGTATTACTGTATAGACTCAACCTAGATGCACACCTTGACCACAAAGGGTGAACATGTGGTAGACACTCCTTACCTGATCACACAGGTATAAAAAGGGAGGTCTCACGCAGGGTCATCGTCTTTGGAGTGCTGTAAATAAAGAGAGAAGGTCACAGAGGGACCTTGTCCCCAGAATGTGCCTCATGTGCTTTCATGCTGTAGAGTAAGAACTTTAGATTGGCGACGAGAAACGGAAATTCACGGCCCACGAGAATGGCCACTGGGAAGCACAAAGGAACGGTACTGTGTTGGGGAAGACTGGGACGATTTTGTCGAGAGGCTTCAGCAAAGCTTTGTCACGAAAGATGGCTGGGGGATTCAGCGGCCAACAAGCGAAGGGCTCATCTTTTGACCAGCTGTGGACCAAAGACTTACGCGTTCATGAAGGACTTACTAGCATCCGAAAAGCTGGCGGACAAAACCTTTGAAGAACTTACCAAATTGATCGGGGAGCACCTCAAACCAGCGAGTAGCATACATATGGCCCGACACAGATTCTACACCCACCGACATCGTGAAGGACAGAGCATACCGGACTCCATAGTGGACCTCCAGCGTTTGGCCAGCCTCTGTAAGTTCACAGACACCTGCAGGGGGGAGATGCTAAGCGACTTCTTTATCGAGGGCATCGGTCATGCGGGAATTTTCCGCAAATTAATTGAGACCAAGGATTTGACCTTAGAAGCGGTAGCGTTGATGGCTCAAACTTTTATGGCGGGGGAGGAAGAGACGAAAATAATATACGCGCGCAATTCTGCCTCTAATGCGGCGATGGATCAGGGAGTCAACATCATCAATGCGACTTAGAGCCCCGCAGGCAGGCAGGAGCAGACCAACATTCCCCAGGCTGCAATAAACCCCAGAGTAGGACTTCAACAGAGACAATGGCAGGCTGAATGGACATTCACGCCATCACAGTGGACAATGCGGCCCGGGATGGGGCCATTGACACCCACTAATAGGGTACTTAAGAGCAGTCAAAGGGACAGTCAGCGCGGAATGCCTGGCCATAGTCCCTTTGTTCCCAACAATGGAAACTTGAACTCATGCTGGAGGTGTGGGGGAAAACACTCAGCCAGATCTTGCAGATTTCAACAGTTTGTCGGCAGGAACTGCAATCTCAGTGGCCACTTAGCTCGAATGTGCAGGCAACCAGACTAATATATGAGGCGGATGGACCAGAAGAGGGTTCTTTGAGGCAGGATGACTTTTGGGGCAAATCGATGGACGCCGAGGTTCAGCGGGTCCATGTGGCGAATATTCACAGTTCATATACCAAAACACCACCAATGATGATGAGGGTCTTATTAAACAGTATCCCAGTACGCATGGAGCTGGACACTGGGGCCAGCCAGTCACTCATGGGCATCAGCAATTTGAGAAGCTATGGTCACTTAAAGCCAGTAGACCCAAATTAGCACGTATTGAGGCACAATTACGGACTTACACTAAAGAAATCATTCCGGTGCTAGGCAGTGCAGTGTTGGCTGTCACACACAATTGGTTAGTGAATTGGCTGCCACTCTGGATTGTCCCGGGCAATGGTCCCGCACTCTTGGGGAGGAGCTGGTTAGCCGAGATGAACTGAAAATGGGGGGATGTTCACGCAATGTCATCTGTGGAGTGAAGTTCGTGCTCACAAGTCCTACAACAATTCGATTCACTATTCCAACCTGGCGTCGGGACTTTCAAAGGCACTAAAGTAGTGATACACATCACCCCGGACGCCAGGCCAGTGCACCACAAAGCCAGAGCGGTGCCTTATGTGATGCGGGAAAAGATCGAGAGCGAATTGGACCGGCTGTTGAGAGAGGGCATCATCTCGCCTGTCGAATTCAGCGACAGGGCGAGCCCCATCGTTCCCGTACTAAAGGCGGATGGCTCTGTCAGGATCTGTGGCGGCTACAAGGCCACCATCAATTGGGTGTCCCTACAAGATCAATACCCGCTCCCAGGAGCGGAGGACCTCTTCGCCATGCTGGCAGGCGGCAAGCTGTTCACCAAGTTGGACCTCACTTCAGCCTATATGACCCAGGAACTGGCCGATGAATCCAAACTGCTGGCCACCATCACCACGCACAAGGGACTGTTCGTTTATAACAGGTGCCCATTTGGCATTTGATCAGCTGCCGCGATTTTTCAACGAAACATGGAAAGCCTGTTTAAATCCATTCCTGGAATGATCATATTCCAGGACGACATCCTCATCACGGGTCGTGACACCGAGGAACACCTCCACAACCTGGAGGAGGTGCTACACCAACTGCACTGGGTAGGCCTTAGACTCAAGAAATCTAAATGTGTGTTCTTAGCTCCTGAGGTTGAGTTTCTGGGCAGGAAGGTTGCTGCAGATGGGATTCGGCCCACCGAATCCAAAACAGAGGCGATTCAACGAGCACTCAGGCCCTGCAACACATCGGAGTTGCATTCATTCCTGGGACTGTTGAACTATTTCGGGAACTTTCTGCCGAACTTGAGCATGTTGTTGGAGCTGCTACACATGCTCCTACGTAAGGGTTGCGATTGGTTTTGGGGGGCTGTCAGGAACGGGCTTTTGATCAGGCGTGAAACCTACTTTGTTCACACAAGTTGTTGACCCTGTACGACCCCTATAAAAAAATTGTTCTGACATGTGATGCATCGTCCTATGGGGTTGGGTGCGTGTTGCAGCAGGGCAATGCTGAGGTTCAACTACAACCTGTGGCTTATGCCTCCAGGTCGCTCTCTCAAGCAGAACGGGGATATGGGATGGTCGAGAAGGAAGTGCTTGCATGTGTCTATGGTGTAAAAAAAAATGCATCAGTACCTCTTTGGTAGGAAGTTTGAATTAGTGACGGACCACAAGCCATTAACATCCCTGTTGTCAGACAGCAAGGCCATCAATGCCAACGCATCAGCTCGCATATAGCGATGGCTCTCACGCTGGCTGCTTATGACGACTCCATCCGACACCGGCCCGGCACTGAAAATTGCGCTGACGCACGCTGCAGGCTTCCACTGGCCACTACTGAGGGAGCAGTGGAGCAAAGCGCTGAGATGGTCATGGCTGTTGATGCCTTTGGCAGTGCAGGCTCCCCCATCACAGCCCGACAGATCAAAATCTGGACAAACAGAGATCCCCTCCTATCCCTGATTAAGAAATGTGTCCTGACTGGGGATTGGGCGCCCGCACACGCAGCATACCCTGAGGAGGTCAGACCGTTCCACAGACGGATGGATGAGCTCTCCATCCAAGTCGACTGCCTTCTATGGGGCAGCCGGGTAGTTATGCCCCAGAAGGGCAGGGAGGCATTCATCAGGGAACTCCACAGCGAGCACCCAGGCATTGTGCTGATGAAGCCCATTGCCCGGTCACACATTTGGTGGCCTGGAATTGATTCAGACCTGGAACACTGTGTTCGCAGGTGCACGATGTGTGCCCAGCTGGGTAATGCCCCCAGGGAGGCCCCGCTCAGTCCGTGGCCCTGGCCCATGAGGCCATGGTCACGCATTCATGTTGACTATGTGGGCCCGTTCATGGGTAAGATGTTCCTTATTGTGGTAGATGTGTACTCGAAATGGAGCGAGTGCATCATTCGGAATTCATGCACGTCATCCACCACCGTGGAAAGCCTACGTGCGATCTTTGCAACCCAAGGCTTGCCGGACATCCTGGTTAGTGATAATGGCCCATGTTTCACAAGCTACGAATTCCGAGAGTTTAAGTCAGGCACTGGCATCAACCATGTCAGGACTGCGCCAGGCAGAACGTGCAGTCCAAATCATTAAGCAAGGGATGCTCAGGATTCAAGGACCCTCCCTACAATGCCGCCTGTTACGTCTCCTGCTGGCCTATAGATCCCGACTGCACTCGCTCACGGGGGTCCCACCCGCAGAGCTACTAATGAAACGGACACTCAAAACTCGATTGTCCCTCATTCACCCAGTCCTGACCGACATAGTTGAGGGCAAACGCAAGTCACAAACGAGTACCATGACCGTAATTCGAGGGGGAGATGTATAGAAATAAATGATCCTGTATTCGTCCTCAATCACGCCATGAGGCCCAAATGGCTTGAGGGCACTGTAATTGACAAAGAGGGGAATAGGATCATCGTGGTAAAACTCAACAATGGTCAGAAATGCCGTAAGCATCTGGACCAAGTAAAAAAAGGTTCAGCATCGACAAGGAGGAACCTGAAGAAGACCATGAGATGGAGCTCACAACACCGCCAGTGAACGAGCAACAACAGCAATCAGAAGAATGCACAGTCCCTGCGGTCAGCCCGGACAGGCCGGAATCACCACCGGTGACAGACACTCACATCAGTGTCCAACAAACAGAGCCCCAATTGCGGCGCTCCACGAGGGAGCGTAGACCACCTGAAAGACTAAACCTATGATCCCATAAGACTTTGGGGGGGAGGTGATGTCATGAATGTAACCACAATGTAACACCACTGTATTACTGTATACACTCAACATAGATGCACACCTTGACCACAACGGGTGAACTTGTGGGGGGCACTCCTTACCTGATCAAACAGGTATCAAAAGAGAGGTCCCACGTAGGGTCATCGTCTTTGGCATGCTGTAAATAAAAAGAGAAGGTCACAGAGTGACCTTGTCCCCAGAATGTGCCTCGTGTGGTTTCATGCTGTCGAGTAAGGATTTTACACTGTCTATTTCTTCTTGAAGTCTATCATTATTCTCCTCACTGTTCACTATGCTTCCAAGTTTTGTATCTACATCACCTGCATCTATGTCACCAATTAAATGTGAGGTTTTATCTGTTTGCCTCCAGAATAACATAAGGGTGCCAAAATACCCCTCTCCTTTAGGCTTGTTGCCACTGCAAATCGGCGGCCACGACTTTTCGTGGAATGGCCGCTGATAGCCCAAATGCCCTCCCGAGGTTTCCCCGCGGTGCTCCGATGCGCCCCTACCACTCCACTGCTGCCGATCTGTATTAAGTGTGTCATCACCATGCGCACCGCCGATCTACCCCCACAACGGCAACATTCCCCTCTGAAAATCATCGGCCCGCCCGGCGGTGCCAAAACCTGGCTTTTCCCAATGGTCCAATGAGGCTGTGGCCTGCTGCAAAGGCAGTGCGCCTTCTCTTAAAGCGGAGGGCGCACTGCCACTGTCGCCATGTTTTTTTTTCTCGGACGACTGCCAAGTCGACCCGACAATTATGCACCAGGTTTGGCCAGGTCGCCAACAGGCAACCTGGCCCGACCGAAGCCCTCCCTGGTGGCACAATGGTCCGAAGTTTTAAAATTTACAAGACTCTCCCCTTTAAGTGAAGGGGAGAGCCGCGGTGACGTGGCGTGTGATGATGTCATTGCGACGGTCAATTTACACCGCCCCCAACTTTCGCCCCTCAGGTGTTGCCACTCTCATGTAGTCACCGCCCCCATTAAAAGCAACTTCCGGATCCGAATTAAAAAAAAACAACAAAGAGCGGAATTTCGCTTAAGAGGCGACCTCAATCACAGTTGCGGTAAAAACCATTGAAATGGAGTGCATGCGCCCCGTTTCGGGCAAGGAGCAATTTCTACCCCAAGATGTGCTACAGACTGGTGTGAGATGTAATTCCCGTCTCTATGAAGTTAAAATTGGGACAAAGGAAATCAAAAAAGTACCTTTCAAAATTAAATTATCTGTCAATCAACCACAGAACTTAAAATACAGAGATTTCCCATCGCCATGGAAACAAACCTTCTGCTTTGTCAGCAAACTCAAAATTGATTTGCCCACATTCCTAAAATAGACAGATTGTTCCTCATTTGCTGAATGGTAAATTCACGTGACGAATTTGAGAGCAAAATAAGCAGTTAAGCACAGTTGCATTTAGAACATTAGCAAGCTACGAACTTTGGGGTCAAATTTCATATTCTACATGCTTTGGGAGGTGCAATGTATTACCACATGGTTTGTCACATGGTTTATTACATGGTTTGCTGTGAGCATGCTCTGTTCGCTGTGGCCTAATAAAGCAAACACATGGACGAGTAATTCATCGTGTTGCTGTCCTTCATTTGTTCTACCCAAATATATTACGTTTTGGCAATGAGAATGGGATCCCAAAGCCATTCTTAGGGCTAATAAAAGGACACAATGTTCAACCTTCGAATGGACAAGTTTAAGGTGAATCTGTGACACCTAAACTGAATTTTTGTGACGTTTTATCGTTAATTCTCATTCAGAATTGTCTGTGTGTCACCTCCGTGTGTATGTATATATAGCAGCAGCAGCGTTGATTCTCACAGGTATACAGGTAATTGATACACATAATAAAGGATGAAACTGAATACTATGAACAATGAGCAAGTGCAACGTTAGCTCCTTTAATAGGATTCCAGACTGCAGGTGCCTTGTGGGTGGCCTGCTTATATACAGTGCTCCCAAGGGATGCTGGGATCCCTTGGGACTCCACCAGGTAGGCCCTCTGGTGGTGGTGTGATACAGGTTGCAAGGGGTTAAATGCATAACAGTAATGTGCTGAGTCACTATGCGACGGGATCGGGACAATCATGGCCATGCCTATGGGATTCATCGAAATGCCCCGGCATGTATGACCGAGCTTGCGAACCATTCAGTTCTTACATTGTGCTGATTTAGATGTTTTTTAGGGCCAATAATATTATTGAGACCGATGATAAGAATGTTCAAGCTCAAAATAAAATAATTTGTGAATGGAATAAAGCAATTTTTCTAACAGAGATCGGGCCAGGTGTCTACGGAATATTGACAAACCTACTCGTGCCAGGGAAAGCGAAGGATGCGTCGTTTCAAGACATTGATGAGAAACTCGAAGACCATTTCGACCCAAAGCCATTTGAAATAGCAGAGAGCCACAAGTTTCATACCAGAAACCAGAAACAAAGTGAAACCATCAGAGAGTACACTGCTGCTCTTAAGAACCTGTCTTTGCATTGTAACTGCGGCACATTTTTGGATCGTGTGTGAGTGTGTGTGTGGATAAGTTACTCAACACACAGAGGGAGAAATTGCCCTTCGCGAGATATTGGGGAGGGCACTTCAAATAAACCGGAAATTTAGCACCTGCCAAAACGGGCTGTTAAATCGCCGGCAATTCTTTAAGTGGTTTTGCCCATGCTGGATTCGAATCACCCCTCTTACAATAGTTCTAGACACCGGAATTATAGTTGTGAACAGTAATATAGAGTCATAGACAGATCTTCTCGGTCTCCACCGTCACAATGCTTTTATTCAAGTTAATACACACCTGCACCCAATAAAAACACACCCTGGTAGTGTAATACAAACAAACACAGTACAATACAGTCTGGCCTGTCTAAGCAGGGCCCTAACGCGAAGTACCCCTGGCTGGGATTCAAAATTGCACCTCTGAAATCTGTCCAACAAAATGTGCGTACGCTTATGAACCTTGCAAAAACCTCCCCACTAAAAACCCTAAGGCTTGGTTGGGACTCACGATACCCTTTCACACTATGCGGTGGTCTTAAAGATGGGTGGGCTGGGATAAATGCTCACCAATTACCCTTCTGGCTTACTTGCTGCTTCTCCCGATGAGGCATATCTTCTGGATCTTCAAGTCCAGTCTCAAGGTCAGCTTCCCAGTCGAAGTAGAAAGGCTCTCTGGTGTTTCTTCTCTCCGTCCCAGATGGAGTGCTCAGTCCTTGTGCATTGCAAGCAGGGGTAGAAGAAGGAAGAGAGAGAGAGATGGCTTCCAACTGCCATTCTCTTATACCTGCAAGACTGCTCCTTTTCACACCAAAAATCCAACTGTCCTTCCCCTGAAGCTGTCCAACTGAAAAGCAAACTCTAGTCTCTGCCTGTTCCTTTGTCAACTGGGCTTTACCTCGATGTGTGGCTCTGATGAGTCTGGGTTAAATAGTTTTTCTTTGTCTTTCGATGGCCTGAAACCCCGGCCACTTTACTTAATGTCTCACTGATTGCTTCCCATTCCATGACAAAAGGCACCCATCAACCATGATGTTCCTGCTTTCAGCCATTCTCATTCCCCCCAGCTGATGTGTATTCAAGTTAAACATGTTTTGACCTGCTCCCACATCTGCTGTACAGTGAATATAGTAGCAATGTCCAAAATGTCCAAAAAGTTTGTTCCTGCTGTCGATGTTGTCGCCGAATCTCACAATTTGGCACTTGGAATGAAAAAAATAGTGGGGGTGGTAACCCGGGCATTCGCGTGGCATTCGTGGGGCGCGACGTTCAGTGCCACGCTTCGCACAACAGCGCCGCACTGCTGACATCAGCATGTCGCTGGTGACATCATCAGCGCCATGCCGCCGCGTCGCAACATCCCTCCCCTCCACTGGGCCACCGGGGAGGGTTTCGGCCGGGCTAGTGACCCGGCACGCAAGAGGGGGTACTGAGCTGCCTGTAGGCGGCCCAGCCAAACCAGTGACATCCATTGTCGGGCCGATTCCAGAGTCAGCTGACAATTAAAGTAAGGTGGCGGCCATTGCACTTGGCCCTCCCCTTTAAGGGCGGCCGCAATGCCTCAGCCACCGGCAGTTTCATGTCTGGCGAAGCATGTCAGTGGTATCACCCGGAGCAGTTCAGTGAATTGTTATCGACGCAATGGAAATCACTCAACACAGTCCTGCCAATGCAGGGTTAGAAGCAAGGCAATATTTCAACAGCTTGCAGAGCTATATCTAAATCAGGAAGTAAAAACCATTCTAGTGGCAAGACAATGCAAAGCGACCACGAAAGGGAGAAGTTCACAACACTGAAGTGAACACATCTGATGTTGAAGAATTAGGCATCTACAGTATCTATGCCAGTAGTGGCAATGCTAGCACTCGTGAGAAAGACTTCCATACAAAAGTTTTGATCAATGAGCAATTTATTGCTATGTGTACCAACGCTGTAGCGAACTGCTCTATCATGAGTAAGGACACGTATGAGAGTAAGTGTAATCAAGTTCCACTAACAAAGAGTAACGGACAGTTGAAAACCGACTCCGGAGAAAACCTAGAGACATGTGGTTAAATGTAATGTACAGTTCAACACAATGGCCAGTCACTAAAACTGCCTATTATTGTAACGAGTTGCAACAACAGGCCAACTCTCATGGGCAAAGACTGCCTGAGAAAGTTAAAACTAGAATGGGAAAGCTTTTTCAGTATAGATGCTTCAAAGAAGAGGCTTGACACAATGCTGAATAAGTACAACAACATGTTCACAGACATGTATGAGGGCGTCTCTGGGTATAACACGCAGATCCACATCCAGTCCAAAGCAAAGCCGCTCTATTGTAAGGCAAGCCTGGTTCCCTATGCGTTGAAAAGTCAGGTGGAGGAAGTGCTACTGAAGCTCAGAAAGAACGGAATTCTAGTAAAAACTGACAAATGTGAATGGGCTACCCCGATTGTAGTAGTTTTTTAAAAATTTGTTTATGGGATGTAGGCATTGCTGGCAAGGTCAGCATTTATTGGCCATCCCTAATTGCCCTTGAGAAGGTGGTGGTGAGCCGCCTTCTTGAAACGCTGCAGTCTGTATACTGAAAATACAACCACAGTGCTGTTAGGGAGGAAGTTCCAGGATTTTAGCCCAGTGACAATGAAGAAACAGCGATATACTTCCAAGTCAGAATGCTGTGTGACTTGGAGGAGAACTTGGAGGTGATGGTGTTCCCATGTGCCTACTGCCCTTGTCCTTCTAGGTGGTAGAGGTCACGGGTTTGGGAGGTGCTGCCGAAGAAGCCTCAGTGAGTTGCTGCAGTGCATCTTGTAGATAGTACACACTGCAGACACGGTGCACTGGTGGTGGAGGGAGTGAATGTTTAAGATGGTGGATGGGGTGCCAATCAAGCAGGTTGCTTTGTCCTGGATGGTGTCGAGCTTATTGAGTGTTGTTGGAGCTGGATTTAACAAGGCAAATGGAGAGTATTCTATCACACTCCTGACTTGTGCCTTGTAAATTGTGGAAAGGCTTTGGACAGTCAGGAGGTGAGATGCTCACCGCAGAATACCCAGCCTCTGACCTGCTCTTATTGCTACAGTATTTATGTGGCTGGTCCAGTTAAGTTTCTGGTCAATGGTGACCCCCAGGATGTTGATGGTGGGGGATTTGGCGATGATAGTGCCAATGAATATCAAGGGGCGGTGGTTAGACTCTCACTTGTTGGAGATAGTCATTGCCTAGCACTTGTGTGGCACAAATGTTACTTGCCACTTATCAGCCCAAGCCTGAATGTCGTCCAGGTCTTGCTGCATGTGGGCATGGAATGTTTAATTATCTGAGGAGTTGCAAATGGCACTGAGCACTGTGCAATCATCAGCGAACATCCCCACTTCTGACCTTATGATGGAGGGAAGATCATTGATGAAGCAGCTGAAGATGGTTGGGCCTAGGATACTGCCCTGATGAACTCCTGCAGCAATTTCCTGGGGCTGTGATGATTGATCTCCAACCACCACAACCATCTTCCTTTGTGCTCGGTATGACTCCAGCTAGTGGAGAGTTTTCCCCCTGGATCCCATGCCTAAAGCAGACAAATCTGCACGCTTGTGCTGTGACTACAAAGTTACTATCAACCAAGCAATTGACGATGAGCAGTACCCATTATCTACATCTTAAGATTTGTATGCAGCACTCTCTGGGTCAAAGGTTTTCTCCAAGCGTGACCTGTTGCATGCCTATTCTCAGCTAAATGTTGACAAAGAGAGTCAACAGTATCTCACCATCAACACACAAAGAACTGTACTCATGCACCAAGCTGCCGTATGGTGCAAAGTCCTCCCACAAAATCTTGCAGGTTACGAAGGCTAAGATTTTGCAACAAGTTTCAAATTGCTCATGCAATCAAGACCATGTGCTGATCACAACAAGCAGCAAGGAAGAAAATTTAGAAGTGTTACATTTAGTGCCTCAAAGGTTGAATGCTCACAATGTCAAATTGAAAAGGAGCAAATGTGCTTTTCTGCAGCCCGAGATTGAGTACCTTGGTGTGAAAGTTCATGGCAAATGGCTTGCAACCAGTGAAGGAAAAGCTTGGTGCTCTCATCAATGCTTCAAAGCCACAGAACGTGTCTGAGTTGAGATATTTCCTTGGAATGGTCCAGTACTACGCACGTTTCTTACCTGAGTTAGCAACCATGTTTGCTCCATTGCGTGAGCTCCTCAAGAAGGATGTCCATTGGAGGTGGACAAAAGCGCAACAGGAAGCTTATGACTCTTGTAGAATCATAAAATCATAGAAATTTACAGCACAGAAAGAGAGCATTTCGGCCCATTGTGTCCGTGCCGGCTGACAAAGAGCTATCCAACCGAATCCCACTTTCCAGCTCTTGGTCCGGAGTCCTGTAGGTTACGGCACTTGAAGTGCACATCCAAGTACTTTTTAAATGTGGTGAGGGTTTCTGCCTCTACCACCCTTTCAGGCAGTGAGTTCCAGACACCCACCACCCTCTTGGTGAAAAGTTTTCCCTCAAATCCCCTCGAAACCTTCTACCAGTTACTTTAAATCTATGCCCCTTGGTTGTTGACCCCTCTGCTAAGGGAAATAGGTCCATCTTATCCACTCTATCTAAGCCAGGGGTGGGCAATTATTTGGGCTGGAGGGCCACTTAACAAGTTTTGGTGAGCTGTTGAGGGCCGCCCACCTATGTTCCCTCTAAGCTACTGGAAGAGATACTGCGCATGCACGACTGCAAATTTAAAGGGATCACATGCAAAAACAAATTAGAGGGAACATTGCACAAACATAAACGTTGCATACACATAAATTCAGATAGTAGTCAGATGTTATCTTACATACATAACATGTATTCGATACTGGTCAGAAATGAATCAAAGATAAAAGTTTAAAATTTTATGGTATCTTCTGACCTCTGTAAATCACTGCTGTGAAATAGAATTATACCCTCTCTAGAGCCTGTATCAGCATTAAGTCCCCATCTCAGTCATCCTTATGCTCCTCAGCAAAGATTACTAATGTCGTCCCAATTGGTGCCAGATGAAAACCCCCTGTTGTCATACTCTGGATACCAGGAGAGGAAAGATGCAGCGCCGGTCACTTTCTTCAGTAAAAGAGTTGTGGAGATGAGCAGCCATGATTCCACTCTAAATTGGATAGGGCATATTCGAGTATGCAGTGCATTCTGGGTACGGACGTCCATTATTGGGGCCCAGAATCACGGAACGGATCCTTTTAATGTCAGGCTAGGGAGATTCGCTTTTGCGAATTATTAATTTGAATGAAGTATTACTATGATTTTTCCTTGGCTGCAGTTCAGGTCTGTCTCTGACCATTGAGAAATGAAAGTGGATAGACGAATATGCAGCTCGAGCTCCGGCTCGCGGTCTGTTTCTGTCCCGTCCAGCGGGCCGGATAGAATGACTTGGCACGCTGGATATGGCCCGCAGGCTGTATTTTTCCCACCACTGATCTAGGCCCCTCATAATTTTATACACCTCAATGAGGTCTCCTTTCAGCCTCTTCTGTTCCAAAGAAAACAACTCCAGCCTATCCAATCTTTCTTCATTGCTAAAAATCTCCAGTCCAGGCAACATTCTTGTAAATCTCCTCTGTACCCTCTCTGGTGCAATCACTTCTTTCCTGTAATGTGGTGACCAGAACTGCACACAGTACTCTAGCTGTGGCCTAACTAGTGTTTTATACAGTTCAAGCATAACCTCCCTGCTCTTATATTCTATGCCTCAGCTAATAAAGGCAAGTATGCCATATGCCTTATTAACCACCTTATCTTCCTGTCCTGCTAACTTCAGGGATCTGTGGACATGCACTCCAAGGTCTCTTTGTTCCTCTAACTTCTCAGTTAGCCCTCCCCAAATGCATTACCTCACACTACTCTGGATTAAATTCAATTTACCACCGTTCTGCCCACCTGACCAGTTCATTGATATCTTCCTGCAGTCTACAGCTTTCTTCTTTATTATCAACCACACAGCCGATTTTAGTATCATCTGCAAACTTCTTAATCATACCCCCTACATTCAAGTCTAAGGGCTAGATTTTCCATTATTTTTGGATGCATAATGCCCACGTAATGTCTATTTTACCGCTGAAATGCGGTACAATGCCCAGATATCGCCCATTTAGCTACAAAATGGAAAATAACGTCCATTTTTTGGACACTTATCGCTGAGCGTTACTTTTGCCATGTATGTAACGGCAGGGAAAAATAATATCGCCCGCCCACTTTTTTTGGACAGTATCATCAGAATGGGCAAAACCAAAACCCATAATATCACCCAGCATTACTTTAGGCACGTAATTAACGCCGAGATTCAATAATACCGACCGCCCACTTTTCTTTGTCGCAAAGATCACATTTGCCGAAACTAACACCCAGGAGATCGCCCAGCATCACTTTCACCACCTCGCACACATCTCGCGCACAATATCACTCGCCCAAAACACAGCCCTGAAAAAGTGGAACTGTTCTGAACGAATCACAGCGGTGTGGGCGCCATTTTTCAAATCGCAGATCGCTTCATTGAAAAGGCTGTTTCAACTTCGGGGGAGTTTGGATTAACTCTGGTGTTCTTCTCAGGTGAAGTGACCATCTCAAAAGACATCTTTCCAGACTCTGGATGATTGGGTTTTACTGTAGGTGTCTTTTGGTGCAGAAATTATTGCTTCTGATCAATCGCTATTATACTTTCATTGGAATGGGGCCAGCTTTTTCTCAGCCTGCATCGATTAATACATAGAAACATAGAAACATAGAAAATAGGTGCAGGAGTAGGCCATTCGGCTCATCGAGCCTGCACTGCCATTCAATAAGATCATGGCTGATCATTCCTTCAGTACCTCTTTCCTGCTTTGTCCCCATACCCTTTGATTCCCTTAACCGTAAGGGCTATATCTAACTCCCTCTTGAATATATCCAGTGAACTGGCATCAACAACTCTCTGCGGCAGGGAATTCCACAGGTTAACAACTCTCTGAGTGAAGAAGTTTCTCCTCATCACAGTCCTAAACGGCCTGCCCCTTATCCTAAGACTGTGTCCCCTGGTTCTGGACTTCCCCAACATCTGGAACATTCTTCCCGCATCTAGCCTGTCTAGTCCAGTCAGAATCTTATATGTTTCTATGAGAATCCCTCTCACCCTTCTAAACTCCAGTGAATAAAGGCCCAGTTGATCCAGTCTCTCCTCATATGACAGCCCAGCCATCCCTGGAATCAGTCTGGTGAACCTTCGCTGCACTCCCTCAATAGCAAGAACGTCCTTCCTCAAATTAGGAGACCAAAACTGAACACAATATTCCAGGTGAGGCCTCACTAAGGCCCTGTACAACTGCAGTAAGATCTCCCTGCTCCTATACTCAAATCCCCTGGCTATGAAGGCCAACATACCATTTGCCTTCTTCACTGCCTGCTGTACCTGCATGCCAACTTTCAATGACTGATGAACCATGACACCCAGGTCTCATTGCACCTCCCCTTTTCCTAATCTGCTGCCATTCAGATAATATTCTGCCTTCGTGGTTTTGACCCCAAAATGGATAACCTCACATTTATCCACATTATACTGCATCTGCCATGCATTTGCCCACTCACCTAACCTGTCCAAGTCACCATGCAGCCTCTTAGCATTCTCCTCATAGCTCACACCGCCACCCAGTTTAGTGTCATCTGCAAACTTGGAGACATTACACTCAATTCCTTCATCTAAATCGTTAATGTATATTGTAAATAGCTGGGGTCCCAGCACTGAGCCCTGCGACACTCCACTAGTCACTGCCTGCCATTCTGAAAAGGACCCGTTTATCCCGACTCTCTGCTTCCTGTCTGCCAACCAGTTCTCTATCCACATCAGTACATTACCCCCAATACCATGCGCTTTGATTTTGCACACCAATCTCTTGTGCTGGACCTTGTCAAAAGCCTTTTGAAAGTCCAAATAAACCACATCCACTGGTTCTCCCTTGTCCACTCTACTAGTTACATCCTCAAAAAATTCCAGAAGATTTGTCAAGTGTGATTTCCCTTTCATAAATCCATGTTGACTTGGACCGATCCTGTCACTGCTTTCCAAATGCGCTGTTATTTCATCTTTAATAATTGATTCCAACATTCTCCCCAGTATGGATGTCAGGCTAACCAATCTATAATTACCCGTTTTCTCTCTCCCTCCTTTTTTAAAAAGTGGTGTTACATTAGCTACCCTCCAGTCCATAGGAACTGATCCAGAGTCGATAGACTGTTGGAAAATGATCACCAATGCATCCACTATTTCTAGGGCCATTTCCTTAAGTACTCTGGGATGCAGACTATCAGGCTCCGGGAATTTATCGGCCTTCAATCCCATCAATTTCCCTAACACAATTTCCCACCTGATAAGGATATCCTTCAGTTCCTCCTTCTCACTAGACCCTCAGTTCCTTAGTACTTCCGGAAGGTTATTTGTGTCTTCCTTCATGAAGACAGAACCAAAGTATTTGTTCAACTGGTCTGCCATTTCTTTGTTCCCCATTATAAATTCACCTGAATCTGACTGCAAGGGACCTACATTTGTCTTCATTAATCTTTTTCTCTTCACATATCTATCGAAGCTTTTGCAGTCAGTTTTTATGTTCCCGGCAAGTTTCCTCTCATACTCTATTTTCCCCCTCCTAATTAAACCCTTTGTCCTCCTCTGCTGAATTCTAAATATCTCCCAGTCCTCAGGTTTGCTGCCTTTTCTGGTCAATTTATATGCCTCTTCCTTGGATTTAACACTATCCTTAAAATCCCTTGTTAGCTATGGTTGAACCACCTTCCCCGTTTTATTTTTGCTTCAGACAGGGATGTACAATTGTTGAAGTTCATCCATGTGATCTTTGAATGTTTGCCATTGCCTATCCACCATCAACCCTTTAAGTATCATTTGCCAGTCTATTCTAGCCAATTCACATTTCATACCATCGAAGTTACCTTTCCTTAAGTTCAGGACCCTCATCTCTGAATTAACTGTGTCACTCTCCATCTTAATAAGGCATTCTACCATTTTATGGTCATTCTTCCCCAAGGGACCTCGCACAACAAGATTGCTGATTCGTCCTTTCTCATTACACATCACCCAGTCTAGGATGGCCAGCCCTCTAGTTGGTCCAACATATTAGTCCAGAAAACCATCCTTATACACTCAAGGAAATTCTCCTCCATTGTATTGCGACCAGTTTGGTTAGCCCAATCTATATGTAGATTAAAGTTGCTCAGTGTAACTGCTGTACCTTTATTGCACGCATCCCTAATTTCTTGTCTGCAGCTCCACCCATACAGATTCCACATCATCCAAGCTAATGTCCTTCCTTACTATTGCGTTAATTTCCTCTAAACACTACTCTACCTCCTTTTCCTTTCTGTCTATCCTTCTTGAATGTTGAATACCCCTGGATGTTGAGTTCCCAGCCTTGGTCACCCTGGAGCCATGTCTCCGTGATGCCAATTGTATCATATTCATTAATTGCTGCCTGTGTAGTTAATTCGTCCACCTTATTACAAATACTCCTTGCATTGAGGCACAGAGTCTTCAGGCTTGTCTTTTTAACACACTTTGCCCTTTTAGAATTTTACTGCAATGTGGCCCTTTTTGGTTTTTGCCTTGGGTTTCTCTGCCCTCCACAACAAAGGCAGACATTGATGCGGAGATTCAGCATCGCCTCCAGTGTGCCAACGCAGCCTTCGGCCGCCTGAGGAAAAGAGTGTTTGAAGACCAGGCCCTCAAATCTTCCACCAAACTCATGGTCTACAGGGCTGTAGTAATACCCACCCTCCTGTATGGGTCTGAGGCATGGATAATGTATAGAAGGCACCTCAAGTCGCTGGAGATATATCACCAACGATGTCTCCGCAAGATCCTGCAAACCTCCTGGGAGGACAGGTGCACCAACATGAGTGTCCTCGATCAGGCTAACATCCCCAGTATTGAAGCACTGGACACACTCGATCAGCTTCGCTGGGCAGGCCACATAGTACACATGCCAGATACGAGACTCCCTAAGCAAATGCTTTATGCTGAGCTCCTTCATGGTAAATGAGCCAAAGGAGGATAGAGGAAACGTTATAAGGACACCCTCAAAGCCTCCCTGGTAAAGTGTGACATCAACAACTAACACCTGGCCACAGACCGCCCGAGGTGGAGAAAGTCCATCCAGGAGAGCGTTGAGCTCTTTGAGGCTCGACGCAAAGAGCATGAAGAGGCCAAGCGCAGGCAGCGGAAGGAGCGCACGGCAAACCAGCCCTACCGACCCTTTCCCCCAACGAATGTCTGTCCCACCTGTAACAGGGTCTGTGACTCTCATATCGGACTGTTCAGCCATCAAAGAACTCACTTTGGGAGTGGAAGCAAGTCCTCCTCGATTCCGAGGACTGCCTATGATGATGTTGATGACAACCACACCGAGGCCGAGAAGTGAAACAAGCAGAGCCACAGAGACACACGCAATGTGATCCAGAAAACAATTACTGTGCTTAAGCAACACTTTAGATGCTAGAGCACTCAGGAAGGGAGCTACAATACAACCCTGAGCTAGTAACTCAATTCGTGGTCGTGTGCTCCATGCTGCACAATCTGGCTATCAGGAGGGGACAAGAATTGCCAGAAAGGACTGATGGTCCATCTCAGGAGAGAGAGGAAGAGGAGGACGAGGGGCTGGACGCTGAGCTAGGGCCAGACAATCAGGCTGGCTATGCAACCATGCCCACGGCCCCCTCCAGACCACAGGAAAGGGCCCATGGTGTCTACAAAGCTGCAAGATTCTTAGTTCAGCAACTCATAAATGAGCGCTTTGCCTGAAAGAACGTTATTGTTATTGTGATTGACAACGCTGACACACTGCTGTGTGTGGGCAGCTCAGACATCAATGGTGGGCATCCCCTTGGTGCCAGTTAAAATTTAAATTGATTCAAGTTAAATTTTATTTAACCCTTTCATGTTAAGGAATCACCAGTGTGTAAAAGTCCAGCTATCTGAGACAATGTGCAACAAGGTTATGAATAAAAAACATTTTATACGACCATTGATCTGAAATCATAAGTACCACGGGCAAAGACACCCCACCCCCACCCCACTTTTTCGACCATTGACATCAATCAAATGGTCAACATGTCCAGCAACACAGAATACAAATGCAAAGCAGGAGGTGGTCCCCTGCCCCCCATACACTAAAATAAATTGCATACACCCAGGTGGAGATATAACACAGACATCACCTATGGACATGCACCTCACTTTCCTTCCCCCTCCCCATCTTCTCCCCACCTCTACCCCTTCCCCTCCTCGCTCCATGCCGCCTGGCCGAGGAGCTCCTCAGGCGGTGCCTCATTGGGGGCGATGAAGGCAGAGTCGATGGTTGCATGGGTATGGGGATGCCGAGGTGGGAACATTCTCGGATCCAGAAACAGGATATTGTTCTGCCTCTCGTGTCGTTGGCACTGGTGGTGCGGAACCTAGGGGCGGAGTGCCGCGCTCTGGGTGAGGTCGCTGATGACTGGTGGTCCCCCACCCGTTCGCCTCTGCTCGGTTCTGTTCTTCCAAAGCTTCTTCTATAAAAGGTAACAACAGGACGACATGGCATGAGATCATTGCGTGATATCATTGCTAGGTACTGTCACAGAGACTTATACAACACATAACCAACAGATGTAATCATGATTATTATGATAGTTATCATTCTTTACCTAAAGACGTACACCGTTATCGCAGGCTTTGACTACAACATTCCCGGTAAATGTGAAAGACCTCACATCTGATGATAGTCACTCATGACTCTTACAAATCAAATTATATAAACACATAATACATGGAAATAAATGTAATACTTACTCTTGCGGATCCAACAAGGTCGTTCCATCATTTGCGGCATTGGTTGCCCTCACACTCTTCGTTGGTTGCCAACAAGACCACCTCTGCTATTCGGCCCATATCTTCTGGTAGGCCTTTGAGGTGGGCTTCCCACGCCCTCCCTGGGTCAAAACATCTGAGCATAACTCGACCTCCTGCAGGAGGGAGGCATTTGCCTCATCCGAGAACCTCCTTGCTCTTTTGTGCCCTCCAATGTGCTCCTCTCCCACCTCACTGCTCTCGCCAGCATCAGTCTCTATAGCTTGCTGTGTCGCCTCCTCCTTTCCCTCCATTATAGGCACCA
Organism: Pristiophorus japonicus; assembly: GCF_044704955.1. Classification (NCBI taxonomy): domain Eukaryota; kingdom Metazoa; phylum Chordata; class Chondrichthyes; family Pristiophoridae; genus Pristiophorus; species Pristiophorus japonicus. Next base: position 146,642,017 of record NC_091983.1, read on the forward strand.
AATTCGGGCAAATATCTAGAGCTAATTTTATTTTCCAAATTTGCTTTAAAGCTCTAAACTCTCCCTACTTCCTCCCAAAGCAGCCACACCACACCCAAACAGCGTTCATTCCCTCTCAGCTCCCTCTCTCCCTGTCTCCTCTTATACGCATGTCATGATGACCCTTTACCTACTGAATCGTGGGAATCGAGCGTTGCGACACTTTACAGCAGAAGATCAGAGAGATTTAACGCAACCGCCCATTTTATATTGCTCGTGATCGAAACATAGAAACATAGAAAATAGGTGCAGGAGCAGGCCATTCAGCCCTTCTAGCCTGCACCGCCATTCAATGAGTTCATGGTTGAACATGAAACTTCAGTACCCACTTCCTGCTTTCACGCCATACCCCTTGATCCCCCGAGTGGTAAGGACTTCATCTAACTCCCTTTTGAATATATTTAGTGAATTGGCCTCAACTACTTCCTGTGGTAGAGAATTCCACAGGTTCACCACTCTCTGGTTGAAGAAGTTTCTCCTTATCTCGGTCCTAAATGGCTTACCCCTTATCCTTAGACTGTGACCCCTGGTTCTGGACTTCCCCAACATTGGGAACATTCTTCCTGCATCTAACCTGTCCAAACCCGTCAGAATTTTAAACGTTTCTATGAGTTCCCCTCTCACTCTTCTGAACTCCAGTGAATACAAGCCCAGTTGATCCAGTCTTTCTTGATAGGTCAGTCCCACCATCCCGGGAATCAGTCTGGTGAATCTTCGCTGCACTCCCTCAATAGCAAGAATGTCCTTCCTCAAGTTAGGAGACCAAAACTGTACACAATACTCCAGGTGTGGCCTCACCAAGGCCCTGTACAACTGTAGCAACACCTCCCTGCCCCTGTACTCAAATCCCCTCGCTATGAAGGCCAACATGCCATTTGCTTTCTTAACCGCCTGCTGTACCTGCATGCCAACCTTCAATTACTGATGTACCATGACACCCAGGTCTCGTTGCACCTTCCCTTTTCCTAATCTGTCACCATTCAGATAATAGTCTGTCTCTCTGTTTTTACCACCAAAGTGGATAACCTCACATTTATCCACATTATACTTCATCTGCCATGCATTTGCCCACTCACCTAACCTATCCAAGTCACTCTGTAGCCTCATAGCATCCTCCTCGCAGCTCACACTGCCACCCAACTTAGTGTCATCCGCAAATTTGGTGATACTACATTTAATCCCCTCGTCTAAATCATTAATGTACAATGTAAACAGCTGGGGCCCCAGCACAGAACCCTGCAGTACCCCACTAGTCACTGCCTGCCATTCCGAAAAGTACCCATTTACTCCTACTCTTTGCTTCCTGTCTGACAACCAGTTCTCAATCCACGTCAGCACACTACCCCCAATCCCATGTGCTTTAACTTTGCACATTAATCTCCTGTGTGGGACCTTGTCGAAAGCCTTCTGAAAGTCCAAATATACCACATCAACTGGTATTCCTTTGTCCACTTTATTGGAAACATCCTCAAAAAATTACAGAAGATTTGTCAAGCATGATCTCCCTTTCACAAATCCATGCTGACTTGGACCTATCATGTCACCATTTTCCAAATGCGCTGCTATGACATCCTTAATAATTGATTCCATCATTTTACCCACTACTGAGGTCAGGCTGACCGGTCTATAATTCCCTGCTTTCTCTCTCCCTCCTTTTTTAAAAAGTGGGGTTACATTGGCTACCCTCCACTCGATAGGAACTGATCCAGAGTCAATGGAATGTTGGAAAATGACTGTCAATGCATCCGCTATTTCCAAGGCCACCTCCTTAAGTACTCTGGGATGCAGTCCATCAGGCCCTGGGGATTTATCGGCCTTCAATCCCATCAATTTCCCCAACACAATTTCCCGACTAATAAAGATTTCCCTCAGTTCCTCCTCCTTAATAGACCCTCTGACCACTTTTATATCCGGAAGGTTGTTTGTGTCCTCCTTAGTGAATACTGAACCAAAGTACTTGTTCAATTGTTCTGCCATTTCTTTGTTCCCAGTTATGACTTCCCCTGATTCTGACTGCAGGGGACCTACGTTTGTCTTTACTTATCTTTTTCTCTTTACATACCTATAGAAACTTTTGCAATCCGCCTTAATGTTCCCTGCAAGCTTCTTCTCGTACTCCATTTTCCCTGCCCTAATCAAACCCTTTGTCCTCCTCTGCTGAGTTCTAAATTTCTCCCAGTCCCCAGGTTCACTGCAATTTCTGGCCAATTTGTATGCCATTTCCTTGGCTTTAATACTATCCCTGATTTCCCTAGATAGCCACGGTTGAGCCACCTTCCCTTTTTTATTTTTACGCCAGACAGGAATGTACAATTGTTGTAGTTCATCCATGCGGTCTCTAAATGTCTGCCATTGCCCATCCACAGTCAACCCCTTAAGTATCATTCGCCAATCTATCCTAGCCAATTCACGCCTCATACCTTCAAAGTTACCCTTCTTTAAGTTCTGGACCATGGTCTCTGAATTAACTGTTTCATTCTCCATCCTAATGCAGAATTCCACCATATTATGGTCACTCTTCCCCAAGGGGCCTCGCACAATGAGATTGCTAATTAATCCTCTCTCATTACACAACACCCAGTCTAAGATGGCCTCCCCCCTAGTTGGTTCCTCGACATATTGGTCTAGAAAACCATCCCTTATGCACTACAGGAAATCCTCCTCCACCGTATTGCTTCCAGTTTGGCTTGCCCAATCTATGTGCATATTAAAGTCACCCTTTATAACTGCTGCACCTTTATTGCATGCACTCCTAATTTCCTGTTTGATGCCCTCCCCAACATCACTACTACTGTTTGGTGGTCTGTACACAACTCCCACTAACGATTTTTGCCCTTTAGTGTTCTGCAGCTCTACCCATATAGATTCCACATCATCCAAGCTAATGTCTTTCCTAACTATTGCATTAATCTCCTCTTTAACCAGCAATGCTACCCCACCTCCTTTTCCTTTTATTCTATCCTTCCTGAATGTTGAATACCCCTGGATGTTGAGTTCCCAGCCCTGATCATCCTGGAGCCACGTCTCCGTAATCCCAATCACATCATATTTGTTAACATCTATTTGCACAGTTAATTCATCCACCTTATTGCGGATACTCCTTGCATTAAGACACAAAGCCTTCAGGCTTGCTTTTTTAACACCCTTTGTCCTTTTAGAATTTTGCTGTACAGTGGCCCTTTTTGTTCTTTGCCTTGGGTTTCTCTGCCCTCCACTTTTCCTCATCTCCTTTCTGTCTTTTGCTTTTGCCTCATTTTTGTCTCCCTTTGTCTCCCTGTATAGGTTCCCATCCCCCTGCAATATTAGTTTAACTCCTCCCCAACAGCACTAGCAAACACTCCCCCTAGGACATTGGTTCCGGACCTGCCCAGGTGCAGACCGTCCGGTCTGTACTGGTCCCACCTCCCCCAGAACCGGTTCCAATGCCCCAAGAATTTGAATCCCTCCCTGCTGCACCACTGCTCAAGCCATGTATTCATCTGCGCTATCCTGCGATTCCTACTCTGACTAGCACGTGGCACTGGTAGCAATCCCGAGATTACTACTTTTGAGGTCCTACTTTTTAATTTAGCTCCTAGCTCCTTAAATTCTTTTCGTAGGACCTCATCCCTTTTTTTACCTATGTCGTTGGTACCAATGTGCACCACGACAACTGGCTGTTCTCCCTCCCATTTCAGAATGTCCTGCACCCGCTCCGAGACATCCTTGACCCTTGCACCAGGGAGGCAACATACCATCCTGGAGTCTCAGTTGCGTCCGCAGAAACGCCTATCTATTCCCCTCACCATCGAATCCCCTATCACTATCGCGCTCCCACTCTTTTTCCTGCCCTCCTTTGCAGCAGAGCCACCTACGATGCCATGAACTTGGCTGCTGCTGCCCTCCCCTGATGAGTCATCCTCCCCAACAGTACTCAAAGCAGTGTATCTGTTTTGCAGGGGGATGACCACAGGGGACCCCTGCACTATCTTTCTTGCACTGCTCTTCCTGCTGGTCTTCCATTCCCTATCTGGCTGTGGACCCTTCTCCTGCGGTAAGACCAACTCACTACACGTGATACTCACGTCATTCTCAGCATCGTGGATGCTCCAGAGTGAATCCACCCTCAGCTCCAATTCCGCAACGCGGACCGTCAAGAGCTCGAGGCGGATACACTTCTCACACACGTAGCGCCCAGGGACACCGGAAGTGTCCCCGAGTTCCCACATGGTACAGGAGGAGCATATCACATGGCCGAGCTCTCCTGCCATGTCTTAACCTTAGATACCCTTAAATTGGTAATAACAATGTTGCAGTTCACTTACTGATATAAAAAAGAAAAGAAAAGCTACTCACCAATCACCAGCCAATCACTTACCCCATTGGCTGTGACGTCACTTTTTGATTACTTTCTACTTCTATTTTGCTTTCTCTCCCACTGTAGCTGCACCGGTCGCCTTTATAGGCCGCTCCCCTCTCACCAACTGCTGCTGGCTCTCGATCTCCCGCTGGGCTTTTGATAGGTCGCTCCCCTCTCACCAACTGCCGCTGGCTCTCGATCTCCCGCTGGGCCTTTTATAGGTCGCTCCCCTCTCACCAACTGCCGCTGGCTCTCGAGCTCCCGCTGGGCTTTTGACATGCCGCTCCCCTCTCACCAACTGCCGCTGGCTCTCGATCTCCCGCTGGGCCTTTTATAGGTCGCTCCCCTCTCACCAACTGCCGCTGGCTCTCGATCTCCCGCTGGGCTTTTGACAGGTCGCTCCCCTCTCACCAACTGCCGCTGGCTCTCGATCTCCCGCTGGGCTTTTGATAGGTCGCTCCCCTCTCACCAACTGCCGCTGGCTCTCGATCTCCCGCTGGGCTTTTGACAGGTCGCTCCCCTCTCACCAACTGCCGCTGGCTCTCGATCTCCTGCTGGGCTTTTGACAGGTCGCTCCCCTCTCACCCAATTTCCAAAATGGAGACTAGCCGGCGATCTGAATACCATTTTTACCGGCCACGCCCATTTTGGGGCGATCTGCATAAAAGTGTAAAATCTAGCCCATGATCATTGGTATATACCACAAAAAGCAAGTGACTTAGTCCTGAGCCTTGTGGAATGCCACTGCAAACAGACTTCCATTCACAAAAACACCCATCAACCATTACCCCTGAGCCAATTTTGGATCCAACTTGCCACTTTGCCCTGGATCCCATGGGCTTTTACTTTCGTGACCAGTCTGCCATCTGGGACCTTATCAAAAGCCTTGCTAAAATCCATATACATTACATCAAACGCACTACATTCATCAACCCTCCTTGTTACCTCCTCAAAAAATTTAATCACGTTAGTCAGACACGACCTTCCCTTAACAAATCCACGCTGACTTTCCTTGATTAATCAGTGTCTTTCTAAATGATGATTTATCCTGTCCCTCAGGATTTTCTCCAATAATTTTCCCATCACCGAGGTTAGGCTGACTGGTCTGTAATTACTTGGTCTATCCCTTTCCATCTTTTTAAACAAAAGTACCACTTTAGCAGTCCTCCAGTCTGCCAGCACCTGTAGCCAGAGATGATTGGAAAAGAAGTCTCTTTAGCGATGTTCTACTTGGGCACTGCGAAACAAAGCATGAGCTTAAGTTAATGTGTGAAGCTTGCAGCTACAGTGAGGGAGCTGTCATAAGCCATGTAATGGATGACGTCCAAGAGAAACCAATCGTGTTTGTATTGCGAACCCTCACAAAGAGCGAAAGAAACTATGCGCAAATTGAAAAGGAAGCACTCGCCATAGTGTTTGGAATCAAGAAATTCCAACAGTTCATGATCGGCAGAAAGTTTACCCTGATAACTGATCACAAACCGTTCCCAGTAATATTGGGGCCCAAACCTGCTATCCCTGCAATGACCGCATCAAGAATGCAACGTTGGGCAGTGTTGTTGTCACAATATGACTACACAATTGAATATCGCACTTCAAAGCAAAACACAATCGCAGATGCCCTGTCCAGTTTGTCACATGAGGACTCGCGAGTTGGGAGTGAAGGTGCTATTTTCATGCTGCATGCAGTTGATAAATACATTCCCGTGAATGCAACTGAGATTGCAGATGAGACTCAAAAGGACTCATGACTGAAAAGTGTGTATGAAAACACCTTGAATGGGTGGACTGATCAGTGTATGGACACAGAATTGAAACCATTCCATAACCGTCGTACTGAATTTTCTTGTGAGCAAGGTTGTATCAAGTGGGGAAACAGTGGTGGTACCTATTTCTTTGAGATATAGAATTCTGGCCGAACTTCACACTGAACATCCAGGGATGCTCAGTATGAAATCAATTGCAAGAAGCTTTGTTTACTGGCCTGGATTGGACAGTGATCTTGAACCACTTGATCATGAACACATACATGAATTTGACTCAGTTCAGTCTTCAGTAACTGAAGTATCAGGTTCAAACAAGTCTGAGATAAAAACAGGATCATCTTTGAGTTCGGAACCAAAACAAAACAGCCCGAAAATTGGATCAACACCAAAACCTTCTGTAAGGAGATCAGGAAGGCTCCGCAAACCTGTTATTAAAATAGATTTGTAGGTCATTTAAAAGAAAAAAAGCCAGGAGTTTTTGTGATGTGGTACATGTAATGCTGGGAAAGGTGGGACCATAGTTTTGTTGTATTTGAAAGGGGAATACATTTTTTTTAAGGAGGCATGCAGTGTAATGTAGTATTACCTGATTTTTCACGTGGTTTGGTATGAGCATGCTCAGTTCGCTATGGCCTAATGTTGTGTATCTGTAAAGCATGCACTCCCATGATCCACCACCAGGGAGCTCATCCCCTGAAGTCCCAAGGGATCCCAGCATCCCTTGGGAGCACTGTATATAAGCCGGCCCCGAAGGCCTGTTCCTCACTCTGGAGTGTCTTATTAAAGACTGAGGTCACTGTTACTTTAACCTCCCTGTGTGCGCCTCATCCGTGTTAGGAACACAATAACTGGCGACGAGAATATGAATCCAATGTAAAGATGCAGCAAACTGTGGGCATCCTGGAGAAGTTCCCGAAGGGTGAGGACTGGGAAGCCTATGTCGAATGGCTAGACCAGTACTTTGTCGCCAACGAGCTGGACGGAGAAGGAAGCGCTGCAAAAAGGAGAGCGGTCCTCCTCACAGTCTGCGGGACACCGACCTACAGCCTCATGAAGAATCTTCTGGCTCCGGTGAAACCCACAGATAAGTCGTATGAAGAGCTGTGTACACTGGTTTGGGAGCATCTTAACCCGAGGAAGAGCGTGCTGATGGCGAGATATCGGTTCTACACGTGCCAGCGATCTGAAGGTCAGGAAGTGGCGAGCTACGTCGCTGAGCTAAGGCGACTTGCAGGACAATGTGAGTTTGATGGCTACCTGGAGCAAATGCTCAGACTTTTTTTTACTGGGCATTGGCCACGAGACCATCCTACGAAAACTTTTGACTGCAGAGACACTGACCCTCAGTAAGGCCATTGCGATAGCACAAGCGTTTATGTCCACCAGTGATAACACCAAACAAATCTATCAGCACACGAGTGCTTGCAATGTTCATAAATTAACTGGAAATGTGTTTGCGAGCAGAAATGTACAGGGCAGAAACCATGAGTCTGCAACTGCCAGCAGGCCTCAGGTGACCCAGATGACTCAGAGTCCTCAACAAAGGATGAATGCAAGGCAATTCATACCTTGTTGGTGTTGTGGAGGCTTCCATTCAGCCTATTCATGCTGCTTCAAAGGGTATGTTTGCAAGAGCTGTGGAACAATGGGGCACCTCCAACGAGCTTGCAAACGAGCTGCAAGCTCTGCAAAACCTGCTAACCACCACGTGGCAGAGGAAGATCGGTCCATGGTGGATCAAAGCAATTTCGAGCCTCAGAGGGAGGAGGCAGATGCTGAAGTACACGGGGTGCACACATTTTCGACGAAATGTCCACCTATAATGCTAAACATAAAATTGAATAGCTTACCCATAGCCATGGAACTGGACACTGGCGCTAGCCAATCCATCATAAGTAAAAAGATATTTGAGAGACTGTGGTGCAATAAGGTATTCAGACCAGCCCTGAACCCCATCCACACGAAACTGAGAATGTACACCAAAGAGCTTATCACTGTCCTGAGCAGCGTCATGGTCAAGGTCACATACGAGGGCACGGTGCACGAACTGCTACTCTAGATTGTCCCGGGCGATGGTCCCACACTGCTTGGAAGGAGCTGGCTGGGCAAAATCCGCTGGAACTGGGATGACATCCGAGCGCTACCACATGTCGATGAGCCTCATGTACCCAGGTTCTCAACAAATTTCCTTCCCTTTTTGAGCCAGGCATTGGAAACTTTTCCGGGGCGAAGGCGCGGATCCACTTGGTCCCAGAGGCATGACCCATTCACCACAAGGCGCGAGCGGTACCTCACATGATGAGGGAGAGAGTGGAAATTGAGCTGGACAGGCTGCAACGCGAGGGCATCATCTCCCCAGTGGAATTCAGCGAGTGGGCCAGCCCGATTGTTCCAGTACTCAAAAGTGATGGCACGGTCAGGATTTGCGGCGATTATAAAGTAACTATTAATCGTTTCTCGCTACAGGACCAATACCCGCTGCCGAAGGCAGACGACCTATTTGCGACGCTGGCAGGAGGCTTTTACCGATATATAAAACGGAAGAGAGTGACTAAAGTAAATGTTGGTCGCTTAGAAGATGAGAAGGGGATTTAATAATGGGAAATGTGGAAATGGCTGAGATCTTAAACAATTATTTTGCTTCGGTCTTCACAGTGGAAGACACAAAAACCATGCCAAAAATTGCAGGTCACGGGAATGTGGGAAGGGAGGACCTTGAGACAATCACTGTCACGAGGGAAGTAGTGCTGGATAGGCTAATGGAACTCAAGGTAGACAAGTCCCCTGGCCCTGATGAAATGCATCCCAGGGTTTTAAAAGAGATGACGGAAATTATAGCAGATGCATTCATTATAATCTACCAAGATTCTCTGGACTCTGGGGAGGTACCAGCGGATTGGAAAGCAGCTAATGTAACGCCTCTGTTTAAAAAAGGAGGCAGACAAAAGGCAGGTAACTATAGGCCGGTTAGTTTAACATCTGTCGTGGGGAAAATGCTTGAATCTATCATTAAGGAAGAAATAGCGGACATCTAGATAGGAATAGTGCAATCAAGCAGACACAACATGGATTCATGAAGGGGAAATCATATTTAACTAAATTACTGGAATTCTTTGAGGATATAACGAGCATGGTGATAGAGGTGTACCGATGGATGTGGTGTATTTAGATTTCCAAAAGGCATTCGATAAGGTGCCACACAAAAGGTTACTGCAGAAGATAAAGGTACGTGGAGTCAGAGGAAATGTATTAGCATGGATCGAGAATTAGCTGGTGAACAGAAAGCAGAGAGTCAGGATAAATGGGTCCTTTTTGGGTTGGAAATCGGTGGTTAGTGGTGTGCCACAGGGATCGGTGCTGGGACCACAACTGTTTACAATATACATAGATGACCTGGAAGAGGGGACAGAGTGCAGTGTAACAAAATTTGCAGATGACACAAAGATTAGTGGAAAAGCGGGTTGTGTAGAGGACACAGAGAGGCTGCAAAGAGATTTAGATAGGTTAAGCGAATGAGCTAAGGTTTGGCACATGGAATACAATGTCGGAAAATGAGAGGTCATCCACCTTGGGAAAAAAAACAGTAAAAGGGAATATTATTTGAATGGGGAGAAATTACAACATGCTGCAGTGCAGAGGGACCTGGGGGTCCTTGTGCATGAATCCCAAAAAGTTAGTTAGCAGCTGCAGCAGGTAATCAGGAAGGCGAATGGAATTTTGGCCTTCATTGCGAGAGGGATGGAGTGCAAAAGCAGGGAGGTCCTGCTGCAACTGTACAGGGTATTGGTGAGGCCGCACCTGGAGTACTGCGTGCAGTTTTGGTCACCTTACTTAAGGAAGGATATACTAGCCTTGGAGGGGGTACAGAGACGATTCACTCGGCTGATTCCGGAGGATTACCTTATGATGATAGATTGAGTAGACTGGGTCTTTACTCGTTGGAGTTCAGAAGGATGAGGGGTGATCTTATGAAAACATTAAAAATAATGAAAGGGATAGACAAGATAGAGGCAGAGAGGTTGTTTCCACTGGTCGGGGAGACTAGAACTAGGGGGCACAGCCTCAAAATACGGGGGAGCCAATTTAAAACCGAGTTGAGAAGGAATTTCTTCTCCCAGAGGGTTGTGAATCTGTGGAATTCTCTGCCCAAGGAAGCAGTTGAGGCTAGCTCATTGAATGTATTCAAATCACAGATAGATAGATTTTTAACCAATAAGGGAATTAAGGGTTATGGGGAGCAGGCGGGTAAGTGGAGCTGAGTCCACGGCCAGATCAGCCATGATCTTGTTGAATGACGGAGCAGGCTCGAGGGGCTAGATGGCCTACTCCTGTTCCTAATTCTTATGTTCTTATGTTCTTTATGTTCTTATGTTCACCAAACTCGACCTGACTTCGGCCTATATGATGCAGGAGCTGGAGGAGCCTTCAAAGAGCCTCACCTGTATCAACACGCACAAGGGACTGTTCTTCTACAACAGATGCCCGTTTGGAATTCGGTCGGCTGCAGCGATCTTCCAGAGAAACATTGTGAGCCTACTCAAGTCGGTACCACACACTGTGGTCTTTCAGGACGACATATTGGTCACGGGTCGGGACACTGCCGAGCAGCTACAAAACCTGGAGGAGGTCCTCCAGCGACTGGATCGCGTAGGGCTGCAGCTGAAGAGGTCGAAATGCGTCTTCATGACAACAGAAGTGGAGTTTTTGGGGAGAAAGTTCGCGGCGGATGGCATTTGGCCCGCGGATGCCAAGACAGAGGCTATCAGGAACGCGCCCAGGCCACAGAACTTCACGGAGCTGCGGTCGTTCCTGGGACTCCTCAAGTATTTTGGTAACTTCCTACCGGGGTTAAGCACCCTTTTGGAGCCCCTACATGTGTTATTGCGCAAATGTGAGAACTGGGTATGGGGAAAAAAACAAGTAATTGCTTTTGAGAAAGCCAGAAACATTTTATGCTCCAACAAGCTGCTTGTATCGTATAACCCATGTAGAAGACTTGTGCTAGCATGTGACGCGTCGTCGTACGGAATCGGGTGTGTATTACAACAAGCTAACGTTGCGGGGAAGTTGCAACCTGTCGCCTATGCTTCCAGGAGCTTGTCTAAGGCCGAGAGGGCTTACAGCATGATTGAGAAAGAGGCATTAGTTTGTGTGTGTTCGGGGTAAAGGAAATGCATCAGTACCTGTTTGACCTCAAATTTGAGCTGGAAACCGATCATAAGCCCCTCACATCCCTGTTCGTTGAAAACAAGGAGATAAATACTAATGCCTCAGCCCACATACAAAGGTGGACACTCGCGCTATCAGCATGTAACTATACCATCTGCCACAGGCCAGGCACCGAGAACTGTGTGGATGCTCTCAGTCGGCTACCATTGCCCACCACGGGGGTGGAAATGGCGCAGCCTGCAAACTTGTTGATTGTGGCGCAGCCCGCAGACTTGTTGATGGTAATGGAAGCTTTTGAAAATGATAAATCACCTGTCCTGCCTGTCAGATTAGGACTTGGACCAGCCAAGATCCTCTGTTATCCCTAGTAAAAAACTGTGTACTGCATGGGAGCTGGGCCAGCATCCCCGTTGAAATGCAAGAGCCAATCAAGCCATTCCAGCGGCGAAAGGACAAGCTGTCCATTCAGGCAGACTGCCTGTTGTGGGATAACCGCATAGTGCTCCCAAAAGGGCAGGGAGACGTTCATCTTGGATCTCCACAGCACACACCCGGGTATAGTAATGATGAAAGCGATAGCCAGATCCCACGTGTGGTGGCCCGGTAGCGAATCTGACTTAGAGTCCTGTGTATGGCAATGCAGCATATGTGCTCAGTTGAGCAACGTGCCCAAAGAGGCACCACTAAGTTTGTGGTCCTGGCCCTCCAGACCATGGTTGAGGATCCATTTCGACTATGCGGGCCCGTTTCTCGATAAAATGTTCCTGGTTGTGGTGGATGCTTTTTCAAAATGGATTGAATGTGAAATAATGGCGGGAAGTGTAGTGCCTCTGCACCCTGTTACAATCTCACACGAGGTATGGATATATCAGACTCGGTCACTCTGTGACGTTCACTTTATTCCCAGGACTCAAGAGTGCTGATCCTGGGTGGGGCCTCCCCTTTTATACCTGGAAGCCCAGGTGAGGAACTCACTCCCATGCTCAGGGTGTGCATTACAAGGGTACAGGTACAGTATGCATGAGTTACAGTTACATACTTATAGTCATTGCAAGATGGTGAAATACATGACATCACCTCCCCCCTTAGGTCTTTTAGTTTCAGAGGTTAAGTCTATCGGGTGGTCGGCGCTCTCTCGTGGAGCGCCGCAGTTGTGGCTCTGGTGGCTGAGCCTCAGCACGCGTCTCTGTTACTTGAGGTGATTCCTGCCTGTCCGGGCTGGCCACAGGGACTGTGCATGCTCAGAGCTGTCTTTGTTGCTCGTGCGCTGGCAGTGGTGTGGGTGCTATCTCATCATGCTCTTCTTCCGGTTCCTCCGTGTCTGCACTGAACCTTGTCTTTACTTGGTCCAAGTGTTTGCGGCATATGTGCCCATTGTCTAGTCTGACCAACATGATCCTGTTTCCTTCTTTGCCAATTACGGTGCCCTTAAGCCATTTGGGTCCCAAAGTATGGTTAAGAACAAATATCGGGTCATCTATTTCTATTCACCTCCCCCTTGAGCCAGATCATGGAGCTCCGTTTGAAATTGGCGCTTGCCCTCAACAATGTCTGCCAAGGCTGGGTGAATGAGGGACAGCCGTGTCTTGAGCATGTGTTTCATGAGGAGTTCCGCTGATGGGACTTCCATGAGCAAGTGCAGCCGGAACCTGTAGGCCAGCAGGGCGGTACTGAATGGAGGGTCCTTGGATGCGTAGCATGCCCTGCTTTATGACTTGGACCGCCCGTTCCGCCTGGCCATTGGAGTCCGGCTTGAACTGCACTGTCCGGACGTGCTTGATCCCATTGCCCGACATAAGCTCCTGGAATTCATGGCTGGTAAAACACGGGCCATTATCGCTGACCAGGATGTCCAGCAAGCCGTGGGTTGCGGAAACCGTACGCAGACTCTCCACAGTGATGGATGTCGTGCACGAGTTCAATATGATGCACTCGATCCACTTCGAATATGCATCGACAACGATCAGGAACATTTTTCCCATGAACGGGCCCGCATAGTCCACGTGAATACGTGACCATGGCCTGGTGGGCCAGGGCCACGGGCTGAGTGGGGCCTCCCTGGGGGCATTGCCCAGTTGGGCACACGTTGTGCACCTGCGAACCCAGTGTTCCAGGTCTGAGTCAATCCCCGGCCACCACACGTGTGACCGGGCAATGGTTTTCATTAACACAATGCCAGGATGCTCGCTGTGGAGTACCCTGATGAACGCTTCCCTTACTTTCTGGGATATGACTACATAACAGGCAGTTGGCTTGGACGGAGAGTTCATCCATCCATCTCTGAAACGGCCTGACCTCCTCGGGGCACGCCTCGTTTGTGGGCACCCAGTCCCCAGTCAGGATACATTTCTTTATCATGGATAGGAGGGGGTCCCTGTTGGTCCAGAGTTTAATCTGTCGGGCTGTGATGGGGGAGCCCGCAGTGTCAAAAGCCTCAACGGCCATGAGCATCTCGGCGCTCTGCTCCGAGGCCCCTCGGTGGTGGGCGGTGGAAGCCTGCTGAGTGCGTCAGCGCAATTTTCGGTGCCTGGCGAGCTGACATATTAGCATTGACAGCCTTGCTGTCGGATAACAGGGATGTTAACCTGCTTGTGGTCAGGGATAGTATTAAAGCCAAGGAAGTGTCATACAAATTGGCCAGAAATAGCAGTGAACCCGGGGACTGGGAGAAATTTAGAACTCAGCAGAGGAGGACAAAGGGTTTGATTAGGGCAGGGAAAATAGAGTACAAGAGGAAGCTTGCAGGGAACATTAAGACGAACTGCAAAAGTTTCTATCGATATGTAAAGAGAAAAAGGTTATTAAAGACAAATGTAGGTCTCTGCAGTCAGAATCAGGGAAAGTCATAACGGGGAACAAAGAAATGGCAGACCAATTGAACAAGTACTTTGGTTCGGTATTCACTAAGGAGGACACAAACAACCTTCCGGATATAAAACATGCCAGAGGGTCTAATAAGAAGGAGGAACTGAGGGAAATCCTTATTAGTCGGGAAATTGTGTTGGGGAAATTGATGGGATTGAAGGCCGATAAATCCCCAGGGCCTGATGGACTGCATCCCAGAGTACTTAAGGAGGTGGCCTTGGAAATAGCGGGTGCATTGACAGTCATTTTCCAACATTCCATCGACTCTGGATCAGTTCCTATGGAGTGGAAGGTAGCCAATGTAACCCCACTTTTTAAAAAAGGAGGGAGAGAGAAAACAGGGAATTATAGACCGGTCAGCCTGACCTCAGTAGTGGGTAAAATGATGGAATCAATTATTAAGGATGTCATAGCAGCGCATTTGGAAAGAGGTGACATGATAGGTCCAAGTCAGCATGAATTTGTGAAAGGGAAATCATGCTTGACAAATCTGGAATTTTTTGATGATGTTTCCAGTAGAGTGGACAAGGGAGAACCAGTTGATGTGGTGTATTTGGACTTTCAAAAGGCTTTCAACAAGGTCCCACACAAGAGATTAATGTGCAAAGTTAAAGCACATGGGATTGGGGGTAGTGTGCTGATGTGGATTGAGAACTGGTTGGCAGACAGGAAGCAAAGAATAGGAGTAAATGGGTACTTTTCAGAATGGCAGGCAGTGACTAGTGGGGTACCGCAAGGTTCTGTGCTGGGACCCCAGCTGTTTACATTGTACATTAATGATTTAGATGACGGTATTAAATGTAGTATCTCCAAATTTGCGGATGACACTAAGTTGGGTGGCAGTGTGAGCTGCGAGGAGGATGCTATGAGGCTGCAGAGTGACTTGGATAGGTTAGGTGAGTGGGCAAATGCATGGCAGATGAAGTATATTGTGGATAAATGTGAGGTTATCCACTTTGGTTGTAAAAAGAGAGAGACAGACTATTATCTGAATGGTGACAGATTAGGAAAAGGGGAGGTGCAATGAGACCTGGGTGTCATGGTACTTCAGTCATTGAAGGTTGGCATGCAGGTACAGCAGGCGTTTAAGAAAGCAAATGGCATGTTGGCCTTCATAGCGAGGGGATTTGAGTACAGGGGCAGGGAGGTGTTACTACAATTGTACAGGGCCTTGGTGAGGCTACACCTGGAGTATTGTGTACAGTTGTGGTCTCCTAACTTGAAGAAGGACATTCTTGCTATTGAGGGAGTGCAGCGAAGGTTCACCAGACTGATTCCCGGGATGGTGGGACTGACATATCAAGAAAGACTGGATCAACTGGGCTTGTATTCGCTGGAGTTCAGAAGAATGAGAGGGGACCTCATAGAAACGTTTAAAATTCTGACGGGTTTAGACAGGTTAGATGCAGGAAGAATGCAGGAAGAATGTTCCCAATGTTGGGGAAGTCCAGAACCAGGAGTCACAGTCTAAGGATAAGGGGTAAACCATTTAGGACCGAGATGAGGAGAAACTTCTTCGCCCAGAGAGTGGTGAACCTGTGGAATTCTCTACCACAGAAAGTATTGAGGCCAATTCACTAAATATATTCAAAAAGGAGTTAGATGTAGTCCTTACTACTAGAGGGATCAAGGGGTATGGCGAGAAAGCAGGAATGGGATACTGAAGTTGCATGTTCAGCCATGAACTCATTGAATGGTGGTGCAGGCTCGAAGGGCCGAATGGCCTACTCCTGCACCTATTTTCTATGTTTCTATGTTTCTATGTCCGTCTCTAGCTTGAACCGTCAACCGAAAAGGTATTGGTGCATCTTTTTCACACCGTACACACACGCGAGTGCCTTCTTCTCGACCATGCCGTATCCACGCTCTGCCTGGGAGAACGACCTGGAGGCGTAAGCCATGGTTGGAGTCGGCCGTCGTCGTTACCATGCTGCAAAACACACCCAACCCCGTAGGATGACGCATCACATGTTAAAACCATTTTTTACAGGGGTCATACAAAGTCAACAGTTTGTTGGAACACAGCAGGTTCCTCGCCTTATTGAAAGCCCATTCTTGACAATCCCCCCAAGACCATTCACAACCTTTACGGAGGAGCATGTGTTACAGCTCCAACAATGTGCTTAAGTTCGGCAGGAAGTTCCCAAAATAGTTCGAGAGCCCCGGCCTGGGTGCCCGGCGATTCGCCTCAGTTTTTGATTCAGTGAGCCGGATCCCGTCTGCAGCAACCCTCCTGCCCAGGAACTCGACCTCTGGGGCCAAAAACACGCACTTGGCCTTTTTCAGCCGCAGGCCTACCCATTCCAATTGCCGTAGCACCTCCTCCAAGTTGCGGTGGTGTTCCCCAGTGTCTCGACCCGTTGTAAGGATGTCGTCTTGGAACACGATCGTTCCAGGGATGGACTTGAGCAAGCTTTCCATGTTTCGCTGAAAGATAGCCGCTGCCAAATGAATGCCAAACGGGCACCTATTGTAAACAAATAATCCTTTGTGTGTCGTGATGGTGGTCAGAAACTTGGATTCTTCAGCCAGTTCCTACGTCATGTAGGTCGAAGTGAGGTCCAGCTTTGTGAACAGCTTACGACCTGCCAGCGTGGCAAAAAGGTCCTCCGCTCTCGGGAGCGGGTATTGGTCTTGCAGCGACACTCGGTTGATGGTGGCTTTGTAGTCGCCACAAATCCTAACCGAGCCATCTGCTTTGAGGACGGGAACAATGGGACTTGCCCAGTGGCTGAATTCAACTGGCGAAATTATGCCCTCTCTGAGCAGCCGGTCCAGTTCACTTTCAATTTTTTCGCACATCACATACGGCACCGCTCTGGCTTTGTGGTGCACTGGTCTGGCGTCCGGAGGGATGTGTATCACTACTTTGATGTCCTTGAACGTGCTGACACTGGGTTGAATGAGTGACTTGAATTTTTGTAATATCTGCGAGCATGAACTTCGCTCCACGGATGAAATGGCATGCACATCCCCCCATTTCCAATTCATCTCAGCTTGCTAACTCCTCCCCAAGAGCGCGGAGCCATTTCCCGGAACAATCCAAAGTGGCAGCCGGTTCTGTGATCCATTATGCGTTACCACCAAGTTTGCACTGCCCAGCACTGGGATGATCTCTTTGGTGTACGTCTGTAGCTGCGTCTCAATGCATTCCAATTTGGGCCTGCTAGCTCTGTGTGTCCATAGTCTCTCAAATTGTTGGGCGCTCATGAGTGACTGGCTAGCTCCGGTATCCAGCTCCATGTGCACCAGGATGCCATTCAGTAAGACTTTCATTATCATGGGTGGCGTTTTGGTGCATGAGCTGTGGACATCGGCCACATGAACTCTCTGAACTTCAGCATCCATGGTTGTTCCCCAGGTCTCATCCTGCATTTCAGACCCCTCGTCTGGTTCCTCTGTCTCGCAGACTAGCCTCGCTACTGCCTTTTTGCACATTCTGGTTAGGTGTCCCTTGACATTACAAATCCTACAGGTGTAAAGTTGGAACCTGCAGATTTTTGCAGTGGGTCTGCTCCCACATCTCCAACATGAGCTGAGATTGCTGTTAACAAAAGGACTATTCCGAGGCATTCCTCTCTGATGGCCCTTTTGGCTGTTTCTAAGCACTCTGATGCAGGGTGTTAATTGTCCCATCACAGGATGTATTATTCCTCATGATGGCGTGAATTGCCGATCCCCTTTCCATTTTCCCTGTTGCCCGGAGCTTGTTGATGCCTGGATGGTGTCGAATTGCCCTTGCCTGCCTGCCTGGACGGTGTCGAATTGCCCTTGCCTGCCTGTGGGGTTCTGTGTCATTTTTATAACATTGATTCCCTGGTTCAACGCAACTTTAAAACCAGGGCTGTGTGCGTAGATTAGCTTGGTCTCCTCTTCTTCCACCATAAAGGTCTGAGCTATCAAAGCCGCCCCTTCTAAAGTTAAATCCTTAGTCTTTGTGAGCTTCCTGAAAATGCCGGCATGATTAATGCCCTGGATGAAAAAGTCCCTGACCATCTCCCCCCTGCAGGCATCGGAGAACTTAGAGACTGGCCAAATGCCGCAGTTCCGCCATGAAGTCCAAGATGTTTTGACCCTCCCGACGCCGATGAGAGTAGAACCGGTGCCAGGCCATGTGTACGCTACTTACCGGCTTGAGATGTTCACTGATCAGCTGGCTGAGTTCTTCGAAGGACTTGTCCACTGGCTTTTGGGGTGCGAGCAGGTCTTTCATTAGCGCATTCGTCTGTGAACCACAGCTGGTCAGTAGATGCGTCCTCCGCTTGTCAGCTGCTGCATCTTCCAGCCAGTCCTTTGTGACAAAGCTCTGCTAGAGTCTTTCCACAAAGTCATCCCAGTCCTCACCCACACAGTAGCGTTCCTCTGTGCTGCCGGTGGCCAACCTCGTGGTTCGGTGATTCCCGTTTCTCGTCGCCAGGTGTAGTGTCTCTGCACCCTGTTACAAACTCACACGAAGCATGGATATATCAGACACGGTCACTCTGTGACCTTCACTTTATTCCCAGGACTCAAGAGTGCTGATTCTGGGTGGGGCCTCCCCTTTTATACCTGGAAGCCCAGGTGAGGAGCTCACTCCCTGTGGTCAGGGTGTGCATTACAAGGGTACAGGTACAGTATTCATGAGTTACAGTTACATACTTATAGTCATTGCAAGATGGTGAAATACATGACAGGAAGCACCGCCACCGCCACCTTTGAAAGCCTGAGGGCCTGCCTGACATACTGGTCAGTGACAACGGGCCATGTTTCACCAGTACCGAATTTAAAGAATTCATGACCTACAATGGGATCAAACATGTCACCTCGGCCCCGTTTAAACCAGCCTCCAATGGTCAGGCAGAGCAGGCAGTACAAACGATCAAACAGAGCCTTAAACGAGTCACAGAAGGCTCACTCCAAACTCGCCTGTCCCAAGTACTGCTCAGCTATTGCACGAGACCCCACTCGCTCACAGGGATGCCCCGGGCTGAGCTACTCATGAAAAGGACACTTAAAACTCGACTCTCACTGGTTCACCCCAACCTGCATGATCAGGTAGAGAGCAGGCGGCAGCAACAAAATGTAAACAATGGTCGCGCCACTGTGTCACGGGAAATTGATCTGAATGACTGTGTATGTGCAAAAACTATGGACATGGTCCCAAGTAGATCGTGGGCACGGTAATAGCTAAAGAAGGAAATAGGGTGTTTGTATCAAACTAGACAATGGACAAATTTGCAGAAAGCACCTGGACCAAACGAGGCTGCAGTTCACAGACTGCCCTGAACAACCCTCAGCAGACCACTGCCTTTTTCGAGCCCACAACACACACCCAAAGGATCAACAACACCATGCCGGACCAGGAAATCAAACCCATCACACCCAACAGCCCAGCAAAGCCAGGCTCACCTAGCAGCCCTGCAGGGCCAACAACACGCCAGCCCAGCGAGGGCACAGCCAACACACCAGAACAGACATTTGTACCGAGACGGTCCATCAGGGAAAGAAAGGCTCTCGACTGCCTCACCTTGTAAATAGTTTTCACTTTGACTTTGTGGGGGGAGTGATGTTGTGTATCTGTACAGCATGCACTCCCATGTTCCGCCACCAGGGAGCTCATCCCCTGAAGTCCCAAGGGATCCCAGCATCCCTTGGGAGCACTGTATATAAGCCGGCCCCTAAGGCCTGTTCCTCACTCTGGAGTGTCTTAATAAAGACTGAGGTCACTGTTACTTTAACCTCCCTGTGTGCAGTCTCATCTGTGTTCGGAATACAATATAACAAATCAAGCATATGGACTAGCAACTCATCGTGTCTCTTTCCTTCATTTATTCTACCCACATATATTACAGGAGGGTCTATTGTGAGTTATGTCAATTCAGTTTACCCCTTTGTCTCATACAGTTTTCAGTACCCAATTTCACTGTCGGGACAAAGAAATTGCCTTAATGACAACGAAGCCCCCAAACACATTTTGTTTTTAAAAGAAAGAAAGACTTGGATTTATATAGCGCCTTTCACAACCACCGGATGTCTCAAAGCGCTTTATATCAAATGAAGTACTTTTGGAGTGTAATTACTGTTGTAATGTAGGAATCAATTTTAACCCACCCCCCAATAAAATCATGAATAAAATTAAACAAAAATGTAAGATCGTCAAAATCCTCCATTTTGTCACAGTTATATAGATATAATTTTAAAAGTCTACAGTTAGTATAAACAGATAATAATAAAGTAGGAAAGGTTGTAAAGAGTGCTTTGCCTAAGCTGGATAAATGCGTCAATTGGTATAGTGCAGAGCTATGGAAACCAGATGGTTCGCAGGTTTGGCTTCTCATCTATGTTGAGTTGGCTGGTCTCAACTGATATACCATTATGAGTAGCTCCTCGAGTCTCGTCGCCGAGAGCATGCAGAAATCAAGTGCAGGCAGCGGAAGGACCGTGCGGCAAACCAGACTCCCCATCCACCTTTTCTTTCAACTACTGACTTCCGACCTGTGACAGAGACTGTGGTTCTTGTATTAGACTGTACAGCCACCTAAGAACTCATGCTAAGAGTGGAAGCAAGTCTTCCTCGATTCTGAGGGACTGCCTATGATGATGATGATGACTTTAATTGGCACTGGCAGCCTTAGGCTAGGGAATCAGTCCAGGTTTCTACTTCTATTCATTATCCAGTGACTGTGTGTGTGAATGCCAAGTGAGGACAGAAAGTGGTTGACTGCAATCCTACCCCTTGATTCAAATAGCCTGCCTGTGCCCACTGACTAGGTGCATAACGTGAAGAATGACCACTTGGTTGATATCCTGGCATGTTGCCAGCATTTGTAGAACTATCCTCAGTAGGAGCCACTGCCTCTCAGAAATAAAGGAAGAAAATGTGAAAGGAAAGTTAAAATTCAATGTCCGAGTGTGATAGTATTCTAGACCAGCTCAGTTGTCATGTCAACTGAAAACAGAATCAACACCGATTCTCCCCTAGTGCATGACTTTTTGTTTAACTGCATTTGGATGTTAAGGTATTTTGCCCATTAATGCCCATACTGTGGTGGAGCTTAATCTAGCATCAGAAAATCTCTCTTCTAGTTTACAAGGTCATGTCAGAAAATTATTTTTGTTTCTAGTTCATTGGTTATGTTCATTTAAATCATGCAATCTAATTTCCCAGCATCAGCGCCAAGTTAAGTTTTTATAGATATTCTTAGATAGTCAACCTGATATTCACTGATCATCAAAGTGCCTAAATATAAACAAATCAGGAAAAGAGAGCACAAGGAAATAAAGTAAGGGAGGACAATGATGGCAAGTGAATAAATAGATTTATAGAACAGGAGTCCAGAAAGATGGTTAAACATAAAGTGAGAGAAAATCCTATTAAAAATGACTTAAACTGTCTGTACAGCAATGTACACAGTGTCTGTAATAAAACAGGGGAGCTGGAGGCAATCATGCGTTGTGAGGAACCAGACATAGTAGGGGTTACTGAGATGCCTAGAGCAAAATCAGGACTGGGAATTAAACATTGCAGGGTATAACATATTTAGAAAAGATAGAGGGGGAAAAAGGGAAGGTGGAGTAGCTGTACTTATTTGGGATAATATAATGGCAGTAGAAAAACATGATGCAGCTATCAGCAAGACAAAAATAGAATCCATATGGAGAAAGATAAAAGACAATAAAGGATCAATCACACTAATAGGTATAATCTACAGAGCACCTAATAGTGGAAGGGAGATGGAGGAAGAAATATGCAGACAAATTAGGGAAATGAGTAAAAAACATAGAGTAATAATCATGGGGAGGTTTCAACTACCCTGATATTAATTGGACAGAAGAGATAGGTAAAGGGGATAAGGGATGGAGTTCCTTTCTAAGCCAATATGTAAAAAGCCTAACAAGGGAGGATTTGATTTTAGATCTAGTAATGGGGAATGAACCAGAGCGGATAAGAGAAGTAAAAGTTGGGGAATAGCTTGGCAATAGTGATCATAATATAATATGCTTTAAGATAATAATTGAGAAGGACATAAATATGACAAAAACCAGTGTAATAGATTGGAGAAAAGCTGAGTTTGAAGGGCTGAGAATAAAACTTGGGAAGATAAAATGGGCAACAATATTGGCAAAAAAACGATGTAGAACAGCAATGGGAAACATTTAATATGGTGTTCAACAGAGTGTAGGAACAATATATTTCACAAAAAGGAAAAAACAAACTAAACACTAATGAGAATCCATGGATGAGTAAAGCCATAAGGGAACAATTGAGGGTAAAGAAAGAGGCATACAATAAGTACATAGACAGCATGGGAGTGCATGATAAGAGAGAATATGAAAAGATTAGGAGAGAAGTCATAAAAACAATTAGGAAGGCAAAGAGGAACTATGAAATTAAATTATCAAGGAACATAAAACAAAATAGTAAAATATTTTACAAACACATCAATTACAAAAAAGAAAGGTTGGGATGGGAATAGGGCCATTAATGATTAGACAATATAATACAACAGGTAATGATAGAGATATGGCAGAAATATTAAATCATTATTTTGCTTTAGTGTTTACCAGGGAGATAGAACAAGTGGACATGTCGTCGCTTGATGATTTTAATAATGAGATAAGTATATTTAAAATAAAAAGAGGGAATATATTAAATAAACTAATCAAACTCAAAGAGGCTAAAAAGCCTGGTCCAGATGGATTGCATCCACTCATTTTAAAATAAATTAGGGGTAGAGATAGCAGTGGCCTTACTAAGCATATTTAATAATTCATTAGAAAAAGGTGTAGTGCCATGAAGACTGGTGGATAGCTAACATAATACCTATATTTAAGAAGGGGGATAGTACATGTACAGGGAATTATAGACCAGTCAGCTTAACATCAATGGTAGGAAAAATAATGGAATTCGCACAAAAGGAGAAACTAGAACATCCAGAAACCAAAAATATAATAATGAATAGTCAGCATGGATTTCAAAGGGAAAATCTTGCTTGACCAACCTCACTGAATGTTTTGAAGAGGTAACAGAGAGAGTAGACAATGGTAATGCAGTAGATGTAATTTAACTAGATTTTCAAAAGGCCTTCGATAATAGATTGATGAACAAGGTCAGAGAATGCGGAGTCAGGGGACAAGTAGCAGAATGGATAGCTAGCTGGCTTCAAGACAGAAAGCAGAGAGTGGGGATAAAAGGTGGCAGAAGGTGGGTAGTGGTGTTCCACAAGGATCAGTGCTAGAACCACTGTTGTTCACAATTTATGTTAACGATTTAAACTTTGGAATCAAAAACACAATTTCTAAATTTGCGGATGATACCAAATTTGTGTGGACGGGCGGGGGGGGGCGGGGGGGGTGGGCGGGGGCGGCGGGGTGGTAGGAGAGGGTAGTCAATACTGAGGAGGACTACAACAAATTACTGGAGGACATTAATAAACTTGCAGAATGGGCACATCATTGGCAAATGAAGCTCAACACAGATAAATGTGAGGTGTTACATTTTGGTAAGAAGAATAGGGAGGCCACTTATTACTTGGAGGGTGAGACTCTAGGTGGGGTAGAGGAACAAATGGATCTTGGAGTACAAATACACCAATTGCTACAAGTTGCAACACAGGTTAGCAATGCCATACAAAAACAAATCAAGTGCTAGGGTTTATTTCTAGAGGTAAAAAATTGAAAAGTAGGGAAGTTATGCTAAACCTGTATTGCACCTTGGTTCGACCACACTTAGGGTTCTGGTCATACAGTTCTGGTCGCCATATTATAAAAAAGATAGAGAGGCACTGGAGAGCATGCAGAGAAGATTTACAAGGATGATACCAGAAATGCAAAGGCACACATATCAGGAAAGGATGAACAGGCTGAGTCTCTTTTCTCTTGAAAAATGAAGGCTGAGGGGTGACCGAATAGAGGTCTTTAAAATTATGAAAGGTTTTGATAGCGTGGATACAGAGATAATGTTTCTGTAAAGTCCTCTCCCTGCAGTACAGATTCACACAAGGCACATATTGAAGTCAAGGTCACTCAGGACCTGCACCTTTATTACACAGCTCTTGAATGCCACACTTGCCTGAGACCTGTCCTTATATACCTGTCTGGGACAGGTGTCCAATGTCTCCTGCAAGTGCATCCCTGGTGGTAAGGTAAGCTAATGGTTACAGGTCATCTCTAGTTACAGTCATGTATAGCATGGTAAGATACAGTTATGTACAGTAGTGTGAGATACATGACATCACCCTTCCCCAAGGTCTTATTGTCTTTACAGATTCAGTCTCTCAGGTGGTCTATGCTCTCGCGTGGAGCGTTTTAGTTGTAGTTCAGCTGTTTGCCTTGGTGCCTGTTTTTCTTTCGGTGTGATTGCTGGTATCTCGCCTGGGCTGTCTGTTTCGTTCAGTATGATTGTTGGTGTCTCGCCTGGGCTGTCTGTTGGGATTGCCCTTTCCTCAGGTTGTTCCCTCTGTCTGTCCACCAGGTGTGGTGTGAGTTCCACACTGTAGTCTGCCTCTGGTTCAGCAGTGTTGTTGGTAAATCTACTTTTTACTTGGTCTACATGCCTCCGGCAGGTTTGGCCATTGTTCATTTCTATTGCCAGTAGCCTGTTTCCTTCCTTGCCTGTTATTGTCCCTGCAAGCCATTTGGGACCCCTGCCATAGTTTAGCACAAACACTTTGTCCCCTATCTCATTCCACCTCCCCCTCGAATTTCGGTCATGGTACTCAGTTAGCTTACGGTGCTTTGCCTCAACAATTTCATGCATGTCTGGGAGGATTAATGAGAGTCTTGTCTTTAAGGTCCATTTCATCAATAGTTGCGTGGGGGGAACGCCAGTCAATGAATGCGGACGAGATCTGTATGCCAGCAGCAGTCGCGACAGGCGGCCCTGCAGCATGGGACCTTGGATTTTGAGCATGCCTTGTTTAATGATCTGTACTGCTCGTTCCGCCTGGCCGTTGGCGGCTGGCTTGAATGGTGCCGTCCTAACGTGATTTATGCCGTGGTCACTCATGAAATCTTGGAATTCTGCGCTGGTGAAGCATGGACCATTATCACTGACCAATATGTCAGGAATGCCGTGCGTTGCGAAGATGGTTCCAAGGCTCTCCACAGTGGTGGAGGTGGTGCTTGAGTTTAAAATGGTGCATTGATCCACTTTGAAAATGCATCTACAACTACGAGAAACATTTTGCTCATGAATGGGCCCATGTAGTCTACGTGCACCCGCGACCACTGTTTGGTGGACCAGGGCTAGGGGCTCAGGGGGGCCTCCCTGGGGGTATTACTGAGTTGGGCACAAATGGTGCACCGCCGGACGCAGAGCTCCAAGTCCGCATCAATGCCAGGCCACCAGGCATGGGATCTGGCTATGGTCTTCATGAGAACGATCCCCGGGTGTTCGCGATGGAGCACCTGGACAAATGCCTCTCTGCCTCGCAGAGGCATAACTACTCGGCTGCCCCACATCAGGCAGTCTGCTTGTAGTGACAGCTCATGCATGAGCCTATGGAAAGGTTTGATCTCTTTGGGGCAGGCATCGTGAGCCTCTGCCCAGTCATCAGTTAAGACACATCTTTTTACTAGGAATAACATGGGGTCGCTGGTCGTCCAGGCTCTGATTTGGCAAGCAGTCATGGGCCAACCTATGGACTCAAAGGCATTGATTGCCATGACTATCTCACAGTCTTGTTCGTCAGACTCTTCTGTGGTCGCCAGGGGTAGCCTGCTAAGCGCGTCGGCACAGTTGTCTGTGCCTGGTCTGTGCCTTATGGTGTAATCGTAAGAGGCCAGCATGAGTGCCCACCGTTGAATGCGCACCGAGGCTTTGGCGTTTATTGCCTTGCTCTCGGATAGTAGGGACGTGAGGGGCTTGTGGTCAGTTTCTAACGCGAACTTGGCCCCGAAAAGGTATTGGTGCATCTTTTTGACACCGTACACGCACGCGAGCGCCTCTTTCTCCACCATTCCGTACCCGCACTCTGCCCACGAAAGTGACCTGGAGGCATAAGCTATGGGTTGTAATTTACCCGCATTATTGACATGTTGTAAAACGCACCCGACCCCGTACGCTGATGCATCACATGTAAGAACTAGCTTTTTACCTGGATCAAAGAAAGCCAAAACACTGTTGGAACACAGAAGGTTGCGTGCCTTGTTGAAGGCGCGTTCCTGGGCGTCTCCCCAAAACCAATCGCACCCCTTTCTGAGTAGCACATGGAGAGGCTCCAGCAGCGTGCTTAAGTTCTGCATAAAGTTCCCAAAGTAATTGAGCAGCCCAAGAAAGGCGCGCAGTTCTGAGACATTCCGGGGCCTGGGTGCCAGGTGAATTGCTTCTGTTTTGGACTCTGTTGGGCAGATTCCATCAGCGGCAATCCTTCTGCCCAAAAATTCAACCTCAGGCGCGAGAAACAGGCACTTGGATTTCTTAACTCTTAGGCCGACCCGATCCAACTGCTTTAGTACTTCCTCCAAATTGCGGAGATGGGAGTCGGTGTCCCTGCCCGTGATAAGTATGTCGTCTTGAAATACAACCGTCCCTGGGATGGACTTGAGCAGACTCTCCATGTTGCGCTGGAATATCGCAGCTGCCGACCTGATGCCGAATGGGCATCGATTGTACATGAAAAGGCCTCGATGTGTGTTGATGGTGGTGAGTAGCTTAGACTCGTCGGTCAATTCTTGGGTCATATATGCAGATGTGAGATCTAGTTTTGAGAAAAGTTTTCCTCCAGCCAATGTGGCAAATAAGTCCTCCGCTCTGGTCCTGTAGGGAGACTCTGTTTATGGTAGATTTGTTGTCCACACAGATTTGTACGGATCCATCAGGCTTCATGACTGGGACGATGGGATTTTCCCAGTCGCTAAATTCCACGGGTGAGATAATGCCTTCCCGCAGAAGCCTGTCCAGTTCATGTTCAATCTTTTCCCTCATCACATAGGGCACAGCTCTAGCCTTGTGATGGACCGGTCTAGCATCCTGTGTGATGTAGATTTTGACTTTAGCCCCTTTAAAGGTTCCCACACCTGGCTGAAAGAGATGTTCAAATCAACTTAGAACTGTTGAGCAGGAGGTCCATTCCTCTGACGACATGGCGTGAACATCATCCCATTTCCAGTTTAGTTTTGCCAGCCAGCTTCTCCCCAGCAGTGCTGGGAGATCTCCGGGGATAATCCACAGGGGAAGTCGGTTCACTGTCCCTTTGTGTGTGACTGAGAGCATCGCGCTGCCAAGATCTGGGACAATTTCTTTGGTATAGGTCCTTAGTTTGGTGTTGACCCTTGTGAGCTTTGGTCTGTCTCTTTTGTGCGGCCACAGCTGTTCAAATTGTTGAGCGCTCATTAGAGATTGACTTGCTCCCGTATCCAGCTCCATGTTGATGGGTATCCCGTTGAGTAGGACCCTCAACATTATTGGAGGCGTCTTGTTGTAAGAGCAGTGGCCATTGATCGTGTTGACCCGCTATACCTCGGTGTCCCGGGTCTTGTCCCCACCGTCTTCTGATCCGCTTTCCAACCCTTCCGATTCGTATACCAGCTGAGCTGCCGTTTTTCTGCACATGCGGGCCAGATGCCCTGTATAGTCGCAGTTTCTGTAAACAGCATGCTGAAATCGACACCCCCCTTAATGAGTGCCTTCCCCCACATCTCCAGCACAGACCGCTTCCATTGTTTCCAAACGATGAGCTGCGTCTAGCTGATCTCTCTTGAGCTTCTCTCAGTTTGTAGTTGATTGTTCGCATTGTGGGTTGATGAGGTGTGAACGGTCGTTCATGTGGCCCTTGATGGCTTCTGGCGCCACTGCCTGCTGTTGAGGGCCTGCTCTCTTGCCTTTGTCTGTGTCTGGGGGTAGCGGCTTGTTTCACGCTGTGAACCCCTTGTTCCGATGTTTCGTTAGTTGTCGTACCCACAGTGTAGATCAACCTCGTTTCTTCTTCTCCTGCCAAGAATGTCTGTGCAACCAGTGCTGCTGCCTCTAGTGTCAAGTTCTTGGTCTCTATGAGCTTTCAGAATATGCCTGCGTGGCCTATTCCTTCAATAAAAAAGTCTCTCAGTACTTCTCTCTTTAGTTCATCGGAGAACTCACATAAACTAGCCAGCCTCCGAAGTTCTGCCATGAAGTCGGGTATGCTCTGGCGCACACAGCATCTGTCGTTGTTGAACCTGTGACTGGCCATGTGTAGGCTGCTCGCTGGCTTCAGGTGGTCTCTTACCAGTGTGCTCATCTCTTCAAATGACTTGCTTGCTGGTTTCTCGGGTGCCAGCAGGTCCTTCATTAAGGCATATGTTTTCGAGCCACAGCTGGTCAAGAGATGGGCTCTTCTCTTGTCTGCCTTATCGTCACCTAACCAGTCTTTGGTTACGAAGCTTTTCTGGAGCCTTTCTATAAAATCCTCCCAATTATCTCCAACACTGTATTTTTCATCTGAGCCGTTGGTCGCCATTCTGTGGATTCTGTAATCCCATAACTCATCGCCACTGTAAAGTCCTGTCCCTGCAGTACAGATTCACACGAGGCACATATTGAAGTCAAGGTCACTCAGGACCTGCACCTTTAGTACACAATTCTCGAATGCCACACTTGCCTGAGACCTGTCCTTATATATCTGTCTGGGACAGGTATCCAGTGTCTCCTGCAAGTGCACCCCTGGTGGTAAGGTAAGCTAGTGGTTACAGGTCATCTCTAATTACAGTCATGTATAGCATGGTAAGATACAGTTATGTACAGTAGTGTGAGATACATGACAGTTTCCACTTGTGGGGAAGAGCATAACTGGAGGTCATTAATATAAGATAGTCACCAAGAAATCCAATCGGGAATTCAGAAGAAACTTCTTTCCTCAAAGAGTGGTGAGAATGTGGAACTCGCTACCACAGGGAGTGATTGAAGTGAATAGAATAGATGCATTTAAGGGGAGGCTAGACAAGCATATGAGGGAGACGGAGGTAGAGGGTTATGTGGATAGATTTAAATAAGGAAAGACGGGAGGAGGCTCAATTGGAGCATCAATGCCGGCATGGACTGGTTGGCCAAATGGTTTGTTTCTGAGCTGTATACCCTATGAAATTCTATGTAGGATGATGTATGGATTTGATTTTTAATATTAATTAATATTCTGCTAAGAGTCTGCAGGGCATATACACCCATCAGTACACAAATCTAGTTAACTTGCATAAAAGCTACATTGCTTTGAATTTAATATAAACAAACCAGCTCCAAGTTAATCTTATACTATTTCAGGTGCCAATATAAATGGGATTTATGAGAAGTGCAATTGAAAAACATGGCTTCTGAAGAAGGATCTCTGCCTGTAATATTGATCTATGTTTTATGTTTTCATATCATTACAGACCTGCAATGGTATTTCCAAAATGTTCTGTTTTTATTTTAGGGAAATGTGGGTGGTGTTTTTCTGTGAATTGTGTAGAAAATCATTTATTTTGTAGTATCCATTTGACTAATCACAAACAACATCTTACTGTTAAAGCAATTAAATTGGATTTTCCATTTGAGTTCTGTGTCTAATTGGCAATTGTTAGGGATGAGCACCAAATCCGAAGCATTGATAAACTCAGAGAAACTGGATCTGTCAGATTCCTGTTGAAAATCTGACTTTGGCCTAATTTGGATACAAAAGCACCTGTTACTATAAATAAAATTGTACTCGTGTACCAACAAACACATATAATTTTGTGGAATAAATTCATTTTCAGATTTCCTGCAAAATTTTTTTCTATTTACAAATGCAGCGGGTGAATATTCTGAACTACATGTACACTTGATGCCTTATTATGTTTAGCCTCAAAATTTATTGTCGGGTCATTGTGACTGGATGCACAGCAAAGCAGATGATGCTCTATCTTAACTAAGCTCAGTAAACCAGTGGGGCAGTCCTCGATTATTGAAAGGACGAGGAGGATTAGGCATATACAACAATAACTTGTATTTATATAGTGCCTTTAACATAGTTAAACGTCCCAAGACGTTTCACAGGAGTGTTATAAGACAAAATAAATAAATTTGACACCAAGCCAATTAAGAAGAAATTATGGCAGATGACCAAAAGCTTGGTCAAAGAGGTAGGTTTTAAGGAGCATCTTAAATCAGGGAATAAAGAGATATGGAGATCGGGCAGGAAAGTGGAGTTGAGGTCAATGATTAGCCATGATCTTATTGAATGGCGGAGCAGGCTCAAAGGGCCATAAGGCCTACTCCTGCTCCTATTTCTTATGTTCTTATGTTCTTAAAGGAGGAAAGAGAGGTAGGGAGGTAGAAAGGTTTAAGGAGGGAGTTCCAGAGCTTAGGGCCCAGGCAGCTGAAGGCACGGCCTCCAATGGTGCAGCAGTTATCAGGGATATTCAAGAGGGCAGAATTTGAGGAGCGCAGACATCTTGGGGGGTTGTGAGGCTAATTGAGATTACAGAGATAGGGAGGGGCAAGGCCATGGAGGGATTTGTAAACAAGGATGAGAATTTTGAAATCGAAGCGTTGCTTAACTGGGGAGCCAATGTAGGTCAGCGAGCACAGGGGTGATGGGTGAGGAGGGCTTGGTGCCGAGTTTTGGATGACCTAAAGTTTACGTAGGGTAGAATGTGGGAGGGCAGCCAGGAGTGCATTAGAGTAGTCAAGTCTAGAGGTAATAAAGACATGGATGAGATATACCTGAGTCCCTGGCAAGTAAAGTAAAATTGTTTTTCAGCTCATGAAATCGGCCTTAAAGAAGTATAGTTATTATCCAAAGCATTTTGTTCGCTAAGTATTCAGAGGTGCTTCCATAATTTGTGTGGACATGTATCATTATCTTGAAAAAATGTCCTTGGTGATGAAAGAGGTGCTCATTCAGTATCTCTTCGGTATGTGTTCTTTAGATTGGAATATGAAGGAGACTTATGGACCTTCAAAGTCTAAAGTCTAAAGTCCTTCTTTAGTTGAACATTCATTCCAACGTACTGTACTTTTCAAATATCTGATGAAACATCATCTATCAACTGGCTTATTTGTACAAAACAGAAGTGAGAACAGTGAGAACAGTATTTCAAAGTATACACTGGTCACTCTATTGCTCTATTGCTGGGATCAATAGTGGAGTCTTTGTTTATGCTCTTCTGTTGCTGAATCTCCTTGTCAACTACATTGATATGCACTAATGAGAATTCAAATAACTACACAGTCATCTGAAGTCTGACCCAAAGGAAATCAATTTAGTTGAATGTATATTACAGACATTGATGCTCAACAATATTTCCAAATATTTTCATTATTTCTTTCGAGAGCCTTTAAAGAAATTGAGAACATTGACGCCTAAACTCCATGATATTCACACCTCAATTTATGTGGCAAGATCAAATCATTTGTTTAAATTGCTTCATTGTTCAAATATACTCTGAGTTTGCTGAATGTGGTGCTACAGAATGAGGGTTATAATAGGGTCAAGTTTCGGGCCGCGCCTAGAACGGTGCAGCCCCGACATGGGCGCCCGTTTTTCGTGCCTAAAAGCGCGACAAAAATCTACCTCGTAATTCTCGGGGGTTCCTTGCTAGTCACTGGGAGCTCGGCGCGGTGCGCAGACAGCAGCGGGGGCGGAGCCACAGAGGCGCGCCGATTCTACAAGTGGAGGGGGGCGGGGCTAAGTCAAATGAGGGAATGTCGTGCCGGCAGCCCTGCGCGTGTGCGTTGGAGCGCGGGCGCACGCGCAGTAGCCCAGAAACATTGGCACTAGGCCATTTTTAAAGGAACTTAAAGAAAAGTGCTGATTTGTCTCGTGGACTTCTGGAAAGGCTTGGGATTGAATTTTGGTGATTTTTTGGTGTCTGAAGGAGTGCTTTTAGCAACACTGTTGAATAAATCGCCTGCTGAAATCAGTGAGTGCTGCTTTTCACTGCTAAACTTCCAGAACAGGTGCTGCATAGGTGCATGCAAATTAAGGACTGTGTTTTGAAAAATAAGAGTGTCAATTCAATACAGCAATGGAACAACGTCCACCAAGAACAAAGAATTTCTTGCATGAGGAAGTGAAGATATTAGTCAACGTCATTGAGCAGAGATGGCAGGAGCTAGATACCAGCAACAGAGGTCGCATAAAAATGCCACCTAAAGATATGAAGAAACGTTGGAACCAAGTTGCAGAAGATTACTGAGCAGTGGTGCATACCATGAGATCTGGAAGCCAGTGTAAAAAGAAATGGCACAACCTTGGTCAAGTAGTTAGTGTAAGTAATATTTTCATTTTTTAATGTAATCGTAATTGTAACGAGACTATCTGTATGTCCCACCCTGCAGAAAGACGCACTCTGTAAAAAGTTATATTATACTCTTTGCAGAAGAAATTGGCCCACAACAAAAGGGAAGCAACTCGGACAGGAGAAGGCATGCCCAATCTGCATCCACTGACACCCTTGGAACAGAGAGTAGCTGCTATGATGAGTCGTACATGGAGTAAAGCAATCAGTGCAGCACAAGCTGGGCCCACACACGAGGAAGAGGGTAAGTCCTGAAAATGCATCGTGGCCCTTCAAATGCTGCCTGGCCTGCTATGTGTGAGAGTACTCATGCCACCCATCCTGCCCCCTCTCTTGCTGTTAAACATTTGACTGTTCTGATGTATTTTGCAGAACATGATGATGATGATGATGATGATGCTGCCAACCCTGAGGATCCTGAAGATACAGAACAAGAACCAGTACAACCAGATGCGGACGATCCAGACTGGATGATAGCGGCGATGACTGAAATGTCTACAGGGGAGAGTTTCCAAATTAATGTTTATGAGCCCCCATTAAGGGGCATCAGAGTTTCAACCCCTTGCATAGGTTCTGGTTCCACCTTCCATGGTTTTGATTCCGATGTTGCGGATCCCAGTAGTGCTGCTGGTGTAATGCAGCAGTTTACACCCATTCACGCACCATCCCAGCCCATGGTTCGCACTCGAGTGTTGTCGTCTAGAACACCGAGTGCCCCACCGTGCCATCCCGCGCCTCTCTCTCTAGTACTGCTGTCTGGAACACAGAGCGTCCCACCATCCCAGCCCGCGCCTCTCTCTCTAGTACTGCCGTCTGGAACACAGAGCGTCCCACCATCCCAGCTCGCGTCTCCTTGTGTAGTGGTGCCGTTTGGAACACCGAGTGTCCGACCGTCCCTGCCCGCGCCTCCCAGAGTAGTGGTGCTGTGAGGCAGACCCAGGCAGAGGAGAAGGAGATTGGAGACACGCTCTCCTGAGATGCAGCGTGCAACAGATGTGGCTCAGGTTGTGGCATTGGGTATGGAGACCAATGAGCTTACCTGATCACAGTGGGTGAAGAGGTGACGGTCCTGACAGGAGAAATAGCAGTAATGACACGGAAACTTAGGGGGGGAATGTACGAGGGAGTGCAATCGACGGCACAGGCCATCAGGGAGGGCATGCAAGTGACGGCACAGGCCGTCATGGAGGTAGCTGCTGCAATAAGGGCACACAGCCCGGCCAATCAAATGGCACCCCCATGAAGAAGTGAACATTCACTGAGATGTGGATGAGAGATGGTTGCAACCTTTCTTTGCTGCTTTTGTTCTTGTTCTTGATGTAGCTGTAGTAGCATTTTTCAAATTGAAATTGTTTTGTAAGTTTTGTAACTTTACAACTTATAAGTGATCTTAGGTTTTTAAGTGATCTTATAGTGTAAATGCTCTCACATTTTGTATCTTATTTAATTTTGCACCTAAAAAGTGATTCTGAAGTTTAAGTGATCTTAAGAGTGTAAGATTTTTCACATTGAAATTGTTTTGTAAGTTTTGTAACTTTACAACTTATAAGTGATCTTAGGGTTTTTAAGTGATCTTATAATGTAAATGCTCTCATTTTTTATAACTTATTTAATTTTGCACCTAAAAGTGGTTTTGAAGTTTAAGTGATCTCAAGAGTGTAAGATTTTTCACATTGAAATTGTTCTGTAACTTTACAAGTTTATAAGTGATCTTAAAGTTTTTAAGTGATCTTCAAGAATCATATTAAAAAGTGAATTTTGATACAACAAATATTTTATTACAGTGATGTTAACTTTTCAATAAAATACTTTTTTCATTAAAACTGATTCATCTTCCATTAACACAACACAACGTAGAAACAACTCCAAAAAATAAACATGTCCATGCGCAACAGTGGTCGCAGAGCCCTCAGGCATCAGTAATTGAAGCGTTCACGGATGAGCTGTTGGCGCAGGGCTCGAGCAATTGTTAAAGGAGCACGATGGACGGCCCTCCTCCGACCTCGTGCTCCGGCATCAGGCACTTGCATGCTTTCCTGATCGTCATCATCATCCACATCCTGCTCTTTCAAAATACTATCATCAGGCATTGGACCTACACGTGGGTCTTCTGGTTCCACTACCAGCTCCTGCTGCCTCATGATGGCTAAGTTATGGAGCATGCAGCACACAACAGTAAAGTGACCGACAATCTGAGGAGAGTATTGCAAGTGGCCTCCGGAATGGTCCCGGCATCGGAAACGCTGTTTCAATATGCCAATGGTCCTCTCAATGATGCTGCGCGTCGCAATGTGCGCCATGTCGTATTGACGATCAGCTTCTGTCCGTGTCACGCGTAGGGGCATCATGAGCCAGGTGGCCAGGCCGTACCCTTTGTCTCCCAGTAGCCAGCTCTGCCCTTCTGGCTGCTGCTCAAACATGTCAAATATAACACTGTCGCGTAGGATGAATGCAACATGGGTGTTGCCAGGGTATCTCGCACCGACTGACATGATACGCTGCTTGTTGTCACACACGAGCTACACATTGATGGAGTGGAAACCTTTTCTATTCCTGTACTGCTCGGAATCCTCCACAGGTGCTCGCAAGGCTATGTGGGTACAATCAATGCAGCCCTATACCTTTGGGAAGCCAGCAATCCTGAAGAAGCCCACAGCCCTCTCATGGATCACTTGTGCGGTCATTGGGAAATTGATGAAGTCATTCCTCCGTGCATACAGTGCAGCCGTGACCTGGTAAACGCAGGCATGTATTGCACGTTGAGAGATGGCGCACACATCTCCAGTTGTAGCCTGAAACGATCCCGAGGCATAGAAGGCAAGTGCAGCTGTTACCATCACTTCAATAGACAAGGCAGTTGGCGTTCTGCTTCTAGACTGCAAATCTGCTCTCAGCATATCACAGATCTCAACGACAACTTCTGTGCGGAAACGAAGCCTTTTGACACAATCAGCCTCGCTCATGCTCAGGTACGAGCGCCTGGCTCGATATTGCCGACGTGGGTAAGGTCTCCAGCCCATCAGCCTACGGGCTATGACGTTCCTGGTGCAGTGAGCTCTAATCAATTCTCTTCTATGCAGTGAATTACTGGCGAACCATTGAATAATCAGTGGTGTTGACAATGCAGCACCCATTCTGCAATTACAAATTTAAGTTTCAAACTGGCTATCTGGCTGCCTCTCCCTGTCCCTGGCCAAATGGCCTCAGTTACCCTCGCAGCTCGAAGGCTGCTTGCTGTGTCTTCGGCCGCTGTCAGCCACTGCCACCGCCTCTATCCCGTGGCCGAATGGCCTCAGCTTCCCTCGCAGCTCGAAGGCTGCTTGCTGTGTCTTTGGCTGCCGTCAGCCACTGCCACCGCCTCTATCCCGTGGCTGAATGGCCTCAGTTACCCTCGCAGCTCGAAGGCTGCTTGCTGTGTCTTCGGCTGCCGTCAAGCCACTGACGCCGCCCCTGTCTCCTACATAGAAGGAAGGCCTGCCTGAAGCACCGCAGCTCGAAGGCTGCTTGCTGCCGTTGTTGTTGGTCTGCCGTCGAGTTAATAGCACCTGCCCCCCCCCCCACCCCCGTCTCCAACATGGAAGGGCTGCCTGAAGCACCGCAGCTCGAAGGCTGCTGCTGCTTCACACAGGTAGGAATATTCAATATTTTGTATTTGCTTTGTTTATAATTTTTTATTCAGGATGGCTCTTTATTTGTATAAGTAAGACTGTTGAATGCTTGTAGAATTTAATTACTTCCCTCCCCCCCACCTACCCCCCCTCCCCCCGTTCCCTACGCCTGATTTGTAATCTACGCCTGATTTCTAAAGTGTTGGCAAGGTTTTTCTGAGCGTACAAAATCTGGACTTACTCCATTCTAAGTTTGTTTGGAGTAAGTTTTCACTGACTTAACTTTCAAAACAAGCGTAAGTGGCCGGACACGCCCCCTTTTGAAAAAAAAATCTGTTCCAAAATGAAACTGTTCTAACTGACTAGAACTGGAGCAAACTAAATGCCGAGAATAGCAATTTCTAAGATACTCCATTCTAAACCAGTTGCTCAAAAAAAATTGGAGCAACTCAGGCCGAAACTTGACCTCATAGAAATGGGTTAAATGTATTGAAGTGTATTGTGTGAAACATTTTGTATTCCTGTTTATCAAAATGCACAATATAGGGAGTCCCAGCCCTCCTTTACTACAATGGCCATGTTTGGGGTGGGCAGAGGTGCTGTACCCAACAGGCCAGTGCAGATTTTCGAACATAAGGCTGGGACCTGACATATCTGGGACATGGCCTAGTTTCCAGCTGTTCCGGTGGACTTCTGCGGAAATTACAGTGGGAATATGCCAGAACAGCCATGGATTTTGGCCCCATTATGTTTATAGAGAATTTTCCATGTGTTTAATAAAAATGTTGTACAGATTTTCCAAAAGAGTCTGAACATTTTTTGTTTCCTCATTTATGAATTTAGTTCATGTAACCAGTGGTTAACGAGGGATTTGTGTAACCTGCAGGCATGGATTTACCCTTTTAATCTACTTCCAAAGGCTTTATATCCACTGAAAGGGATTTACATTTCATCACAACTAAACAACATTATATGTAGTGCACACAAATCTTTTACTACTTTGTATTTGAGGATCAAATCATTTGTTTACGTTTCTTCATTGTTCATTTATATTCTGAGTTTGCTGAATGTGGTGCTACAGAATGAGGGATATATTGCAATGAGTTAAATATATTGAAAGAATGAAAACAGAAAATGCTGGAAATCTCAGCAGGTCAGAACTGCAGAGGGTACTTACAGAACAGATTCTTAACAAGCACTGAAAGGGGAGGGGAAGAAAGAACATAAGGGAAGGTCTGTGGTGGGTGGAAGACAGAAGAGATTAGAGAGACAAAAGGAAAGTTGGCCAAAATTCAAATGGTAATGCCAGGAGTTAGACAAACATTGGTCACGATAGGGTGTGAATGGTGAGATAATGACTAACTGCAATTAGAGACAAGGAGAAAAAAAGAAACAGGCTCTGAGGATGGGGGGCAGAGGGGGGGGGGCTGGTGTGCGGGGGTGGGGGGGGTGTGGGGAAAGGGAGCCAAAGATTGGCAGCGGTTACACTCTGAAAGTTTTGAACTCCATGTTGAGTCCAGAAGGCTGTAAAGTGCCTAAACAAAAGATGAGGTGCTGTTCCTCGAGCTTACGTTGAGCGGTCACCCAATCAACGCTATGAGAACCTGCATGGACCTTTTCGTGGGATATGTGGGACATTCTTTGTTCCAGTCCTACTTGGGTCTCCTCCCTCACCTCTTTTTCCGGTACATTGATGACTGTATCAGTGCCATTTCCTGCTCTTGCTCTGAACTTGAACATTTCATTCACTTTGCATCCAATTTCAATCCTTCTCTCACCTTCACATGGTCCATTTCCGACTCTTCCCTTCCTCGACTTCTCTGTCTCCATCTCTGGGGATAGACTATTGAAAAACATTCACTATAAGCCCACTGACTCCCACAGCTACCTGGACTATACTTCCTCCCATCCCACATCCTGTAAGGACTCCATTCCATTCTCCCAGTTTCTCCATCTCCGTCGCATCTGCTCTGACGATGCCACCTTTCACACAAGTGCCTCTGACATGTCTTCCTTTTCCTCAACTGAGAATTACCCTCCGCCGTGGTTAACAGGGCCCTCAACCATGTCCATTCTATCTCTCGCCCTTTTCCCTCCCTATCAGAACCACGACAGGGTTCCCCTTGTCCTCGCCTCCACGGATCATTCGCCACCAGTTCCGCCACCTCCAGCATGATCCCACCACCAAGCACATCTTCCCCTCCCCTCCCCTCTCAGCATGCCAAAGGGACCGCTCCCTCCGCGACACCCTGGTCCATTCCGCAGTCACCCACAGCACCTCCTCCCCTTCCCATGGCACCTTTCCGTGCAAGTGCAGGAGATGCAACACCTGCCCTTTTACCTCCTCCTTTCCCAAATCCAGGGCCACAAATACTCCTTCCAGGTGAAACAGCAATTTACTTGTACTTCTTTCAATTTAGTATACTGTATTTGCTGCTCACGATGTGGTCTCCTCTACATTGGGGAAGCCAAGCGTAGATTGGATGACTGCTTTGCGGAACCCCTCCATTCAGTCCGCAAGTGTGGCCCTGAGCTTCCGGTCGCCTGTCACTTTCATTCTCCACTTCACTCTCACTCTGACCTCTCTGTCCTCGGTCTCCTACACTGTTCCAATGAAGCAACAAGCATGGATAGAGGATTGGCTAACGAACAGAAAACAGAGAGTAGGGATAAATGGTTCATTCTTGGGTTGGCAATCAGTAACCAGTGGGGTGCCGTAGGAATCAGTGCCATGGGACCCCCAACTTTTTACAATCTATATTAACGACTTGGAGGAAGGGACCGACGTAACATAGCCGCTTGCTCTCGATACAAAGATGGGAGGAAAAGCAATGTGTGAGGAGGACACAAAAAAACTGCAAAAGGACATAGTCAGGCTAAGTGAGTGGGCAAAAATTTGGCAGATGGAGTATAATGTTGGAAAGTGTGAGGTCATGCACTTTTGCAGAAAAAAATCAAAGAACAAGTTATTATTTAAATGAAGAAAGATTGCAAAGTGCTGCAGTACAGCGGGACCTGGGGGTACTTGTGCATGAACCACAAAAGGTTAGTATACAGGTACAGCAAGTGATCACGAAGATCAATGGAATCTCGGCCTTTATTGCAAAGGGGATGGAGTATAAAAGCAGGGAAGTCTTGCTACAGTTGTACAGAGTCTTGGTGAGCCCACATCTGGAATACTGCGTGCAGTTCTGGTTTCCATATTTACGAAAGGATATACTTGCTTTGGAGGCAGTTCAGAGAAGGTTCGCAAGATTGATTCCGGAGATGAGGGGGTTGACTTATGAGGAAAGGTTGAGTAGGTTGGGCCTCTACTCATTGGAATTCAGAAGAATGAGAGGTGATCTTATCGAAACATATAAGATTATGAGGGGGCTTGTCAAGGTGGATGAAGAGAGGATGTTTCCACTGATAGGGGAGACTAGAATTAGAGGGCATAATCTTAGAATAAGAAGCCGCCCATTTAAAACTGAGATGAGAAGAAATTTCTTCTCTCAGAGGGTTGTGGATCTGTGGAATTCGCTGCCTCAGAGAGCTGTGGAAGCTGGGACATTGAATAAATTTAAAACAGAAATAGACAGTTTCTTAAACGATAAAGGAATAAGGGGCTATGGGCAGCGGGTGGGGAAATGGACCTGAGTCCATGATCAAATCAGCCATGATCGCATTAAATGGCAGAGCAGGCTCGAGGGGCCGTATGGCCTACTCCTGCTTCTATTTCTTATGTTCTTATGTAAGCTCAAGGAACAGCACCTCATCTTTTCCTTCTGGACTCAACATGGTGTTCAAAAATTTCAGAGCGTAACCGCTGCCAATCTTTGGCTCCCTTTCCCCCAGCCCCCCATCCCCCGGCCCTCCACCACCCCCCCCCCCAATCCCTCAACCTGCCCCCTCAGAGCCTGCTTCTTTCTTTTTTTCTCCTTGTCTCTAATGGCAGTTGGTCATTATCCACCATTCACACCCTATCTTGACTAATGTATTTCTAATTCCTGGCATTACCATTCGAATTTGGGCCATCATCCCTTTTGTTTTGCTAATCTCTCCTGTCTTCCAACCTATCATAGACTTTCCCTTTTGTTCTTTCTTCCCCTCCCCCTTTCAGTGCTTGTTAAGAATCTGTTCTTTCCGAACACTCTCCAGTTCTGATGAAGGGTCATCGGCCTGAAACATCAACTCTGCTTTCTCTCCACAGATGCTGCCTGACCTGCTGAGATTTCCAGCAATTTCTGTTTTCATTCCAAATTTCAGCATCCGCAGTATTTTGCTTTTGTAATATTGAAGTGTACTGTGTTAAAATGTCTTGTATTCCTGTTTATCAAACCGCACAGTTGAGAAGAAATCTAGGAATGGAATTGCCCTAAATTGATGAAAGCTGGTGAATAATATTAGCTTTTAAGTGTTATAGGGCTATGTTATATATTCAGTACAACTCACAAACACACAGACAAGCCTTAAGATGGCAGACCACGCCAGAACTCCAGTCAGGTGACCTGTTCCCTCTTTATTTGTACACAACACTAGCTGCAGTGCCACAGTAGTCCACAGGTAGAGCTATATATATTACACTTCTCCCTCCTTAATGAAGAAGTAATTATAACAAAATAATTATCATACATAACTTGCCTGATTATACAATACAAAAGATATGGACTTATTTTGCCTTATTTACAAATCAAGCTTAACCACTTGTTTTCTGTTCTCGAACAGAACCTTCCAAACATGGTGTTGAATTTAAACTCATTCGAGGCTGATCCTGAGGAAAGTTTTCCTCCAAGGGATGCCCTTGCTTTCCATTTGAACTCTCTCTCTTTTACTCTACCTCTATCAAAGTAACTGCATGCAAACGCAATTGGTCTCTCCTCCCCACTAGTACATGAGAGATCACTGCCCCAACTCCATACGGAGAGGCATCACATGCTAGCTTGATTTCCTTAGATACGTCATAGTGAACTAACATGGTGCTCTCTACCAATTTGCTTTTACACTCCTTGAATGCTGTGTCGCATTCTTCCAACCACTTCCAATGGACCTGTTTTTTTCAATAGTTCATTCAGTGGATGTAATACTGTAGCCAAATTTGGTAGGATGATTGAAGTTCAGTGACATTCTTGGGAGTGGGTGCATTTCTGATTGCATCCAGCTTTCCCTTGGTTGAATGTAAACCATCTTTGTCTACTCTGTACCCTCAGTACTCCATTAAGTTTTTAAATAACTCACACTTATGAGCAGACACTCGTACTCTGTGCTTTTCTAGCCATTTGAGGACTTCATTCAATATGTTATTATGCATTTGCCTATTTGGTGCTGAAATTAGTATGTCATCTAAATAACATACTACCCCTTCAATACCTTGTAAAATCTGGTTCATCACCCCTTGGAATATGGCAGGGGCAGAAGACATTCCAAATGGAACCCTATTAAATTGATATAGGCCGAGATGAGTATTTATAGTCAAGCATGATTTGGACTCCTCACCTAATCCTACTTTGAGATGATCTGACCACCTGTCAGTGTTGTGACCAAATCTTTGACATTTGGCAATGTATTGGGGAGATTACCCTCTAGAACCTGGTTTACGGTTACTTTATAATCACCACACAATCTTACCTTTCCATCGGACTTGGGTACAATAACAATGGGTGTAGCCCAATTACATAGATCTATCTTAGAAATAATGCTCTCAGTCTCTAGTCTTTTGAGCTCTTGCTCAACTTTCTCTTTGAGTGCATATGTTACGGAATGTGGCTTGTAGTAAACCGATCTAGCGTCCTTCTGTATCCTGACTCTCGCCTTGAAGCCTTGGATCGGACTGCCTGTTTCGCAGTACGCCTTCGGATAATTCTTGATGACATCATCCTTTGATGCAAGTCTCGTTTCAACCC
Source organism: Pristiophorus japonicus (assembly GCF_044704955.1). Classification (NCBI taxonomy): domain Eukaryota; kingdom Metazoa; phylum Chordata; class Chondrichthyes; family Pristiophoridae; genus Pristiophorus; species Pristiophorus japonicus. The sequence goes on from NC_091983.1 coordinate 146,683,898, forward strand.
GAAAAATCTCACTCCAATCCAGCTTCAGTGATCCCAAACAATTTCTTCCTAGAAAGGCAGATTTATCTCCTGCCACTACTAATAGAGGCAAGCTCTGAAATTGATCCTTGTATTTTACCAGTATGGTGATACGACCTACCATAGGACTGTTCTCTCCTGAGTAGCCTCGGAGCTCTATCTAGGGTTTCTCCAATGGGAAATCACGCAATTTGTTGAGATATAGCGATTCCGGTACCACACTCACGGATGCACCAGTGTCGATTTCCATGGGCATCTTGGTTCCTGCAACATCTATGTGGATGATGATACTTTTTGAATCACTGTTAATTAACCTCCTGATGATGTGTAGCTCTAAATCCTCCTCATCCTATTATTTTTCTTCCATGCTATGTAGTCTCTGGGCTTTTCTACTTATAGCTTTGAAAGTTAGTTTATCCTTCAGTTGGCATACCTTTGCAAGATGCCCAGTTTTCCTGCAGATGAAATACTCTGCCTTCACATATGGACAACTTTGAGCAATGTGTTGTCCCAGGCACCGATAACAGGACTTCAATGCTCTGTTACCATTACCAGTTTCTGAGACCTTGGGGCCCAACTATCTTTTACTTTTAATCTGCAGGCGATTCACCTCGGTTGTCTGATGACTGGAAATAGTATGCAATTCTCGGGAATATTGGTTGGCCATGTCCAGTGGCATAGCTGTCTGACAAGCTAAATCAAAAGTCAAGTTAGGAGTTGTCAATAACTTTCTTCTGATCGCATCATTTTTCGTCCCACAAACAAAGCGGTCTCGCAATGCTCGGTCTTGAAAGTTTCCAAAATTATAGTGAATAGATAGCTTTTTTAATGCTACAATGTATTCACTGATACTTTTCTTTGGTTAACTAATCTCGTATTCTGAAATGATAACTTACAGCAATTTCCAGGTGCTCAGGACTGTAGTACTGTTCAGAACCTGCTTAAGAGTTGGTTCCTTTGGCTTGACAGGCACAAGCAAATTTTTCAGGGTTTCATACACCTTAGGCCCTGCATCAGTTAAGAAAATCGCCCATTGTCTTTCCAATACCACCCGGTTATGCTTTTCACCATTGGGGATTTCGATGATATTATTTGCGGTGAAAAACATTTCTAGCCGCTCCACATACGCTCCGAAAATTTCACGGTTGCATTGAAAATCCCCCAAACGCCCTATTATTCCCATAGGCACGGCCATCTGGACTATGGCAGTTCAGACAAGCGTGCTTGTAATTTACCTCAGATTTGTAGCTGTTAATCAAAACCGAGAAGCTCTCAAAGTCTCTCTGTCGGTTGGCTGAATCCTCCCCCAACAAAAATTGCAGCTTTTTTCCCCGATTATCCCATCTTCATCACCATTGTTATATCTTCAGTACAACTCACAAACACACACACAAGCCTTAAGATGGCAGAACACTCCGGATCTCCAGTCAGGTGACCTGTTCCCTCTTTATTTGTACACAGCACTGGCTGCAGTGCCACAGTAGTCCACAGGTGGCGCTATATATATTACAGACTAGAATTTCCTATGCTATGGCTTACCGCCCGGTTTCTGGACAGTATTGGCCATTGTGGGCGGCAATCAGGTGAGTGAAAATGTCCTTACCTGAGTAACGCCTGCGATTTTGAGGTACTGCTGGGGAGTGGACTGTCGGCGTGCACCGTCCTAAGATCGCCCTTGTGCGATATTTGAATGAGCGGTGACCCATCGGTAAGTTTAAAAAAAAACGGCCATAAGAATCAGCAGAGCTGGGCGGTAGGTGAGTAGCTCTTCAAGAAAAAGGGTAGTAATTGTTTTTTTACTAATTATTTTAAAAATGTGTTGTGTTGATTTAGTTTTAAAGTGTCTTGGGAATGTTTTTTTGATTTTTTTTAGTTGATGTTTTTTGTAAAATTATTTTTATTGTTTTTCTGGAGTTAGGCCCAGCCTGCAGCCTTGGGGTACATTTTTATTGATTTTTTAGTTTTTCGCCCGTTTTGTTTACAAACCGCCCAATCGACCCTAAATTGCATTTTTTCACCCAGAATAGGGGTGCAAGGCCCATGTTTTTCACTTGGCGGAATATTTTTTTTTTGAGAGATGTTTTCGCTGGTCTTTTGGGCAGTGATTGGGCGCTAACGGGTTGATAGGAAATTCTAGCCCTCTGTTATTTTAGCTAAAGCTACATGGATGTGGGAATATGTTGTCATAGGAAATGTGTGTAGAAGGGAAGAAATTTGCTAAAAAAAAAGAGTTGTAAAATCTAATTTCCTATTTGCTACTTATTACCCATGCAAATGTCTTTTTTTCTCTATTTTGTTCTGTTAAGGAATTCTGTTACCAGGTAAGGCTTTTTAAAGTTGAAAATGTTCCCTTTGTGTTGCACTTCTATAAAAGTTGAATAAAAGAAATTGCAGATTTGTGAATCCTTCCCTGAGTGTTGTACTTCTGGAATTTATTTTGGCCCATATTTGAATCAGGTCAGAGATCATTAAACAAGCTTGATGCTTTAAACTTGACCAACCTAACGTTTTTTTTAAACTAAAAGTATCATGGCAATAGCTGACCAAGGCATTCTTAACTGGGTTTTTTCCCTGCAAGTGGACTCAGTTTCTTATAACATTATGCTTTGTTTTGACAAACAATGTTAAAAAATAATTGTTGTTGTCCGACACCAAATGAATGATGGGATAGCCTAACTGGAGATCAGATTCTAAAATGGAGTAATAACAATGTAGGGAGGCAAGTGGGAGATTATTTTTTGTTAGCTATTCATGGCAAACTTATCACAGCTTGTTCTTATATTCCCATCAGAATTACTGTGTTCGAAATGCCACGGATTTTCAGCTCCCAAGGTAAGGTTCAGGCATGGTCTGATTAATGTGGTTGTGGTGCTTTTGTTCATGGAACATAACTCCTTTAAAAAGAAGGTTTCTATTCCCTTGTCATTACAGTTCTGTTTATGACATGCCAATATTCCATGTTAGCTTCTTTGTGTTACAATGTGAGAAAGCTTGCATTATTGCCTTATGAACGGTTTTGCTGATCTAAGCAATAAGTATCCAGCCTAAGTCCTCTTTGCTGCCATTGAGATTGTTGTGGGCTTCAATGAAAGTTGGTGTAGAGAAGCTCCCCTAAAAGCTCAGTGGATAAATCACAATGTGTTGTGGCACTGAATCATATGAACTGGAAAGATCCACAGGCATGTGTTGAGTTCATTGATCTGAGATGTTGGGGTGGAGGCATTATAATTGGGTTCATTGAGGGGTTGTTTTCTTGTACTGATTACTATCCATCAACCTTTGCTAGAAGTGTTTCTGTGTTGCTGCTTGATTGTGATAGCCACTGTTTTCAAAAAAGATTACAAATGCTCATTCTCCAGGCATACTCCTAAAGATTAGCCACTTGGGTAAAGTACTGGAGGGCTGTCTTAGTTTCATATAGAACCATACCTCCATAATAACTTACACCTTTAGAAAAGGAAGGAAACTAAATTGGAGCTCAAATGTATTTGTGAAATCCAACCCTCCTGTGGAGTGGATTCTGTTTCTTATAACATTATGCTTTGTTTTGACAACCTTTGCTTTTAGTTTTATTCATTCGGCCTACTTCCAAAAAAAGGATGCTACATGGAAGGAAGCTGTGTTGAAGTCTGACACTAGTGCACCGATTTTATCTCGGGCCGGGAGTCGAGCTGACAGGAGCCGAGGCGGGCAGTAAACCTGACCTCCGCATCGTGGGGCCAGGGAGATTTTACCTCTAGGGCCTCGTCTGCATACCCCCCATCAATTTACTGCCAGAAGCACCAGTCTGGCTATTAATTTGCAAACCTTGCTTCATTTTGCTGAGCCAATGACATTTGCAAAGTGTGGACAAGCTCTCTAACCATATTCAGCCTGGTATTGGGAATAAATTACTTGCAAGCAGCCCTTAAAATGTAAATTTAACCAGATGCAGCCAATTAAGGGTAAGTAGCCACAGGGGTATAAATTGTTGGTAGTATTTTTAATGCATATTGCAAAGGTCTTTCGAATAAGGAAAATGCCCATCAAAACCCAGACCCGCACATAACAAATGTGGAGGCAGAACACCAAGGGGTTGAATTTCAGCACCACTGGAAACCTGGCACTCCTCCCAACTTTTGGGGGCAATTTCGGCGGTGGCCCGATCCATATTCAGCTCCGAAAGTGAAAAAGTGGGTACCAGCGCTAAGGAACCCTTCCAAAGTGCATTTTTCAGCGGTGTGGCTGTCCCAATTGGAGCGGAATTCCCACATTGAAATTCAGCATGCAGATAAATGTATCTAACGAGCCAGCTGCTCCCTGGCCTTTTTAAAGGGCGAGGTTTGCAGCTCGGCCCTGAGGGTGGAGGAGTTGGATTGAAGGATGGCTGGTGTGAGAGCAGAAAGGAGGGCGAATAGGATGTGGAGCTCGAGACCCTAATGCAAGGTGTGGAGGGTAGACGGCCAGTGCTGTTTCCAGACATGGGGAAACCAAGCAGACAGGTCATAAATAATTGCCTGAATGAGATAGCAGAGGAGGTGTCAGGCACCTCCATATATCAGAGGACGCCAGTGCAGTGCAGGAAGAGATTCCATGATATCATCCAGCTTACGAAAGTGAGTACCACTTCCACCAACTGCTGACACTCTCCTTATCTCCCATACTCACTGTTTAATCACTCAAGCAGCATTTCATTGTTCACACCTCTATACATATATATACATTTAATATATATAGGCTCCCTTTCGTCTCACACTTTCAACTGCATGTCACGGACAAATACTAGGCACTCATTTCTGATGCGTCATCACAGTCGTGCTCACCCACCATGCTTTCTTTTGCAGGCTAAACTGGCTCACAATAGAAGTGAGAAAACGATGACAGGGGTGACGATGCAGACATACAGGTACTCACAGCTCTGGAGGAGAGGGCTCAGGCACGGTTCGGTGGCCATGCTGCATTCCCTGTGGCCGACGGCAGTGCTGACGCCGATGTGGGTAAGTGAAGGCCCTCCTTTAATGCTCGCTCCTTCAATGTGCCAGCACCTAATGTTCCCTTACTTCACAGAAGTCTGCTAGTTGCACGCTCCATGAGTCAATCCCTCACCTCCCCCTCACAGCAGCCCTTCTCTCATTTATGCTTGCAGCTGAAACACCAATGGCAGCACACCATAAACGGACACACTGCCTGTGAGACCACCTGCAGGTGTGTGTACAGAAGCCCTCCAATATCGCCAAGCACAGATGATGACATTGAGGCCTCAAGCGATCAAGAGACCATTGTTAGCACTCGCAGGCTCATCCAGACAACTAATGAGGAAGAGGAGGAGGAGGAAGGAGGACACAAAAGGCACAAGCGTGTCACTGCTTCCACCCACTTACGCTAGCTCAGATACTGGTGGGAGTGCGCGGTCTGAAGTAGTTGTCATGGTAGGTGGGGCGGCACTGGGTATTGCATCAGGGAATAGTGGGCTGCAGCATGGTGATGGGGCTAGGCAACCTCAGGTGCCACCTCTCCGGCGGACGAGTCCACACCGGAGTTCTGCCGACAAGGACTCAGATGATGCCACTGACGTAGCGGCTTACAAGAGAAGGGTGGAGGTCAGGCATTCCCAGATGTTGGGGGCACCGACAAAGATGCCAGAGAGCCTGTCGGAGGTGGTGAGGAGCGTGGAGGAGTCCTCTTCCCATATAGTCGGTAGCTCTGCGCACTCTATGGAGCCTATCATTGCCAGTGTGCAGGCGATGGTGGACTCCCAGAGTGACTGTGCGGATCCAGCTGTGATGCCGCAACCTGCAGGTAATGTGGCAGCTGTCATTTCGGCACAGGCACGAGCGAACAAGCACGCCAGTCCTGGATTGGAGAGGATGGCCGTGGTCCTGGAAGCTCAGAATGCTCTTATGCTCTCTAGGCAACAGGCCACAGAGCATTAAACTGCTGCCATCTCTGGTGGTTTTGAGATGCTGGCTGCTCTCCTGCAGTCTCAGCCCGATGCCAACCGACACCTCAGTGTTGTGTTCGTGGCTGGGTCCACCGCGGGCCATGGGGGACCTTCCGGTGTTGTGCCACAGCACCGACCTGAGCTCCCTCAGATTGGTGGTGGTGGTAATGTGCCACCCCTGGGGAGTGACGCAGGCTCCTCGGACCAGGATCCTGATGATGTACTCTCTCAGGATCACAGCCTTCCTGGTTCCAGACCTCCCACTCCGCCAGTGCCTCCACGCATAGTTCCACTCAAGCCAAGCCACACTGCACACTCCCAGGAGGATGATGGCCAGTGCCAGCCCTTCCAGGCCCAAAGGTGTTCAAAGCATCCTAGGAGGACAGCTGTAGCTCCCACACAACAACCACAGCGGCCTTCCCAGATCCATGATGCAGCCAAGGGGAGACACTTAGGCGTAGTGTGAGGGTAGGCATACGTAAGAGATGTTATAAGGAAATGCACAGGGTTAAGAAATGATTATTGGTGTTAGTTGATGGGAGTCTTTTTGTTGATGTGTTTTTGAACCCAATTGAGTATCTTGATAAATTTTTATTTTTGCCACTTACATCAGTCCAGGTGTTTCATTTCGGAGTGGGCAATTGTGTGTAAAGGCGCTCATTGTGATGGCCATTGAAAGTGGGGCTGAAGGGTTATATGTGAATGGGATTATCTGAAGCGAGCAGCTATGAGACTTTGCTGCACCTCCCTTGCAAGGTAGCACTGAGACCACACCTTCTAGCTCGGTGGCAACAAGGATCCTCCTCCTCCTCTTCCTGCGCCTTCTGATCCCCCTCCTCATCAGGTGGTATTGCTGGCTTGACCTCCAGCGGCTATCCCCTCATGATGACCAGGATGTGCAGCATGCAGCAGACCACGACGAATATGGAGACCCATTCAGGAGAGTACTGCAAGGCGCCACCAGACCGGTCCAGGTAACGGAACCTCTGCTTAAGGATGCCTCTGCAGTGCTCGATGATGCAAGTGGTGCCACAATGAGCGTCATTGTAGGCATGCTTGGCGCTGTCCTGGGGTTTTGCAGTGGAGTGAGGATATCCCTTATCCCTAAACAGCCAACCGCAATCCTGATTTGGGTCAGTGAAGAGGGCGGGCACACTGATCTGGCGCAGAATAAAGGAATCATGGCTGCTTCCTGGGTGCCTCGCATCAACTGCCAGGATCCGCTGCTGGTGGTCACACACAAGCTGCACGTTCAGCGAGTGGAACCCCTTGCGGTTCACAAAGATCTAGGGGCGAAGTTGTGGCGCCCTCAGCCCAACGTGTGTGCAGTCTATCGTACCCTGCATCCTCGGGAAGCCTGAAATTCGGGTAAATCCGGCCTGCCGCTCCACTTCTTTGTCCCTTGTCATCGGGAAGGAGACGTACTGCACCCTTCTCCTGTAGAGTGCATCTGTGACCTGCCGGATGCACCGATTGCGGAGAATTGGGAGATGTTGCCAATGTCTGCAGTGGCAGACTGGAAAGACCCCGTGTCATAAAAATTCAAGGCGAAGGTGACCTTGGTCTCTATTGTCAGGACGGTTCTCAGCGTTGTGTGAGGCTGGAGATCTTTGCGCAGGACAGTGCAGAGTTCCCTGAATACTTCTTTCACAGGCATTGCTCATCACTGAGCTGGAGGAAGGAGAACTGAGGTCTGTAGACCCTTTGAGGGTAGGGCCTCCTTCCCCCATCTCTGCGTTGATCACCTCCCCAGGCAGCTGGATGATGCCCATCTCCCTGGTCCTCCTGATTGTCAGGCACCTCTGAAGGCTGTTGCTGGCAAGGCTCCTGGCACATTATTTGGTGGGAGGGGTCACCAGACCACACCCTCCTCCTGACGCCATCTCCCTCCTGGCCACCATCTCTAGTTGCAGGTCTGCGCACATCTGCTGCCTCTCTAGACATTCCTGACAGCGACACCTTCTCCTGCATGCCACCCTGCATCTGTCCAGGTGTTCCAGGTGTTCCCCTGCCAACACTGATCCCATTGTTTTTCAGGTTGCATCCTGCCAAGCAGGCCTCTGGAGCACAGAATGAGGCATACAGGCCTCCACTGAAGACTGAGAGGTGAAAGTCCTCAAAAGTCTCACAAAACGTCTGAACACCACTCAGCAGCTTCATTGCAGGCAAAAAACAAAGTTAAACTTTCCTCCAAAAATCACCCGATTGTGAGAATAGTCCGTTGACCTTGTACAGCGGTGTTGCATTCCATGGTAAAGTGGACCGACACAAAAACCTGGCGAGGTCACTGCCGAAAAAACCCCCTCTCTTTTAACTGCTGAAAATGGGTGTCTTGGCCGCCTAGCAGCGGCACATACCCTGATGACATCACTGCGGGCCGAATCCCTTTATTGCTGGTTCATGCCGCCGATTCTGGCGAAAGTACGCACCGCTGGAACCCCTCCCCCGATCTGAATATGCTCCGGGGAGGGACAATACACCAAAACCCACGTTAATGGCCCCTCCAAGGACACTGAATTTCGGCCCCCCAGTCTGTAGGATAGTGATAGAATGTAGCAACTCACCAACCCTCTGTTTGATAGCAGGAGAATGCAGAATGAGGTCATAGCGAGAAAGGTGATCATACTTTTCAGGGCAGCTTCCCCATAGGACAGCGTAGCAACATGCCTGGAACGAAGCAGAGGAAGGAGATTTGAAGATGCAGTTTGGTACACTCATAATAAAGGATGAAACTGAGTACTGTGTACAATGAGCAAGTGTGACCTTAGCTCCTTTTAATAAGACTCCAGAGTGCAGGTACCTCGTGGGTGGCCTGCTTATATCCCTTGGGACTCCAACAGGTGGGCCCTCTGGTGGTAGTATAATACAGGTTACAAGGGGTTAAATACATAACATCACTCCCCCGTGAAGTCATCAGTACACTTATTTACAAGGTGAGACAATCTGGGGCTTTTCGCTCACTTGTCGATCGTCTCGGTACAAATGCAGGACAGTAAAGGGTCCTGGCTGATCCAGGTCCTGATCTGGCGGGCCGTAACGGGTGACTTTTCATTTTCGAATGCATTTATCACCATGAGCAAGTCTGCAGGTTGTGCCATTTCCACCCCGGTGGTGGGCAATGGCAGCCGACTGAGAGCATCAGCGCAGTTCTCTGTGCCCGTTCTGTGGTGGATTACATAGTTGTATGCCGACAGCGTGAGTGCTCATCTTTGGATGCGGGCAGAGGCATTGGTGTTAATCCCTTTGCTCTCAGAGGACAGCGATATGAGCGGCTTGTGGTCAGTTTCAAGCTCAAACTTGAGGCCAAATAAGTACTGGTGCATTTTTTTTGCCCCGTAAATGCAAGCCAGAGCCTCTTTTTCAATCATGCTGTGGGCCCTTTCGGCCTTGGACAAACTCCTGGATGCATAAATGACCGGTTGCAAGATCCCCGATTCGTTAGCCTGTTGTAACACACACCCGACCCCGTATGACGACGCATTGCAAGCTAGCACTAATCTTCTACAAGGGTTATACAAGACCAGCTGTTTGTTTGAACACAATTGATTTCTGGCTTTCTTAAAGGCAGCCTCTTGTGGATTCCCCCATACCCAGTCGTCTCCCACATGTAGGGGTTCTAGCAGTGTGCTTAACCCAGGTAGAAAATTAACAAAATAGTTAAGGAGTCCCAGGAACGACCGCAACTCCGTCATGTTCTGTGGTCTCAGCGCATTCTTGATGGCCTCCGTCTTGGCGTCGGTGGGTCTGATGTCATCTGCCGTGATTCTTCTTCCCAAGAACTCGACCTCCTGCGCCAGGAAAACACACTTCGAGCGTTTCAACCTGAGCCCCACTCGATCCAACCAACTAAGAACCTCTTCCAGATTCTTCAAGTGCTCAATGTTGTCCCGACTGTAACCAGAATCCCGAACGGGCAACGGTTATCGATGAACAGACCTTTGTGCGTGTTGATGCAGGTGAGGCCTTTCGAAGACTCCTCCAGCTCCTGCGTCATGTAGGCCGAGGTCAGGTCCAGCTTTGTGAACGTCTTCCCTCCAGCCAGGTTCACAAATAGGTCGTCTGCCTTGGGTAGCGGGTACTGGTCCTGTAGCGAAAAACGGTTAATCATTACTTTATAGTCCCCACAAATTCTGACCGTGCCATCCTCTAAGTACTGGACAATAGGACTAGTCCACTCGTTGAGTTCCACCAGCGCGATGGTGCCTTCTCGCTGCAGCCTGTCCAGCTCAATTTCCACTTTCTCACGCATCATATATGGTACCGCCCGTGCCTTGTGGTGGATGGGTCGCATAACGGGAACCAAATGGATCTGCACTTTCACCCCCGAGAAGCTTCCAATGCCTGGCTCGAATAACGATGGAAATCTGCTCAGAACCTGGGCACATGAGGCGTTGTCGACTGATGAAAGCACTCGGATGTCGCCCCAGTTCCAGCGGATTTTTCCCAGCCAGCTTCTGCCAAACAATGTGGGGCCATCCCCTGGCACAATCCACAGCGGGAGTTCGTGTACTGCTCCGTCATAGGAGACTTTGACTTCCGCACTGCCAATTACAGGGATTAGTTCCTTGGTGTAAGTCCTTAGTTTGGTGTGAATGGGGCTGAGCTTGGGCCTGTGTGCCTTTTTGCCCCACAGTCTGTCGAAGGCCTTTTTACTCATTATGGACTGACTTGCACCTGTGTCCAGTTCCATAGATACTGGAATTCCATTCAGTTCAACTTTCAACATTATTGGTGGACATTTCGTAGTGAATGTGAGTACCCCATACACTGCTGCCTCCTCAGTACGAGTCTCTAATTCAGCCTGATCCACAGTGGATCGATCTTCCTCTGCAACGTGATGGTTTGCAGGGTTTGCAGGGTTTGCAGCTCGCCTGCACATTCGCTGGAGGTGTCTCATTGTTCTGCAGCCGTTGCACACATAGTGCTTAAAGTGGCATTGATGGGGCCGATGATCACCTCCATAACACCAACAAGATGTTAACTGCCTCGCATTATCGATTGATGGCGGACTCTGGGTCATCTGAGGTTGGGCAGCAGCAGTCAGCGTGTACGTTCTGCCATGTATATTTCTGCTCGAAACCGACATTACTTTATGCACAGTACTGGCTGAAACTTCTTTACTCTGCGAAATCTGTTCGGTGTTGTCGCTGGTAAATGCCTGGGCTATTGTTATGGCTTTACTTGGATACGGCGTTTCTACAGTCAACAGTTTGCGAAGGATTGTCTCCTGGCCAATGCCCAGCACAAAAAAGTCTCTAAGCATTTGTTCTAGGAAACCTCAAACTCACAATATCCTGCGAGGCACCTTAGTTCAGCGACATATCTCGCCACTTCCTGGCCCTCCGATCTCTCGCCTTCAAAATGCTTTTCTTAGGATTTAGGTGCTCCCGAACCAGCGTACATAATTCTTCATAGGATTTCTCTGTTGGTTTTTCCGGAGCTAGGAGGCTCTTCATGAGGCCATAGGTTGTTGCCCTACAGACAGTTAGGTAGCGTTCTCGTCCCCTTCCAGCTCGTTGGCCACGAAGTATTGGTCGAGTCTCTTCACGAAGGCCTCCCAATCGTCCCCTTCTGAGAACTTCTCCAGGATACCAACTGTTCTTTGCATTTGCATCTTTACCTCGTCGCCAATTGGTACACTCATGATAAAGGATGAAACTGAGTACTGAGTACAATGAGCAAATATGACCTTAGCTCCTTTAATAAGACTCCAGAGTGCAGTTACCTCATGTGTAGCCTGCTTATATACCGTGCTCTCAAGGGATCACTTGGGACTCCAACAGGTAGGCCCTCTGGTGGTAGGGTAATACAGCTTACAAGGGGTTAAATACTTAACACAGTTGACCGTACTGTCACTGACAATGTCAGCCCTATGGTGCATGGTAACTGCAGATGTGCAGAATGATATCTAGACTTCAAGGGTTAAGTTATGAGGAGACATTACACAAATAAGGATTGTATTCCCTAGAATTTATAATTTAGAGCTTAAGGAGTGATCATCGAAATTTTCAGGATATTAAGGGGAACAGATATGTCAGATAGAGAAAAACTATTTCTGCTGGTTGGGGATTCTAGGACAAGGGGGCATGGTCTAAAAATTAGACCTTTCAGGAGTGAAATTAGGAAACACTTCTACACACAAAGGGTGGTAAAAGTTTGGAATTCTCTTCCGCAAACAGCAGTTGATGCTATATCAATTGTTAATTTTAAATCTGAGATTGATAGCTTTTTGTTAACCAAAGGTATTAAGGGATATGCGCCAAAGGCTGGTATTTGGAGTTAGATCACAGATCAGCTATGATCTCACTGAACGGCGGAACAGGCTTGAGGGGCTGAATGGCCTATTCCTGTTCCTATGTTCTTGCAGCAGCTCATGGAGCTCCACAACTGACAGTCTGCTGATTTGGAGCTGGTACAGCCAGCTTCATGGGCCCAAGTTTTGAGCCGCGCCGAGAACGGCGCAGTCCCGACCTGGACGCCCGTTTTTCGCGCCACAAAGTGCGCCTAAAAAAAACCTCCAGATTCTCCACCTCCCTGCAGGTCCTCTGGCCCTTGACGCAGCGCAGCACGAGCTGTAGGGGGTGGAGCCAGGTCCCTGCACTGAAAATAGTTCCGGGACCTCTGCACATGCGCGCTACAGTGGGCACGCATGTGCAGTAGCTCCAGGCGCCCAAAACTGTGTGGGAGGGGCCGAAGCACGCAGCCCCTAGCCCTGGCCGAATGGCCTCACTGGGGTTGCGTGAATAAGGCTCCTCCCACGGCCAGCTCCTGCTTCCTCCCGACCCGACTCGACTCCCACTTCCCGCCTCCGGACCGGACCCGACACCGACCTGACTCCCGCTCCCCCCGCCACCTGTAAATGTGGTGCTGGGGACGGGCCCTGCCCGAAGTCTCGGGCCCGGCCCGTTCAGCCTCCCTCCCCCTTCTCCTTTCCCCCCCCTCCACAATCTCCTTCCCCCCATCTCCTTCCCGCCACTCTCCTTCCCCCCATCTCCTTTCGCCCCCCATCTCCTTCCCCCCAATCTCCTTCCCCCCATCTCCTTCCCCTCCATCTCCTTTCCCCACATCTCCTTTCGCCCCCTTCTCCCCTTTATCCCCTTCTCCCCCCTCCCCCCTTCTCCCCATCCCTCCCCCTTCTCCCACATCCCTCCCCTTCTCCCCATCCCTCCCCTTCCCTCCCTCTGCTCCCCCCCTCTCTCCCTCTACCCCCCTCCTCCCCCTCCCCTCGCTGTCAGAAACACAGACACTGACAGACAGAGAATGAGAGACACACAGACAGACAGAGAGATAGAGACACTGACAGAAACACACTGGGGGGGGGGGGGGGCATCCCAGCACGCTGTTGGAGGGTTCCCGGTGCTGCAGTCGGTAAGTAGAAAATGTTTTATTTATTGATTTAAAAAAAAAATTATTTCTTATTAATTTTTTTTGATTGATTTATTGGTTGATTTATTGATGTATTTATCATTTATTATTGATGATGGCTCTTTATTTGTAAAACTGAAGTGTTTAATGTTTGTAAACTTCCCTTTAAACCCCCCCCTCCCCCCATTCCCTACGCCTGATTTGTAACCTACGCCTGATTTCCTAAAGTGTAGACAAGGTTTTTTCGAGCGCACAAAAATCTTCACTTACTCCATTCTAAGTTAGTTTGGAGTAAGTTTTCACTGACGAAACTTTGAAAACAGGACACGCCCCCTTTTGAAAAGAAAATTCTGTTCCAAACTGAAACTGTTCTAACTGACTAGAACTGGAGCAAACTAAATGACGAGAATTCCGATTTCTAAGCTACTCCGTTCTATGCCAGTTGCTCCTAAAAATCAGGAGCAAATTATGTGGAAACTTGGGGCCCATATTGCCAGGTTGTTGTCCCTCCGCCTGTTACTGTGGTTGAGAAGGCACCAGCAGCCTGTTCTTTGTATAGAAAGTGTTTAACATTCTCAATCATGTAAAGTGCCTTTCACCTTTCTTAAGTGTTTGGAGATTTTCAATACGGTAACTAAAGTCAGAATGTAACTTTGAAGAAAATTAGGACTGTTTCGGTTTTGCCATTTTTGGGGCGAAAACGGAGGCGGGGTGGGAAAGTTACCGCCCGGGCAACGTCAGCGCAGTGTGGAGAAAATGTTGCCATCTGTGCCCTGTGCTGGGGCGCAGTGCGAAGGGAGGCGTTGTACAATTTTGCAGCGCAAAAATGGGAACCTCGCCAACTAAAGCGTGGGACCGGGAGCACTCCAAGAATGGCCTTGGGAAGGGAAAAAAAATCACAAAAACATTCCAAAAACATTGTCCACACCCTTACAGCACAAATCGCTACAAAAAAAAAATAAAAGAATAAACACTGGAACTTAATATTTTTTTGCATTTTATCTACCTCAACGCAGCCGGCAAGGTTGGACTGCTCTGTTTTCCCTGGCGGTCATCGCGGGCGCGCTTTAGGGCGTACAGGTCGGGTGCGAATCTAAATTATTTCTGGTGTCACAACAAGAAGCGCTGCACACCCGGCGCAACTCTTCCCGGTGCCGCTGCTAAACACGACCGGAGAATCGCGACCGGACTCAAAAGACCTCACTGCCCCATTTCTCGCCGCGGAAGGTCAAAACCCAGTGAAACCCGGAACGCAAATGACCCGAAAATCCAGCCCTTAGGCTTTTATAATTTAATTTGCATCTTAGCTTTATTGTGTATCTAGTTAAGTGTTAGCTCTGGTAACTCTATAATAGGTGTACTATTTCAAGAAATTAAGCCAAGATTGTCATTTTTGCTACTGAGTGTCCATGGTGTAAGTGCCAATACTGAAATCAATACCAACCTGTACAACAGCCACACTTCAGTGCCTGCAGAAAGGAAATCTAACTATCCACAGGATTCTGTACTCTCCAACAATCTGTTTCAAAGCACATTTGATCTTGATGTTACATTTTTTAAATGGTTCAATGCACTGCAGATTATACTGACTTTTACAATGTCTAAGGTTATAACTTAATTGTGGAGCTGAATGGAATTAATGTTTTTTTGAGAGTCACAAGCTAAAAGTTTTTAATAGCTCTAGGCTAACTGTAATAATGCATAAACACATTTTATTTTTAACTTAAATCTCCATTTTGGCTGCCTGCAATGTGGTGACTGAAAAGAGATTTGGGGCTAGAGTCTCCTCCTGTTGGCAAGTTAGGGCAGGCGGGCACGATGTCTCACCATCCACCTGGCGTGCCACAAACCCACTCAACTTTCCTGCCGGAACTCCAGTTTTTTATGTGGGTGGGTTAGGAGAGGTAATTCCACTCTTCATTGGGTTACTCTTGCTAGAATGGAGAGCTGCAGCTAGTTAATGGGGGTGTGGGCTGAGAGAGGGGTGGCGTCATGACTTTTTGGACACCAGGAACCACAAGTGGAAGAATGTTTAAAGAAGCAACAGCACCAGGGAAGGACTACAGCATGAAAGGCCCCTGGAATCTCTGATATAACCATATTGATGTATGGATTATTTTATACCTACTACCTTTTAGTAGTATATTTATTTTTCAGTTATTTCCATTCATGACTTAGTGGGTAGCACTCTTACCATTGAGTCAGAAGGTTGTTGGATCAGAGTTCCACTCCAAGGACTTGAGCACAAAAATCTAGGCTAACACTCCAGTGCAGTACTGAGGGAGTGCTGCACTAGCAGAGTGCTGTCTTTTGGCTGTAAACTGCTTTGGGATGTCATGAGATCACAAATGGCGCTATATAAATAGAAATCTTTCTTTCTTGTGAGGACTTGCCAGGTCTGGTCTGCTCTCCCTTGCCGAGTTGCTCTATTGAGACAGGAATGACCTGTGTGTGTCCCAGTTTTTTAGGGTTCAGGCTGCTCCAGGTCATCCCTCAGGACAGACCATTGAGACTACTAAAATCAACAAGACAGTCAGCCATCCTCATAATCATGTCACTGGAGAACTCAATAGGAGCTTGGGAACTTGAAGCATCAGATTTTCGTGAAGTTGTACGTAACATAACGAAACAAAGGAAAATTAGTTATATGATATTTTGTAAAAGATGCAGAGAGGAAGTGCTTTGTATACAAAACTATTCCTCAACTTTTCTTCCCCATTATTTATGAGGCCAGTAAAGCAATAAAGAATTGGCAAAAGATAACTGCTGCTGTTTGGAAATTATGGGCTGGATTTTCCCATAAATGGTGGATTAGCAGTGGTACAAGACTTAACCTGATAATGTGACACCATTGCTAAGCTGTTGAAGTTTGCTCATGCGGCTCCCAAGAATTATTTGCGGCAGGTTTATAGAGGCAAAATTGCTGCTCATTGGTTGTTGCTGCTAGGAGGCTGAGAGATCAGTTGATTAAAAGGGGACCATGTTTTTTGGCAAGGAGCACCAGAACAGTGCAATAATGAGTCAGGAAGGAGCATCCGTGAGGAAGTCAGCAGTAACAAGGAATCCAGGTTTACTGACGAATGGCCATCGAACTGAAACATTAATTCTGTTTCTGTCTCCACAGATGCTGCCTGACCTGCTGAGTATTTCCAGCATTTTCTGTTTTTATTTCAGATTGCCAGCAACTGCGATATTTTGTATTCAGTTTTACTTATGGATTCGTTGATGTTCTACTCACAGAAATAATGACAGGAGAAGGATTCCTTGAGACTGAGAACATGAAGTCTCACAATGGGGTGGTTCAAACTTTATGGAGGGAGGTCAGAAGGCAGTAACTGCTGTTGTAGGCATTAGGCACCCGAGGGCAACGGCACCTGTAGTATAAGGTTAGAACTATATGTAACTTGTATCATAAAATGGCTACCAGTGAAGCCTCAAGGGATTTCTGTTAGCTGAATTAGACCGCATTCCTGGAAACTGATAATTGTTGTTTCCCACACACAGGAATAACAAGCAAATTCTGCAGGTGTCTCTATTCAGCCAGGCCTCAGGACTAAGTGTTCTGGTGGAAGTAAGGACAATACGACTCTGTAACAGGATTAAGATAAGGAGGCTACCAAAGACAGCACCCAAGGACAGTAAGATAAGGGGGGCCTGGAACATGAGTTGTTCCTAGCAACACACCCCTTAGCAACACATCTCTTAGCAACACATCTCTTAGCAACACATGAGCCACTTTATGTTTAGAAACTCTATCTATTGGTCTAATTGAATTTATAATCTATATGATGTAACTGTAGTAAACTGTTGTAAAACATATAAAGATCCATGAAACCCTTTGTTCTGCGGAGTGAAGTGCCTGGATCCAGTCCTGAGGCTTCCTCCCCGCTGGCGTTAATAAAGGCCGCATTGGCGTTGGAACCGACTCTGAGTGTTGAGTGATTCTTCTGATAAAACACTAACCCTAACAGTGGCGTAGTCGGCAGGATTTCCCAGAGTCGCTGGACGCCCTTGGAAAAACCCGGGTGAATATAAAAAACGATTTTTAATTATAAAGGGTGCGGAAGGTGGAAGCTGGTTGATCGACACGAGGAGATGGTCTAATATCTCATACGCCTAGCCTGAGCCTGAATTAAGAGGACTTTTGTCCCACGTGACGGCCAGGAACCAAGTAGGCGTAGGGAACACACTTAGACCGTGGGATCGTGATACTGAAAGACATCTTCTGGACCCAGCAGAGTAATTTGAAATATACCCCAGGGTAGAACCAAGCGGTGTACAGCGGCTAACAGAATCCAAACCTGTGAACAGGGTCGGACCAACGGGTGGTAGGTAGTCGTTAAGAATACGTAGAGCACTGCGGGAATTGCTTAAACGCATTTTAAGAATTGTATAAGTTTGTGTAACAGCAGACTTGTGACCTGACAGCAGCCCAGAGACGGTCTACTACAAGTTGTGCAAGGTAAAAGGCAAACCTCTGAGAGTAGATTCCTAACGGTTCTAGTCCTACCCAGGAATGGCCAGATAAAGCAGATAAACTCGAGTGGGAATCAGAAGGGTCCCTTACCCGCCATCTGGTGGAAAAGCAAAAGAAACTAATCGAGAAAATGATTAGAGCAGGGTGGGATCCTCAGGGCCTGCCAGCAGCCCAACGTGAATGGTGGGTGAAGGAACGGAAAAACCAATACCGGTAGTCCACTACAAAAGTTATGTGAGGAATTATTTGGATAAAACTACGAATTCCCTGAAAGGTCATGGATCCAAAAATAGAGTCGGCCAAAACAATTAATAGGAAAGAAGAGAGACTGTTGTAAATGTCTGGTCGTTGAGTGAGAGTCCCCGTGTGATTTTGTGACTGCGGAATGAATTTTTATGTTGTCATGTTTCTGAAAGCCTGGTTGGAAGAGGAATGCAAGTGTCTGTTTATTTTAGCTAACCCTTTGTAGTGTTGTCCTGTATGTGGGAAGTTTTAAGACATTTTAAGTTAGAAACGCAGGTGTGGATTTATTCGGATGATAAGTTACGGAGCTAGGAAATGTACAAAGGATAGGTTTGTTGAGCAAAAGATAAAAAATTCATGGTCCCGATGGTTAAAAAAAAAAGAATTTACTTGTCGAAAGAAAACATGCAATGATTGATTACATTGGATTGAAAGACATAAATTTAGTCTCGGAATGAGATAAAGAATGCCTTTTAAGAAAGCTTCTAGCTCAAAACAAAAAAAAAAAGGTTTTAAATAAAGATTGAAATTACAAAGTTTAAATTGGGATTTTGAGATATTCAGAGAAGGCACAGAAAATACTGAGGTGGATTCAAAAAAAAAATTATTGAATTAAATCTGATCAGGTCAAAATCCTGGGCGAGTGACGAGTTATCTGCGAAGGTGTAAAAGGAACTTTTGGAAAATGTTAAAAACAGCAAGCTTTAGCAGTTTAGAAGAGACATTTTAATGACTTTGAAACTGGAGCATTTTGAGATAACGAAAAGCAGCCCTCAAACCCTCAAAGCTGGACTCCGTTCCAGTTATGGAGACAAGAAAAAGATAAAGACTTTATCTTTTGAAAGTAAATAAATGATTTTAAATTAACAAATGTGTTTGTGATGGAAAAAGACATAACTTACTAAATACTAGTTGATGTTTGCTGTGAAAAAGATATTGGTTTAATTAGAAGAAAAAAAAATTGGAAGAGGTAAAAAAACACTCTACATGGATTCAAATTTTAAATTATGAGAAAGTTTCAATGCAGTTTGAAAAGATTTCCAAAATGGACAGTGTTTATCAAGAAAAGTCCCGAACAGTCTAAACAAGCAGGAGGGTTTTGAAGATCTAAGCTATGCGAGCTCAGCACAGAAAAAAAAACTGGGAATTAGAGAATCTTACTGAATTCTTAAATTCTTATAGAAAATGGAACTGGCTGAGAGAGAAATTTAAAAAAAAAAATTAATTTCAGTAAACAAAATTACTATTAAAAATGTGTGGTCTCGTTTTAAATCAATTTAAAAAAAGAGAATTTTTCGGATGATTACATGAAGTCACGTAATGACATTAGGTTTTCTTACAAACCTGTAAAGGAGTTAACCCTTTCCATTGACAGCTGCTTTATATTGGACATTATTAATTTGGATTTCTTAATAAAATAAAGACTCACCTGAAAGACAGAGGAAATGGTGGGATATTCAGAAAAAAAAATAAAATGGAACTAGCTGGTCAAGAGTTAAAAGCTAAGATAAACAGGCTGGA
The DNA here is from genome assembly GCF_044704955.1 of Pristiophorus japonicus. Taxonomy (NCBI): domain Eukaryota; kingdom Metazoa; phylum Chordata; class Chondrichthyes; family Pristiophoridae; genus Pristiophorus; species Pristiophorus japonicus. The sequence continues at coordinate 146,703,442 of NC_091983.1, forward strand.
AGAGATGTTTTAAAAAAAAACGGGACTAGACAGATAGTGCAGTGCGCAGCCATAGCACCATCACCTATGGCAATAGAGCCAATGTACCCCACGGTGGGTAGGTGTAGTCCACAAACCCAACCTAACGGTAAAGCAGACAGTGATGTTTGGAGGAATAATGGTGGCATTGGTGTTGATTGGAGTTTGGATAATATTTAGATGGGTCATCGTGCAGGCTCGAGCACAGCAGGCTCAAACGCAAAACCGACGGCAGCCCAGACAGGGACATGAAGTGATAGAGATGGTACGACTATAAAGAATATGGTTAACCTAATCCTTACCTTCGATTCCACAGAGTGACAGCGACACAAGTAGACCAGAACCTAACACCTGGTGACGACCAGGCTATCTGTTTAAAATTTTCAGATAAAGCACTCACCAAGATGGGACCGCAGTGGTGACTTCGACACTGGGGACTCATGCTACTGGGAACCTCAAGACCCACGCAAACACTGGATGATACCAACGGATTGCAGCACACTCAGGAAATAAACAATTACGTGAACTATGGAGTCTTGTTTAATTTAACGGATGGAATGTGCATCCCAGCAGCCAAGGACTGGAGCAAGGACAGGACTTATTTTAATGCATGGTTACAAGTAAATCCTAACAAGAACCGGGTATGTGTACAGTGCTCCATGGGTATAAGGAGCAGCTGCATTAAACGGAGGGATGTCAAAGGGCCCGATGAATGTACTTTCGGCATAATTTGCGCGCCTCCGGGACAGTCCCAGCAATCAGTCATCCGCAAAAAGGGAGTGGGGCTGTGTGGGTACTACAAGGAGGTGGGGGCGGCTGCAATATCATTGTATGTATGCTTCTCACCCCCTTCCGATACCGTGCCCCATAAGAACCACTACATTGCCCGAGGAACTGCCTTGTCCCATAACTACTAAGGGACCAGAAAAAGGGATTGTAATGTACAACGAAGGGGAATTATTGTATGATAATGTTAAACATGAAATTGTGCCTGTCCTGATCAATATTTCAGGCATCCAGATGCTGGAATACTGTAAGGAAAAGTCAAGAAAAATGTACAATGTATTAAGTAAAGTTGTAATGCAGCAGGCTGCCGATGCAATGGGTGCCAGTAGATTCCGAGGATAGGGGTCAGCCCCCAGGATAAAGAGGGGAATAGTTAATGATATTGCCACCGTTTTCAATACATGGACCTCCGTAGTAAACTCGATAGACATACAAGGGTTAAATGAGAGGGTGGAGCAAAACCAGGAAGACCAAGCCAACCTAGGAAAGGAGGATGCCGAAATCCAGTTGGATGGCATCTCAGTCCTGGAAGCTCACGCCAAAACTATCAACCACCTCATTGATAGAGAAAAAGAAGATACGGGAAAGCAAAGACAGGGGCAACTCTATCACACTTATGGTCTGTGGATGGTGGGACAGATCCGCCACAATCTAGATCAGATCCAACGCGGGGAAGTACCCGATTGGATAGATAGTTCACATTTAGCTCAGTTGGCTAACCAGAGGGGGACCCTGGATAATTGTACTCTGAAGGGACTGACCCGAGTATATCCAGCAATTCCAGATTGCCAGATGGGTAGGACTACTGGGATAGGGATAGTTCTGATGATCCCTATAGCCACGCCAGACTCAGGGCCGTTCCCCCTGTACCAACTAGAGAATATCGGAGTAATACGGGAAAATGTCTCCATCCGTTACTATCTGACCACCACCTCCGCCGTTCATCGAAACGACATACTTACTGGGATTTCCCGAACGGAATGCAAGCAAGGCGGGGAGATCACAGTATGCCCTCACCCGGTAGGCCGAGGTGAGCTAGGCAAGCGCGGGTTTAACCGAACCGACGGGTGCGTACTAGAAATAGTGCCCGCACACAGGCACTTCGCGAGAGCAGGCTACAGAGGGAAGGGAAGATACTGCGTCTCTACCACAGAGCGTTCATACCAGTATAAATGACCTGCAGTGCCCTATACCACAGCCAAACTTTTGCTTTACGCCACTACGACCTGTCACGATCGGGCAAGCGCATATCACCCAGGTCAGGCGCCGGAAGTCCGAAGTTATTGATGTAACCGATCAACTCCATGATCATTTGCAGGATTATGACGAGCCAGATCAGGTCCCTATCCCACATCTAACCGAAGTATTACGAGAGTTAAGGCTCAGGGTGGGTCAATCCGTAAAGCTCTACCACCAACTGCAAACTAAAATCAAAGTACTGGAAGAAGATATCGATATAGACTTACAAAGTCAGAGTTGGTGGAGAAAGGTCTGGGACTGGGGAATAAATGTGAACATCCATCCTTGGATTCGAATAATTTCACACATACTGGTCGGGATACAATCTTGGCAATAACATGGGGCATAATAGCCTGTCAGGCATGCAGGCACCATGCACAACGAAAAGTGGCCCATGACCGCTCCCCAAATACTAAACAAGCCTATCTAATAAAGGAGAAGGAGGATTTGACCTTTGTCAATTTGATCTAAGCAACCGGGACTCCTGAAACCGCATGACTGGCCAGCACGTTGAGGCAGGGAGTACCGGGCCGTGCACAAAATCCAACATAAGTAGGGCGGTCGGTTAAAGGGGGACTAGGACTAGTCCCCTTACCGAAAGGAGGGAATTGTTGTAGGCATTAGGCACCCGAGGGCAACGGCACCTGTAGTATAAGGTTAGAACTATATGTAACTTGTATCATAAAATGGCTACCAGTGAAGCCTCAAGGGATTTCTGTTAGCTGAATTAGACCGCATTCCTGGAAACTGATAATTGTTGTTTCCCACACACAGGAATAACAAGCAAATTCTGCAGGTGTCTCTATTCAGCCAGGCCTCAGGACTAAATGTTCTGGTGGAAGTAAGGACAATACGACTCTGTAACAGGATTAAGATAAGGAGGCTACCAAAGACAGCACCCAAGGACAGTAAGATAAGGGGGGCCTGGAACATGAGTCGTTCCTAGCAACACACCCCTTAGCAATACATCTCTTAGCAACACATCTCTTAGCAACACATGAGCCACTTTATGTTTAGAAACTAACTCTATCTATTGGTCTAATTGAATTTATAATCTATATGATGTAACTGTAGCAAACTGTTGTAAAACATATAAAGATCCATGAAACCCTTTGTTCTGCGGAGTGAAGTGCCTGGATCCAGTCCTGAGGCTTCCTCCCCGCTGGCGTTAATAAAGGCCGCATTGGTGTTGGAACCGACTCTGAGTGTTGAGTGATTCTTCTGATAAAAAACTAACACTAACACTGCAAACTCCAGCACCCCACTAACTGCCACATAGTGCGGGAAGAGGTTCAATGACCTCACAAGGTTGACCAAGGTAAGTGATGGATTGTTCCCCTTGATAATCCTATAGGAATGCTAGGAGCTCCCATCCTCTCATGCCTTCTTGGTGTCATTACTTGGCTGATATGGAAGTGAACCATTCACAGGTGAAGCTCTAGAAACAATAATATACCATGTTAACTCCAAACTGCTGTGTTTACTGCCAGAAGGTGTTGTGTTAGTCTTGAAGGAGAGATGTTTAAGGGGAGCCTGCACCTGCCAATATTATAGCTGTCATGTATGTAGACCATGTATACTAACTGTATAGTCACATAACGTGTTCCACCAGAGGGCACTGCGGTGGGAGACCTGAGGGTCACCTGCATAGGTGTGCAGGGCCCAATATAAAAGGCTGCCCACCATGCTTGTGCCTCACTCTGGAGTTACAATAAATTGGACTAAGGTCACAACAGCTCAAGTACAATAATAGCCCTCGTGGAGTCATTCATAAGAGTATTAAAGACATAACAACTGGCGACGAGATTACGAACTTTCACGCAAAAATTACTTACGTTGGTGCATTAGAAAAGTTCTCAGAGGGTGAAGATTGAGAAGCCTTTATGGAGCAGCTTGACCAATATTTCGTAGCAAACGACCTGGTAGGTGATGAGCGGCCAGATAGACGCAGAGCTATCCTGTTGACCAGTTGTGGGCCCGCGGTCTACGGCCTCGTCAGGGACATACTTGCACCAGAGAAAACAACGACCAAGTCATACGAGGAGCTGAAAGTGCTAATTTGGGACCAACTCAAACTGAAGGAGAGCATCCTCACGGCCAGGCATCGATTTTATACACACTGCCGCTCCAAGGGCCAGGAAATCGCGAAGTACACTGCCCGACCTCAGGAGGCTGGCAGGATTGTGTAAATTCAGCGCATCCCTCGCCGAAGCGTTGCGGGACATGTTGGTAATTGGCATCAGTCCTGAGGCCCTTCTTCACAGGCTACTGTCTGCCGAAACCACCGTCACTCTGCAGAAGGCCATCAGCGTCAGCCAGGCATTTCTGACCTCAAGCTGCAGCTCCAAGCAGATGATGACTCACTCTCAGGATTCAAACCCGCAAGTACTGTAAATAGAATGGCGCCTTTCACAGGCAGAACTGTTGAATGTGAATCTGCCCAGGACAGAGTGTACAGGCCCCCGAGTCCTTTAATTCAGAGTCCGCCGAGGGGTGCAAACGTAAGTCGAGTAGCACTATGCTGGCGTTGCGGAGGTAATCACAGGGCTCATCAGTGTCGGTTCAGAGACAATGTGTGAAAAGGCTGCAGCACAAATGTGCAAACCTCCAGCGAATGTGCAAAAGAGCTGTGACTCACCACGTGGAAGAGGAATCAGCAGATGGCTGTGAATCCAGCGCGGATTATGAGGAGATGGCTAGAGAGGCAGCTCAGTCCCAGGACGAAGTGTATGGAGTATATACCTGCACCACAGATTGTCCTCCAGTGATAATGGAAGTCGAGATAAATGGCGTTCCACTCTTCATGGAAGTGGACACGGGAGCGAGTCAGTCAGTAATGAGCCAGGAAACCTTTGAGAGAGGCTATGGAACGATCAAGCTGAACGACCCAAGCTGGTCCCGGTTCAGGCAAAGCTGCGCACCTACAATAAGGAACTGATATCAGTTGTTGGTAGTGCGGACGTAAATGTATTCCATGATGGCGCGGTGCACAATTTACCACTGTGGATTGTTTCAGGTGATGGACCAACACTACTTGGAAGAAGATGGATGGGGAAGATTCATTGGAACTGGGAAATATAGAAACATAGAAAATAGGTGCAGGAGTAGGCCATTCGGCCCTTCGAGCCTGCACCGCCATTCAACAAGATCTTGGCTGATCACCCACCCCAGCACCTCCCCCCCATGCCCCCTCCACACCCCCTGATCCCCCCAGCCGCAAGGACCACATCCAACTCCCTCCCGAACACATTAAAATGAACTGGCATCAACAACTCTCCGCGGCAGGGAACCCCACAGGCCAACAACTCCCTGAGTGAAGAAGTCTCTCCCAATCCCAGCCCCAAACAGCCCACCCCCCATCCCAAGAGCGTGCCCCCCCCCCTGGCTCCGGACCCACCCAACTCCAGGAACACTCCCCCCGCATCCAACCCGTCCCGAGGCGAGGTACAGTTCTACACCTACAAAAGGTCTGAAGGCCAGGAACTGGCGTGTTATGTCGCCGAGCTAAGACGCCTTGCAGGATTGCGAATTTGAAGGACATTTGGAGCACATGCTCAGAGACTTTTTCGTTCTTGGCATTGGCCACTTCATCCTTCCAGCGATCGACGTCCCCCGTGTTCAGAGACAGAGCAGGCCCCCACCTTCGGTTGGACCAGGCACCGGAGAGCAGATCCGCGCAGCCCCCAAGGCACAGACTGCTTATCACGACTGCGTGGCGATGATCCGTCCGAGATAACCTGAACGCACTTTTCCGGTTTCAGTGGCAGGACTCCTGGGGAGGAAGATTGGATCTGAGGGCGCCTTCCCAGCTTCAGTGGCAGAATCCCTGGGAAAGAAGATCGCGGCAGTCGACACCATGGACAGGGAAAAGATGGTATCCAAACCACGAAGTTTAGCACTAATGGAACAATGACACATGGTTCCACGCAAGGAAGACAATTGGGGTAAAAGTAGTAAGACCATTTTAAAGGAGGCCAGCATCCTGTCATTTTTGAATGAACTGCTTGAAATTGGTAACCAATGTAAAAGTCCAGCTGTAATGAGCAAAATGTTGCTGAGCGATGTCGGGTGCAAATTGCAATCAGCCAATGTAATGGGCAAACACCTAACAGTCGTATACAGGTCCAGTGGGCTACCCAATACTGTAGCCTACATCCATGGGACCAGAATGATCTATCATAAAGTGTCCCCACAGCTGACAGAAGTAGACAAGCCGCAGAGTAAATGATCCCCGGAGAGCAGAGGCACCGGTAGCGATACCTTGTCTCAGATTGGTTTAACATTGCAGGCACCCGATGGCATGAACCGCCACGGGCCAGAAACAGTAAACTGCGCCTATGCTGCGCCTAGTTTGCCACCGTTGCCCACCACCCGGGTGAAAAAGGTACAGCCTACAAACCCACTCGCCACACGGCAATGCCCAAGAATGAAGGGTCACCTGCAACGGCTCCTCCGAACAGGACCTGGACCAGCCAGGATCCCAAACTAGAGAATGCTCACAATGGTGTCCTCAAGGAAAGCGAGTCAGCAGTCCCCGGAGAACTGCTAGACAAGACGAGGCAGCCCCACCGTCGCTTAGACGAAAGGCTCACTCGCTCAGACCGCTTCCCAGGGAGCAGCAGCGACACTGTGCAAACGAAAAGGATAGGGAGGTCACAGACACATCAGCTTCTTTGGGCCTGCCCGACACTAGGAGTAACGACAAGAGCCCTGAGCTCCGGCAACTCAAGCAAATGAGCTCACCTCGCCCACAGACCCACTAGCATGGAGCACTGCGCCGCCACCAGATGACCCGGATCTCATCCGGCCGTGCTGGAACTAGACTGTCCTTGTGCACCTGTACTGATATACCTGTACTGATCATGTAAATGTATCACATAAAAAGAAACACAACTGTAATCCACCCAACAAATGTACCAAGATGTAAATGTAAAACCCATGTGATGAACTTGAATGTAACTTGCATGTAATGGGCCATTAGCATGATCTGTGTGTGGGGGGAAGAATGGAATAGTCATGGACTCACAACCAGAAACCACTGGGATCTCCACTGGCAACAAATCTCACAACCAACCCACCCAAACTAGAAGAGACCTTCCAATGGTCAATCAGGAAGAGCAAAGCCCAGGTCACCGTCAATGTATGAGTCAATTTGCATTAATGACTTGAGGAGAAGTGATGTCCTGTATGTAGACTATGTATACTAACTGTATAGTCACATAAGATGTGCCACCAGAGGGCACTGCAGTGGGAGACCTGAGGGTCACCTGCATAGGTGTGCAGGGCCCAGTATAAAAGGCTGCCCACCATGCTTGTGCCTCACTCTGGAGTTACAATAAATGGGACTAAGGTCACAACACCTCAAGTACAATACTAGACCTCGTGGAGTCATTCATAAGAGTATTGAAGACATAATAGCCATGAGCTTGTTTCAAACATCTGGGTGAAGAGAAGTGAAATTGCCAGTGAGATTCTTGTAGGAGAAGAATCGGTCAGAGGCAGTCTGGGAAATGTCAAAAATTATTATCTAGAGTTCAAGAGCAGGTGGTAATTTGTCAACTCACATATTTACAAGCCAAGGTATTGGGGAAAGGAAAATGACTGTGACTAAATTTGTGTAGTGTGTCATAGGTGTTTAGGAATAGGTTTTACAAAACTCTAATCTTTCCAGCTGGAGCATGCATTTGCTCCATTGGCTAAAGGTAAGTAACATTATTTGAATTGCCACTAGCAGAATTATCATTTAAATAATTCTGTGACTGAGTGGTGTGATGACACAACACAGTGTCCGTGTCCTGGGATGTTAGCAGGTGGGTACCTGTGATGTCATACATAATCTCCGCATGACATCGGGGGTGGTTCAGCACAGGGTTTGGGCACTGCTCCACAGGGGCGAGGAATCAGAAGCAGTGTCATTCTGCTCTTAGCATGTCAGCATTGGCAAATTATCATCAGTTGAAAACATACTAGTAATCCATTGCAAACTGTCATAGAGGGCCCACAAAACAATAGCTATACTGTTTTATATCAACTGTTTGTCCTAAAATAACTAAAAAATATTAATGATGGTTTGTTTAGCTCACATGTATAGATTTTTGAAAACAGCTGTCAGGAGCCACCCAGGGATGGCCTCAAAATGGAAAACCATCTGTTCACACCACAAGCATATTGTTGGTCAGAATACTCTGAAGTAGCTAATATTCTGTAAATCTGTTGACTTGCTGTGGGTGCACCTTCAGGGAGCAGAAGCATCTGTCAAAATATAATTGTTGCTTTCAAAACAGTACAGCTCCTTACAATGTTAGGAACGTATTTTAGGATTTCTATTGTGAACATGTCAATTGTAAATTTATTTCTGCTTTCTATAAATATGAGCACTGATATTGAATCAACTTAATTTTGCATTCGTAAAAGGATTAGAGTAGAGGTGCAATAACATCCTCAATCAACCTTCGACCGGATCGTAAGGTGGTAAGATGTACTTAAAGCTTAGGATGAAGTGACAAGATCTAATAATATAATTGAAGCATGATTGCTTTGATGAAAATACATTGCTAAAATATTGTTCAAAATACATCCCAGTTGGCAGAGTCAACATTTTGTGGTACATAATTACAAACATCCAAAAAAAGGACAGGAAAACACCAACCATCAAGACTGTCCCAGTCTGACATGGAGATCTGACATGCACCATCAATCTACAACTGCTCTCTTCTCCCCATCATGTAATCTCTTAGGAGAGGCAAAAAAAAACTTAGGCCAATGTAGGAAAAAAATGGAAAATTCCTCTTTGACCCCCAAAGGCAATCAAGCTCCAGGAGACTGCCGCAATTAAACTGGATTAGAAGCTAGATGGCAGCCCATGTGGATAAGAAATCCAAATAGACTTTGGTGTCTTTTGTTCTGGCTTCTGATTGGTCAGGCAAATGTTATACATTTTGATTGAGGACTACTTTCTGTTGTGTATCTTTAAAGCATGCACTCCCATGTTTCGCCACCAGGGAACGCAACCCCTGAAGTCCCAAGGGATCCCAGCATCCCTTGGGAGCACTGTATATAAGCCGGCCTCTAAGGCCTGTTCCTCGCTCTGGAGTGTCTTAATAAAGACTGAGGTCACTGTTACTTTAACCTCCCTGTGTGCAGTCTCATCTGTGTTGGGAACACAATACTTTCAGTAAAAATGGAAATTGTACCCACAGCTATCTGTTGGGAAGTGCAATTTACTGGTGGAGGGAAGGTCTGAGGTAACATAGAAACATAGAGAATAGGTGCAGGAGCAGGCCATTCGGCCCTTCAAGCCTGCCACGCCATTCAATATGATCATGGCTGATCATGCAACCTCAGTACCTCACCCCTGCCTTCTATCCATACCCCCTGATCCCTTTAGCCGTAAGGGCCACATCTACCTCCCTTTTGAATATGTCCAACGAACTAGACTCAACAACTTTCTGTGGCAGAGAATTCCACAGGTTCACAACTCTCTGGGTGAAAAAGTTTCTCCTCATCTCGGTCCTATATGGCTTACCCCTTACCTTCAGACTGTGACCCCTGGTTCTGGACATCCCCAACATCGGGAACATTCTACCTGTATCTAACCTGTCCAGTCCCATCAGAATTTTATAAGTTTCTATAAGTTCCCCTCTCATTCTTCTAAATTCCAGTGTGTCATGTATGTAACCACAATGTAACACCACTGTATTACTGTATACACTCAACTTAGATGCACACCTTGACCACAAGGGGTGAACTTGTGGGAGACATTCCTTACCTGATCACTCAGGTATATAAAGGGAGGTCCCATGCAGGGTCACTGTCTTTGGAGTTCTGTGAATAAAGAGTTCAGGTCCCAGAGTGACCTTATCCCCAGAATGTGCCTCATGTGGTTTCATACTGTAGAGTAAGGACTTTACATTGGCGACGAGAAACGGGAATTCACGACCCACGAGAATGGCCACCGGTAGCACAGAGGAATGGTACTGTGTTGGGGAAGATTGGAACGATTTTGTCGAGAGGCTTTAGCAAAGCTTCGTTATGAAAGAATGGCTGTGGGATGCAGTGGCCAACAAGTGAAGGGCTCATCTCTTGACCAGCTGCGGACCAAAGACTTACGCGCTCATGAAGGTCTTACTAGCATTTGAAAAGCCGGCGGACAAAACCTTTGAAGAACTTAGCAAATTGATTGGGGAGCACCTCAAACCAGCTAGTAGCATACATATGGCCCGAAACAGATTCCACACCCACCGACGTCATGAAAGACAGAGCATACCGGACTTCGTAATGGACCTCTGGCGTTTGGCCAGCCTCTGTAAGTTCACAGATGCCTGCAGGGGGGAGATGCTAAGGGACTTATTTATCAAGGGCATCGGTCATTCGGGAATTTTACGCAAATTAATTGAGACCAAGGATTTGACCTTAGAAGCGGCGACGTTGATAGCTCAAACTTTCATGGCGGGGGAAGAAGAGACAAAAATAATATACGCGCGCAATTCTGCCTCTAATGCGGTGATGGATCAGGGAGTTAACATCATCGATGTGACTCAGAGCCCTGCAGGCAGGCAGGGGCAGTCCGAAGCAATAGACCCCAGAGCAGGACTTCAACAGAGACAATGGCAGGCTGAATGGAAATTCATGCCATCACAGTGGACAATGCGGCCCGGGATGGGGCCATTGACACCCACTAATAGGGTACTTAAGAGCAGTCAAAGGGACAGTCAGCGCGGAATGCCTGGCCATAGCCCTTTTGTTCCCAACAATGGAAACTTTAACTCATGCTGGAGGTGTGTGGGAAAACACTGAGCTAGATCTTGCAGATTTCAACAGTTTGTCTGCAGGAACTGCAATCTCAGTGGCCACTCAGCTCGAATGTGCAGTGTCATGTATTCAACCAGCATTGTAACCCATGTATAAACTGACCTCAGTTGTACACCGTGAGAACACTGACCATTGGGTGGGAGACACTCCTAACCTGGACCTTCAGGTATAAAAGGGGAAGCTCCACCCACCTTCATCACTTGAGTGCTAAGGAATAAAGGACAGGTCACAGACTGACCTTCTCTCAAGCATGGGCCTCGTGTGCATTTATACTGTGTAGTAAGGACGTATCAATGGCGACAAGAAACTGGGATTTAAACCACGCGAGCATGGCCACTAGCAGAACAGACGAGAGGTATTGTGTTAAGGAATGGTTGGGACAGAGATTCAACATTGTTAAAGCAGCACACAGTTCTCCAGGCAGACAAGGGCAGTCAGGCATGCCCCAACATGTAGTCGAACCCAGAGGGGGAGTTCGACAGAGACAATGGCAAGCTGAACAGCGATTCATGCCATTGCAAGGGACAATGCGGCCAGTAATGGGGCCATCAACACCTGTTAATGGTGCACTCAAGGACAATAACAGGGGCAGTCAGGGACCATCGACTGGCAAGGGACCTTTTGTTTCAAACCGCAACTCATGCTGGAGGCGTGGAGGCATACATTCAGCCGGAGTATGCAGAGATGAGCAAAATACCTGCAGAAATTGCAGAAATGGACACTGGGGGAAATCGCTGGAAGCTGAAGTTCAGCGAGTTTATGTGGAGCACGTATACAGTTCATATACCAGGACGCCACCGATAATGATGAAAGTGCTCCTCAATGGCATCCCAGTATCAATGGAGTTAGACACGGGTGCCAGCCAGTCCCTGATGGGTATCAAACAGTTCGAAAAGTTGTGGGCATCCAAGGCCAGGAGGCCAAAATTATCGCCTATTGACGCACAGCTACGGATTTACACAAAGCAGATCATTCCGGTGCTAGGCAGCGCCACGGTAGTCGTGACCCACAAAGATTCGGAGAACAGGTTGCCACTCTGGATTGCCCAGGGGACGGTCCCGCACTACTGGGGAGGAGTTGGCTGGCTGTCATGAACTGGAAATGGGGCGATGTCAATGCAATTTCCTCTGTGGAGCGAGTATCATGCTCACAGATCCTGGACAAATTTGACTCATTATTTCAACCCGGCATTGGCACTTTCATGGGGGCCAAGGTAGTGATTCACATAAACCCGGACGCCAGACCAGTACACCACAAGGCCAGAGCAGTGCCGTACGTGATGCGGGAAAAGATAGAAGGCGAATTGGACCACCTGTTGAGGGAAGGCATCATCTCGCCAGTCGAATTCAGTGACTGGGCGAGCCCGATTGTGCCGGTGCTCAAGGCAGATGGGTCGGTCAGGATATGTGGCGATTACAAGGCCACCATCAATCGGGTGTCACTTCAAGACCAGTACCCGCTACCGAGAGCGGAGGACCTCTTTGCGACGCTATCCGGTGGCAAACTTTTTTCAAAATTGGACCTGACCTCAGCTTACATGACCCAGGAGCTGGCGAGTGAGTCGAAGAAGCTGACCACCATCACGACACACAAGGGGTTGTTTGAGTACAACAGATGTCCGTTCGGGATTTGCTCGGCCGCCGCGATCTTCCAACGAAATATGGAAAGCCTCCTCAAGTCAATTCCAGGGACGGTGGTTTTTCAGGACGACATCCTCATTACGGGTTACGATACTGAAGAACACCTCCACAACCTGGAGGAGGTGCTACGCAGACTGGACCGGGTAGGTCTGCGACTGAAAAAGGCGAAGTGCGTCTTCCTAGCTCCAGAGGTAGAATTCCTGGGGATGAGGGTAGCAGCAGACGGGATCAGCCCTACTGCATCCAAGACGGAAGCGATCCAGAGAGCACCCAGACGCCGTAACACGACGGAGCTGCGTTCGTTCCTGGGGCTTCTGAACTATTTTGGTAACTTTCTTCCCAAATTGAGCGCGCTGCTAGAGCCGCTACACGTGCTCCTATGCAAAGTCGCGAATGGGTCTGGGGGGATAGCCAGGAAAGGGCTTTTAATAGAGCACGCAATTTGTTATGTTCCAACAATCTGTTAACGCTATATGACCCATGTAAGAAACTTGTGTTAACGTGCGATGCGTCGTCCTATGGTGTCGGGTGTGTGTTGCAGCATGTCAATGCCAAGGGTCAGTTACAGCAGGTAGCTTATGCCTCCAGGAGTCTGTCCCAGGCAGAAAGGGGCTACGGGATGGTAGAAAAGGAGGCGCTTGCATGTGTATATGCGGTAAAGAAAATGCACCAGTACCTGTTTGGCAGGAAATTTGAGCTGGAGACAGATCACAAACCCCTAACGTCCCTTTTGGCCGACAACAAGGCCATAAATGCAAATGCATCGGCCCGCATACAGAGGTGGGCACTCACGTTAGCTGCCTATGACTACACAATTCGGCACAGATCGGGCACCGAAAACTGCGCCGATGCACTCAGCAGGCTCCCACTAGCCACCACTGAGGGGGCTACCGAGCATGGTGCTGAGATGGTCATGGCTGTTGAAGCTTTCGGAAGCGAAGGCTCACCCGTGACAGCCCGTCAGATTAAAGTCTGGACAAATAGAGACCCGCTATTGTCTCTAGTCAAGAAATGTGTCCTGAATGGGGACTGGGCAGCCACGCACAGGGCATGCCCTGAGAAATTTACACCATTTCACAGGCGCAAGGATGAACTCTCGATTCAGGCCGATTGCCTACTGTGGGGAAACCGTGTAGTCATGCCCCAGATGGGCAGAGAGGTGTTCATCAGAGAATTCCACAATGGGCACCCGGGCATTGTCACGATGAAGGCAATTGCCAGGTCACATGTTTGGTGGCCAGGGATAGACGCAGATCTGGAACTTTGTGTTCGCAGGTGCAACACGTGTGCCCAGCTGGGCCATGCGTCCAGGGAAGCCCCCCTTAGCCCCTGGCCATGGCCCACCAAGCCTTGGTCACGCATCCATGTGGACTACGCAGGTCCTTTCATGGGGAAAATGTTTTTGGTTGTAGTAGACGCCTACTCCAAATGGATCGAGTGTGACATTTTAAATTCAAGCACATCCTCTGCCACGGTAGAAAGTCTACGGGCAATGTTCGCCGCCCACAGTCTACCGGACATCTTGGTCAGCGACAATGGCCCGTGCTTCACAAGCAGTGAATTCCAGGACTTCATGGCAGGCAATGGAATTAACCATGTTAGAACGGCACTGTTCAAGCCGGCCTCAAACGGCCAAGCAGAACGAGCAGTGCAGATAATCAAACAGAGGATACTCAGATTCCAAGAGGGTTCCCTACAAACCCGCTTATCACGCCTCCTGTTGGTCTATAGATCCCGACCACACTCGCTCACAGGGGTTCCACCCGCAGAGCTACTAATGAAAAGGACGCTCAAAACCCGATTATCCCTTATACACCCCACCATGAAAGAAATTGTCAAGAGCAGGCGCCAGTCACAATATCACTACCATGACAGGAATGCGAGGGCGCGATGTATTGATGTAAATGATCCTGTTTTTGTCCTCAACTACGCTGCAGGGCCCAAATGGCTCGCAGGCACTGTGGTTGCCAAAGAGGGAAATAGGATTCTGGTAGTTAAACTTACCAATGGACAAATCTGCTGCAAACATGTGGATCAAACAAAAAGGAGGTTCAGCAACCCCATAGAAGAAGCAGAGGAAGAACACGATATAGAGTTCACTCCACCACAGGTGACCGAACAAAGGGAGGAGAGCCCAGTCACTGTGGGCAGTCCGGACAGGCCTGAGGCACTGCAAACAGCAGACACTCAGGCCAGCGCCCAACAACCGGAGTCCCAACTCAGGCGCTCTACAAGGGAGCGTAAACCACCAGAGAGACTCAACCTGTGATCCCAATAAGACTTTGGGGGGGGAGGTGATGTCATGTATTCAACCAGCATTGTAACCCATGTATAAACTGACCTCAGTTGTACACCGTGAGAACACTGACCACTAGGTGGGAGACACTCCTAACCTGGACCTTCAGGTATAAAAGGAGAAGCTCCACCCACCTTCATCACTTGAGTGCTGAGGAATAAAGGACAGGTCTCAAGCATGGGCCTCGTGTAAGAGCAGTCAAAGGGACAGTCAGCGTGGAATGCCTGGCCATAACCCTTTTGTTCCCAACAATGTAAACTTTAACTCATGCTGGAGGTGTGTGGGAAAACACTGAGCTAGATCTTGCAGATTTCAACAGTTTGTCTGCAGGAACTGCAATCTCAGTGGCCACTTAGCTCGAATGTGCAGGAAGCCTGCAACCAGTCTAATATATGAGGCGGATGGACCAGAAGAGGGTTCTTTGAGGCAGGATGACCTTTGGGGCAAATCGATGGACGCCAAGGTGCAACGGGTCCATGTGGCAAATATTCAAGGTTCATACACCAAAACGCCACCAATGATGATGAGGGTATTATTAAATGGTATCCCTGTACGCATGGAGCTGGACACTGAGGTCAGCCGTCACTCATGGGTGTTCAGCAATTTGAGAAGCTGTGGCCACTTAAAGTCAGTAGACCCAAATTAGCACATGTTGACACACAATTACGGACTTACACGAAATAAATCATTCCGGTGCTAGGCAGTGCAATGTTGGCTGTCACACACAATGGGCTAGTGAATCGGCTACCGTTTTGGATTGTCCCGGGCAATGGTCCCGCACTGTTGGGGAGGAGCTGGTTAGCTGAGGTGAACTGGAAATGGGGGGATGTTCACGCAATGTCATCTGTGGAGCGAAGTTCGTGCTCACAAGTCCTACAACAATTCGATTCACTGTTCCAACCTGGCGTCGGAACTTTCAAAGGCACTAAAGTAGTGATACACATCACTCCGGACGCCAGGCCAGTGCACCACAAAGCCAGAGCGGTGCCATATGTGATGCGGGAAAAGATCGAGAGCGAATTGGACCGGTTGTTGAGAGAGGGCATCATCTCGCCTGTCGAATTCAGCGACTGGGCGAGCCCCATCGTTCCCGTACTAAAGGCGGATGGCTCTGTCAGGATCTGTGGCGACTCCAAGGCCACCATCAATCGGGTGTCCCTACAAGATCAATACCCGCTCCCGAGAGCGGAGGACCTTTTCGCCACGCTGGCAGGCAGCAAGCTGTTCACCAAGTTGGACCTCACTTCAGCCTATATGACCCAGGAGCTGGCCGACGAATCTAAACTACTGACCACCGTCACCACGCACAAGGGACTGTTCGTTTATAACAGGTGTCTGTTTGACATTCAATCAGCGGTCGCGATTTTTCAACGAAACATGGAAAGCCTGCTTAAATCCATTCTTAGAACGATCGTATTCCAGGACGACATCCTCATCACGATTCGGGACACCGAGGAACACCTCCACAACCTGGAGGAGGTGCTACGCCGACTGGACCGGGTAGGCCTGCGACTCAAAATGTCTAAATGTTTGTTCTTAGCTCCTGAGGTTGAGTTTCTGGGCAGGAGGGCTGCTGCAGATGGGATTCGGCCCACTGAATCCAAAACTGAGGCAATTCGACGAGCACCCAGGCCCTGCAACACATCGGAGATGCGTTCATTCCTGGGACTGTTGAACTATTTCGGGAACTTTCTACCGAACTTGAGCACCTTGTTGGAGCCGCTACATGCACTCATGCGAAAGGATTGCGATTGGTTTTGGGGGGACTGTCAGGAACGGGCTTTTGACCAGGCGCGAAACCTACTTTGTTCAAACAAGTTGTTGACCCTGTACGACCCCTGTAAAAAATTGGTTCTGACATGTGATGCATCGTCCAAGGGGGTTGGGTGCGTGTTGCAGCAGGGCAATGCTGAGGGTTAACTACAACCTGTGGCTTATGCCTCCAGGTCGCTCTCTCAAGCAGAACGGGGAAATGGGATGGTCGAAAGAAAAGTGCTTGCATGTGTCTACGGTGTAAAAAAAATGCATCAGTGCCTATTTGAATTAGAGACGGACCACAATCCATTAACATCCCTGTTGTCAGACAGCAAGGCTATCAATGCCAACGCATCAGCTCGCATACAGCGGTGGGCTCTCACACTGGCTGCTTATGACTACTCCATCTGGCACCAGCCCGGCACTGAGAATTGCGCTGACGCGCTCAGCAGGCTTCCACTGGCCACCACTGAGGGGGCAGCAGAGCATAGCGCTGAGATGGTCATGGCTGTCGATGCCTTTAACAGCGCAGGCTCCCCCATCACAACCCGACAGATCAAAATTTGGACAAACAGAGATCCCCTCCTATCCGTGATTAAGAAATGTGTCCTGACTGGGGATTGGGTGTCCGCACACGGAGCATGCCCTGAGGAGGTCAGATCGTTCCACAGATGGATGGATGAGCTCTCTATCCAAGCCGACTGCCTACTATGGGGCAGCCGGGTAGTTATGCCCTAGAAGGACAGGGAGGCATTCATCAGGGAACTCCACAGCGAGCACCCAGGCATTGTGCTGATGAAGGCCATTGCCCGGTCACACGTTTGGTGGCCTGGAATTGATGCAGACCTGGAACTCTGTGTTCATAGATGCATAACGTGTGCCCAGCTGGGTAATGCCCCCAGGGAGGCTACACAGGCCCGTTCATGGGTAAGATGTTCCTTATTGTGGTAGATGCGTACTTGAAATGGATCGAGTGCATCATTCTGAATTCATGCACGTCATCCACCATTGTGGAAAGCCTACGTGCGATCTTTGCAACCCATTGGTTGCTGGACATCCTGGTTAGTGATAATGGCCCATGTTTCACAAGCTACGAATTCCGAGAGTTTATGTCGGGCAATGGCATCAACCACGTCAGGACTGCGCCGTTCAAGCCGGTCTCCAATGGCCAGGCGGAACGTGCGGTCCAAATCATTAAGCAAGGAATGCTCAGGATTCAAGGGCCCTCCCTACAATGCTGCCTATCGCATCTCCTGCTGGCCTGTAGATCCCGACCGCACTCACTCACGGGGATCCCGCCCGCAGAGTTACTAATGAAACGGACACTCAAAACTCAGTTATCCCTCATTCACCCAGTCCTGACCAACATAGTTGAGGGCAAGCGCAAGTCAAAAAACGAGTACCATGACCGTAATGCGAGGGGGAGATGTATAGAGATAAATGATCCTGTATTCATCCTCAACCATGCCATGGGGCCCAAATGGCTTGAGGGCCGGAATCACCACAGGTGACAGACACTCACGTCAGTGTCCAACAACCAGAGCCCCAACTGCGGCGCTCCACGAGGGAGTGTAGACCACCTGAAAGACTAAATCTATGATTCCAATAAGACTTTGTGGGGGGAGGTGATGTCATGTATGTAACCACAATGTAACACCACTGTATTAATGTATACACTCAACCTAGATGCACACGTTGACCACAAGGGGTGAACTTGTGGGAGACACTCCTTACCTGATCACTCAGGTATAAAAAGGAAGGTCCCACGCAGGGTCACTGTCTTTGGAGTCCTGTGAATAAAGAGTTCAGGTCCCAGAGTGACCTTATCCCCAGAATGTGCCATGTGTGGTTTCATACTACAGAGTAAGGACTTTACACAGTGAGTATAAGCCTAGTCGATCCAGTCTTACCCCATATGTCATTCCTGCCATCCCGGGAATCAGTCTGGTGAACCTACGCTGCACTCCCTCAATAGCATGAATGTACTTCCTCAGATTAGGAGACTAAAACTGCACACAATACTCAAGGTGTGGTCTCACCAAGGCCTTGTACAACTGCAGTCAGATCTCCCTGCTCCTATACTCAAATCCCCTTGCTATGAAGGCCAGCATGCAATTTGCTTTCTTTACTGCCTGCTGTACCTGCATGCCTACCTTCAATGACTGATGTACCATGACACCCAGGTCTCGTTACACCTCCCCTTTTACTAATCTGTCACCATTCAGATAATAATCTGCCTTCCTGTTTTTGCCACCAAAGTGAATAACCTCACACTTATCCACATTGTACTGCAACTTCCATGCATTTGCCCATTCACCTAACCTGTCCAAGTCCCTCTGCAGCCTCCTATCATCCTCCTCGCAGCTCGCACTGCCACCTAGCTTAGTGTCATCTGCAAACTTGGAGATATTACATTCTATTCCTTCGTCTAAATCATTAATGTATATTGTAAATAGCTGGGGTCCCAGCACTGAACCCTGCGGCACCCCACTAGCCACTGCCTGCCATTCTGAAAAGGACCCGTTTATTCCCACTCTTTGCTTCCTGTCTGCCAACCAGTTCGCTATCCATGTCAATACATTACCCCCAATACCAGGTGCTTTAATTTTGCACACTAATCTCTTGTGTGGGACCTTGTCAAAAGCCTTTTGAAAGTCCAAATACACCACATCCACTGGTTCTCCCTTATCCACTCTACTCGTTACATCCTCAAAAAACTCTAGAAGATTTGTCAAGCATGATTTCCCTTTCATAAATCTATGCTGACTTGGACCGATCCTGTCACTGCTTTCCAGATGCGCTGCTATTACATCTTTAATAATAGATTCCACCACCGATGTCAGGCTAACCGGTCTATAATTCCCTGTTTTCTCTCTCCCTCCTTTTTTAAAAAGTGGGGTTACTTTAGCTACCCTCCAATCCATAGGAACTGACCCAGAGTCCATGGAATATTGGAAAATGACCACCAATGCATCTACTATTTCTAGGGCCACTTCCTTAAGTACTCTGGGATGCAGACTATCAGGCCCTGGGGATTTATTGGCCTTCAGTCCCTTCAATTTCCCTAACACCATTTCCTGACTGATAAGGATTTCCCTCAGTTCCCCCTTCTCACTAACAATACAAAATGGTGAGTTTATTGATGTTTATGGGTTTTCTATTGAATTTATACTTAAAACGTAGCAAAATTACAAGCAACATTAATAAAGATATTTTTTTTAAATAATTTTTTTGTTATTAAGGTTTATAAGAACAAACATTTGTCAGATAAAAAATAATAAAACATTTTGCATTGTCAGTTGCGTTGACCTTTTCGAATACACAAACTGAGGGCAGCTCCACAGTACTTCACACCTACGTGCAGTTAGTAATTAAAGTCCCCATTTTACAAACTGATCCTGCTGAGTTGGCTCAAACTCAACAGAAAATCTTTAACCATGCTTCCTTATTCTTTGGCTTGGCATCAGTTTTTTTCTTGTTAAGCCTCCTGTGAATCGCCTACATTAAAAGGCGCTATATAAATGCAAGATATTGATAATTGTACAGTGCTATATTCCTGCACAGCTATTAGTTTTTATAAAGGCAAAGATGACAGCACTTGTCCCACTTTAATAGCTGTGGGTATGGCAGTCAACATCGAAAGTCATCATTTTTTTCATGTCGCCAGGGTATCACCAGGATCAAATTTGAGAGACGGTTATTTTTGTAATTGCCTACAGCTATGTCCTGTATTCCAGCTTATATACAAAAAAAACCCACAACAAATAAAGAAGGACCTTTACTCATTGCGAGGTTGTCTTTGCAAAGGATTCTGCAAGTGAGACGTTGTCCTCCAGGATTATAAATCTAGACTCCTGCTACCATCGCCAGTCTCACAATCACAGCTCTAAGTCCCTTATGACTCTGTTACAAAAACAAGTTCCACATTTGCAACACTCTCTTCGGTGGATGTCAGGGTCTTTGAGGTGTCACGTTCTCACCTGGTGCCTTTCCAAGCCCAGCGCTGAACACAGCCTTTCTCTTTGGCACTTTTCCTGCTGTCACTGAATCGTTTTCTGATTTCTCGCCAGGTTCTTTTATTGCAAGAATTCCCACTCAGGAATCCTTCTCAGTTTGTTGTTTAGATTCTGGGATTTAAAGGATTCGAAAGAAGATGCCCTATGATCCCTAATGGCTTCACCATGATACGTTTAATCCCTGCTCCATAAATGATAAAAGAGAAAGAGAAAAGGATGACAGTTTTTTTTTGTTGCTAAAATTATGTTTCAAGTGTACATTTTAATTGTATAGGATATATACTAAATTTGGTATGTTTCATTAAAAATTAATTGTAAGTACCTGCAGTGCCTGTTACTCCTGTAGGTGGCACTATGATAAAGTATTTTCAATGATAAACGTGCTATTTTATATTTGGAGTATATTATCCTGAGATTCTGCAAACTGGCTACCAGATTCCCATAAATCATTCAAAGTGGTTTTGTGGAATTTATTTTCAGCTGCCTATTTTTCTCAATAGCTGAAATATCCAACATAAGGGTTTGAACAAAAATGAATTATTTCACAGTAACATGCTAACATTTATCCATTGAATTGTCTCTTGTGTCTTTTAATGCCTTCATGAAAGTTTTTACTTGAAGGCCTCAGCCCTTCCTGAACGCCCGGTCCTAATCTGGAGCTCTCTTCCCATTCGCTGTGACTCCGTGAGCTGAGTTTGGATTGTGTAGTCCGATCGTGTGCAGTGCAGCTAATGTCCTGGGACGCAAAAGTACCGTGCAGGTTTCATTTCAAATATTATTGAAAAACAAGAGCTCAAATTTCAAAAGCTTTAGTAAGGTAACATTTCAAAGCAGAGGCTATTGCGTGTGTTTATGAGAGTGAGGGAAGAGAGGGAGAAATTATGGCCCCAAGTTTCCACATGATTTGCTCCTGATTTTTAGGAGCAACTGGTGGAGAACGGAGTATCTTAGAAATCGGAATTCTCCACATTTAAGTTTTCTGCAATTCTAGTCAGGTAGAACAGTTTCACTTTTGAACAGAATTTTTTTTTCAAAAGGGGGCGTGTCCGGCCACTGACGCCTGATTTGAAAGTTTCCACAGTGAAAACGTACTCCAAACTAACTTAGAATGGAGCAAGTGAAGATTTTTGTAGGCCTGAAAAAACCTTGTCTACACATTAAAAAATCAGGCGCAGGTTACAAATTAGGCGTCGGGAACGAGGTGGGGGGAGGAGGGGGGAAGGGAAGTCATTACATTCTACAATAAATCCTTAGTTATACTTATACAAATATTATACAAATAATTCCAACCTGAATAAAAATTTATAAGCAAAGAATAGATTAAAAAAACCATGTTCCTACCTGTGTGAAAGTGCTTCAGGCAGGCCTTTCAGGCAGGGAGAAGGCTGCAGGAAGCCTCACAAGTTGAGGCAGCCGTTCCCGACGGCAGTGAGGGGGAGGCAGTGAGGGCCCGACCGACGGCAGCAGCCGTTCCCGACGGCGGGGGGGGGGAGGCAGTGAGGGCCCGACCGACGGCAGCGGGGGGGAGGCAGTGAGGGCCCGACCGACGGCAGCGGGGGAGAGGCAGGGAGAAGGCTGCAGGAAGCCTCAGAAGTTGAGGCAGCCATTCCCGACGGCAGGAGAGGGGAGGCCCCCCTGCTATCGGTCGGGCCCGTCGGGAAACGGCTGCCTCAACTTCTGAGGCTTCCTGCAGCCTTCTCACTGCTGCAAGAAGCCTCAGTGCTGATCATGGAAGGGCAATGTGGTTTTATTAAAAAATGTTAAAAATTGAACAGCTTCAAAGAACTACAAAAATGGCCGAGTGCCAATGTTTCCTTCACACTGCGCGTGCGCGAACGCTCCAACACGCACGCGCAGAGTTGCCGGCACGAAAAAAACTCATTTAAATGGTACCCGCCCCCTCCTACTTACAAAATTGGCGCAAGTGGTAGGCTCCGCCCCCTGGACGTCACGCCAAGCTGACATCGAGCTGCAAAGCGCTCGAGAATAGCGCGGTTTTTTTCAGGCGCCGTTTTCGGCGTGAAAAACGGGCGCCCAGCTCAGAAGGGCGCCTGTTTTGCCGCGTGTGGAAACTTGGGGCCTATGTGTTACCTGATCCAAGAGAACAGGTGGTTCAGGTGAATAGTGAGAAAACACCATGGGGGCTATTTTCTGAGGTAAGAGCGGGTAGGTTGGAAGCATGGGGGAAGTTAAAGTTGAAAAAATGTGAACTCTGACCCCAACACGCCTCCAACCTGTCCACTTTCACCTTTAACTCAGAAGGGACGGGGGGGACGGGGGTGGTGGGGACGGGGGGGACGGGGGGTGGTGCGAGCTGTAAACTAGCTGCCAGGAGGCGGGTTGGCAGTTTACGTTTTATAATGAGTTCATAAGCCTCTACTTTAACTTTCTTTGCAGGTTTTACTGCAGGCGGCGGGGATCCCGGGGCTCGGGATTCCCAGTGGCTGCAAATAGGCGGCCTCAGCCTTTGGAGAGCAATCCTTGTGAGTTGGGAAGAGCAAGAATGGTCCCCTCGGTGGTCCCCCAAGCTCCCCCATCAGCAGCCTGGCCCTCCCCTAAGTCAGAGTTCGGTCCTATCCCACCCCTGTGATCGGACCCCCCCGGACCTGGAACACCCACCCCCTCCCCCCCAGGGGATCGTGCCCCTCTCCCGCACAGTTTGGAAACCTCCCCACCTCCACCATCCTAGGCCCAGCACCTACGTGGTCCTGCGAACTCCTGGTCTGCATTGGCCGCACGACTGGAAGCCAGCTAGTCAATCAGGCTGAATTCCAGGAGGGGAACTAATCCCTGACGTTAGTGCCGGGGAACCCAACCTTCCAGGTTTCCCATCATCTCCCGGGTCCCCCCGCACCGTGAGGGTGAGACCTGGCAAAATCCAGCCCCATCTGTTTTTTAATATTTTAAACTCAATTAACCAAATTCGTTGTGCAACCTAATACTAAAAATAAATTCATTTGGGAATCATAAGCAGGTCAATTATTTTTGACCTAGAAACGAAAGCTTCGATTTTAACCCCTTGCTCCCGATGAGAACAGGACGTGTGAGAGGTTAAAATATTGGCAACTCCCCAGTTTCCTGCTCATCGCACACCATGCGTCATTTTAGCAGGCACATTTTTGACAGCATTTGAGGGCTTTGCCCCAGCCAGGCGAGGGCCCCGAATCCATATAGAAGTCTGTTGACATCATGCAGACCCCATCACCATTTTGAGTAGTTTTCAGCTGCACCAGGGAAAGTTGGCACCAAGAAGCAGCAGGCCTACAAGACAGCCGAGCAGCTCAGTTTATTGTTATTTAGATTTCCTTGTGGGCAATGAAGCTTCTGAGGCATAGAAGTAAGAGACAGGTCCCATCATCAACAAGTGACGGGATTGGTTATTGACTGCCTAAAGTGAGTGAGCAATAATATGTAATCGTGTCTGAGTACTTTCAAAACCCTATTCAACAATTCAGAAACAGCAGAATGGAAAATAAAAGCTGTGGTCTATTGTACAAAAACTGGAAACATTCACCTGTTTAATTCCATTTCTATTTGCTCAATTCTGTATGTTGTATTCTCCCACAGGACTGTGGCAGTGTGCTTCGTGAATTGAGTACATGTGGTAAGGTTTTTCTACTCCAGCTTGTCAATAATATCATTGGCATTGTCTGATAAAGCAATGTGCCATGCTGTGCGAAATGGAAAGGAAATAGGGATAGGCCAATTGACACACCTCACTCACATTAATAAAATGGTGTGTTGAGGCACGTTGGCTTTCCTTTGCCTCTTTGTGCATTTTAATATGCAGAGCTGCTATCATACGTTTTAAGGATTTTAAAATTTTACATTGTTGTTAAGAAAATTTGAGGTTTGCTGAGTATACATTGGTATCCATTTTATACTTTGAGGAACTGTCTGATTTCCACTAAAACACAAACTTTCATATTCCTGTTTCTTTCATCTTTACATTTTCTCTCACTGATACTGGCTGCTGATTAAATAAATTATTCATTTCCAGCAACAGTGTGAAGCGATGGGGTAATAAGGTGCAGTAAGAGACAGCAAGGAGAGTCGACATGATGGCTTGACAACGAACGATTAGAAGAGTACATGCACACAACGCACATTTACAAATCAGGTCAATGAACACCGGCAACATTGATTTGATGCTTACTTCCCAATCTCTCCCCCACCCCTAACACAAGAAAAAATGACTTGCTAACTATTTCCTCGTGAGTGGATATCTCTGGGCTAGTGCTGGATTAAATAATATGTCATGATGGATTTGGTGAGGATGAAGCAGTGGTTGTGAAGCTCAAAATGCCCAGCTACTTCACTGACTGGTTCCTCGCCATTTGCAAGGTACCCCCCTCCCTCCCACCTTGGATATTAAAAACACAAAATCGTCTTTAGCTGTGTGAACAGTCTTTCAAGGAATGAAGCTGAAACAAGCTGTGCTTTTCTTTGCTCTGTTCTTGGCACCAATCTGCTCTTGGCACGAGGGAAGTTAAAGTTGAAAAAATGTGAACCCCCAACCCCAACCTGCCTCCAACCAGTCTTGTGCCACCACTAACCCACTGAACCAGTCTGAAATTTCCCAACAGCAGCTTCTTTGTCACATCCTTATTACTTTATTTGTCTGGAAATAAAGGGGAAGGAAAGTTGGGGAACATTTTTTATACAAAGCACTTACTCTATTCACCTTTGTCAAAAATATCATATATCTAATTTTGCTTTGTGTCATTAGATTACTTGCAACTCACGGAAATCTGATACATCAAGTCTTCAAACTCTGACTGAGTTCTCCACTGACAAGGTTTACGAAGTTCGCCGACTGCCCTGTTGATTTCAATGGGAACCAGCACTTGGCAATTTCCTACAGATCAACCTGGAACAGCCTGAGACCTCAAAAACCAAGGTTGTTCCAACTGTTTCACTAATATTCTTCAGGGAAATGAACCTGTCACCCTTATCTGGTCGGCACATAATCCTAGTATGTGGTTGTCTCTTATTACCCTTTGAAGTGACACCTAATTGTTCCATGTAAGGGTGTCTAGCCAATCTTTATGCACTGTAGTCTGTAAAGTATAAAACAGCCATTACTCTTACCACATCCAACTTTGTGAGGTGAGTCTTGCAGTTAGGTAGTTGCCACTCAGCAACCAAGGAAGATATGGAACAATTTTCAAAGATAACAGTAGAAAAGGAATTTGTTTGGAAAAAGTGAGTAGAGTTTAAAGTGGTTAAGTCATTGGGCCCCGATGACATGCACCCTCGACTTTTGAAAGAAATTAGAGGGGGGGGAAGCAGAAGCGCCAATGATAATTTTTTCTATTCTATCAAGAGGGAGTTAGATATGGCCCTTACGGCTAAAGGGATCAAGGGGTATGGAGAGAAAGCAGGAAAGGGGTACTGAGGGAATGATCAGCCATGATCTTATTGAATGGCGGTGCAGGCTCGAAGGGCCGAATGGCCTACTCCTGCACCTATTTTCTATGTTTCTATGTTTCTATGTTTTTCAAACCTCGTTAAATATTCAAATTGTGCCATTCGGCATAAACTATCTAGTGTAACGCCCTTGTTCGAGAAGAAATGATGGAATAACTCAGGTAAATATTGACCAATTCATCTAATGTTAGTTGTGTGCAAATTATTAGGCCCCGGAATTCTGAGTCCTGCGATCCCCCGCTAGAAATGCAATGAAACGGGACCTGCCACTGACCGTGTCGCAACTTGTTGCAAGGTCAGCCAGTTAGAATATTGTTGGATTGGACAAGGGCATCTGTCGCCCCAGCAACTGTCATTTATACCAGAAGGCTCAGAAATTTCATGGTGGGGGTCAGTGGGTGGGGGGGGTTGATACAAGCACTTTTAAGTGCACCAGTGCTGCATTTAAAGCAGGACTGCTCTTAAAATAAAACCAGGGCATAACAATCTGACGACATGGCTCCAACAGGAGCCAGTAAAAAGAGAACCTTCAAGTTCCCAGAGAATACTGTACCATAAACTCTGTTCCCTAGCCACCAACTCTATCTTTCTCCTGGCCACTGTCTGAGGCTGAAACAGACTGTTTGCAACCTTGTCATCCTATTTGACCCTGAGCTGAACTCCTGACCCCATATCCTCTCCATTACCAAGACCATCTACTTCCACCTCCACAATATCGCCCGTCTCCGCCCCTACCTCAGCTCATTTGCTGCTGAAACCCTCATCCATGCCTTTGTTACCTCTAGACTCGATTATATCAATGCTCGCGTGGCCAGCCTCCCACCTTGCACCCTCCGTAAACTTGGGCTCATCTAAATCTCTGTGGCCCATATCCTAACCTATGTCAATTCCTGATCACCCATCACCCCTGTGCTCACTGACCTACACTGACATACAGTCCAGCAACCCTACAATTTTAAAATTCTCAGCCTTGTTTTCAAATCCCTCCATGGCCTTGCCCCTCCCTACCTCTGTAATCTCCTCCAGTCCTACAACCTTCTGAGGTCTCAGCGCCCCTCCAATTCTGGCCACTTGAGCATCCACCTTCAGCTGCCTAGGCCCTAAGCTCTGGAATTCCCTCCCTAAACCTTTCCATCTCTCTTCCTCTCCCTCCTCCTTTAAGATGCTCCTTAAAACTTCTTTGACCAAGATTTTTGTCACAATATCTCCTTATGTGGCTTGGTGTCAAATTTTATTGTTTTGATAATGCTCCTGTGCAGTGCCTTGAGACATTTTACTACGTTAAAGGTACTATATAAATGCAAGTTGTTGTTGTTGTTGTTGTTGAATATACTGTTTTATTGAAATTAGGCACAGAAGGGATGGAATAGTAGAAGTGAATAGCAAAAGACCTGCCAAAACATTCTATCACTGGAGAGTTCTGCAATGTATTTAGGCCCTTTGAAGCATTGTTTTCTCTATGGGAACTCCATAAGATAAGTTATATGAACTCTCTAATAATTATCAAATAAACCAGTATGTGACTGGAAGTAACAACCATTCTGTTCACATACAAAAAAAAATGCATACATAATTCAAGGCAGCGAAGAGCTACGGCAGGTGAAACTGCAGACATTCATCTCTTAACTCAGCAGGACGAGGCAATTGAGGTACTGGGAGTCCATCCAGCTAAGGTAATAGTGGAAGAAGACATGGGAGGTCCTGCACAAGCAGTAGGTATGTGCGGAACAAGTGCTAATGTTCAAAGACCTAAAACATATTTCCTTATCCGAATAATTACATAGAATGTACAACACAGAAACAGGCCAAATGGTCCATGTCGCTGTTTATGCTCCACACTAGCTTCCTCCCATCCTCTTCATCGAACCCTCTCAGTATAATCTTCTATTCCTTTCTCCCTCATACATTTATCTAGCTTTCCCTTAATTGGTATTCACCTCAATTACTCCTTGTGGTAGCGTGTTCTGCATTCTAACTATTCTTTGGGTAAAGATGTTCCTCCTGAATTCCCTATTGGATTTATTGGTGACTATCTTATTGACTATCTTATATTTATGGTCCCTAGTTTTGAACTCCCACACAAGTGGAAACATTTTCTTTACATCTACCCAATCAAATCCTCTGGTAATCTTAAACACCTCCCTCAGGTCAGCCCTCAGGCTTTTCTTTTCCAGAGAAAAAAGCCCCAGCCTGTTCGGTCTTTCTGATAGGTAGTTCTGGCATCATCTGGAGATGCTTGCATGAGCAAAACAGTAAGGACATCATAGCTAGCAGTAAACTCAATGCATTTCTCTGCCTTTTTCACTCCATTGGAGCTGGAAGCAGGGAAGGAGAAACAGAGACAGAAAGTAATCCAATAGCAGAACCCAAACAGCAGCACAGCCAATGGAAAATCACTTACATCCTCATTCACCCTCCCAATCATACTCACAAGCCCAGATATAGTCAATCAGCAGGATGTAGATAGTTCAGATGAGGAGTGGGCATTGGGTGTTGCACAACACACAAGGAAGGGGTAGTGGAGAAGCTTGTCTTCTGAATGGAGGCTAAAGAAATGGTAGCCCTTAGCTGAAGAACAAGTGGATATTGAAGAGAAGGATGCGAGCATCAAACTCATATGAAGGTACTGCCAAAACCTGTCTGAGAATGTGCAGCAGATGTCTGGGCTGACAACAGCTTCTAGTGCCTTTCTTTGCAGCAACATCAAAGGAAGCTTCTGAATGATGCAGAGCAGCCTGTAGTAAGTAGCTGCTGCAGGAATTTCAGCTTGTGTCATACAGAACACAGATGTCTGAAGGCAAGTCAGTATCTCCAATGTCAGGCTATGACTGGTGACATTAATGCTTTGGGTAACAAAATTGAGAGAGTAATATCTTCTGGATTCCAAGAACAAAGTGAGAGAGGAAGTATTAAGGGGCTTAGCAGCTTTGAAAGTGGATAAATCCCCAGGCCCAGATGAAATGTATCCCAGGCTGTTAAGAAAAGCAAAAGAGGAAATAACAGAGGCTCTGACCATCATTTTCCAGTCCTCAAGGGCAGCTTGATTAATCAAGGACAGTCAGCATAGATTTGTTAAGGGAAGGTCGTGTCTGACTAACTTGATTGAATTTTTCAAGGAGATAACCAGGAGGATCGATGAGGGCAGTGCATATGACGTAGTATATATGGATTTTAGCAAAGCTTTTGATAAGGTCCCACATGGCAGACTGGTCACGAAAGTAAAAGCCCATGGGATCCAGAGCAAAGTGGGAAGTTGGATTCAAAATTGTCTCAGAGGCAGGAAGCAAAGGGTAATGATTGATGGGTATTTTGTGACTGGAAGGCTGTATCTGCTGGGGTTCCGCAGAGCTCAGTGCTGGGTCCCTTGCTTTTTGTGGTATTATATCAATGACTTGGACTTGAATGTTGGGGATATGATTAAGAAGTTTGCAGATGACACTAAAATAGATGTGTGGTTGATAATGAAGAAGAAAGCTGTGGACTGCAGGAAGATATCAATGTACTGGTCAGGTGGGCAGAACAGTGGCAAATAGAATTCAATCCAGATAAGTGTGAGGTAATGCATTTGGGGAGGTCTAACAAGGCAAGGGAATACATATTAAATGGTACGACACTGAAAAGTGTAAAGGTACAAAGGGACCTCGGATTGCAGGTATACAAATCCCTGAAGGTAGCAGGCCAGGTAGATAAGGTGGTTAAGAAGGCAAATGGAATACTTGCCTTTATTAGTCGAGGCATAGAATACAAGAGCAAGGACGTTATGCTTGAACTGTATAAAACACTAGTAAGGTCACAGCTGGAGTACTGTGTGCAGTTCTGGTCACCACATTACAGGAAAGATGTGATTGCATCGGAAAGGGTGCAGAGGAGATTTCCAAGAATGTTGCCTGGACTGGAGAATTTTGGCTATGAGGAAAGATTGGAGATGCTGGTTTTATTTTCTTTGGAACAGAGGGGGCTGAAGGGGAAACCTGATTGAGGTGTATAAAATTATGAGGGACTTGTGTAGAATGGATAGGAAGGACCTGTTTCCCTTGACAGAGGGGTCAACAATCAGAGGGCATAGATTTAAAGTAATTGGGGGGAGATATAATGAGGGGAAATTTCTTTGCCCAGAGGATGGTGGGGGTCTAGAACTCACTGCTTGAAAGGGTGGTAGAGGCAGAAAGCCTCATCACATTTAAAAGTGTCGTAACAAGTGTCTTGGCTATAGACCAAGAGCTCGAAAGTGGGATTAGGCTGGACAGCTCTTGGTCGGCCGGCGTGGACACGATGGGCTGAAATGGCCTCTTTTTGTACTTTCAATTTCTATGATTCTATGATTCTATGATCACTAGAGCACCATTTTTGTAGGGTTTGCAGAATATTTGGAATACTCCCTCAGGGATTAAGGGATATTAGTAATTTCATAAGATGTGCATTCCTGTGGATCAGTGACAACCAGTGCCTACTTGGAGAGCAGGAACTGGCTCTGAGGATTCTGTTCTCACTCAGGACAACTGTTCTCTGCTCAGTTCCCTCAGGTGCCATCAGGTGGAAGAAAGTCCACAGGCTGAGACTGTGAAGATTTCAAGCGATGAGAAACAGTCTGTCGCGGGTCCATCCTAGGACTCAGGGGCCCTGAGACAAGGATCAGCTCTGTACGAAGAGGCTTATAGCCATATAGAACAGTAATATAGCTATAAATCTCAGATCCCAGACTCTCGGGTTGCACTTAGAAATGTTGGACTAGGATTGAGGAAAAAGTTACAAAGGAAGTGCACAGAGGTGATTCTAAATTATTTCACAGATCTAAAATTCCAGAACCCTTATGTGATTCTTATGATGTTCAAAATTTTCGTTTGGAAAAGATGAGGTTGCACTGAAACTGAAAACAAATGTTTGTGAACTTGGGGACTATAATGGAATAAGGATTTGCGTATTAATTATGTGGAACATCCTGGTTATTACACATGTTGTACAGTTATACTTTGATCACGCATTACTGAAATGTCTCCCTGATGCGTTTGTCTCGCAGCTCTCTCCCAGTCATTGTCTGTGACCCTGCTGTGTCTTCCTCATGTTCGAGCTCTTTTGTCTCAGGGGGACCAGCATCGGACTTAGTTTCTTCCTCAAGAATAGCAATACCCAAGCCTCTCTGAAGCTCAAAATTGTGGAGGACACAGTAGGCGTTTTTCCACTTCACTGGTGGGCCTTCTCAATGGTGTTAGCACCTACAGTGTTATTTCTCTCTTCAGATACCAATGGACCTACTGTGCATCATCACCATTTTCTGTTTTTGTTCCGTCTCATATACACTGAATGCTTTATTCTAACCTTTTTTTTAAAGCAATTTGAACCTTAAATACCCAGCGCAAACCGTAACTATCTTGCCTGTTGTGTCTCGATGATGTTGTCAGAACCTGACTGCAATTTTAACTTGGCTATCTGAGCGGGAAGTGGCTGTGAGCTTTCTGCCAGGCCAACCCAGCAAGGAAGAGGATTGGGGCCAGAAGGGACCCAAAAAGGTAAGATTTTATTTTTTACTTTCCTTGGGAGCCAGTAGGAGCAACAGCTTGAAACCTACCTTTTTTAACCAAGCCTTTAGTCACCCATCCTAATATTTCCCTCTTTGGCTTGGTGTCAATGTTTTTCCAATTACACTCCTGTGAAATGTCTTGGGATGTTTTCTGACATTAGCAGAGCTATATAAATGCAAGTTGTTTTTGTTGCATTCTATTCTCATCACTTCCAGGATGCACTTCTGGGGATCTGTTCTATTATTATTATTTCTAAAATTCCTTTACGTTGCTCTGGTGAACTGCAATGTAACTGGTCTGCTCTTCACCCTGATCAGTTGGCACAACACATTCAATAGTGAGCCTTTCATCCCTTTTTGCTGTGCTTCTGGAATGACGCCAAATCGTAGACCAAAGGCAACATGCAGCTGGCAGTCTTCTTAGCTCTCACAGATTTAAAATGGCAATCAAGCTAACAATATTGTTAATACAAAAGCAAGATACTATGGATGCTGGAATCTGAAATAAAAACAGAAAATGCTGGAAATACTCAGCAGGTCAGGCAGCGTCTGTGGAGAGAAACAAAGTTAACGATTCAGGTCGATGAAAAAATTGACGAATGGTCATTGACCTGAAACTCGCTCCACAGATGCTGCCTGACCCACTGGTTATTTCCAGCATTTTCTGTTTTTATTATAGCAATATTGCTATTCCATTGAGATTCTAGGAGAGTCTTACTGTCAGTAATTCTGCTGCCTATACTGTTAATAATGGAATGTAGTTTTTATTCCACTCCTTTCATCCCCTTGGCAATTTCCTGCCTTTCATCTCCTAAAGTCTTTGATTCCTTGCTGGGGTACAGTTCCATGGAACCAGCCACTCTTCACGATCTTACCTAAGTGGCTGATCATCACTCATGTATGAGCTTTGACAGTGAATTTCAACAGGCTATTTGACCTCGAGGGGGGATTACAGCTGAACTTGTTACCATTCTTGCTCTGTCCACATATGTGCAGGGATCATTGAATAACAATCAGGAGCTGGGCTCTGGGCACTTATTCCCTCCCCAGGTACATTGAAGTGAATTGTAGCTCCCCTACCGTTGTCCGGATGGGATCAGAAAACTCAGCATAGACTGGAGATCAACCCTGGGACCTTCCTACCTGTTTGGCCCAGCTACTCACTGAACAAACTTGCTGAGCCATTGGGAAATGTTCTTTTCTACTCATAATAACAAAAAATCATTGTTAAAGAGAGCTTTTTTGAATTTTCTATTTTTGCTTTATTTATAGGGCAGTACTGCAGATTAAAGAATATTCGCTGGCCAGTTTTACAGAGGATTGAGGCACTATATGATAAAATAAAATAACATTATATAATGTCCAGATCAACCTGTATAACTTAATCTATAAAATATTATTGTTTAATTATATTACACTTTTTGCATTTCATTTTTTCTTGTATTAAAGCTAAGCATATTATATTCATATCTTCGGTGCACACTATTTTGTTAATTTTCTACTGGACCAGAAATATCATGTAAAGGTTGTAAAGGTGAGTAAGTACAGAACAAGGTTACCGGAACAGAAATCTCCTGGAGAGGCATCCTCCAACCATTAAAATGTTAACAACCTGATGATGCATCTGTCATCCCTGGTGGGCACCTGACTATGCAGCAAAGACATTTACCCAGTCTGTCCCTTCATCCAGACAACTTACTTAACAGCAAGTCGATTAAGATGCAAATAAAAGCAGTGTGATTTATTTCAGACGCAGACCTCAGGACACTGAGCTTCATTTTATAATTTATTACTTCATTCTGCAGTTGTGGCTAGCTAGTGCTCTAGTAACATGAGCACTGGATTGATGGACTGTTTACATTATATGGCTCAATTGTGTGGTTTGGAGTCAATAGTTTGTGAAAGTTTTTTAAAATGTAATGCTTTTTTTTAGTGACTCCAGTAGAGATCATTTATAGGAAAGTAAAATACTGCGGATGCTGGAATCTGAAATAAAAACAGAAAATGCTGGAAATACTCAGCAGTTCAGGCAGCATCTGTGGAGAGAGAAACAGAGTTAATGTTTCAGGTCGATGATCCTTTGTCAGAACTGGAAAAAGTTACAGATGTAACAGTTTTTTAAGCAAGTGTAGGGGCAGGGAAAGGGGGGAGGGGAGGAAAAATAAAATTTAATGCTGGGATAACATTAGCGCCAGAGCGAGGAACTTTCGCCAAATTAAAGTTCACAAGGAGCGTCAGCGTTAACTCCGGCATTGCACCACAGGCTCTGTGCGCCGAAGCCAAAAGTACTGGTGTTGACGCAACCTGCCATTTTGGCATTGCACTTCTTTTCCCCTGCGCTTCCACCTTCTGGTTTCCAGTCACACAAATGCTAATGC
Organism: Pristiophorus japonicus; assembly: GCF_044704955.1. NCBI lineage: Eukaryota > Metazoa > Chordata > Chondrichthyes > Pristiophoridae > Pristiophorus > Pristiophorus japonicus. The sequence continues at coordinate 146,737,329 of NC_091983.1, forward strand.
AGAGTGCAGCTACATCCTGCGCACACATGTGCAGTACAACCGGGGCTGAATCAGCCATTTCACATTTTGAATTCGATGATGGAGGAGGACGAGGGAAGACAGCATGCCAGGTGATTCAGCCATGAGGTAGTGGGGGCTGTGGAACAGAGATGGCAGGAGTTGCATCTTCGGGGTGGTTCAAGACCACGGCCCGCCATCTTCAAGAGAATTTGGAGAAACAGACAAGGAGGTCTCTGCCTCGGACACTGTGGTGAGGACTGGCACACAGTGCCGAAAGAAATTTAACAATCTCACCAGGATCATCAGAGTGAGTACCATTTTCATTCACGCACTCCTTTATTACTTCAAGGATAAATCTGACACACTATTTGTTCTCATGCTGTTGGTGCCTCTCAGCACTCTGTGGATTGCCTCCTAAAATGCATGACACATAGGTAGGCTTAGTTCGGCACCCTATTTGCCATGAATGATCTTCACACATTATTAAGATTGATTTCTGAGATCTCATAAGATGGCTCCCCACTTCGATGTCCTCCTGATGAACCATGCGCAACTTCCAGAGGATTCTATTACATTCAGACAGTATGGTATAAGTGCTTTGGTGGCTATCTGTGCCACAAGAGCAAATAGACCCTCTTGTAACCATTCCCATTTTCATCTTTGTAGGCAAAGAAGTCTCATAATCGGCATGAGCAGGTGCAGATAGGCAGTGGTCTGCTTCAGACTCTGCCACTAACCGACATCGCGGAAAGAGTGGCAGACCTCATCGACGTCACAGGTCGGGCAGCTGCCGCTGGGAGCGCTGAACCCCCTTCGGATACTGAGGGTAAGTCCTGCACACTTCCTGGGCTGGGATGGGCAATGTCCTGCACACTCCCTGGGATAGGTTGGGGCAATGTCCTGCACACTCCCTGGGCTGGGTTGGGACAATGTCCTTCATGTCTCTGGACTAGATATAATGGAGTAGCAGTGGTCCTTCAAATGAGCCTGTTCTTTGCGACCTTCCTCATGTCACCCTGCCCCTCTCCTGCTGCTAACCAGTCATCTGTTGCTTTCTAATTCCAGATGAACAGCCACAGGCACCGCATCCCTCAAGGGACCCCTCCACATCAGGCCATTGTCTGGAGGAGGAGAAGGAGAAGGAGGAAGAAGAGGAGGATACGGATGAGCCGACTCCGGCGCAGCATCCTATGCCCACTGCTCCACCCTCGGCACTCAGCTCCTCTGGGGACGACATGACTTTCTCGGGGTTCGAGGATTGTGAGGTTCCTGGGACCAGTGGTGTGCAGCAATGCAGTGCTGGGGTTGAATCCCGCAGGCCATCTCTCCGGAGAGTGAGTCGGCAAAGTCGGTCTGCTGATAGACAGGCAGACGTGGAACTGGACATGGTGGGAATGTCCAGGGAGAGAATCCAGATCAGCCGTCAGCTCCTTGATGTCTTGGGCAGAATTCCCGTGAGCATTGACAGTCTAAAAGCAACGATTATGGAGGTAGGGTCGCAGATTGTCATTGCGAGCTGTGATACTAGTGAGGCCATCAATGCTCACACAAGGCTGGTGGCCTCCAGCAGTGACAATGGAGTCCCGAAGAGTGTGGTGCGAGCCCTTACACAATATTGGGCATCACAGGCACAAGCTCTGCTTCAGCTTGGGCAGGTGATGAGTTCATGCCTGCCGCCATACTCTCTGTGTTCCCCACTGTCACACGGGGAAGTGACGGTTCCAAAATAGGCCGGCAAGGTGCTCCAGTTGCTGGGGTCCAGCCCCGTTGGTGACTGAGTGGCTCCAGAGATGCGGGAGATGGTATTATTCCTCCAGATGACAGTATTCCGTCTCCCTCCACTCAGTCGCCAACCAAATATCAGCGACGGTTGTCACCCAAACCACCTGTGACTGGCGACACCGATAGAGAGACTAGCCAGTCAGAAGCCAGACCTTCCAGGCCACGAGCTGGTCCAGTGCGTTCCCAGACGCCATCTCCATTGTCTCTCCCCCCAACACAGCAGTGCTCTGGCAGCCTTACTGCATGCTATGGTGCCACTTTGATGATGAGCAGCAGGCATGGGAGGGGATGAAGGGAAGGGGAGCAAAAGATGGTGGGAAAATATAGTGGGGCAGATTTGATTTCATTATCACACTGCTGGATTATGTTCTTGATGCTAGATGCTGGATACAGCTTATTTATGTTACAGTATCATACTGTTGGATTATGTTCTTGATGCTGGATTATGTCCTGATAATGTTCTTGCATTATCACACTGCTGGATGCAGCTCATTATTTTATTTTATTTAAGTATTACAATGAAGGTTACAAAGTTTACAATGTTCAACACATATTTTGTTCACCATAACCATTCCTGTGTAGAGTCGCATTTGCAGAATAAGAGGGGAAATAGTCAGCATGGTGGGATGGAGTGTCCAGGCAACGCTCAAACGTGCCGTTCACTCTTCAAGCAAAGCGTTGAATTATGAGCTGCCGACGTAAGGCATTTGCAGGGGCAAAATATCGACGATGCCTCCGCAGTGGTGGTGGTGATGGCGGTGGCATGGGTTCCTCTTCCTCATCTTCCTCCTCCTCCTCCTCTCTCTCCTGAGATGGTCCTGCAATCCCCAGTGACAAATCCTGTCCCTTCAGGTTGGCTAAGTTGTGTAGCATGCAGCACACCACAATGAACTCAGAGACCTGCTGAGGGGAGTATTGTAGGCAGCCTCCAGAGTGGTCCAGGCTTCGGAAGCACTGCTTCAGCACGCCAATTGTCTGTTCGATGATGTTGCATGGCTCTCATAATAGCGATGCTCGGCTTCTGTTTGAGGGTTACGGTCACCTTCACCTCGGCGAGCAGTGCAGTCCTGATGCTGCTGATAGGCTGTAGGTCTGCCTTTATGAGCTGGCATATCTCTGTCAGCATTTCTTTTCAGAAGCGCAGCCTTCTAATGCACTGTGCCTCAGAGAGCTGCAGGTATGAGTGATGTTCCCTGTAAACTCATGGCGGGTAAGGCCTCCTCCCCACACGTCTGCGACCTCTTCGATTATGTTGCAAATGATCAACAATAAGCCTTCTTCCAGCTTGAAGCTGTATGGCAATAGTAGCCAGGATGAACAGCTCCTGACCTAGCATGGCCCCCATCTTTTAAAATATCCTTAAATGTCCTTTATAAAACAAATTCGAAACTCACATAAAAATTCACAATCAAAAGTAAGCAGTAACGCAGCGTTCCTCTCCCAATCCTTTTAATCACTCACAACTCTGACTTTCTCCTTCGCTTTCAACATGGCGCCGTTAGCGCCTGGTGCGCCCTGGGATCGTCTGGTTTTTCTGGGCGGGCTCTCGGGCGGACGTTAAATCAGGCGAAATGCTTGAAAGTTCCACTTGGGGTTCTAGCGCAGCGATGGATGACGATTTATGTCATCTCAACCGTCAAGACAACGGTGGGGCAGTAAGTTTTAGCACCGCTGCAAAACCATTGGTGGAAGTTCTACCCGTGTGCAAAATCTTGTGGGCCTCGTTTCACGCCCAAAAAAACATTTTTGCGCCCCGTCAAGGTGCTAACTCGGGCGCAAATTCAACGAAAATCCAGCTCTTAGAGACAAAAGAAATGATAGTGCAAGGCAAAGGGAGATGGTAATGGGACAAGTTAAGAAACAAGGGAGGATGAGGGGGTCAGGAACTCACTGCCTGAAAAGGTGGTAAAGGTAGAAACCCTCAGCACATTAAAAAAAATACTTGGATGTGCACTTGAAGTGCTGTAAACTACAAGACTACAGATCAAGAGCTGGAAAGTGGGATTAGGCTGGATAACTCTTCATCGGCCGGCATGGACATGATGGGCCAAAATGGCCTCCTGCCTTGCTGTAAATTTCTATGTTTCTATGATCATTTATAGTATCAGTTATTAATTGGAATGCAAATCTCACATTCCTGTTGTGGTCAGCAAACATCTTTCATTTGACTAAAGCAGTTATCGTGAGAAAAGAGGTAAGAGAAGAATTATGCAACGTGATTCTGTCTTATTTTGTACTGTCAGTATTTTTGCAGTACAGGTATCATTTTCACAGCCATTAGGTCAAAACCATGGAGCTAGGGCCTTGGTTGTGAGAATGGAGAATGAATTTCTCAATTGGAACATCAATATGCACAGTGTGGTACAAAAATCATCTATGGTCCAAAAGTTGCTGTTACAGTGCTGTGGCTCAGCTGTCCCTCTGATGTGAAACCACTACTCAAGTGTGGTTTTATTGCTGGGACCATTTTCAAGCTTGGTGATGCAAGAGTATATTGCACTCTGCTTTATGTGCCATTTATATAGCAGTACCACATATGCAGTATAAAGAGGGAATGAGACAACCTAGCATTTCAAAAAAATGTCAAAGATAATGTATGATGTGATTTCAAGGAGTAGTGCTCAGTTGTATTCATTAAAACCAGTGATTTATTAATTGAGGAGAAGTGAGCATTTATTATACAATTATACAAAGTAATGTACGCATAGCTTTTCTTTTATTGTTCAGCGTTGACCTCAGTTATCCTTCACGAATAGCCTGACCACACTTATTGTCTAGGCTCACACATAAGGAATAACTATTGAGCAAGGAATTTAAAAGTGACCAGTGTCTGTGGAAAAAAAACCATCCCAGTAAAAGGAAAGGCCGAGAGGAGAGAAGGGGAGGATATGTTTCCCAAAAAGAGAATATGAAGTGTTTGATGAGCGACAACCCAATGGCACCCAAATGAGTAAACTCACCATTGGTGCTCGAAGGGTTAAAGCATATTCCAGATGTTAACATTGAAAGTTGCTATGACACATTTTATTGACAATGAATCTATGAACATTTTTTTTCACTTTCATTCCTCTTTGTTTATGCTTTTCTCTTTTTCATGTGAAGATAAAAGAGGAACATAAGTCAGAAAGTATAAAACGTGCCCAGGACTAATGATTCATTCTTCTAACCTTACTAAAGTGCCTGTTTATCATTCAGTCCTCAGTTCTGAAAAAGGCTACACACCACCCAGGATTTCATTAATCTGTCTTTTCTATTTACAGATGGTGAATGATGTGCAGTGTATATCCAGCCTTTTCTGGCCAGAGATGTCTGGGACCTCACTTTGTTGGTGAAAGAGAAGCCGAGTGGAACCATCAGCCTCACCTTGCCCCAGGCAGAGACCCTGTCCTAATTTACGGAGGTGGTATTCTGCCACATCACATTAAATCCTCCTGAGGCCCAAGTGGGCTGTAGAAATGTATTTTTTCAAATTTTAGCTCTCACTGGAGCCATTCTACTCAGAGAGAATGCAATTGAGCCTCTCTGGGATCGATCACGTTAATCTAGTAACAGTTTGGGGCCTTCAGAAGGACTCAAAGGGACTCAAGCCAGGTTTCAACTGATATGAGTTTCAAGGGTGTAAAATGAGGAATTCCTGGGGCAACTCGGGAACCAACCTTGAGGTGGGGGCCGGGCAGAAGATCCGTCCCTTCACCAACTGGAATTTAAAGATCTAGTCTAAGCATGGCAGAATCTCAGCGGATCCAGATGCTGGCCCATTTTACAGTGCACCAGGTGCAAATGTGACTCACGTCCTTTCCCAATCCAGGTATTTCAGGGCCTCAAGGGGAATTTTAAACCAGCCTGGCTGACGAGAATGGGGAGAGTGCAGTTAAAATAGCTTTTCAAAGACCTTTCACTCCATTCCAGCTTAACTACTCCTCGCTACTATCTTAAGCGGTTGCTTTTTTTTAGATGACCCCATTAAAGATGCTAATCAGACTTGAATGCTGTATATAGGACCCTAATGGCATTTGAATGGTGTACTGATAAGTGCACCAACCACAAGTGCCCTGTTCAGTAAAACTGATGGGGAAGAAGAAGGGGCCATTTAAAGTAAGTCAAAGCGTTTCCTTAGTGGGCCCAGCAGGAGCAGAAGTGCTAATAGTAATTTAATCAGGAATTTCTACCCCGTGGTGATCTCTTGATCATATCTATGCCATTCAGGTAAGTGTTGACAGGAAGCCAAGTGTTCCTTTATGGTGAGGTCAGAAAGTTGGAGAACATTAACTTTCCAAATGTGACATTTTTCAGAGGTCGTGGAAGAAGTCAATAGGCTTATTTTTTCGCTGTATATATGGGTAGGAAAGGATTGTTATAAATTGAGACATTTGAAGAGGAGTAAAGCAGGGAAGAATTAACCAATGAAAACATGACATTACGTTAAAAATACAGCAACACCAAAAGAATAAAAAACAAATCAAAGCTTTCACCAAGTTAAAATAACAAATAGCCACATCAAAAAAATAGGTTCAAATAGCGGTGTGTTGCAAACCAGGGAGGGAGTGGAATGGGAACTGGCTGTTGCTGCAAGATTCCAACACCTGCAGCAGCTTAAGAAAGTAGGCAGCATCACTACAGTTTTCTATCCAACTGCTTCTTCCAATTGTGAAACATTGCATCAATTTTCCTTGATGTTTCCTCTCTTACCTGAACTGCTTGTTCTGGCCAAAAACACTTTTCTTCACAATTTGCCCATTACCTAAATGCCTGTCTATATAGATGTGAATAGCATCCAGCACTTTTGAAACTGTATTGATTGAAAGTGTGACATGCAACATCACTCCTTCATTATCACCGCATTAATGTACCTGTCCATATTTGCATAGGCGCTTCTGGTGTCCAAATGGAATTGACACTGGAAAACTAGATATCAAAGAGTGGGGGAATCTGGCTTAACAGGTCTCTGCCCAATTTTCCACCCCTGCCTGCCCCAAAACTGATGGAATACTGCCGATTTCACAGAGGAAAATCCTGTCTAAAATGCACATCTATGAGTGCTGTGTGTGGGCAGGACCAAGCTTAGCTGAATCCATTTCCACCCATGTTTGAATCATCTGCCAATATTCATTGTCGAGGTCCACAGACAATAAATGGCCACTTAGGTAGAAGACTGCTAGCATCTTTCTGTGGGATCATGCCCAGCTTGAGTCTATGGGGCTGAAATTCAGGCACGCCAGAAAGCTGGCGCACGCTCGATTTTTTACCTTTTTCTATCATCCGAGGCGGCCGTCCGAGCGATTTTCTCCACTTTTAAAAAAACATTTCTCGTTGGACCAGATGTCGGTAATAATGGGGGCAGAAGTACTGGTGAGGGGCGGAAGTTGGGGCGGGACCCAGTCTCCGCTGCTCTCCCCTTCACTTAAAGGGGAGAGCATTCGGAATTCACAAACTGGGCCAGAAGAGAGGGTTTCGACCGGAGGGGGTGGCAGGCTGCCTGTTGGCGGCCTGGTCGAATCCAGGGCAATAATGGGCCGGCCAATCGGGAAGTCAACCGGCAAAAATAACAACATGGCGGCTGCGGCAGTGGGCCCTCCCTTTGAAGGGTTGCCACTCTGCCGTGCCGCACACAGACAGGAGAACATGCACCGACAGAAAAAGCTGTCGGTGGCACCGTGCAGCGGCTCGTGGATTTATTTAACTAAATTTGGGGCGGATTACAATGTAGGTGCGCGATAGCAGCGGTGCGCGCTTTGATGAAGGGCTTGCGACGATCGGCAACAGCGGGGCGGAAGTGGGGACAGACCGAAAAATCCCCGAGCTGAATTTGGGTCGGGGTGGCCAATGTCCTGCAATGCGTCGGCCACTCAATTCCGCCACATGGCTGCCACAAAACGGCGGTAACGGGCCTTATGCGGATCCTGAATGTCGGCCTCATTGCCTTCAAGAGAAGACGAAAGAAAAGGAAAAAAAAACTCGAAAGAGCTAATATAACTCAAGAATATCAATGTGAGATTTCAGCAATGTTTGAAATGTAGTTCAGCATGAAACCTGGCAGACATTAAAACTACTTGATATGATTGGGAGGATAACTGATAGAGGAAATCGGCCATTCTTTTTGAACAAACTAATGAATAATTTAACCATGTAAAAATCATTGAATTATTAACAGCATTAAAAGAATCTGAATACTTGCAAATAATAATTGGACTAGAAAAGTGTAGGATTTCAACAACACAATTAAATGATATGATAACAGGAGCATAACCAATTTAGAAATGAAGATTAAACTGTATAGGGTTGACACTACTTTAAGTAACAATCGAAAAAATGAATCTGAGAGAAACAAAGCAGTGACGAGCAAAAACCCACAGCACAGCTGTTGACTACAAGATTAGATTCAATCAGACAGAATCTGCAATTGCAGGAAATAATGATTATGGGAAAAAGCTAGATTTCAGATTCAATTATAATAAAATCTATAGCCAGTTACCATGGAAACAACTTTGTCTTAGGGTTGGCTGTGAGAAACCATGTTGTCTTTGAACATAAGTTAGGGATTCCCCTGTATAAAGAATGAATTAATTTTACATTATTACCTAGTTTATTACTTCAAGTCTTCCCAAACATGAATTTTTATAAAATAAACTGTTTTATTACGAGCACTAGATTTGGGTGCTCTGGGCTGTATATTAAGAAGAATCATAGAATCATATTATGATACAGCACAGAAGGAGGCTATTTGGTCCATCGTGCCATTGAAAGAGCTATCCAATTAGTCCCACTCTCTTGCTCTTTCCCCATAGCCCTGCCATTGTCCTCACTTCATGAATTGATCCAATGGCCCAGAATTTCTGATGTCCCGGGCCCGTACGGAGTTTCTATGGATCCGGGAAGGCATCGGAAAGCCGGTTTTCAGCACGCAATGCTCATGTGTTGAAAACCGGCTTTACACAGATCTCGTGCATATCGGGAGCGAGGACATTTGCTTGGGCAAGATGGCGGTATTTACGCATATCTTGCTCAGCAAATGTCCTCATAAATCTTGCGCCTGATAAAAGCAGGCGCATAGCCTACTTTTACAGGCACAAGTGTTTTAAAACATACCAAACATGTTAAAATAAAATTATAAACACATATTTTATTGTTAAAAAACCCTCCCCACTACGGTAAGTTTACTTTAACCATAATTAAAAAAAACTTTTTTAAAAATCAGGAAAATATTTTATTTTTATAAGACATAGGGCCCAAGTTTCCACATGATTTGCGCCTGATTTTTAGGAGCAACTGGTGGAGAACGGACTATTTTAGAAATCGCAATTCTCCACATTTTTTTTTCTGCAGTTCTAGTCAGGTAAAACAGTTCTACTCTAGAACAGAATTTTTTCTTCAAAAGGGGGCGTGTCCGGCCACTGACGCCTGATTTGAAAGTTTCCACAGTGAAAATGTACTCCAAACTAAAGTAGAATGGAGTAAGTGAAGATTTTTGTAGAACTGAAAAAACCTGTTCTACACATTAAAAAATCAGGTGCAGGTTACAAATTAGGCGTCCAGAACGAGGTGGGGGGGGAGGGGGGGGGGGAAGGGAACTCATTAAATTCGACAATAAATCCTTATTTATACTTCTACAAATATTATACAAATAAATCCAACCTGAATAAACATTTAGAAGCAAAGAAAAGATTAAATAAACCATCTTCCTACCTGTGTGAAAGTGCTTCAGGCAGCTCAGCGATGTTCCCGCGAACGGGAGGGAGGGGGGGAGGGAGAGGTGGGGGATGGGGGGGAGGGAGAGGTGGGGGATAGGGGGGAGGGAGAGGTGGGGGGAGGGGGAGGGGAGAGAGAGGGAGGGGCAGGCAGGAAGGCAGCCAAAGATACAGCAGCAGGCTTCGAGCTGTGAGGGGGACTGAGGCCATTTGGACAGGGAGAGGCAGCCACATCGACAATTTTATATTTACATTTGCAGAATGGGTGCTGCATTGTCAACACCACGTATTATGCAATGGTTCGCCATCAATTCACTGCATAGGAGAGAATTGATTAGAGCTCACCGCAACAGGAACGTCGTAGCCCGTAGGTTGATGGGTAGGAGACCTTACCCACAATGTCGAACCAGGCGCTCGTACCTGGACATGAGCGAGGCTGATTGTATAAAAGGCTGCGTTTTCGCAGAGAAGTTGTCACTGAGTTGTGTTAATGGAAGATGAAACAGTTTTAATGAAAAAGTATTTTATTGAAAAGTTAACGTCACTCTAATAAAATATTTGTTGTATCAAACTATACTTTTTAATATGACTCTTGAAGATCACTTAAAAACTTTAAGATCACTTATAAACTTGTAAAGTTACAAAAGTTACAAAACACTTTCTATGTGAAAAATTTTACACTCTAAGATCACTTAAACTTCAAGATCACTTTTTAGATGCAAAATTAAATAATTTACAGAATGTGCGAGCATTTACACTATAAGATCACTTGAAAACCCTGAGATCACTTATAAGTTGTAAAGTTACAAAACAATTTCAATTTGAAAAACGCTACTACAGCTACATCAAGAACAAGAACAAAAGCAGCAAAGAAAGGCTGCAACAATCTCTCATCCACATCTCAGTGAACGTTCACTTCTTTATGGGGGTGTCATTTGATTGGCTGGGCTGTGTGCCCTTATTGCAGCAGCTACCTCAACCAGGCCCTCCCTGACGGCCTGTGCCGACACTTGCATGCCCTCCCTGACGGCCTGTGCCGTAATTTGCATGCCCTCCCTGATGGCCTGTGCCGTCGATTGCACTCCCTCGGACATTCCCTCCCTAAGTTCCCATGTCATTACTGTTATTTCTCCCGTCAGGCCCGTCAACTCTTCACCTACTGCATTGACGCCACCGATGAGTGATCGGGTAAGCTCATTGGTCTCCATACCCAATGCCACAACCTGAGCCGTATCTGTTGCACGCTGCATCTCAGGAGAGCGTGTCTCCAATCTCCTTCTCCTCTGCCTGGGTCTGCCTCGTGGCACCACTACACTGGGAGGCGTGCGCACAGACGGTGGGATGCTCGGTGTTGCAAGCGGCACCACTACACAGGGAGGCGCGGGCACAGACGGTGGGATGCTCGGTGTTGCAAGCGGCACCACTACACAGGGAGGCGCAGGCTGGGACTGTGGGACGCTCTGTGTTCCAGACGGCTGAACTGGAGGGAGAGGCTCGGGCTGGAATGGTGGGATGCTCTGTGTTGCAGACGGCAGCACTCGAATGCGAGCCATGGGCTGGGATGTTGGACGAATGGGTGTAAACTGCTTGATGATATCAGCAGCAACACTCGGACCCGAAGCGTCGGAATCGAAACCATAGCAGGTGGAACCAGAACCTATGCGAGAGGGAGGCGTAGGCTGGGACGGTAGTGCAGTGACTGTAGAAAGCTGCATTATACCAGCAGCACCACTGGGACCCGCAACATCGGAAGCGAAACCATGGATGGTGGGACCAAGACCTATGCTAGTGGTTGAAACTCTGATGCCCCTTGATGGGGGCTCATAAACATTAAATTGGAAGCTCCCCCCTGCAGACATTTCAGTCATCGCTGCCATCATCCAGTCTGGTTCGTCCGCATCTGGTTGTACTGGTCCTTGTTCTGTACCCTCAGGATCCTCAGGGTTGGCAGCAGCAGCATCGTCATCATCATCATCATCATCATCATGTTCTGCAAAATACATCAGAACAGTCAAATGTTTAACAGCAAGGGAGGGGGCAGGGTGGGTGGCATGAGTACTCTCACACATAGCGGGCCAGGCAGCAGGTTGATTTAAAGAGCCAAGATGCATTTTCAGGACTTACCCTCTTCCTCGTGTGCGGGCCCAGCTTGTGCTGTACCAATTGCTTTACTCCATGTCCGACTCATCATAGCAGCTACTCTCTGTTCCAAGGGTGTCAGTGGATGCAGATTGGGCATGCCTCCTCCTGTTCGAGTTGCTTCCCTTTTGTTGTGGGCCAATTTCTTCTGCAAAGAGTAAATTAAAAATGGGAAATACTACTTACACTAACTACTTGACCAAGGTCGTGCCATTTCTTTTTACACTGACTTCCAGATCTCCTGGTATGCACCACTGCGCAGTAATCTTCTGCAACTTGGTTCCAGCGTTTTTTCATTTCTTTTGGTGGCACTTTTATGCGACCTCTGTTGCTGGTATCTAGCTCCTGCCATCTCTGCTCAATTACATTCACTAATATCTCAACTTCCTCATGTAAGAAATTATTTTTTCTTGGTAGAGGTTGATTCATTGCAAAGTTGAATTGGCACTTTTTTTTCTCCAAACACAGTCCTTAATTTGCAGGCACAGGTACTGCAAGTTTAGCAGTGCAAAGCTGAACTCACTGATTTCAGCAGATGATTTCTTCAGCAGTGCTGCTAAAAGCACTCCCTCACACACAGAAATATCAATAAAATTAAAATACAAGCCTTTGCAGGGGTCCAAGAACAAATCTTCACGTTTTCTGCAGCACTTTCTAAAATGGCCGAGTGCCAATGTTTTTTTCACACTGCGCGTGCGCGAACGCTCCAACGCGCACGCGCAGCGTTGCCGGCAGGGAATAAAACTAATTTAAATAGTACCCGCCCCCTCCCACTTAAAAAATCGGCGCGAGTGTAGGCTCCGCCCCCCTGCACACCGCGCCAGGCAGACAAGGAGCTGCAGAACGCTCCAGAATCGCAATTTTTTTTTAGGCGCCGTTTTAGGCGCGAAAAACGGGCGCCCAGCTCGGAGGGGCGCCCGTTTTTTTTCTTGTGGAAACTTGGACCCATAATAACTAATTTCAATTAATTTTAAATATGTGTGGTCTGTTTTTTATTTTTTATTATTTTGTGTGTTTGGCTTTGTTCCCATTAATAGCACTGAGAACTCGTAGGTGGATGTAAAAGAGCCCATGACACTTTTCGAAGAAGAGCAAGGGATTTCTCCAGGTGTTCTGACCATTCCCTCAACCACCACCTAAAAGAAACAATCTGCTCATTTATTTGATTGCCATTTGTGGGGCTGTTTTGTGAACAAATTGGCTGTCACATTTCCCACATTACAACAATGACTACACTTTTAAAATATTTCATTGATTGTCAAGCACTTTGGGATGTCCTGGGATCATGAAACACACTATATAATTGCAAGTTTTTCTTTCAAAGAATAAACAAATGAAACATCACAGAAGGAAGCCATTCAGCCCATCATGCCTGAGTCGGCTATTTGAAAGAGTTATCCAGTTAGTCCCACTCCCCTGCTCTTTCCTCACAGCCCTGCAACTGTTTCCTTTTTAAGTATGTATCAAATTCTCTTTTGAAAGTTAATATTAAATCAGCCTACATCACCCTTTCAGAGCGTGCATTCCAGATCATAACAAATCGCTGTTTAATTTTTTCCTTATGTCGTGTCTGGGTCTTTTACCAATCACCTGAAATCTGTGTCTTCTGGTTGCTGGCCCTTCTGCCACTGGAAACAGTTTCTCCTTATTTAGTCTATCAAAACCCTTCATGATTTTGAATACCTCTATCAAATCTCCCCTTAACCTTCTCTGCTCTAAGGAGAACAACCCCAGCTTCTCCAGTCTCTCCATGTAACTGAAGTCTTTCACGCTGGTTCCATTCTAGTAAATCTCTTCTGCACCCTATTCAAAACCTTGATATCCTTCCTAAAGTGTGGTGTCCAGAATAGGCCACAATATCCAGCTGGGCCTCACCAATTTTTTCAGCAAGCATTACTTCCTTGATTTTGTACTCTCTGGCCGCAATTTTGCCAGCACTCAATGGATGGGCTGGGTGGTGGGTCAGCTGTGAAATTTAAAATGATCGACAGATGGTTGTCAAAACGCACGCACTTAAATTTCCTAATGTTGGGCCTGCTAGCACTGTGCAGTGGAGGGGACCCAATTCAAATCATTAGTGGCTTGTTTGCAACCACTTAGCAATGCTTTTTCCCAGCTTTTTGAATTTGACAGGTCACCCACCAGTTTACTGCTGTGCCTAGACCTCGTCTGTGAAGCTGAGGCAGGAGGTCACTGGCCATTGAATCAGCTGATGAGTTGACAGCTACAAATGTCAACTCAAAGTACTCAGCTGCTTGAGAAATGCTCCCTTAACCACAAGCTTCTCTAAACTGCATTTGCATTACAGATTCAGAATTCCCAATCCACTCTGACCTCATTACATCTCCCACCATTGACAGATCGCTTCTGTCATCTCTATTTCACCTGACATCTATTCCATTAGCATGGACGCTCTTTACACTCTCTCACCTTGGTCCTCAGAATCTGGCCATGATTAGCCCCAACACCAGCAGCACTAGGCATACCAGCAGCACCAACAACCACACCAACTTTCTCTGCAATCACCTGATGCTGCATAGGGCAGAGAGCATCAGCACCGGAGCACATTGCTACCCGGGATGCCAGGGATGGCCTCACCATGGCAACATTTACTTCATTTGAAGCTGCATACCCTGGCTGCCACATGAGGCGCCAGGTTGATACCACCCCGCACCAACACTATAAAGCAACCCTACAATGCCCAAGCCATTCGTTTCACACTCATCAGCATTGCAGGGGGTACCTTTATGTCTCACCATTCACTGAAACTCATTAAGCCACTTCCAAAGATGCACACTAATCTGTCCAAGAGGTGTTGAAAATAAAGATTTCAATGTTTTATACCACGTTAACAGAAACTTCAAATGAACATTAGTGAAAACACCCAAGTGCCTACCCTTTGTGTTGTTAGTTGGTATAATTAGACTCATCATCATCATAGGCAGTCCCTCGAAATTGAGGAAGACGTGCTTCCACTCTATAAGTGAGTTCTGAGGTGGCTGTACAATCCAATACAGGAATTACAGTCTCTGTCACAGGTGGGGCAGACAGTCGTTGGAGGAAAGGGTGGGTGGGACTGGTTTGCCGCACGTTCCTTCCGCTGTCTGCGCTTGATTTGTGCATGCTCTCGGCGACGAGACTCGGGATGCTCAGCACCCTCCTGGATACTCTTCCTCCACTTAGGGCGGTCTTGGGCCAGGGATTCCCAGGTGCCAGTGGGGATGATGCACTTTATCAAGGAGGCTTTGAAGGTGCCCTTGAAACATTTCCTCTGCCCACCTGGGACTCGCTTGCCGTGTAGAAATTCCATATAGTAGTATGATTGGACTAGGATGAGGGTGATTGTGATGGGTAGCGAGTGAGATGGGGAAGTTATAAAGTAGATAGAGAGGGATGGGTGAAGGTGCAAGTCAAGTTGGTATGAGTAAAGATGTGCAAGAGAAGGGTAGGGAAGTCATAGTGATGGGGATGTGAAGATAGGCACAGCAGGTTGAGTTTGAGCGTGGCTTTGCAGTAACGTTTTATGATCTACTGAGATCATTGAAAGTTTTTTGCCACTGCAGCCTGGACCTCCTGATGACATCCTTCCTCTGCAATGTGCAACCAGGCTGCGTTGGTGTCCTGGGGAGGTCTCTTCTGCACATGCGAAGGGAAGAGAACCTCCCCACCTGCTGTGACTTCCTCCTTAAGTATATGGAGGGAGTCATGGCAGAGCCTGAATGCAGCCCTGCGCCTCTGTGCAATGCGTGTCAGTGTTTGCAGCTCCTCATTGCTATAGAACACTGACAGCACAAATGTCAAAGTAAATTTGTGCACGGTACCTTTGAGGAAACCGGCTGATGAGAGAAACATAGAAACATAGAAAATAGCTGCAGAAGTAGGCCATTCGGCCCTTCGAGCCTGCACCACCATTCAATAAGATCACAGCTGATCATTCATCTCAGTAACCCTTTCCTGCTTTCCCTCCATACCTCTTGATCCCTTTAGCCATAAGAACCATATCTAATTCCCTCTTGAATATATCCAATGAACTGGCATCAAAAACTCTCTGCTGTAGAGAATTCCACAGGTTAACAATTCTCTGAGTGAAGAAGTTTCTCCTCATCTCAGTCCTAAGTAGGTTACCCCTTATCCTCAGACTGTGTCCCCTGGTTCTGGACTTCCCCAACATCAGGAACATTCTTCCTACATCTAACCTGTCCAGTCCCATCAGAATTTTATATGTTTCTATGAGATCCCCTCTCATCCTTCTAAACTCCAGTGAATACAAGCCCAGTCGATCCAGTTTCTCCTCATATGTCAGTTCTGCCATCCCAGGAATCAGTCTGATGAACCTTCGCTGCACTCCCTCAATAGCAAGAACGTCCTTCCTCAGATTAGGAGACCAAAACTGAACACAATATTCCAGGTGAGGCCTCACCAAGGCCTTGTACAACTGCATTAAGATCTCCCTACTCCTATACTCAAATCCCCTAGCTATGAAGGCCAACATACCATTTGCCTTCTTCACCGCCTGCTGTACCTGCATGCCAACTTTCAGTGACTGATGTACCATGACACCCAGGTCTCATGGCATCTCCCCTTTTCCTAATCTGCCGACATTCAGATGATATTCTGCCTTCGTGTTTTTGCCACCGAAGTGGATAACGTCACATTTATCCACATTATACTGCATCTGCCATGTATTTGCCCACTTACCTAACCTGTCCAAGTCACCCTGCAGCCTCTTAGCGTCATCCTCACAGCTCACACCGCCACCCAGCTTAGTGTCATCTGCAAACTTGGAGATATTACACTAAATTCCTTCATCTAAATCATTAATGTATATTGTAAATAGCTGGGGTCCCAGCACTGAGCTCTGCGGCACCCCACTAGTCACTGCCTGCCATTCTGAAAAGGAACCATTTATCCTGACTCTCTGCTTCCTGTCTGCCAACCAGTTCTCTATCCACATCAGTACATTACTCACAATACCATGTGCTTTAATTTTGCACACCAATCTCTTGTGTGCGATGTTGTCAAAAGCCTTTTGAATGTCTAGATACATCACATCCACTGGTTCTCCCTTGTCCACTCTACTAGTTACATCCTCAAAAAATTTCAGAAGATTTGTCAAGCATAATTTCCCTTTCCTAAATCCATGCTGACTTGAACCAATCCTGTCACTGCTTTCCAAATGCGCTGCTATTTCATCTTTAATAATTGATTCCAACATTTTCCCAACTACTGATGTCAAGCTAACCGGTCTATAATTACACATTTTCTTTCTCCCTCCTTTTTTAAAAAGTGGTATTAGCTACCCACCAGTCCATAGGAACTGATCCAGATTTGATACACTGTTGGAAAATGATCACCAATGCATCCACTATTTCTAGGGCCACTTCCTTAAGTACTCTGGGATGCAGACTATCGGGTCCCGGGGATTTATCGGCCTTCAATCCCATCAATTTCCCTAACACAATTTCCCACCTAATAAGGATTTTCTTCAGTTCCTCATTCTCACTAGACCCTCGGTTCCTTAGTATTTCCGGAAGGTTATTTGTGTCTTCCTTCATGAAGACAGAAGCTAAGTATTTGTTCAACTGGTCTGCCATTTCTTTGTTCCCCATTATAAAGTCACCTGAATCTGACTGCAGGGGACCTATGTTTGTCTGCACTAATCTTTTTCTCTACACATATCTATAGCAGCTTTTGCAGTCAGTTTTTATGTTCCCAGTAAGCTTCCTCTCATAATCTATTTTCCCCCTCCTAATTAAACACTTTGTCCTCCTCTGCTGAATTCTAAATTTCTCCCAGTTCTCAGGTTTGCTGCTTTTTCTGGCCAATTTATATGCCTCTTCCTTGGATTTAACACTATCCTTAATTTCCCTTGTTAGCCACAGTTGAGCCACCTTTCCCGTTTTATTTTTACTCCAGAGAGGGCTGTACAATTGTGGAAGTTCATCCATGTGATCTTTGAATGTTTGCCATTGCCTATCCACCGTCAACCCTTTAAGTATCATTCGCCAGTCTATCCCAGCCAATTCACGCCACATACCATCAAAGTTATCTTTCCTTAAGTTCAGGACCCTAGTTTCTGAAATAACTGTATCACTCTCCATCTTAATAAAGAATTCTACCATATTATGGTCACTCTTCCCCAAGGGGCCTCACACAACAAGATTTCTAATTAGTCCTTTCTCATTACACATCACCCAGTCTAGGATGGCCAACCTTCTACTTGGTTCCTCGATATATTGGTCTAGAAAACCATCCCTAATACACTCCAGGAAATCCTCCTCCACCATATTGCTATCAGTTTGGTTAGCCCAATCTATATGTAGAT
The DNA here is from genome assembly GCF_044704955.1 of Pristiophorus japonicus. Lineage (NCBI taxonomy): Eukaryota > Metazoa > Chordata > Chondrichthyes > Pristiophoridae > Pristiophorus > Pristiophorus japonicus. The sequence goes on from NC_091983.1 coordinate 146,755,260, forward strand.
TAAAGTTGACCATGATAACTGCTGTACCTTTATTGCACGCGTTCCTAATTTCTTGTTTGATGCTGTCCCCAACCTCATTACTACTGTTTGGTGGTCTGTACACAACTCCCACTAGCATTTTCTACCCTTTGGTATTCCGCAGCTCCACCCATATAGATTCCACATCATCCAAGCTAATGTCCCTCCTTAATATTGCGTTAATTTCCTCTTTAACCAGCAATGTTACCCCACCTCCTTTTCCTTTCTGTCTATCCTTCCTGAATGCTGAATACCCCTGGATGTTGAGTTCCCAGCCTTGGTCACCCTGGAGCCATGTCTCCATGATGCCAATTGAATCATATTCGTTAATTGCTGCCTGCACAGTTAATTCATCCACCTTATTACGAATACTCCTCTCATTGAGGCACAGAGCCTTCAGGCTGGTCTTTTTAACATACTTTGCCCTTTTAGAATGTTGCTGTAATGTGACCCTTTTTGATGTTTGCCTTGGGTTTCTCTGCCCTCCACTTTTATTTTTCTTCTTTCTATCTTTTGCTTCTGCCCCCATTCTACTTCCCTCTGTCTCCCTGCATAGGTTCCCATCCCCGTCATCAAATGACGTCATCAGACCCGCTTGCTTCAATTGGCTGGGAAACTCGCTGGGTGGGCTTAACAAGCCCAATCAGGGGAAAGTCATGTTGGAGGCCAGGTTGGAGCCAATAGTGGGGCCGAGACCCGCCACCAATGTCACCCGCCATGGACCCACCGAGGTAGAGAAAATTGGGGCATTTGCCTCTGTTTATAAAATCAAGGCTCTGTGTGCCTTTTTAGCAGCTATTTATGTTATCTGCCCCTGAGCCAATTTTGCATCCATGCAGTCATTGCCCCTTTAATCCCATGGGCTTCAATTTTTCTAACAAGTCTATTATGTGGTACTTTATCAAACACTTTTGAAATCCATATACACAACATAAAACATTTTGCCTTTATTCATCCTTGCTGTTACTTCGTTAAAGAACTCAATCAAGTTAGTCAAACATGAATTGCTTTGACAAATTCATGCTGGTTTTCATTTGTTAAACCATATTTTTCTTCTTTCTGTGTGTTATTTAAGTGAAACACTTTTTAGAAGTTCTTATTTTTATAGAAGCCTATTTAGTTGCATCCACAAGAATAATGTCATTTTCAGTTTGTATTTATGTAGCACCTGTAAACCAGGAAATAGTGGGGGCTGGTAAAAAAGGAACAGCAATAATCATGGGTGATTTTAACCTCCATATTGATTGGACAAATCAAATTGGTCAGGTAACCTTGAGGAGGAGTTAGAGTGCATAAGGGACGGGTTCATTGAGCAGTATGTGTTATATATGTAAACCTGTAAATTCCTTGTTTAACCACCAGAGGGCTCATCCCCTGGAATCCCAAGCGATCCCACAATCCCTTGGAAGCACCTGTACATAAGGAGGCCTCACAGGCTGGAGAGGCACTCTGGAGACCTGAATAAAGGTCTATGGTCATAGGTTACTTTGAGCTCACAGTATCTGGTCAGATTCTTTATGCAAGATGTAACAACTGGCGACGAGATACAGATAAAGAACCCCACTGCAACAATGCAGAGAACCGTGGACATCCTGGAGAAATTTTCGGAGGGAAATGGTTGGGAAACCTTCATGGAGTTACTCAACCTATACTTCGTGGCCAACGAGCTGAAGGAGAAGTGAATGCTGCCAAACGAAGGGCGATCCTCCTCACCATTTGCGGAGCACCAAAGTATAGTCTGATGAAAAATCTGCTTGCCCCAGCGAAACCCACAGAGAAGTCATACAATGATTTGTGTACACTGGTCCGGGAGCATCTAAACCCGAAGGAAAACATTCTGATGGTGAGGTATCGGTTCTACACGTATAAGAGGTCTGAAGGCCAGGGAGTGGGGAGCTACATTGCCGAGCAAAGGTGCCTTGCAGGACATTGCGAATTTGAAGGACACCTGGAGCACATGCTCAGGGACTTCTTTGTACTTGGCATTGGCCATGAAATAATACTTCACAAACTTTTGACGGTAGAGACCCCAACTTTGAGAAAGTCATAGCGATAGCCCAGGTGTTCATCGCCACCAGTGACAATACTAAATGAATTTCTCAGCACACCGAGTGCTGATGCAAGTACTGTGAACAAAGTAATGTTGTTTTCGAATCGTAACATACAGGGAAGGACTCACATGCAGCTGCACATCCGCAAATATCTCAGAGTCCACCATCAAGGGTGGTGAATGCAAGGTCATTCACACTTTGTTGGCGCTGCGGAGGTGATCATCATTTCCATTCATGCCACTTCAAAGGATACATTTGCAAGGGCTGTGGAACAATGGGATACCTCCAACGTATGTGCAGGCGAGCTGCAAACCCTGCTAATCCTGCAAACCACCATGTTGCAGAGGAGGACAGATCCACGGTGGATCACGACGAACCAGAGCCTCAGACTGAGGAGGGAGAGGTATAAGGGGTGCTCACATTTACCACAAAGTGTCCCCCGATAATGCTGAAGGTTGAATTAAATGGACTCCCAGTTTCAATGGAGCTGAATACGGGAGTGAGCCATCCATAATGAGCAAAAAGACTTTCGATAAATTGTGGTGCAGCAAGGCCTCAAGGCCAGTCCTGACTCCTATTGATACTAAACTGAGAACGTACACAAAGGAACTGATTCCCATAATTGGCAGTGCTGCCATAAAGGTCTCCTATGATGGAGCATTGCACAAATTACCACTCTGGGTGGTACAGGGCGATGGCCCCATGCTGTTTGGCAGGAACTGGCTGGGAAAAATACGCTGGAACTGGGACGACGTCTGAGCGCTCTCGTCCGTCGATGACACTTTATGTACCCAGGTCTTAAACAAGTTCCACTCACTGTTCGAACTGAGTATCGGGAAGTTCCAAGAAGCAAAAGTGCAGATCCATTTGATTCTGGGGGCGTGACCCATCCATTACAAGGCGAGAGCAGTACCGTACATGATGAGAGAGGGTGGAGATCGAGCTGGACCGGCTGCAATGAGAGGACATTATTTCGCCAATCGAATTCAATGAGTGGGCCAGTCCAATTGTTCCAGTCCTCAAGGAAGACAGCACCATCAGAATCTGTGGTGATAACAAAGTAACTATCAATCGTTTCTCCCTGCAGGATCAATACTCGCTACCAAAGCCAGACGACCTATTTGTAACGCTGGCGGGAGGAAAAACGTTCACGAAGCTGGACTTGACCTCGGCCTACATGACACAGGAACTCGAGGAATCATTGAAGGGCCTCACCTGCATCAAAACACACAAAGGTCTCTTCATTTATAACATGTGCCCTTTTGGGATTCGATCAGCCATGGTGATATTCCAGAGGAGCATGGAAAGCTTGCTGAAGTCGGCTTCAACAGAATACATATCATGATTGCGCAAATGTGTCATGTGAAATCAAAATTAATGATCCTTATTTGTGTTAAACTATGGACAAGGTCCCAAGTGGCATCCCGGCACTGTCCTGGCCAAGGAGGGGAGTAGGGTGTTGCAGGTCAAACTTTCAAATGGACTCACCTGCAGGAAAGACTTGGACCAAACCAAACTCAGATTCATGGACTATCCAGAACAACCCACAATAGACTCTACCTTTTTCACCCCTCCAACACACACACAAGTGGCAACCGACCCAGCAGTTGACCATGAAGTAGAACCCATCACCTGTAGCAGCCCAGCAGGACTCACCACACCCAGCAGCATGGCAAAGCCAGCTGCGCAGCAGCCCAGTGAGGGCCCAACAAACGACTCACCAAAACCAGCATTTGCACCAAGACGATCAACCAGGGAAAGGAAGGCCCCAGGTCGACTCACATTATAAATAATTACACTATTGTCTTTGAGGGGGGGATTGTTGTTATATATATATATAAACCTGTAAATACCTTGTTTAACCACCAGAGGGCTCATCCCCTGGAGTCCCAAGGGATCCCACAATCCCTTGGGAGCACCTGTACATAAGGAGGCCTCACAGGCTGGAGAGGCACTCTGGAGACCTGAATAAAGGACTACGGTCACATGTTACTTTGAGCTCACAGTATCTGGTCAGATTCTTTATGCAAGATATAACAGTATGTAACAGAACCAACCAGGGGGCAGGCTATCTTAGATCTGGTCCTGTGAAACGAGATAGGATTAATAAACAATCTCCTAGTAAAGGATCCTCTCAGAATGAGTGATCATACTATGATTGAATTTTAAATTCAAATGGAAGGTGAGAAATTTGGATCTCTAATCAGCGTACAAAGCTTAAATAAAGGAGACTATGAAGGTATGAGGGCAGAGTTGGATAAAGTGAACTGGGAAAATAGATTAAAGTGTAGGACGGTTGATGAACAGTGGTGTAGATTTAAGGAGATATTTCACAACTCTGAAGAAAAATATATTCCAGTGAGGAGGAAAGGGTATAAGAGAAAAGATAGCCATCCATGTCTAACTAAAGAAATAAAGGACGGTATCCAATTGAAAAGGGCATACAAAGTGGCCAAAACTAGTGGGAGGACAGAAGACTGGGAAGCTTTTAAAAGCCAGCAAAGAATGACTAAAAAAATGATTAAGAGAGGGAAGATAGACTATGAAACACAAAATATAAAAACAGATAGCAAGAGTTTCTATAGGTATATAAAAAGGAAAAGAGTGGCTAAAGTAAATGTTGGTCCCTTAGATGACGAGACCAGGGAACTAGTAATGGTGAACATGGAGATGGCAGAAACTCTGAACAAATATTTTGTATCAGTCTTTACGGTAGAGGACGCTAACAATATTCCAACAGTGGATAGTCAAGGGGCTATAGGGGGTGAGGAACGTAACACATTCACAATCACTAAGGAGCTGGTACTCAGTAAGATAATAGAACTTGCAATGTCTGTAAGCTTGTAATGTTGTAGCACCACACTGTGGATGTGGACGTATTGTGTTACTGCAACTAAAGGTGAACAAATGAGTCAGCTGACCAGAAGTTTCTGGAACTTCTGAGATGCTGTCTGCCATTATAGAAAGCTGTGTGTGCTGTGCTCTGTGAATATACCACATTTGGCGACGAGTTCGGATTTTACGGATGATATAAAACTGAAATTTTGTTGGTGAAGGATTCAGCCAGCCAATAGAGAGACTTTAGAAGCTTCTCTGCCTTTGGAAATAGCAACAAAATCCGAGGTGAAAAAACAAGCACACTGTCTGCACTGCAGAGACAAAATGGCAGCACCCATAGCAGTAATGGGACACTTAAGTGAACATAAACGCAACCAGGAAAGGTTTAAGGCATATGTGGACCAGCTAGAAATGTATTTCACTGCAAATAATATAATTGAAGTTCCAGTAAATGCTGATCAGAACCGGGCTGTGTTGGAATGTAAGAGAGCATTTTTCTTATCTGAAGCGGGTTCGGAATTGTATGAAACGCTGATAAATCTGCTTGTGCCTGACGAGCCAAAGGACAGGACGCTTAAAGAGATTTTAACGAAGCTGGAGCAGCACTACAACCCCAAACCATTAGAAATCGCTGAAAGCTATCCTTTCGGTATATAAAATCAAAAGACTGATAAAAATATCAGTGAGTACATTGTAGCATTAAAAAAACTATCTATCTACTGTAATTTTGGAAACTTTCAAAACCGAGCATTGTGGGACAGTTTTGTTTTTGGGATGAAAAATGATGCGATCAGAAAAAAGTTATTGACGACGGATGACTTGACTTTTGAGATTGTTTGTCAGACAGCGAGGTCGATGGGCATGGCCGATCAATATTCCCGAGAATTTCATAATAATTACGGTCTTCAGTCAACCGAGGTGAATCACCTGCAGGTTCAAAGTAAAAGGCGGTGGGGGCCCAAAGTCTCAGAAACTGGAAATTCTAACAGAGCTTCGAAGTGTGCTATCGGTGCCTGGGACAACACGTTGCCCAAAGTTGTACATATATGTAGGCAGAGTGTTTCTTCTGCAGAAAGATTGGGCATCTTGCGAAGGCATGCCAACTGAAGGGTAAACCAATTTTCAAAGCTATGAGTAGAAATCCCCAGAGACTACATAGCATGGAAGAACAACAACAGGACGAGGAGATGTTGGAGTTGCCCATCATCAGGAGCACACGGTTAACGGACAGCGATTCCAAAAGTATCAAAATCCACATAGAGGCTGCGGGATTCAAGATACCAATGGAATTCGACACAGGTGCATCCGTGAGTGTAGTACCGGAGTCACTATAGCGCGACAAATTGCGGGATTTCCCATTGGTAAAATCCAGGATGGAACTGCGAGGCTACTCAGGAGCGAGCATTCCTGTGGTAGGTCCGATTACCGTACCGGTGAAATGCAAGGATCAATTTCAGAACTTGCCTCTAATAGTAGTGAAAGGAGACAAGCCGGCCTTACTAAGAAGAAATTGGTTGAGATCACTGAAGCTGGATTGGAGTGAGATTTTTCGTGTTGAAACGAGACTTGCATCAATGGATGATGTTATCAAGAGTTATCCGAAAGTGTTCTGTGAACGGGCAGTCCGATCCAAGGCTTCAAGGCGAGTGTCAGGATACAGAAGGACGCTAGATCGGTTTACTGCAAGCCACATTCCGTACCATATGCACTCAAGGAAAAAGTTGAGCAAGAACTCAAAACACTAAAGACTGCGAACATTATTTGTAAGATAGATCGATGTAATTGGGCTACACCCATTGTTGTTGTACCTAAGTCCAATGGTAAGGTAAGATTGTGTGGTGATTATAAAGTAACCGTGAACCAGGTTCTAGAGGGTAATGTCCAATACATTGCCAAATATAGAAGATTTGTTCACAACACTGACAGGTGGTCAGATCTTCTCAGAACTGGATCTTACGAATGCCTACTTACAGCTCGAACTTAATAAGAAGTCCAAGTCATGCTTAACTATAAATACTCATCTCGGCCTATATCAATTTAATAGGCTACCATTTGGAGTGTCTTCTGCCCCTGCCATATTCCAAGGGGTGATGAACCAGATTTTGCAAAGTATTGATGGGGTAGTATGTTATTTAGATGACATACTAATTTCAACACCAAATAGGCAAATTCATAATAACATATTGAATGAAGTCCTCAAATGGCTAGAGAAGCACAGAGTATGAGTGTCTGCTCACAAGTGTAAGTTGTTTCAAAACTCAGTGGAGTATTTAGGGTACAGAGTAGACAAAGATGGCTTACATCCAACCATGGGAAAACTGGATGTAATTAAAAATGCACCCACTCCCAGGAATGTCACTGAACTTTGTTCATTCTTGCGTCTTTTGAACTATTATGGGAAGTTCCTACCAAATTTGGCTACAGTATTACATCCACTGAATGAACTTTTGAAAAAACAGGTCCATTGGAAGTGGTCAAAAGAATGCGATACAGCATTCAAAGAGTGTAAAAGCAAATTGGTAGAGAACACCATGTTAGTTCACTATGACATATCTAAGGAGATTAAGCTAGCATGTAATGCCTCTCCGTATGGAGTTGTGACAGTAATCTCTCATGTATTATGTAGTGGGGAGGAGAGACCAATTGCTTTTGCTTCACGCACTCTCAGTTCCAGTGAGAGTAATTATGCGCAAATTGAAAGAAAATTGGCATTAATTTTTGGGGTCAAAGAAGTTTCACAAATACTTGTATGGTCATAAGTTTACCATCGTTATGGACCATAATCCCCTAACAGCAATCCTCCATCCAAAGTTCCAACATTAGCTGCAGCCCGAATGCAAAGATGGGCTTTGATTTTGTCAGCATATACATATGATATTGAATACAGATGATCAGCTGATCATAGTAATGCTGATGCTTTGTCTAGATTGCCTTCCCCATCACAAGTTACACCTGATAAGGAAGAAGTGTTTTATTTTTCATACATTGATGAACTGCCAGTCACAGCTGAAGAGATTGGTAGAGCAACCAAAAGTGACCCAGTTATGTCAAAGGTGTATGATTATATTTCCAATGGATGGCCAAACTCGGAAACAGATAAAGATATTCATCCATTCTTCATTCGTCGGAATGAATTATCAGTAGATAAAGATTGTATCATGTGGGGTGCAAGAGTGGTTATACCAAATAAATTCAGGTCCAAATTATTAGGAGACCTCCATGACCAGCACCTGAGAATGTGCTTGACCAAGAGTTTTGCACGCAGTTATTTATAGTGGCCAGGTCTTGATAAAGATATAGAGTACATCAGGAGTCAGTGTATGACATGTCATTCAGTAAGCAAGCAACCATCATCAGTACCATTACAGCCATGGAAATGGCCTCCCAGGGTGTGGCAAAGGCTATATATTGATTTTGCTGAGCTAGAAGGAAAACAATTGTTCATTGTGATTGATAGCCATTCGAAATGGGTTGATGAATTGCCAGTCACAGCTGAAGAGATTGGTAGAGCAACCAAAAGTGACCCAGTTATGTCAAAGGTGTATGATTATATTGCCAATGGATGGCCAAACTCGGTAACAGACAAAGATATTCATCCATTCTTCATTCGTAGGAATGAATTATCAGTGGATAAAGATTGTATCATGTGGGGTGCAAGAGTGGTTATACCAAATAAATTCAGGTCCAATTCAATGTGGAAAATAACAACAAGTAAAACATTAGACATTTTGCGAAGTTTATTTTCTTCATTTGGCCTCCCAGAAGAAATTGTTTCAGATAATGGACCACAATTCCATTCAGAAGAATTTGCACAGTTCACGAACAAAAATAGTGTGAAACATACCAAGGTTCCACCATACCACCCTGCTTCGGATGGTGCAGCAGAGCGCACTGTACAAATTGTAAAACGTGCCCTCATAAAACAAATGTTAGATCCAAATCCAAAGAAACAACAGTTGTCATTGGATAACAAATTGGCTAATTTTTTGATTACGTATCAAACTACTGGCAGAACATCAGCAGAGTTGTTTCTCAAACGACAGCCACAAACCAGATTCTCGTTGTTAAAATCAAATCCGTAGAAGAGACACAATTAAGACAGAAAGAGAATTATGATAGAGGTAGGGTAAAAGACAGAAGTGTGAAATTAACTCAGATGGTGAGAGTGAAGAACCATCACCATAAATAGGTAAAGTGGTTACTAGGAAAGTAGTGAAGATATGTGGTCCTCGCACCTATTTGGTCAAGATGTTTGATAATGGACAGGTTAGGTTTGTTCAGATTGACCATATTTTCCCTACAGTCATGGAAGGAGTTGAAGGTGGGAATGGTTCAATAATTTCTGACTCATCAGATAGTTTTGATACACCAGTAACATATCCTACATCTAATGTACTGGAAACAAATCCAAGAGAAAATCAGAATGTACGTCTGAGTCCGAGTCAGGAAAACAAAGAGTCTGAAGTTAGAGTGAGTTCAAATGAAAATCAAGGGAATCCCTTGGAGGAAAACATTCCTAAGGATGAGCCTCGAATGAGTTCAAATTCGACACCATGTTTGGATGGTTCTGTTCGAGAGCGAAGGTATCCTCTTTGAAACAGAAAACAAGTGATTAAGCTTAATTTGTAAATATGGCAAAATTAGTCCATATTCTTTGTTATATATAAACATGCAATTATGTATGGTGTTTGTTGTAATAACTTCTTCATTAAGGAGGGAGAAATGTAATGTGTGTAAGCTTGTAATGTTGTAGCTCCACACTGTGGATGTGGACGTATTGTGTTACTGCAACTAAAGGTGAATAAATGAGTCAGCTGACCAGAAGCTTCCAGAACTTCTGAGATGCTGTCTGCCATTATAGAATTTTGCTGATCCAAATGTCCTGCTACTGCTTCTTTAATAATGGACTCCAACATTTTCCCAACCACAGATATTAGATTGACTGGTCTATAGTTTTCTGTTTTTTGTCTGCCTCCTTTTTTAAATAGGGGTGTTACATTTGCAGTTTTCCAATCTGCTGGGACCCCCCCCCCCCCCCAGAATCCAGGGAATTTTGATAAATTACATTATAGAAAGCTGTGTGGGCTGTGCTCTGTGAATATACTACAGGACTAAAGGCAGATAAATCCCCTGGACCTGATGGTATGCATCCTAGAGTCTTAAGAGAAGTAGCGGCAGGGATTGTGGATGCATTGGTTGTAATTTATCAAAATTCCCTGGATTCTGGGGGGGGTCCCAGCAGATTGGAAAACTGCAAATGTAACACCCCTATTTAAAAAAGGATGGAGACAAAAATCAGAAAACTATAGACCAGTTAGCCTAACATATGTGGTTGGGAAAATGTTGGAGTCCATTATTAAAGAAGCAGTAGCAGGATATTTGGATAAGCAAAATTCGGTCAGGCAGAGTCAGCATGGATTTATGAAGGGGAAGTCATGTTTGATAAATTTACTAGATTTCTTTGAGGATGTAACGAACAGGGTGGATAAAAGGGAACCACTGGATGTGGTGTATTTGGATTTCCAGAAGGCATTTGACAAGGTACCACACAAGAGATTAGTGTGCAAAATTAAAGCACATGGTATTGAGGGTAATGTATTGACGTGGATAGAGAACTGGTTGGCAGACAGAAAGCAGAGAGTCGGGATAAACGGATCCTTTTCAGAATGGCAGGCAGTGACTATGGGGTGCCGCAGGGCTCAGTGCTGGGACCTCAGCTATTTACAATATACATCAATGATTTAGATGAAGGAATTGAATGTAATATCTCCAAGTTTGCAGATGACACTAAGCTGAGTGGTGGTGTGAGCTGTGAGGAGGATGCTAAGAGGCTGCAGGGTGACTTGGACAGGTTAGGTGAGTGGGCAAATGCATGGCAGATGTAGTATAATGTGGATAAATGTGAGGTTATCCACTTTGGTGACAAAAACAGGAAGACAGAATATTATCTGAATGGTTACAGATTAGGAAAAGGGGAGGTGCAACGGGACCTGGGTGTCATGGTACATCAGTCATTGAAGTTTGGCATGCAGGTGCAGCAGGCGGTGAAGAAGGCAAATGGCATGTTGGCCAACATAGCTAGAGGATTTGAGTATAGGAGCAGGGAGGTCTTACTGCAGTTGTACAGAGCCTTGATGAGGCCACACCTGGAAGATTGTGTTCAGTTTTGGTCTCCTAATCTGAGGAAGAACGTTCTTGCAATTGGGGGAGTACAGCGAAGGTTCACCAGATTGATTCCTGGGATGGCAGGACCTTCATATGAGGAGAGACTGGATCAACTGGGCTTGTATCCACTGGAGTTTAGAAGAATGTGAGGGGATCTCATAGAAACATATAAAATTCTGATGGGATTGGACAGGTTAGAGGCAGGAAAAATGTTCCCGTTGCCGGGGAGTTCCAGAACCAAGGGTCGCAGTCTAAAAATAAGGGGTAAGCCATTTAGGACCGAGATGAGGAGAAACTTCTTCACTCAGAGAGTGGTTAACCTGTGGAACTCTCTATCGCAGAAAGTTGTTGAGGCCAGTTCGTTAGATATATTCAAAAGGGAGTTAGATATGGCCCTTACGGCCAAAGGAATCAAGGGGTATGGAGAGAAAGCAGGAAAGGGGTACTGAGGTTGAATGATCAGCCATGATCTTATTGAATGACGGTGCAGGCTTGAGGGGCCGAATGGCCTACTCCTGCACCTAATTTCTATGTTTCTATGACAAGGTGCCACATAAAAGACATAAAAGGTTACTGCACAAGATAAAAGTTCACGGGATTGGGGGTAATATATTAGCATGGATAGAGGATTGGCTAACTAACAGAAAACAGAGTCGGGATAAATGGTTCATTCTCTGGTTGGCAACCAGTAACTAGTGGGGTGCCGCAAGTATCAGTGCTGGGACCCCAACTATTTACAATCTATATTAACGACTTGAAGAATGGACTGAGTGTAACGTGGCCAAGTTTGCTGATGATAAAAGATGGGAGGAAAAGCAATGTGTGAGAACACAAAAAATCTGCAAAAGGACATAGACAGGCTAAGTGAGTGGACAAAAATTCGGCAGATGGAGTATAATGTTGGAAAGTGTGAGGTCATGCACTTTGGCAGAAAAAAATCAAAGAGTAAGTTATTATTTAAATGGAGAAAGATTGCAAAGTGCCGTAGTACAGCGGGACCTGGGGGTACTTGTGCATGAAACACAAAAGGAAAGTATGCAGGTACAGCTAGTGATCAGGAAAGCCAATGGTATCTTGGCCTTTATTGCAAAGGGGATGGAGTATAAAAGCAGGGAATTCCTGCTACAGCTATACAAGATATTGGTACGGCCACACCTGGAATACTGCATGCAGTTTTGGTTTCCATATTTACGAAAGGATATACTTGCTTTGGAGTTCAGAGAAGGTTCACTAGGTTGATTCCGGGGATGAGGGGGTTGACTTATGAGGAAAGGTTGAGTAGGTTGGGCCTATATTCATTGGAATTCAGAAGAATGAGAGGTGATCTTATCGAAACGTATAAGATTATGAGGGGGCTTGACAAGGTGGATGCAGAGAGGATGTTTCCAGTGATGGGGGAGACTAGAACTAGAGGGCATGATCTTAGAATAAGGGGCTGTCCATTTAAAACAGAGATGAGGAGGAATTTCTTCTCTCAGATGGTTGTAAATCTGAGGAATTCGCTGCCTCAGAGAGCTGTGGAAGCTGGGACATTGAATTAAATTTAAAACAGAAATAGACAGTTCCTTAAATGATAAGGGGATAAGGGGTTATGGGGAGCGGGCGGGGAAGTGGAGCTGAGTTCATGATCAGATCAACCATGATCCTATTGAATGGCAGAGCAGGTTCGAGGGGCCAAATGGCCTACTCCTGTTTCTATTTCTTATGTTTCTTATGTTCTTATGATCTTATGTAATATTTTTTAAAGTTCCAGGTGCTTTATCAGTCTCAGACTAGCGGGCATAGTCTAAAAATGAGTGCCACACCTTTCACAAAGTGTGATAGAAGTTTTGGAACTCTCTTTTGCAAATGGCAATTGATGCCAGGTCAATTGTCAACTTTACATCTGAGATTGATAGAATTTTGTTAACCAAAGCTATTAAAGGATATGGGTCAAAGGCGGGTATATGGAGTTAGGTCACAAATCAGCCATGATCACATTGAATGGCAGAACAGACTTGAGGGGCTAAATGGCCTACTCCTGTTCCTATGTTCCTATGCATTAGAAACTTGAAGAATATTTTAAATTACCATCTCAGTCTTGAACTCACCATGCTTGTAGTCTCAGGCTTTTTAAATTTGTGCAACTAATTTTTTGTAGACTTTTGGCCATAAGGCACATCTAACATATTACATCTGTCACATAACAGCCATTAAGGACATTTTATTTCCTTGAGCTATTATGGTACCCAGGTGTTCAGACATGGAGACCAGTTACTGAGAATAAAACAAACTGTGCCACTTTGTCCTGGCTGTCACGTGTTTTCAATGCAATTCCATTGATTACTCTGTATTTTAAGAGTCTTCAAATATAGTCTAGTTTAAAGGATTCGCCCTGCTCCTAGAATTCTTATCAGAGGAGATTTGTATATGAGAAAACTGGATACCCGCTAAATAGTAATGAAGTTAGGTCAGAGCCAATTCTTTCCATCAGTATTAATCCTTGTTGGAATTAAATCTAAACAGGATTGTTTTGTGCTTGCATCCATCAAAGCTCCCAATTTACAATTCAATGGGCTATAAATTCCGAAAGTAGTACTATAACCAGTTTTTGGGCGATATTTGAGGATTAAGGTTTTTTTTAACCGTCGGAATACCGCCAAGACAGAAGGCCACAAAATTCGACAAACGGGGACTGGCAGTAGCGGTAAAATCTGGTCTTGCACGATGGGATTTGTGCGCCAGAGCCAAATTCAGCGATCTAAAAAAAAACGGACCTTCTGCGCACGCGCAAATATTTTTTCCCGACGAATTTCTTTTCTTGATTTTTTTTTTTCCGCGATTCTGTTCAAGTGTCCAGGTGCGCCCGCACATGCAAGTACACCCCGCTCTCAATCAGCCATTTTTCAGACACAGGAGAACATGCAGCACATTGATCAGAGCAGGCAGAGGGCCAGAAAATTTAGTTTTGATGTGAATGAGGCACTTATAACAGCCATTGAGAGTAGATGGCAGAGTTTAACAGAAGGGGTCAAAGTAAACCCGCCCCCAACCATTGTAAAGAGATTTTAGACCGCTGTTGCTGAGGAGGTGTCTTCAGAGGATGACATTCCCAGGGACTACCAACAATGGAAGAGGTGGAATGACCATTGCAGGGCCGTGAGAGTAAGTAATATTTTTGTTCATGCATTCCTTCATTACTTAAATTGTAAATCTGATACATGTTGGTATAGGTAGGCTTAGTGTTGCACCTTATTTGCCATGAATGATCGTTACACATTATTAAGACTGCTTTTTGACATCCTAAAAGATGTTTCTGCACGTCGATGTGTTCCTCATGAACCAGATGCAACTGCCATGGCTATTAAACAGACAGCTGTATTAAATGCACACAGTACATAAGTACATGGCTATCTGTGTGTGCCACAAGAACAGAAGGGTACTCTGGTAACCATTCCTATTGTCTTTTTTGCAGGAAAAGCTGACACACAATCGGCACGAGCAGCGACGCACAGGTGGTAGTCCAGCCAATACGCATCCATTGACAGACATGGAGGAATGCATGGCTGGTCTCATTGGTGCCCACAGAAATTAACTACCCATGTGGGTGCTGAGCCCATGGTCGGAACTGACAGTAAGTCCTGCAAAAACCCTAGGCTGGGTCCAGGTAATGCGATGCAGTGTCTCTCGATGACAAAAAATGCAATGATGGTGGTCCTTCAAATAAGCCTGTGCTATGTGACCTTACTCATGTCACCCTGCACCCTCACCTGCTGCTAACCACTCATCTTTGCAATTGAGGATTCTGAGCCGCTACTTCATCCTATGCAAGCCTCCACCATCATGTGTGGGGTGAAAAGGAAGATGAGGAGTGTGCAGAGGACACTCCATGGGAGGAACAACATCCTCAGGCTGTTGCGGCGGTTGTTGATAGTCGGGGTGGAGAGGATGGAGGAGGTGTTGGGTGTAGAGGGGGTGCTGGGGGTGGAGGGGGTATTGGGTGTGCTGGGGTTGGAGGGGGTAGAGGGGGTGGATGAGGTGGAGAGGATAGAGAGGGCGATGCAGTCACCACCTCTTTTAGCTGCAGCCACAAGTTCCTCAGAGGAAGCCACATTCAACAGCCTTTGTCCCATCTGAGGCACCGGATCCAAGTCGTGTGCAGCAAAGCACCCCCAGGGTTGCACCCCGTATGCCGTCTCTGCGGAGGTTGAGTTGGCAAAGCCAGTCTGCTAAAAGACAGGAAGATGGACACCTGGACATGGTGGGACTGTCAAGGGAGAATGTCGAACTCGGTTAAGAGCTCCTCCAGGCTCTGGGTGGCATTTCCGGCAACAATGCCGCACAATCTGCGACATAATCTGCAAACATGTCGCAAATGGTTGCTGCGATCCAGGAGAACACCGAGGCTGTTAATGCCCTGCAGCAATTGATGGTCTCGACATATGGCACTGCAGTCCCCAGTGTCATACTACCCAGACCGACAGCACCTGAGTGGGGAGGCAGAACAAGAGCCTTCCGACTCAGAAGCTGGGCCTTCCTACCCCGAGCTTCTTCAGGGGGTCCAATGGCATCTCCAGTGGTGCAGCAGGGAGGGATTCAAATTCCTGGGGCATTGGAAATGGTTTTGGGGGAGGTGGGACCAGTACAAACTGGACGGTCTGCACCAAGGCAGGACCGGAATCAATGTCCTAGGAGGAGTACTTGCTAATGCTGTTGGGGAGGAGTTAAACTAATATGGCATGGGGATGGGAACCAATGCAGGGAGACAGAGGGAAACAAAATGGAGACAGAAGCAAAAGACAGAAAGGAGATGAGTAAAAGTGGAGGGCAAAAAACAAAAAGGGCCACTTTGCAGCAAAATTCTAAAGGGTCTAAGTGCGTTAAAAAGGCAAGCCTGAAGGCTCTGTGCCTCAATGCAAGGAGTATTCGGAATAAGGTGGACGAATTAACTGTGCAGATAGCAGTTAACGGATATGATGTGGTTGGCATCATGGAGACATGGCTCCAGGGTGACCAAGGCTGGGAACTCAACATCCAAGGGTATTCAACATTTAGGAAGGATAGACAGAAAGGAAAAGGAGGCGAGGTGGCGTTGCTCGTTAAAGAGGAAATTAATGCAATTGTAAGGAAAGACATTTGCTTGGATGATGTGGAATCGCTATGGGTGGAGCTACAGAATACCAAAGGGCAGAAAACGCTAGTGGGAGTTGTGTACAGACCTCCAAACAGTAGTAGTGATGTTGGGGAGGGCATCAAGCAGGAAATTAGGGGTGCATGCAATAAAGATGCAGCAGTTATCATGGGTGACTTTAATATGCATATAGATTGGGCTAACCAAACTGGAAACAATACTGTGGAGGAGGATTTCCTGGAGTGCATAAGGGGTGGTTTTCTAGACCAATATGTCGAGGAACCAACTAGGGGGGAGGCCATCTTAGACTGGGTGTTGTGTAATGAGAGAGGATTAATTAGTAATCTCATTGTGCGAGGCCCCTTGGGGAAGAGTGACCATAATATGGTGGAATTCTACACTAGGATGGAGAATGAAACAGTTAATTCAGAGACCATGGTCCAGAACTTAAAGAAGGGTAACTTTGAAGGTATGAGGCGTGAATTGGCTAGGATAGATTGGCGAATGATACTTAGGGGGTTGACAGTGGATGGGCAATGGCAGACATTTAGAGACCGCATGGATGAACTACAACAATTGTACATCCCTGTCTGGCGTAAAAATAAAAAAGGGAAGGTGGCTCAACCGTGGCTATCAAGGGAAATCAGGGATAGTATTAAAGCCAAGGGAGTGGCATACAAATTGGCCAGAAATAGCAATGAACCCGGGGACTGGGAGAAATTTAGAACTCAGCAGAGGAGGACAAAGGGTTTGATTAGGGCAGGGAAAATAGAGTACGAGAGAAAGCTTGCAGGGAACATTAAGACGGACTGCAAAAGCTACTTTAGATATGTAAAGAGAAAAAGGTTCGTAAAGACAAATGTAGGTCCCCTGCAGTCAGAATCAGGGGAACTCATAACTGGGAACAAAGAAATGGCAGACCAATTGAACAAGTACTTTTGTTCGGTATTCACTAAGGAGGACACAAACAACCTTCCGGACATAAAAGGGGTCAGAGGGTCGAGTAAGAAGGAGGAACTGAGGGAAATCCTTATTAGTCGGTAAATTGTGTTGGAGCAATTGATGGGATTGAAGGCCGATAAATCCCCAGGGCCTGATGGACTGCATCCCAGAGTACTTAAGGAGGTGGCCTTGGAAGTAGCGGATGCATTGACCTTCATAGTGAGGAGATTTGAGTACAGGGGCAGGGAGGTGTTACTACAGTTGTACAGGGCCTTAGTGAGGCCACACCTGGAGTATTGTGTACAGTTTTGGTCTCCTAACTTGAGGAAGGACATTCTTGCTATTGAGGGAGTTCAGCGAAGGTTCACCAGACTGATTCCCGGGATGGCAGGACTGACATATCAAGAAAGATTGGATCAACTGGGCTTGTATTCACTGGAATTCAGAAGAATGAGAGGGGATCTCATAGACACATTTAAAATTCTGACGGGTTTAGACAGGTTAGATGCAGGAAGAATGTTCCCAATGTTGGGGAAGTCCAGAACCAGGGGTCACAGTCAAAGGGTAAGGGGTAAGCCATTTAGGACCGAGATGAGGAGAAACTTCTTCACCCAGAGAGTGGTGAACCTGTGGAATTCTCTACCACAGAAAGTTGTTGGGGCCAATTCACTAAATATATTCAAAAAGGAGTTAGATGTAGTCCTTACTACTCGGGGGATCAAGGGGTATGGCGAGAAAGCAGGAATGGGGTACTGAAGTTGCATGTTCAGCCATGAACTCATTGAAATGGCCAAATGGCCTACTCCTGCACCTATTTTCTATGTCGCTATGTTTCTATGTTTCATTGTCTCCCCCAACAACAGCAGCGCTCTTGCTGCACATCGTCTTGGTCCCAACACGGGCAGGGGTAAGAAGCGAGGGGGGTGCGGTTAAGATCGGGGGGACGGAAAGGTGGCCGCAGTTGAATAGAAGTTCGGTGCAGGGGGGATTATTGTTGTTGTTTTGTTGTTGTTTGTTTTGGTTATTTTATAAAAGTTTTACAAATTGTTCAATCAAGTAAAAAATTAATTTAAGTTTCAAAATTAAAGTTTACCAAGTTTCAACAATGTACAAATGTTTCATAAATTTAACAATGTTTTATAAACCATTTTGTTCAACTTAACCATTCTTGTGCAGTGTCTCATTTGTAGAATAAGAGGGGGGCGGTAACAATCAACATGGCGGGATTGAGTTGGCAGGCAAAGGTGAAACGTGCCGTTCACTATTCAAGCAAAGCGTTGATTTATGAGCTGCTGACATAAGGCTTTTGCAGTGGCGAAAGCTCCATGAGGCCTCCCTTGCCGTGGTGGTTGCATGGGTTCATCACCAGGCTCTTCGTCCTCCTCCTTCTGCCCCCATCACCCTTCCCCCACCCCCCCCCCCCCTCAGGTGGTCCTGCAGTCCCCAGTGGCAATTCCTGTCCCCTCATGATGGCTAAGGTGTGTAGTATGCAGCACACCACAATGAACTCAGAGACCTGCTGAGGGGAGTATTACAGGCAACCTCCAGAGTGGTCCAGGCATCAGAAGCGCTGCTTGAGCACTCCAATTGTCTTTGCGATGATATTGCGTGTGGCTATATGGCTGTTGTTGTAGCGATGCTCGGCTTCTGTCTGAGGGTTCCGGAGGGGGGTCATGAGCCAGGTGGCGAAGCCGTAACCTTTGTCCCCAGCTCTGTCCTTGTGGTTGATGCTCAAACTGGTCAGAGACAGTGCTCTCACATAAGATGAAAGCATCATGGATGCTCCCTGGATATTGGGCATTGACTGCCATGATGCATTGCGTATGGTCGCAGATGATCTGTGTGTTCAGCAAGTGGAATCCCTTTTGGTTTCGGTAAACCTCTGGCTCCAGTAAAGGTGCTTGCAGGGCGATGTGCGTATAGTATAACACCCTGAACCTTGGGGAAGCCAGCAATTCGTCCAAAACCTACAGCCCTCTCATTCTGTGCCTCCTTGGTCATTGGGAAGTTTCTGAAGTCCATCCTGTGTTCGTACAGTGCAGTAGTCATCTGGCGAATGCAACAATGTGTAGCGAACTGCGAGATGCAGGATATGTCCCCTGCTGATGCCTGAAAGGAGCCGGAGGCATAGAAGACAAGTGCCGCAGTCACCTTCACCTCGATGGGCAGTGCAGTCCTGTACCCACTGGTAGGCTGTAGGTCTGCCTTTATCAGCTGGCATATCTCTGTGATCAACTCTTTTCGAAAGCGCAGCCTTCGAACGCACTGTGCCTCAGACAGTGCAGATATGAGCGCTGTTCCCTATAAATCCGTGGGCTTTAGGCCTCTTCCCCATATGTCTGTGAGCTCTTTGATTACGCTCATAATGCTCTTGAATAAGCCTTCTTCGAGCTCTATGCTGCATGGAAAAAGCAGCCAGCATTATTGGCAGAGATATTATAGCCCCCATTCTTTTAAATGTCCTCAAATGCCCTCAAAATGTCATCCAATTTGCTCAAATAGCCTCAAATGGGCTCAAATAGCATTAAATAGCTTTAAAAACAAATTACAAACTCGCATAAAGCTCACTCTGTAAAACACAGCCTTCTCTCAAAATCCTTTTACACACTGAACTTCTGCTCCGTTTTCCAAAATGCCGTTGTTAGCGCTGGGTGCAGCGTGGGTCCGAACAGGGGAGACATGAGTTTTCCCAGTGGGTTTTTGGACGGGAGGTAAAAATGGGGGTATCGGCGAATTTATCGCCCGCGGCAATAGCGGGGTGTTGCACACCGATTGACTTCATAAAAACAATGAAAAAAAAGGCGGGCGGTATTTTCTGCCCCAGCATTAAATTTTGTGCTTCGCATTTACTGCCCAAAAAAAATTATTTTCCGCCCAAAAACAGCAGTAAAACGACGGTAAATGGCCGCAAACCTGCCGAATTTCTAACCCAATAGATAATATAAGCAAAAATACAAAGAAAAAAAGGAAGAAAATGGGATAAATGTTTCACAAGTCACTTAAATTCAGTTGCTTCGTAAATATTTTAAGAACATTCTTTCAGCAGCTGTACTTCCTGTACTTCCAATATTTGTTCAAATTGTATTCCTATTGAGGTTGCAGTCATTATCACGAGTACAATCAATTCCTTGTCAGAAAGAAATCATACATTCAGCAATGGAATGGGACCAGAGAGAGAAATTCACGCTTCAGTGCAATTGTCCTTAAGGTGAGTTTGCCTGAACGAATCAGCCAATTGTACATAAAGTGCAGTTAATGATTTTCCAAAGATATCTTTAGAAATATCGCACATACTCTACTGATTCAGTCATTTTCCAGTAAACAACTATGGATTATCACTTGATCATACTGTAGGGATTACACTGCAATTGTTAATACTTTAGTGTGGTCTTCATCATCGTATCAATTACTTGAACCCCCACATGGTTATCAATGTCTACCATCACACTCAAAACTCACAAAAGAACTCATCTGGCATTCAATGAGGCTACAATCATGAGCTTACCCTACAGTATGTATGCTATGTATGGAGGCAACAGAACCATCCAAACCCAGCCAGAATTGTGGATTAACAGGAGTATAACTGTCGAGCATTTTGGAAGCTCAATTTTCATTCTATCGCATCCTAGGTGAAGGCACGTTTGCCCACCCCTCGAGGATAAGGACAGAGAGCGAAGCCTCGCTTCTCCAACCCAACGGACTTCAACTTCAACCTGGATCTCGCATGCTTCAGCCAAGCACGGGGCCATGGAGTCGAACTGCTGAGGAAGGACCACCATGCAAGAAAGGATGGATTGGGTCCTCTCAGCAGCAAGAGCTTCCTGAAGAAGACACCTTGTCAGAAGGACAATCTTCCTGAGGATGTACTGTCATGTGCTCCATCTGTCCCAAGCACCAGCACAGACACTGCTCACCTTCTTCGTGGTCTTCCTCATCTGATGAGGTCTGCTGCTGTTGCTCTGCCTCCTTCAAATGCAGGCCTCCCTGTGTGGCTGTGTTGTGAAGTATCCAGAACATTTGCAGAATATTTGGGGTGGATCATTGTGCTTCGCAGGATAAGTGCATTGAGAGGCGTGAGTTTGGGGCCAGAGAGGTGAGGGCCCAGGGGCAGCACGGGCCAGCCCACACTGCGATATGTGTACGCACTAGGTCCGTGTAGCAGAGCAGGTCTCCAGTCGTCTTGGTTAATCCTTGCCACTGGACCAAAACCTAACCTCTGTCAAGCCCATGTGGTGGCTGGTGTGCAACGGCCACCACATGTTAAAAAAAATCCACTCACAGGCACCTTCCACCCTTCAGAATGTAGTTCAGGACCTGGAATATTAGGTCCTTCATTGAAACACCTGTGAACTCATCCTTTTTTGGCATGGAAGCAAGTCATCCTCGTTTCGAGGGACTGCCTATGATAAATATAATAGATAGAGACTAGGTAATGCAGAAGTTTAGCAACCATGTCTTTATCCTCTGGAACCTGAATTTCAGTCGAGACAGATATAAGATTGTTTTCTTTCTTCTAGCGATGATGTTCATCTCAGAGAGACAAGAATATCATGACACAGATAAATCTTCCAGAACCTAGAGCTGATGTAAATGCCTTGATGAGCAGATAGGCTCCAAGTAGTTTTAGCTTCATGCCCAAGCTAAAAAGAAGGATGATAATAGCAACACTGGCACAGTCCCTTGATGCACTCAAATAGAGGGGCAGGATGAGACATGGGCCCCGATATTGGTGGCCTTACCGCCCAATGCTGCCTGCTGCTGCTGACTGCTGTCGAGTTTTGCTGCCGTTTTCCTCTCTCTCCCAGTTTCCACTTGGGCTGGAGCGGGCGGGAGGGGAGCACCGCCGGGAACCACCCGCTGACATCCTCTGGCGGTCAAGTCGCGCAGGTGGTCTCCCGCCCGCCGAGATGCCAGATTGGTGCAGGCGGGAGTCGGTGCCAGGAGGGGGAACGACCGCTGTGTGGAGGCTGTTCTTACCCTGATGGGAGGTATGAAGACATGAAAGAAAAGGTTAGTGAACATCTTAAAAAAATTTTTTTACAGCTACTTTCCTCGATGGGGTCCCCTGAAGGTGTTCTAGTGTTTTTTTTTGCTAATGTTTTTAACTTTTCTGGTCTCCACCCTCCCTGGGCCCAACTCCATCCTCGGCGGCACTTGGGCGGCAAGTTCCTTTGCCACCGAGATTGAGAGTTCCCGCCAGCGGCCGCCCAGATTGAAGGTATAAGCTGTTATTTTGCCGCCGGGCGGTACTGCCACCTCTTTTAGAGGAATCTTTCAGGCAAAGTACCGCCTGGTCTCTCAGCGGCCATCGGCGATCCTTTGGATGGCAAATAGGCGGGCCTTGCAGCTCATGAAAACCGGGGACATGAATTGGCAGATAGTCCCTGATGCCTAGATACGATGCTCAGATCAAACAGGTGAAGGCCTACCCAAAATCAAACCTTTGAGATATGAAAAAAACAAAAATAATGACCTTCACATGGAGACAGGATGAACAAATGCTCTTCATTTGATAAGTAACTGAAAGAGAGTGCAGACATAATTGGTTTGGTTTTCTGTTTTTACTATTTCCACTAGAAGGCAACTTAGTCAAGGCTGGAATCATTCCTATAGATGAGAAAAAAACTCCAAGTTAATGAAGGTGAGCCCATAGCTGCTACATATTATCCATATTATGTGCTACAGAAATGTGTGCATTGGTGTTTTATGTCTTGTAGGGATTATTTTGCTTCTTTTCAGCAGTGCAATTTTTGCAGTCTGTTTATTACAAAATGAATATTCAACAGTTGATGTGCACAAGATTCCAGATAATAATTGTATAGCTTGCGTACTAATGGACACATGCTGGAGAGTGTGTATAAACTGTGCTATGGGCTGGATTTGTGTTTTTTAGGGCTTCCAGATGCAATTCACGGCGGGGCGCAAAAGTTAGCGCTGGACTAACGTTAGCGACAGAACAAGGAACTTTCGCCGAAAGGAAGAACATTAAGTCTGGCGTTGCAGCACAGACTGTGTGCGCCGGAGGCGAAACTTTCGGCATTGACAAAGGTGGCCATTTTGCGCATGTGTTTTTTTTCCACCTTCCACCTCCTGGTTAACATTCCTGTCACAGATGCTAATGCAGGGAGTGGCAACTTCCTGAGCGCATGCACATTTAAACTGGCACACTTCAAACATTTCAGCAGAGATGGAGGAGGAGAAGGGAAGGCAGCGTGCCAGGCGCTTCAGCCAGGAGG
This sequence comes from Pristiophorus japonicus, assembly GCF_044704955.1. Lineage (NCBI taxonomy): Eukaryota > Metazoa > Chordata > Chondrichthyes > Pristiophoridae > Pristiophorus > Pristiophorus japonicus. Next base: position 146,778,620 of record NC_091983.1, read on the forward strand.
CCAATGAATCGTATGTGGGGGTGGTCGCGAGAAGGTGGGCAGAACTGCATCTTGGGGGAGGGATTCAGACCACTGCCTGCTATGGAGAATGCTGAAGAGGTCTCTTTCTCCGACACAGTGGCCAGGACTGGCACACAGTGCCGAAAGAAGTTTAACGACCTCACCAGAGTCGTAAGAGTGAGTACCATTTTAATTCATGCACTCCGCCATTACTTTAAGGATAAATCTGAGACACTATGTGATTGTTCTCATGCTTTGGTGCCTCTCAACACTCTGTGGGTTGCCTCCCACAATGCATGACACAAAGGAAGGCTTAGTTCGGCACCCAATTTGCAATGAATGATTTATCCACATTGTTAAGATTGCTCATCACAATGCACTGAAACTACTCGGATCACTTTCTGAAAGATCTCATACACACCCCATCTTAGATGGCTTCACACTTCGATGACCTCCTGATGAACCACATGCAACATCCAAAGATGCCTAAACAGAGGCTCCTAGTACATGCAGACGGTATGGCATAAAGTGCTTTGGTGGCCATCTGTGCCATAAGAGCAGATGGACCCTCTTGTAACCATTTTCCACTTTGCAGTTGAAGAAGTAACACAATCAGCAGGAGCAGCTGTGGACGGGCGGGGGTCCACCTCAGACCCTGCCATTGATGGCCGTGGAGGAGAGAGTGGCAGGCCTCATTAGCCCCACAGGACGAACAGTTGCCAGGGTCAGTGCTGAGCCCCCTTGGGGTAGTGAGGGTAAGTAACTGGATCGCATGACTCAAGACACTGCATTGAGACATCTAAATGAGTAGCGGCGGTCCTTCAAATGAGCCTGAACCATGCAACCTCTCATCTCACCCTGCCCACCCCTGCTGCTAACCACTCGTCTGTTGCTTTCTACTTCGAGATGACCAGCCACAGACGCCCCATCCCTCGAGGGAGCCCTCCACATCAGGCCATCGTCTGGAAGAAGAGGAGGAGGAGATGGATGCGCCAGCTCTGGCCCAGCAGCTGAGGTCCCCTGCTCCACCATCGGGACTCAGTTCCTCTGCGGACGACGTGATGTTCTCAGGGTTCGAGGAGTGCTAGGCTCCTGGGCCCAGTGGCGTGCATCAACGCAGTCCTGGGGTGGAATCCCGCAGGCCAGCTCTCCAGAGGGTGAGTCGATAAAGTCGGTCTGCTGACAGACAGGCAGACCCAGAACTGGACCTGGTGGGAATGTCCAGGGACAGCATACAAATCAGCTGTCAGCTTCTTGATGCATTGGGACAGATCCCCGCGAGCATCGACAAGCTCACTGTGACCATTACGGAGGTTGGGTCACAGATTGTCAGTGGCTGGTGGTCTCCAGCAGTGACATGGAGTTACAGAGTGTGTGGCGCATGCCCTTGAGCATGTTGCAGACTCGGGCACATCACAGGCACAAACTCAGCTTGGCCAAGTGATGCAGTCCATGCCTGCCACCATACTCATTGCATTCCCCATTGTCCCATGGAGAAGTGACTCTCCTGAAGCAGGCCAGCAAGGTGGTCCTTTACATCATGCTCCGGATGATAAGGGCCATCCCCGTCGGCGGCTGAGTGGCTCCAGGGAGATGGGAGGTGGTGTCATTCCTCCGGATGATAGCATTCCATCTCCCCTCACTCACTCACCAACCAAGCACCAATGACGGTTGACACCCAAACCACTTGTGACTGCCAACACCAAGGAAGAGGCGAGCCAGTCGGGAGCTAGGTCTTCCAGGCCACGAACTGGTCCAGTGCATCCCCAGATGCCATCTACATTGTTTGACCCCCCCAAGGCAGCAGCCCACTCACAGCCTTCCTGCATGCCCTGGTACCACATTGAGGAGGAGCAGGCATAGGAGTGGGGTAAAGGGAAGGGGGGCAAAAGACAGTGGTCAACAGTAGTGGAGAAAGCAAAGATCTACACTGTAGGATGTAGCCTTCATTTTTGTATTCATGTGAGGGCAGGATAAGGCTTTTGCAGTGGCCACATCAACCACCCTGCCTCCCCTGTGGTTGTGGTGGTGGCAACATGGGTTCCTCGCCAGGCTCCTCTTCCTTATCTTCCTCCTCCTCCTCCTCCTCCTGAGGTGGTCCTGCAAATCCCACTGGCAATGTCTGTCCCCTCAGGATGGCTAAGTTGTGGAGCATGCAGCACACCACAATGAACTCAGAGACCTGCTGAGGGGAGTATTGCAGGCAGCCTCCAAAGTGGTCAGGCATCAGAAGCGCTGCTTCAGCACGCCAATTGTCGATTCAATGATGTTGTGGGTGGCTGCATGGTTGCATGACTCTCATTATAGCGGTGCTCGGATTCCATGGCTGGGTTCCATGGTGGCGATACCGTATCCTTTGTCCCTGAACAGCCAGCTCTGACCTTGTGCTTGTTGCTGGAAGTTGCATGATATACTGCTCTCACACAAGATGAAAGCATCATATGTGTTCCCTGGATATCGAGCATTGACTGTCAGGATGCGCTGAGCATGGTCGCAGAATAGCTGAACTTTTAGGGAATGATATTCCTTTCTGTTTGGTGCTCGCAGGGCAACGTGTGTACAGTCAATGGGACACTGAACCTTGGGGAAGCCTGCAAATTGTCCAAAACATATAGCCCACTCATTCTGGCTCTTCCTGCTCATTGGGAAATTTATGAATTCCGTCCTACATGCGTAGACTGCCCTTGTGACCTAGCAAATGCAGCAATGTGTAGTATGCTGCGATATGGACCAAAACATATGTCCCCTGCTGCTGCCCAGAAGAAGCCGGAGGCATAGAAGGCCAGCACCACCGTCATCTTCACCTCGACAAGCAGTGCAGTCCTGTTGCCATTGGTAGGCTGTAGGCCTGCCTATAGGAGCTGGCATATCTCTGTGACCACTTCTTTTCTGAAGCTCAACCTTCGAACGCACTGCACATCAGAAATGTGTAGATAGGACTGATGTTCCCTGTAAACCCGTGGGGGGTAAGGCCTTCTGCCCAAACATCTATGACCTCTTCAATTCCGTTGCAAACGATGGACAATAAGCCTTCTTCCAGCTTGAAGCCGTCTGGGCAATAGCAGCCAGCATGAGTGGCTCCTGACTTAGCATGGCCCCCATTGTACTCTCTTACTGACCTTAAAAACAAATGAGAAACTCGCATAAAAGTTCCGATTCTAAGTTGCGCTAACGCAACATTCTGCTCGCAACCGTGGCAGTCAGTCATAGCTGGGACATTACATTCTCCAGTGTCCCTGTAAACATGGCGCCTATGGTGCCTGGTGCACCCTGGGGCCGCCTGGTTTTTCTGGTCAGGTCCTGGGGCGGACACTAAATCAGGCAAAATGCACAAAGGTTCCGCCCGGGGCGCTAACGTGGTGTTGCACGACGATTGACATCATCCTGATGGTCAAAACGACGGGTGGGGCACTAAGTTGTTGCGCCGCCACAAAACCATTAGCGAAACTTCCGGCCAAGCGCTAAATCTTGAGCGGCCCGTTTGTCGCCCAGAAACACCATCTTGCGCCCCGCCGAGATGCAAAATGGGGCGCAAATTAACCGAAAATCCAGCCCAAAATGTTTTACTAGCCATGCATGACTTTACTAGCTCAATGTGTCTCACATGTACCTACAGTAATTTATAAAATATGGGAATTTGAACAGAACTAACTTGCTTTATCATACTCAAACAATCCTATTAAACATTGACTTGACCGTTGTATATGATTGTGCTTTGAGAAACACAAGCTTTTATTCATATAATGATGATATTGCATATTTAATGTTCTGAGGGCTAAGGAGAGGCCAGAAAACATAATTGTTCTACCGGAACAGTTGATCATTTCAATGATACCAGATTAATTTTTATCTTGCCTGTGTGCACTGAAGAATAATTACTTTGGTTAACTTTTACTAACAGGCTATTCATTTGAACAGTGACCTTGGTTTATCGGACTTTTGATGAAACTGTGTATGTTTTTATTTTGGATGGTATAGGTGAGCTTCATACTGACTATAGCAGCAAGTATAATTTTTTATTCGTTCCTGGGATGTGGGCGTCACTGGCATGTCCAGCATTTATTGCCCATTCCTAATTGCCCTTGAGAAGGTGGTGGTGAGCTACCTTCTTCAACCGCTGCAGTCCTTGCAATGAAGGTACTCCCCACAGTGCCGTTTGGGAGGGAGTTCCCTGTCATACATAATTCAAGACATGAAGATTGATGTGGCCAAGATGATCTAACATCCATTAACAAGGTGGTGTGTAGTGGAGAAGAGAAGGCAGGAGTTATCTTTGCATTCCAGGATGATCCTGGAATAGTGAACAGTTTTGGCAGAGGAGAGCAGGACCCAATAGTGCTTTCTGTGGTCCAGCCAGATTTGGTGATGAATGGCTAAACCAGCTGTCCACCATAGAAACATAGAAACATAGAAAATAGGTACAGGAGTAGGCCATTTGGCCCTTCGAGCCTGCAACACCCTTCAATAGGATCATGGCTGATCATTCCCTCAGGACCCCTTTCCTGCTTTCTCTCCATACCCCTTGATCCCCTTAGCCGTAAGGGCCATATCGAACTCCCTCTTGAATATATCCAATGAACTGGCATCAACAACTCTCTGCGGCAGGGAATTCCACAGGTTAACAACTATCTGAATGAAGAAGTTTCTCCTCATCTCAGTCCTAAATGGCATACCTCTTATCCTAAGACTATGTCCCCTGGTTCTGGACTTCCCCAACATCGGGAACATTCTTCCCGCATCTAACCTGTCCAGTCCCGTTAGAATCTTATATGTTTCGATGAGATCCCCTCTCATCCTTCTAAACTCCAGTCAATAAAGGCCCAGTTGATCCAGTCTCTCCTCATATGACAGTCCAGCCATCCTGGGAATCAGTCTGGTGAACCTTCGCTGCACTCCCTCAATAGCAAGAACGTCCTTCCTCAGATTAGGAGACCAAAACTGAACACAATATTCCAGGTGAGGCCTCACTAAGGCCCTGTATAACTGCAGTAAGACCTCCCTGCTCCTATACTCAAATCCTCTAGCTATGAAGGCCAACATACCATTTGCCTTCTTCACCACCTGCTGTACCTGCATGCCAGCTTTCAATGAATGATGGATCAATGCACCCAGGTCTCGTTGCACCTCCCCTTTTCCCTAATCTGATAATATTCTGCCTTCGTGTTTTTGCTCCCAAAATGGATAACCTCACATTTATCCACATTATACTGCATCTGCCATGCATTTGCCCACTCACCTAACCTGTCCAAGTCACCCTGCAGCCTCTTAGCATCCTCCTCACAGCTCACACCACCACCCAGTTTAGTGTCATCTGCAAACTTGGAAATATTACACTCAATTCCTTCATCTAAATCGTTAATGTATATTGTAAAGAGCTGCGGCACTTCACTAGTCACTGCCTGCCATTCTGAAAAGGACCCGTTTATCCCGACTCTCTACTTCCTGCCAACCAATTCTCTATCCACATCAGTACATTACCCCCAATACCATGCGCTTTGATTTTGCACACCAATCTCTTGTGCGGGACCTTGTCAAAAGTCTTTTGAAAGTCCAAATACACCACATCCACTGGTTCTCCCTTGTCCACTCTACTAGTTACATCCTCAAAAAATTCCAGAAGGTTCCTCAAGCATGATTTCCCTTTCATAAATCCATGCTGACTTCATAAATCCATAAACGTTCAAGTCTGTGTCCCTTGAAGTTAAGGGAGCTGAGATGAGGGCCTTACCAGAGGGACTGACTAAGGTGAGAGAGAGTAATGGTTTTAATAGGGACAAGGGTATCAAAGGTAGAGGTGAAGGAGTGATTGAGTAGATTAGCCGCTGCAGAAATGTATGGGTGAATGGAAGGTCAAAGGCTCAACAGTTGGGAGTTTGAAAGTGCAGTTGCAAGTGACTTTGGGGTGAGTTTTTTCTCGGGGTGAACGCAGAAGGAAGTAGAGTTGGGTTGGGAGGGGAAGGGGATGTGGGCGGAGAACGATACAAGGAATTGGTCAGAGATGGGCTTATCTGTAATTTACATGATGGGAGCAGAGCGGCCATGTGAGGTGGCAAGTTGGAGGGGTTGGCCTTGAATATGGGTGGGAGAGATTAAGGGAGGATAGGAGGGCAGTCAACTCAGAGGAGAGAGCACATGAATTGAGAAGGAGGTTGAAATTACTGAGGGATAGCAGTCGCTTAGTGTAGAGGCAGAGGGAGAAAAGCAGTAGAGATAACGCAGTGAGAAACTTGGCGTGGATGAGTACGAGGATTTTAAATGAGAGTTGAGAGGGGTGGAAAAGGTGAAATGCTCAAAGCAGGAGAAGATTTCAAAGGATTGGGGGGAAGATCATGGTGTGATTTCGTGATGAGAGCCACACTGCTACCGCGACGGTCTGGGCAGCACAAGTGCTGGAAGGTATAGCCAGGCAGAGAGGCTTCATTAAGGAAGAAGGTGTCATCACCCTTCAGCCATGTTTCTATCATGGCCAATATGGCGGTGCAATCATCCACAATAAGCTCATGGATGGTGAGGGCTTTGTTCACAAGTGAATGAACATGCTGGAGGGAGATGCAGAGAGGAGTGGTGACAGCTGATCCACTGGCAGAGTCCACAGAGGCAGCATTGGGGGGGGTAAATGGGACAGGAGGGAGATGGACAAAATTAGCCTCCAGTGGGTGCACTGGGTGGGAGAGTCAATGAGAGAGTCAGATGGGGCAGTGGAGGAGAAGTCATTTGGGGAGAAAGGGCAAAGGGTGTCCAAGGATAGAGTTGCACAGCAAAGGAGCTCTCCAACGAGCTGCCAGCTCAGGAGCACAAAATCCAGAAATTGTTTTGGTGCATCGAAATGTACAATTTCAACGTGGACACCCAATTATCAATTATCATTTTACCTGGCCATTAGGGTACCTGTCCATCAAAGAGATTGGAAAGTCCATCTGAAGAGTGCCTCATCTCGGTCCTCCAAAAAGAGTAATTGCATACCTCCTCAACCCCTCTCGTATTGATTTATTTTTTAAATGTTGCCCTTTCTCTTTGTTGCTGCAAGACACAATCCTGTGCAGCCCCAGATGTTGCCCACTCCCATCTATCTGATCTGTACTCCTCGTCTGCCAGGTCCCACTGGGAAGGTAAGGTGTTGCCATCCCGGCCCTGAACCCTCCTTTGGCAATAGGTAGAGGCTCCTTTCCCAATGGCCAATTGAACAAACTTCCTATAAAGGCTGGGACACAGCATATCCAAGTGCTGACCTAATTTCCAACCGTTCCAGCAGACTTCTCATACCGGTAGTACACCAGAACGGTCACAGATTTTCAAGGCTAGTGTAATTAGCATCTCACATTTGACTAAAAATAAAGCAGTGTGTCATGTCCCTAAAAATAGAATGATTTGGGGAATTGCATCAGGTTAGAAATGGTGTCACCTGTTGTAACAACAAAATATAGAATTTTTTAAAAATCCTTTGAATGGCTAGATTTCCAAATGATAACAAATTATTGATTGAAAGTAATGCAGTTGACGTATTTTGCCCGATTATAACCCAGAGGTGGATTCTGAGCGGGAGGGGCTGGCCATAGCAGGTGCAAAACTTGGAAGAAACTTCAGCGCACAGAATGTCTGATTTCAACATGAATACCAAATTATCATTTTACTTACAAGTTTCGCATCTCCAATGCACATCAGCACCTCATCTCAACTCATGTATTTAAAGTGCCAATTCCAAGATGGATTTTGGAGAATTTGGGTGGTTTTGTAAAGAGACGGCAAATTTTCAAGATGGACTCGGGACGTTCAAAGGCTGTGTCCTGTTTTAATGACACCTGATTGATGTGCAGCCGGGTGCCAGGACCAGGAAGGAGATAACCTTCCCCAGCAGTGGGAAGAAGAAACCAGCTGCTGTCACCAAGAGTTGGAGGCGGCTGAGGAGGTGGGCAGCAGGATTATTGTGCCCCATACCTGGATTCAATGCAGGAACTGCTTTAATGGTTTAACCAGGTCATGAAAGGTGAGTACAGTTGCAGATTCATCAACATCTTGTTGTGAACAGGCAGCCCCCCAACCCACCAATTCTATCTTGTCAAGCGTATTCACTCCTCACAACCATTTAATTTTGAAGAGAACCCTTCATTCACTTTTTATGCACTTCCCCACCTCCCCATTTATCCATCCACCACTGCCACTGACCCCAATCCTTATGCAATGTGCTGCATCTGCCTGACAGTCATCCTCACAGAATGCACTCATCGGGTGAGCCCGTGCTTACAGACACTCATAGGTCTGTCATTCCCTCATCGCAGTCAAGGCCACCTATGGCCCAAATACCCAAGGCCCCACCCCACTGCTGGCCAAGAACAGGTAAATACTCATCAAGGACACCGAGGCAGTCAGGGCCCGCTGGAAGGAGTACTTTGAAGATCTCCTCAATCGAGATTCTGCCTTTGACTCGAGTGTTCTCGATTCCATTCCGCTGCATGCTACCCGCCACCACCTCAGTGAGACCCCAACACTGCACAAGGTAGAAAAAGCCATAAGACAGCTAAAAAACAACAAGGCTACGGGAGCGGATGGAATCCCAGCTGAGGCACTGAAGTATGGCAGAGAAGCACTGCTGGCGCGAATACATGACCTCATCTCTCTCATCTGGAGGGAAGAGAGCATGCCAGGATATTTTAGAGATGCAGTGATTGTAACCATCTTTAAAAAAGGAGACAAGTCCGACTACAGCAAATACAGAGGAATCTCCCTGCTATCAGCCACTGGGAAAGTCATTGCTAGAATCCTCCTTAACCATCTTCTCCCCGTAGCCGAGGAGCTCCTCCCGGAGTCACAGTGCGGATTTCCAGGGCACAACTGACATGATTTTTGCAGCATGACAGCAGCAGGAAAAATGCAGGGAACAGCACCAGCCCTAATACACGGCCCTCTTCGACCTTATAAAGGCCTTTGACTGTCAACCGCGAGGGTCAATGAAGTGTCCTCCTCAGTTTCGGATGCCCCCAAAAGTACATCACCATCCTCCGCCTTCTCCATGACGACATGCAGGCCGTGATCCTTAACAACAGATCCATCACAGACCACATCCATGTCTGGACCGTGGTCAAACAGGGCTGCGTCATCGCCCCAACCCTCTTCTCAATCTTCCTCACTGCCATGCTCCACCTCACAGTCGACAAGCTTCCCGCTGAAGTGGAACTAAACTACAGAACCAGTGGGAACCTGTTCAACCTTCGCCGTCTCCAGGTCAGTTCCAAGACCACCCCAGCCTCTGTCGTCGAGCTACAGTACGCAGATGATGCCTGCATCTGCGCACACACAGAGGCTGAACTCCAGGACATAGTCGATGTATTTACTGAGGCATACGAAAGCATGGGCCTTACGCTAAACATCAGCCTGTCCTCGCTGCACAGCACTGCCCCCCAGTCATCAAGATCCACGCCGCAGCCCTGAACAACGTGAACCACTTCCCATATCTCGGGAGCCTCCTATCAACAAGATCAGGCATTGACGACGAGCTCGAACACCGCCTCCTGTGCGCCAGTATGGCTCAGAAATATGGACCATGTACAGCAGACACCTCAAATCGCTGGAGAAATACCATCAATGATGTCTCTGCAAGATCCTACAAATCCCCTGGGAGGACAGACGTACCAACATTAGCGTCCTCGGCCAACATCCTCAGCATTGAAGCACTGACCACACTTGATCAGCTCCGCTGGGCAGGCCACATCATTCGCATGCCAGACACGCGACTCCCAAAGCAAGCGCTCTAATCGGAACTCCTTCACAGCAAATGAGCCAAAGGTGGACAGCGGAAATGTTACAAGGACACCCTCAAAGCCTCCCTGATAAAGTGCGACATCCCCACTGACACCTGGGAATCCCTGGCCCAAGACCACCCTAGGTGGAGGAAGTGCCTCTGGGAGGGCGCTGAGCTCCTCAAGTCTCGTCGCCGAGAGCATGCAGAAATCAAGCGCAGGCAACGGAAAGAACCAGTCACACCCACCCCTTCCCTCAAAGACTATTTGTCCCACCTGTGACAGAGACTGTGGTTCCCGTATTGGACTGTTCAGCCACCTAAGAACTCATGTTAAGAGTGGAAACAAGTCTTCCTCGATTCCGAGGGACTGCCTATGACGATGATGACAGGTGAAGGGTGTTAGAACCCAAAATTTCACACAGACATTTTTTGGCGCTATTTAAAATTAACGGATGATTTATTTAAGCTGAGGTAGTGGCAAAAAAAAATCCGAACTTTCGGCATTTTTCTCTTTGAATTTGGCACCGCACAGAAAGATCTTAGCTTCTGTGAGTGGAGCTAATTGATAGCGCCGAAAAACAGAGCCATTCTCTGCGCATGCAGGGAAAAAACCTCCCATTTTCCACCTTCCACATCACGAGTCTGCCATTTTTAAAGAGCTCTTGAGTAGATCTATGAGTACCTGTGAAATCAGGGAACTTCAAAACTAAAAAGGAGATCCAGAGAAATATCATAACAATGGAGAATGAATCTGAAAGGAAAAGGGCCAAGAGATTTACTGAGGGTGACAGTGAGGTCTGGTAGATGCCATTGAAAGGAGGTGGTAGCGGATTGGCAACAAGGTAGCTGGCAAGCTGAAACCCTCATCAATGAATAAAGCTTGGGACTAAGTGGCAGAGGAGTTTTCGGCAGTGGTGTCCATCCAGAGGGACAGCAAGCAGTGTCGCAAGAAGTGGCAGGACCTTGGCCAAGTAGTTAGTGCAAATAATATTTTTATGTATGCACTGCAATTACTAGAATTATAAATCTGTGTGCCACGACAGCAGAAGGCCCCTCTCTTAAAAAGTTATATTTTCATCTTTGCAGAAGAAGTTAGCACACAACAACCGTAAGCAGACAAAAACCGGAGGAGGTGTGCCAAATATGCACCCACTTACACCATTAGAAATGAGGGTCGCTGGTATGATTGGCGCTGGCTCCAGAAGATTGACCACCCTTGCAAAAGCTGGGCCCAGCTTCCCGAGAGAGGGTAAGTCCTGCAAATTCCACAGTCTGGGTTGGCTAAATGTTAAGTACTGTGTGGGCTACGCTTCAGTTTAAATGGGAGATACTCTCCGCCGGGTATGAATGTGCTATCATTCATCGTGGTCCTTCAAATGAACCTGCGCTATGTGAGCCTACTCATGTCACCCCACCCCCTCCCCTGCTGCTAACCATTCATCTGTTCTGTTACATTTTTCAGATGTTGCACACGCATCACTGAATGAAGGACAATCCCCCGCCATGGCACCAGAACCAGTGGATGATGAGCAAGATCTTCCACAGCACGATGAGGACGAGGATGAGGATGAGGAGAATCGGGGGAGCTGGAAGATTAATGAGATGGTGACATTGAATTTGGAGGAGGTGGTGCCAGAGGATAGGCATGTACCAAGCCCTTTCGAGGATGCTACGACGAAAGCGACATTTTGTGGTTGTCCAGCCTCCGATGTCGCAACGGGTCTGAGTGGGTTGCAACACACCACACTGAGGGTACGGGTGACAGAGCTCATGGGAATGAGTGGGGAGAGCATTGAGCTAACCAGATAGCTCATTGAGACCATGGGCGGGATGAGGGGAGAAATAGCGGGACTGTTGGCAGAAGTAGCAGGACTGCCGCGAGGAATGGAGGCAACACTGTCGGCAGGAGTTGCAACACTGTCGGGAGTGATTAGGAAGGGAATATCCGAGATAGCTGGTGCAAGACAGGAACACACCCAGGCTGTCATTGACCAGTGGCAATTGACGTCATCATTTGATGCCACTGCCACTCCAATCCCCAGACCAAGCTTGGTTGATCCACAGCCTTAAGAGGCCGAAGAGGCACAAGCTGGGCCTTCCACATTGCCGTCTCCTGGGTCTGTTAACCAAGAAGTGCTGCGCTGTACCCAAGACAGTAAGAAATACCTTGGGGTCACCGGCAATAGGGCTAAGGCTGCGCCAACTGCCAAGGGTAGCGGTCATGACAAGTGCAAGAGGGGCGAGGGCAAGAAGGGCGGGCAGGGTGTTTGAATAAGGAGGAGGAGAGATTGCTACAGGTAAAGTTTGTTGGCTGCTGTTGTTGTTGTTGTTGTTGTTGTTTTGCTGTTCTTTTGTTCTTTTATTGTTATTTCAGTGATGAAAAGTTTGATACAAAATGTTTAACTAAAGTGCAGTACAAGTGTACAAATGTTTAATAAGCTTAATTATTTTTTCATGTAAACCAAAATCATGTACATTATTTTGTCAAATAGCACACTATTTTTTCCAGTAAACCAACATTATGGGGCCGAATTTGGTCAAGGCCTCCACCCACCCAAGTGCCACCCAAAGTGCCGCCGATGGTTGCCGAGGTACCGGACGATACTTTGGGCGGGATATTCATCACCGAGGTCCCTCGAAGGTCGGCGGGCAGCAAATGGATGGCGTACGCCGCCAATCTGGGTGGCAACAGGCGGGAGGTCTCATTCACGGTGGCAGAGGCGCTTGCCGCCCTTGTGCAGCTGAGGATGGAGTTGGGCCCACGGAGGGTCGAGCAGCTGAAAAAAAAAATCATCAGTAAAAAATATAAAAGCTATCGGAAGACCTTCAGGGGACCCCATCCAGGTAATCGCTGTGGAAAAAAAATGTTCACTCACCTTTTTTTCAGTTTCTTCATACTTACCGATAGACCAGCCTCCTCACAGCGGTCCACCCCCGTTCTGGTGCAGATTCCTGTCCGCATCAATATGGGAGCTCGGCAGGCGGGAGGTCAGTTGCGCCACTTGGCCGTCCGCTGACATCAGCGAGCGGTTCCCGGCGGCTCTCCCCTCCCGCCCGTTCCAGACCTGATTGAAACTGGCACTGGGTGGATGTGCAAGAGCAATGTCGGCGGCAGTGGATGGCAGTCAGCGGCAGCGGGCGGTTAGTTGATGAATTCTGGCCCCTATGTATATTATTATTTCAAGTAAACTGAAATCATGTACATTATTTCTTCAAGTAAACCAACACAGGTGTGACACAATGATCAAACTTCATGCTGCAAAGCGTTCAAGGATTAGCTGCTGACGCAACGTTTTTGCAATGGCATAAGGTCCACGAGGCCTCCTCCTCCGCCGTTGTCGTCATCCTGCAGGTTGAAGTGCTGGCATGGGTTCCTCCTCCTCCTCCTGCTACTGCTGCTGCTGCTGCTGCTGCTGCTTGTTCTCCTCCTCCTAGTCAGCCTCCACCTCATCTCCCCCTCTCGCCTGGGTTGGCTCTTCAATGTCCAGTGCCTGTTCTCTCATGATGGTTAAGTTGTGCAGCATGCAGCACACGACAGTGAAGCGACCGACGTGGTCAGGGAAGTATTGAAGATAGGCTCCATTGTAATCCAGGCATCGGAAATGCTGCTTTAGCACTTCAATTGTCTTCTCGACGATGTTGCGTGTAGCTATGTGGCAGATATTGTAGCGACGCTCGCCTTCTGTCTGTGTTTTGCAGAGGGGTGTCATGAGCCAGGTGGCGAACCCATAACCTTTGTTCCCCAGCATCCAGCTCTGCCCCTCTGGCTGCTGCTGAAACATTAAAGATACAGCGCTCTTGCATAAGATGGAAGCATCATCTGTGCTCCCTGGATATTTGGCATCCATTGCCATGATACGCTGCATATGGTCACACACAATCTGCACGTTTAGGAAGTGGAACCCTTTTCAGTTCCGGTAAACCTCTGAATCATCTGAACGTGCTCACAGCGAAATAAGCATACAATCAATGGTGGCCTGTATCTTGGGGAAGCCAGCAATTCATGAGAAGCCTATAGCCCTTTCACGCTGTGCCTCCCTGTTCATTGGGAACTTGATGAAGTTGTCCCTCCGTGCATACAGTGCAGTATTCACCTAATGAATGCAGCTATGTGTAGCATGCTGTGAGATGCAGCATACGTCCGCAGTTGATGCCTGAAAGGAGCCGGAGGCATAGAAGGCAACTGCTGCAGTCAACTTCATTTCTACGGGCAGTGCAGTCCTCCTCCCTCTTCTAGGCTGTATGTCCGCTTTTATAAACTGGCATATCTCTGCAACCACCTCCTTTCGAAAGCGTAGCTTTTGACACACTGTCTCACTCAGGTGCAGGTATGATTGCCTCTCTCTGTACACACGATCTGGGTAAGGCCTCCTCCCCATTATTCTGCGAGCTCTCTGATGCCTCAGATATTGTTACCTAATTAGCATTCTCCTTCGAAATACAATATGCATGCAGCAGATTTGGCACTGTTAAAATTGCCCCCATTGCTTAAATTTGCTTCACAATCAGTATTCGCGAAAAGAGCAAGCACACACAGACTTCCCACCAGAAGGAAAACGCCCAAGTTGATCGGAGCCACTCTGTGCATGCGCAACATTCGACTCCAAGCTTCGCTTCTGTAGTGTATGTAGGCACCTTTAGTAATGAATCCACGAGGCAAGGTATGATACTTAAACTGTGTAGACCTGTAGTCCTTTATTTGCAGTTCCTGAGTGAGGACAACAAGCTGTGAGTTCCTTTTTATACTGGGTACCTGCCATGTGCAGGTAACCCTTAGGTCTCTAGCAGCAGCACCCTCTGGTGTACAGGTAAGGTGTGTACAGTATAAGGGTACGTTCAGTGTCGCATAACAGTGTTACAGACATCACACAGTAAACAGACATGCATACACAACAGTTTCCAGAGTAACACGACGCATAATTGCGAGTGGACAGAGATTTCGGCCAAAAATAGAACACAGAAAATCAAAACTGCGGGGGGGGGGGGTGAAAAGGTACAAATTTACAACAAACTATTGACGTCCCGTATCCTCCGCTGCTCCGTGAGGGCGGGCTCAAGGTACACAGGGTTGACACGCCAGCCGGCAGGATCGCTCTCTCGGCTGGACACAGGAGCTCGGCAGTTAGCTTCCACAGAAGGCTGGGGGGGGGAAGAGTAGGGGAAGGTGGAAGCCGAGTGCCGAACTCCTGTGTCCACCGAGGGAGTGATCCTGCCAGCCGATGCGCTGACCCTGTGTGCCTCGAGGCCGCCCGGATCAGTGGAGGAGATGGGACGTCAAAAGTTGGGTGGTGGTGGTGGTGATGGTGGAACTTAAGCACACCCCTCTCGCAATTTCACTTTTCAACTGGAATAAAGTTTCTCTTTTCCCTCCGCACATTTTAAATAGTTTATATACATTGGGCTTGAAATTCTTCAGGACTTAAGGTCCATCCATTTCTTGGCGGTATTCCGGCGGTGCGTTGTTTAAAACCGTTGGAATACCGCCGAGACCGAAGAACGCTAGCTTGGTAACATTTTGTTTGACGGTCTGCGAGTGGTATGCGATGGGTGTGCAGCGAGTGGGATGCAGCAGTATAGTCGATCAAGATTGACTTTCTTGTCAATGGACGGAGCGTCACTGCACTGCGCATGCGCAAATTTTGGTTTTTTTGCTTTTTTTTCACAGATGCTTTTTCCTCACGATTTCGGGAGTCGGGTCACCCGAGCATGCGCAGAGAGTTGAAGTTGAAGGAGAGAGAGTGAGAAGGAGCAGCGTAGTATTTGAGGGTCAGTTGTTTTCATCAGAGATTCAAGAGACAAATAATATTAACAACAAATAATTATACAATATTAATAATAATACATATATTTTATAAATAAAAAATCATATAATAAATATATATATAATGGAAATGCTGAAAAACAAGTCGAAGCGAAGGAACATCGAGAAGGACGGGAGGTTGCGGGAACCTGCCTTTGACGAGACGGAGCTGCCTGGCCTGCTATAGAATATCACGGAGAGATACTCTGACTTAACAAAGTGTGGTCGTGGAAAGCCCCCCGCAAAGCTGTACAACAGAATATGGGACTAGATCGGGGAGGCTGTCTCCTCCACAAGGATAATGGAGCAGCATCGCGAGAGGAGGTCGGCAACAGAGAGGGAGCAGCAGCAGAGAGGGAGCAGCATTGCAAGAGGGGGTCAGTGGCAGAGCAGGACTACAAAGGGCGGCGGCTGAGAGCTGGCAGAGAGGGAGCAACATCGCGAGAGGAGGTTGGCGGCAGAGCGGGACTACAAAGGGCGGCAGCTGAGAGCGAGCAGCAGCAGAGAGGGAGCAGCATTGCGAGAGGAGGTCGGCGGCAGAGCAGGATTACAAAGAGCAACAGCAGAGAGCAAGCTGTAGCAGAGGCAGGAAATAAACAAAGAAGTCAAAAGTAATCGAAGTGTGACATCAAAGCCAAGTGGGTAAGTGATTGGCTGGCTGATTGGTGAGTAGTTTTTCTTTTTTCTTTATCTTTTTTATTTTTCTTCTCAGTAGGAAACCTTTGTCATTGTTGCCAAATTAAGTAAATTAAGTAATTTAAGGGTTAAGTCATGTCAGTTGAGCACAGCATCGTGCCATGTTCCTCCTGTGCTATGTGGGAAATCAGGGACACTTCTAGTATCCCCAACTACTATGTGTGCGGGAAGTGTGTCCAGCTGCAGCTCCTGACAAACCGCATTGCGGAACTGAAGCTGCGGGTGGGTTCACTCTGGAGCATCTGCGATGCTGAGGATGTCGTGGATAGCATGTTTAGAGAGTTGGTCTCACTGCAGGCAAAGGGTACAAAGGCAGATAGGGAATGGGTGACCATCAGGCAGAGCAGTAATAGGAAGGTAGTGCAGGGGTTCCCTGCAGGTCATTTCCCTCCAAAACAGATATACTGCTTTGGATACTATTGGGGGAGATGGCTCATCAGGGGAAGGCAGCAGCAGCCAAGTTCATGGCAACATGGGTGGCTCTGCTGCGCAGGATGGCAGGAAAAAGAGTGGGAGAGCTATAGTGCTAGGGGACTCGATTGTAAGGGGAATAGATAGGCGTTTCTGCGGCCGCAAACGAGACTCCAGGATGGTATGTTGCCTCCCTGGTGCAAGGGTCAAGGATGTCTCCCAGCAGCTGCAGGGCATTCTGGAGGGGGAGGGTGAACAGCCAATTGTCGTGGTGCATATAGGTACCAACGATATAAGTAAAAAGCGGGATGAGGTCCTACAAGCTGAATTTAGGGAGCTAGGAGTTAAATTAAAAAGTAGGACCTCAAAGGTAGTAATCTCAGGATTGCTAGTCAGAGTAGAAATAGCAGGATACCTAAGATGAATTTGTGGCTTAAGGAATGGTGCAAGAGGGAGGGATTCAAATTCCTGAGACATTGGAACCAGTTCTGGGGGAGGTGGGACCGGTACAATCTGGACGGTCTGCAACTGGGCAGGACTGGAACCGATGTCTTAGGGAGAGTGTTTGCTAGTGCTGTTGGGGAGGATTTAAACTAATATGGCAGGGGAATGGGAATCTATGCAGGGAGACAAAGGGAAGTAAAATGAGGTCGGAAACAAAAAGTAGAAAGGAGAAAAGTAAAAGTGGAGGGCAGAGAAACCCAAGACAAAGATCAAAAAGGGCCACATTACAGCATAATTCTAAAAGGACAAAGAGTGTTAAAAAAACAAGCCTGAAGGCTCTGTATCTCAATGTGAAGAGCATTTGTAATAAGGTGGATGAATTAACTGCGCAGATAGAGGTAAACAGATATGATGTAATTGGAATTACGGAGACATAGCTCCAGGGTGACCAAGGCTGGGAACTCAACATCCAAGGGTATTCAATATTCAGGAGAGAGAAACTGAAAGGAAAAGGTGGTGGGGTAGCGTTGTTGGTTAAAGAGGAGATTAACGCAATATTAAGGAAGGACATTAGTGTGGATGAGGTGGAATCTGTATGGGTAGAGCTGCGGAACACCAAAGGGCAGAAAACGCTAGTGGGAGTTGTGTACAGACCACCAAACATGAGTAGTGAGGTTGGGGATGACATCAAACAGGAAAATTAGGGAGGAACATAATACAGGTACAGCAGTTATCATGGGTGACTTTAATCTACATATAGATTGGGCTAACCAAACTAGTAACAATACGGTGGAGGAGGATTTCCTGCAGTGTATTAGGGATGGTTTTCCAGACCAATATATCGAGGAACCAAACAGAGAGCTGTCCATCCTAGACTGGGTGTTGTGTAATGAGAGAGGATTAATTAGCAATCTTGTTGTGTGAGGCCCCTTGGGGAAGAGTGACCATAATATGCTAGAATTCTTCATTAAGATGGAGAGTGACACAATTAATACAGAGACTAGAGTCCTGAACATAAAAAAAGGTAACTTCAATGGTATGAGACGTGAATTGGCTAGGACAGACTGGTGAATCATACTTAAAGAGCTGACGGTGGATAGGCAATGGCAGACATTTAAATATCACATGGATGAACTTCAAGAATTGTACATCCTTATCTGCTGTAAAAATAAAACGGGAAGGGTGGCTCAACCGTGGCTTACAAGGGAAATTAGGGACAGTGTTAAATCCAAGGAAGAGGCATATAAATTGGCTAAAAAAAGCAGCAAATCTGAGGACTGGGAGAAATTTAGAAATCAGCAGAAGAGGACAAAGGGTTTAATTAGGAGGGGGAAAATAGAATATGAGAGTAAGCTTGCAGGGAACATAAAAACTGACTGCAAAAGCTTCTACAGATACGTGAAGAGAAAAAGTTTAGTGAAGACAAATGTAGATCCCTTACAGTCAGAATCAGGGGAAGTGATAATGGGGAACAAAGAAATGGCAGACCAATTGAACAAATACTTTGGTTCTGTCTTCACTAAGGAAGACACCAATAACCTTCCGGAAATATTAGGGGAACGAGGGTCTAGCGAGAAGGAAGAACTAAAAGAAATCCTTATTAGTCAGAAAATTGTGTGAGGGAAATTGATGGGATTGAAGGCCGATAAATCCCCAGGGCCTGATAGTCTGCATCCCAGAGTACTTAAGGAAGTGGCCCTAGAAATAGTGGATGCATTGGTGGTCATTTTCCAACATTCTATAGATTCTGGATCAGTTCTTATGGACTGGAGGGTAGCTAATGTAACCCCACTTTTTAAAAAAGGAAGGAGAGAGAAAACAGGGAATTATAGACCGGTCAGCCTGACATCGGTGGTGGGGAAAATGTTGGAATAAATTATTAAAGATGTAATAGCAGCGCATTTGGAAAGCAGTGATAGAATCGATCCAAGTCAGCATGGATTTATGGAAGGGAAATCATGCTTGACAAATCTTCTAGAATTTGTTGAGGATGTTTCCAGTAGAGTGGATAAGGGAGAACCAGTTGATGTGGTGTATTTGGACTTTCAGAAGGCTTTCGATAAGGTCCCACACAAGAGATTAATGTGCAAAGTTAAAGCACATGGGATTAGGGGTAGTGTGGTGACATGGATTGAGAACTGGTTGGCAGACAGGAAGCAAAGAGTAGGAATAAATGGGTACTTTTCAGAATGGTAGGCAGTGACTAGTGGGGTACCGCAAGGTTCTGTGCTGGGGCCCCAGCTGTTTACATTGTACATTAATGATTTAGACGAGGGGATTAAATGTAGTATCTCCAAATTTGCTGATGACACTACGTTGGGTGGCAGTATGAGCTGCGAGGAGGATGCTATGAGGCTGCAGAGTGACTTGGATAGGTTAGGTGAGTGGGCAAATGCATGGCAGATTAAGTATATTGTGGATAAATGTGAGGTTATCCACTTTGGTGGTAAAAACAGAGAGACAGACTATTATCTGAATGGTGACAGATTAGGAAAAGGGGAGGTGCAACGAGACCTGGGTGTCATGGTACATCAGTCATTGAAGGTTGGCATGGAGGTACAGCAGGCGGTTAAGAAAGCAAATGGCATGTTGGCCTTGATAGCGAGGGGATTTGAGTACAGGGGCAGGGAGGTGTTACTACAGTTGTACAGGGCCTTGGTGAGGCCACATCTGGAGTATTGTATACAGTTTTGGTCTCCTAACTTGAGGAAGGACATTCTTGCTATTGAGGGAGTGCAGCGAAGGTTCATCAGACTGATTTCCGGGATGGCGGGACTGACATATCAAGAAAGACTGGATCAACTGGGCTTGTATTCACTGGAGTGCAGAAGAATGAGAGGGGATCTCATAGAAATGTTTAAAATTCTGACGGGTTTAGACAGGTTAGATGCAGGAAGAATGTTCCCAATGTTGGGGAAGTCCAGAACCCGGGGTCACAGTCTTAGGATAAGGGGTAAGCCATTTAGGACCGAGATGAGGAGAAACTTCTTCACCCAGAGAGTGGTGAACGTGTGGAATTGTCTACCACAGAAAGTTGTTGATGCCAATTCATTAAATATATTCAAAAAGGAGTTAGATGTAGTCCTTACTACTAGGGGGATCAAGGGGTATGGCAAGAAAGCAGGAATGGGGTACTGAAGTTGCATGTTCAGCCATGAACTCATTGAATGGCGGTGCAGGCTCGAAGGGCCGAATGGCCTACTCCTGCACCTATTTTCTATGTTTCTATGTCTATGTTTCTATCTGTTGTATTGCAAGAGTCCCCCTGAGCAATCCAGAGCGTGAAGCATCTGCATTGTGGAAATTACCATGGAAAACATTATTGGCATACTGGAGCAGATGCTTCACTCACGTGATTGCTCAGGGGGACTCTTGCCATTGATTACACTTTGCACCTGTGGTAGCCTATCCAGATGGTAAAAACCAAGAACACATGCCTGTTGCTCCCTGACATCTGTTAAGAAGACAATGTAGTCATTAGCACTGGCAAAAAGGCCATCAATGGCTTGATGGGTGCACCTAATTACTATCAAGTGGTTAATGCGGATCATGACCCTTAAATTCAACATCGTTTTATGGCCGTAATGATTACCAATTTAGTGGTGCAGAAGCACACACTAGATCTACACAGGTGTTTGGGCTATAGATAAATTGGGCAAGGCTTTTTTTTGAGCATGCAAGTCTCATTTCAATATGGAAATGAGGTTTCAGACCCAGGCTCCTAAATTCATTGGAACTAGTTGCAACTTGTATATGCAAGCTCCAGCTAGTATCCATGTCTTGAGCTGCCTAACCAGCGGTCCTTAAAGGGACTGTAGGTGGTTTGCCTTGGTGGTTTCGAATCACCCCAGCCTATGGTTCTAGACATGGGAATTATTTAGGAGAACAGAAAACTGAACCAGAGATAGGTCTTTCAGCCTCAACCATACACTGCTTTATTCGGTTCTACACACACACACATCAGTAAAAGTAACACCTGGTGGCGTAAATGTAATAGTACAACAGTACAAAAACTGGCCCGTCCTAACAGGTCCCTGTCGCAAATTAAGACGACTAAGAAAACAACACACAATGGTAATGTATAGGGTATAATTGGATTCGTCCAACAAATCCCACCTTACACACATTACAATCACATGCAGCCCCTCTCCACTAAACCCCTAAGGCTTGGTTTGGGACACACGACATCCCCTCACACTCGATTCGGTGGACTTAATGGTGCGTGGGCTTGGATAATGCTCACCCAGGTTATCCATTGGCTTATTCGCTGCTTCTTCCTTGGGGAAAGCTTTCTCTTCTGATTCCGTGCCGTCCTTCCGAAGGTAGAGTAGCGAGGCTCTTGGTCCCTCGTTGGTGGGTTTCCTCTCCATCCCGGATGAAGTGCACAGTTCTTGAAGCGAAGAGAGAAGAGAGAAATGGCAGCAAACTGCCTTCTCTTATACGTTACACTCCATGCTTCTTCCTGTCAAAATAGAGTATTTCCTTTGTCTGGGGTGGTTGTCTGAATGGCCTATCATCCCAGGTCTTAATATATTTGTGTATTCTGTTGATGGCTCCTGATGGTTTCTGCTTCCACTGGGTCTGTGACTTAATGGCCGTTCTTTGTTCGGTTTCCCGCCTTTCGGGGCTATCTCATCCAGGTAATGGCGTAAATCGCCGTTGATGGGTTTCTGTTTCACACCCGACCTTGGGCTAAGTGGTTTCCCATTACTGAACAATGCTGCCAACTGTCTGAGATGAGTTTTCTCTCCTGGCTATTGTTGCCCAGAGACCTGGGTCTGCTCCAGACATTTTCAGCAAACAATGAAACACAATATGTCCAAAACTCCCAATCTTTAGGAAACAGTACAGTGTCCAGCATGTTCTTTAATAAAAACTTTCTGGTGTAAGCACTTTGTCCAATATCCTTTAATCTCTTCCCGGGGCCCGTGCTGATGCTTACAGGACTGATTGGGGCCATTCATAAAAAGGCCCCAAAACATCCAAAATGTTGTTGTTTGTGGAGTCGAACGTAGCAGGGGTGCACCACCTGGTTCCACTAACCAACTGCAGGCCACTGCCAGCCTGCCCTCGCCCTCCTCACAATCACCTCCCCCTCCTCTTGGACTTACATCTGGGCCTTGGTGCCGGATGAAATTTGTTAGATCCAGACAAACGAGCTGCATTGGAGCACCTGATTGGTGCCCGCAGCTCAGCTGAATTATGATGACAAGGCCCGAGGATGAATTTAGTTCGATGCTCAGGCCTCTCCATTCTGGTGTGCCATTGCTATGCACTGCCAGAATTGTGCCTGGTTTGGGGCATTTGAAATGTAGACCTATAAGTCTCTTGTGATTCCCTCAAAGCTTCCAATAGTCTAAAAGTTGAGTGCCTGTGCAATTTTCACTGGCGTCAAAGGGTTGCGGAAGCTCAGGATCATGACATCAGGTCCTCTGCAAATATCTTGTTAGCTCCCTGCTGAAACTAAGCATCCATATACATTGTTCCTCTGAGAGAACCGGGAACATCTGCCTAGGTCTGTACACCCTCCCAGGTGGGTATCAATGAAGCAGCACTCTCTGCCTCTGATGCTATCTTACATCCAGCAGCACTTTCTGCTTATCTGCCTCCAACTCCATACAGCACATGGACAGTTGGATTCCAAAAGGCACCACTTCCTTCACTTTGTACTGCTGTTCTCCCAGCAATCTCAAATAGCAGAAAAAAATATCCAAGCAACATGCCCCTTTTAATAGCAGCTCAACGCTCCTATATCAGAATATTGACTTCATCTTATGTCAAGAGGCTGATGAAACCTCTGTGGGTCAACCTGCACAACCTGCATTTCCATTTATCCATGAACAGGCACCATGCAAGTAGCTTGTATTGGCATTGTGCTTGTTGGACATTACTTGTAAGATTCATGTGACATTAGAAACAAATTTTAGTGCCAACAGCAAAATTTGCCCTGCAGCAAAATGCACATGGATGTGCATGTGTAGAAGAGCTGAAAGGTTGTCTGAGTGCTTTGCAGGCTGAGTCAGTGGGCCCAAGGTTCCGCCCTCTGGAAAAACGCCCTCTGGCATCTCGATTAGGTGCGCCGACTTTCTGGAAAGAAAAGGGTGCCGAAAACGTAGCTTGTGATTCTGCAAATTCTTCAGTACGTCTTCGTGCTCGGCGTGGTGCAGCACAAAGGGTCAGGGGCGGAGCCAGGTCCCGGCGCTGAAAACAGTGCCGGGATGTCTGCACATGCGCGCTAGAGTGTGCGCACATGTGCAGTAGCTCCAGGCCCCCGAGGCTGTGTGGGAGGGGCCCAAAGCACGCCGCCCCTAGCCCTGGCCGAATGGGCTCACCGGGGCTGCGAAGATTGGACTCAGGCCTCCCTCCTCTTCAGCTTCAGCTTCAGCTCCCGCTCCGTCCCCTCCCTCCCTCCCACTCCAGCTCCGCCCCCACCTCCCTCCCTCCCGTTCAGATCCCGCTCCGGCTCCCCCCCACACCTCTCTCTCCACCCCTCTCTCTCTCCCCTCTCTCTCCCCTCCCCTCTCCCCTCTCCCTTCTCCCCCACTACCTCCCTGCCCCCTTCTCTCCCCCCTCTCCTCCCTCCCCTCCCCTCCCCCCTCCCCCTCTCCTCACTTACCCCTCTCCTCTTCCCCACCCTCTCCTCTTCCCCCCCTCTGACTCTCCTCCCCCTCCTCTCCTTCCCCCCTCCTCTTCCCCCTCCCTCCTCCACTCCCCGCTCCTCTCCCCCTCCCTCCCTCCTCTCTCCCCCAGCTCCCTCCTTTTCCCTCTCCTCCTCTCCTCCTATCCCCTTCCTCCCCTCCTCTTCCCACCCTCCCTATCCTCTTCCCCTCCTCTTCCCCCCTCCTCTCCCTCCCTCTTCCCCCCTCCTCTCCCTCCCTCCTCTCCCCCTTCGCCCCCCTTCCTCCGCCCACCCCTCACTGTCAGAAACACAGAGAGACACTGACACTGACAGAGAGAGACACTGACAGAGACAGAGAGAGAGACACTGGGGGAGACCCCATCCCAGCACATTGTTGGAGGGCTCCTGGTGCTGCAGTCGGTGAGTAGAAAAGTAATTTTTTATTTATTGATTTTTTTTTATTTTTTTATTTTTTTTGATTGATTTATTGGTTGATGTATTGATTTATTTATCATTTATTATTGATGATGGCTCTTTATTTGTAAAAGTGAAGTGTTTAATGTTTTTAAACTTCCCTCCCCACCGCGCCGCCCCCCCCCCACCGCGCCGCCCCCCCCCCCACCGCCCCGCCCCCCCCCCCCACCGCCCCGCCCCCCCCCCCCCCCGCCCCGCTATCTCTCGTTCCCTATGCCTGATTTCTAAGTGTAGGCAAGGTTTTTCTGAGTATACAAAAATCGACACACTGCATTCTAAGTGAGTTTGGAGTAAGTTTTCGCTGCCTAAACTTGCAAAACAGGCGTAAATGGCTGGACACGCCCCCTTTTGAAAAAAAAATCTGTTCTAAAATGGAACTATTTTAACTCACTAGAACTGGAGCAAACTAAATGCCAAGAATTGCAATTTCTAAGAAGCTCCATTCTAAACTAGTTGCTCCAAAAAAATAGGAGCAACTCAGGCCGAAACTTGAACCCAGTGAAACTGAATTAGATTCGATGAAAGCTATAGGCATGTATCTACAATCGGCAAATTCTACAAACCTTGGCAATTATTCTGTCCTGAATATGTTTTTCACATTTGTTCTCGCAACCTATGGATGTGAAAACTGCATTCACTTGGCCACCTTCTCTGAGGCATTTTAAACACTGCTCCAATGATTAGAGGGTATCCTTAGATCCAAACAGAGCAATACCTAACAGAGCTGTACCTACTGGAGAAATACCTTTAGAGCACCATCCAAAATGGGCAGTTCTATTCTTTTATATTATGCCTTCCTTCTGTAATTTAAATCCTGTTTCTAGTGCAGCTCTTAAATGCAAGCACCAGTCCTTCCAAACCTGCTGGTTCAACTGATTTCCTACCCAGTGTTAAGCCCATTTTCTGAACCTGGGCTACTGTGTTCAGTGACTACAGACAAATTATTATAATGGGCTTACTCATTCTTTACTTCAAGAGAGTTGAAAATGTGGAACTCACTACCATATGGAGTGGTTGAGACGAATAGCATCGATGCATTTAAGGGGAAGCTACATGGGTAGAGCTGTGGAATACCAAAGGGCAGAAAACATTAGTGGGAGTTGTGTACAGACCACCAAACAGTAGTAGTGAACAGAAAAACATAGAAACATAGAAAATAGGTGCAGGAGTAGGCCATTCGGCCCTTCGAGCCTGCACCACCATTCAATAAGATCATGGCTGATCATTCAACTCAGAACCCCTTTCCTGCTTTCTCTCCATACCCCTCGATCCCTTTAGCCATAAGGACCATATCTAACTCCCTCTTGAATATATCCAATGAACTGGCATCAACAACTCTCTGCGGTAGGGAATTCTACAGGTTAACAACTCTCTGAGTGAAGAAGTTTCTGCTCATCTCAGTCCAAAATGGCTTACCCCTAATCCTTAGATTGTGTCCCCTGGTTCTGGACTTCCCCAACATCGGGAACATTCTTCCTGCATCTAACCTGTCCAGTCCCGTCAGAGTTTTATATGTTTCTATGAGATCCCCTCTCATCCTTCTAAACTCCAGTGAATACAGGCCCAGTCGCTCCAGTCTCTCCTCATATGTCAGTCCTGCCATCCCGGGAATCAGTCTGGTAAACCTTCGCTGCACTCCCTCAATAGCAAGAATGTCCTTCCTCAGATTAGGAGATCAAAACGGAACACAATATTCCAGGTGAGGCCTCATCAAGGCCCTGTACAACTGCAGTAAGGCCTCCCTGCTTCTATACTCAAATCCCCTAGCTATGAAGGCCAACATACCATTTGCCTTCTTCACTGCCTGCTGTACCTGCATGCCAACTTTCAGTGACTGATGTACCATGACACCCAGGTATTGTTGCAGCTCCCCTTTTCCTAATCTGTCACCATTCAGATAATATTCTGCCTTCGTGTTTTTGCCACCAAAGTGGGTAACCTCACATTTATCCACATTTTACTGCATCTGCCATGCATTTGTCCACTCACCTAACCTGTCCAAGTCATCCTGCAATCTCTTAGCATCCTCCTCACAGCTCACACCAACATCCAGTTTAGTGTCATCTGCAAACTTGGAAAGATTACACTCAATTCCTTCATCTAAATGATTGATGTATATTGTAAATAGCTGGGGTCCCTGTGGCACCCCACTAGTCTCTGCATGCCATTCTGAAAAGGACCCGTTTATCCCGACTCTCTGCTTCCTGTCTGCCAACCAGTTCTCTATCCACATCAGTCTTGGTAGTCTGTCGTATCCAACAAAGACGTTGATGTGCTAATCATCAATGGCATGTGTCTTCAAGTGGCTGTATAGGCCAATTCTGGATGCACATAGTCTCTTGCACGTCGGACAAGGGAAGTTCAATGCACCTGATGCTGACAGTACTGCCACCTGATGTCGTCTATCTCTAGTGTCCCGCAGGCGTTGACATCGGCTGTCTTCGAAGGTCTGGCAGGCAGTCATCGTGAGGGTTCGCCACTGGATTTTATTAACTGCTGTATTCTCGAGGTCCTTTGGTCGGATGCCACATTACTGGAGGTTAGCCTTGATGCAATCTTTGTAGCGCTTGCGGGGGCGCCCCTGGTGTCTTCGTCCTTCACAGAGCTCGCTGTGAAGAAGCTGACAAGGGATCCTTGACTCATCCATGCGGATGACATGTCCAGCCCACCGGAACTGGGCTCGCATGATCATCACCTCGATGCTAGTTGATTGTGCTCTCTCCAGAACCTCAAAGTTTGACACCCGGTCTTGCCAGCGTATGTGAAATATAGATCTGAGACTGCGCATATGGAAAGCTTCCAACTTTTTGATGTGATGCCTGTAGGGTGTCCAGGTCTCACATCCATAAAGGAGAGATGAGAGAATGACTGCTCTATACACCAACAGTTTAGTTGACAGTTGGATGTGGTGGTGACTCAACACCTTAGTGCGCAAGCGACCAAGTGCCTGGCTGGCTTTACAGATCCTTGCATCAATCTCCTTGTCCAAGGACCCATCACTTGATATGGTGCTGCCAAGGTACTTGAACTGACTTTAGTTGTATACTGCCGATGAAGACTGTGGGAGCAGGTGCTGTGGTGCCAGGGGCAGGCTAATAGAGAACCTCGGTTTTACTAAGGCTGATGGTTAGGCCAAACAATTCTGTTGCCTCAGCAAATTTGCTGAGTATGAATTGTAGGTCACTCTCCATGTGTGCCATAAGGGCGCAGTCGTCAGCAAAGATTGCCTCTAGGATGAGTCGTTTCCGTACTTTGGTCCTTGTAGCAAGGCGGCGGAGGTCGAACAGTGAACCATCTAATCGATATTTCAGGTAGACCCCAAACTCCAAGTCTTTTATGGCATAGTTCAAGATGCAGGTAAAGAATAGGTTGAACAGAATTGGAGCGAGTACACAACCTTGTTTCACTCCATTTGAGATGGCAAATGGGGCCGTGGTTGTACCCTCTGAGAGCACTACACCTGTCATGTTGTCATGAAACAGCTCAATGATGTGGGCAAACTTCCTTGGGCACCCAAGTTTCATTAAGATTGACCACAGCGCTGCTCTGTTGACAGTATCAAAGGCCTTGGTGAGGTCAATAAATACAGCGTACAGATCCATGTTCTGCTCAATGCACTTCTCCTGCACTTGTCTGAGTGCAAAGATCATGTCCGCTGTGCTCCGACCAGGTCGAAAGTCACATTGTGTTTCTGGAAGATTTACTTCTGAGACACTAGCTATGAGTCAGTTCAATACTATGCGGGCGATGATCTTCCCAGCAATGGACAGAAGCGATATTCCCCTGTAGTTGACACAGTCAGCTTTGTTGCCCTTTTTCTTGTAGAGGAAAACTATCATAGCGTCACGGAAGTCCTGTGGCATGTCTTCATCTTCCCAGATGCTAGTTATTATGTCATGAAAGGCCTCGAGAGTTGCTGGGCCTACTGCCTTGTAGATTTCGGCAGGGATTCCACCCTTTCCTGGAGCCTTTCCAGTACTCATCTGGTTGATGGCTTTCTTTACTTCGTCCATGCTGGGAGGAAGATCAAGATCTTCTTTGATAGGTTGCTGGGGTATGGAGTCAAGTGCTTCTTTGTTCATTGTTGAAGGTCGATTAAGAAGATTACTGAAGTGTTCTCTCCACCTCTCACTTCTGCCAGTCCTGCCTTTGATCAAAGTGCTGCCATCTGCTGAAAGGAGTGTAGTAGTGCTGGGTTTTGATGGTCCATAGACTGACTTGATGGCGCTGAAGAACATCTTTGTATTGTGAGTTTCAGCATAATGTTCCACTTCCTCTGCTTTCGTCTGCCACCATTTACCTTGCATCTGGCGAAGGTCTCTTTGTCTGCATGTGTCTGTAGCGGTCCCTCTTGGAAATTGAGAAAGGGTCATTTTGTCATTCTAGGCATGCTTTTTTCTTTGCATCCAGTGTCTTGCAGATCTTAACATTGTTTTCATCAAACCAGTCTTGGTGTACCTTCTTTTTAAGTCCAAGAGTTGTCTTTGCTGAGTCTGTCACCATCTGTTTGAGCTTTGTCCACTTCTGTGTGGTGTTGCCAATGAGCGGTCCGTGAGACATCAGCCTGTTATCGAGGTCATCCTGGAATTGCTCACGGTAGCACTGATGTTTCAGCCTAGCTGTGTTAAAGGCACTTCTGCTCGGTTTTGGACGCTTACGCTGAAGTGGAGCAATGTACAGCTGGAGAGTGGATCTGACTGGACGGTGATCTGTCCAGCATTCTGCTCCCTGCATGGCTCTTGTGATTTTTACATCTTTGATGTCTCGCCTTCTTACAATGACATGGTCTATCATGTGCCATTGCTTAGACCTGGGGTGCATCCAAGTTGTTTTATACTTGTCAGCCTGCCTGAATAGAGTATTTGTGATAGTCAAGTCATTCTCCGCACACATACTCAAGAGGAGGAGACCATTACCGTTTCATTTTCCTGTGCCGTGCTGTCCAATGACTCCCTTCCAGTGCTTGCTGTCTTTTCCAACTTGTGCGTTGAAATCACCCAGGATGATCAACTTGTCCCTAGCAGGTGTGGACCTGACCAATCTGTCTAGATCTTCATAGAACCTTTCTTTCATCTCATCAGGGCTTGGAAGGGTTGGTGCATAAGCACTTATAAGCGCTTGGCATTCAGGGGGAAACGCAGTTTCATAAGTCTTTCGTTAATCCCTTCAGGCAGATTCGAAAACTGTTGCATAAGAGAAGTCTTCACTGCTATGCCAACTATATGGATCCTATTCTCATTCTCTGCCTTGCCTTTCCAATAGAAGGTGTAGCCGCTATCTAGTTCACTCACGCTACCCTCCTCTGCAAGTCTTGTCTCACTCAGAGCCGCTATATCGATGTTATAACGCTGCAATAAGGTCAGTCCTTCTTTCCGGTCTTGTAGTGTCAGCTCTGTCCACAGAGCACATTACCCCCAATACCATGTGCTTTAATTTTGCACACCAATCTCTTGTGTAGGACCTTGTCAAAAGCCTTTTGAAAGTCCAAATACACCACATCCACTGGTTCTCTTTTGTCCACTCTACTAGTTACATCCTCAAAATATTCCACAAGATTTGTCAAGCAAGATTTCCCTTTCATAAATCCATGCTGACTTGGACCGATCCTGTCACTGCTTTCCAAATGTGCTACTATTTCATCTTTAATAATTGATTCCAACATTTTCCTCACAATTTATGTCAGGCTAACTGGTCTATAATTACCGGTTTTCTCTCTCCCTCCTTTTTTAAAAAGTGCTGTTACATTAGCTACCCTCCAGTCTATAGGAACTGATCTAGAGTCGATAGACTGCTGGAAAATGATCACCAATGCATCCACTATTTCTAGGGCCACTTCCTTAAGTACTCTGGGATGCAGACTATCAGGCCCCGGGCATTTATCGGCCTTCAATCCCATCAATTTCCCTAACACAATTTCCCGCCTAATAAGGATTTCTTTTCGTTCCTCCTTCTCACTAGACCCTCGGTCCCCTAGTATTTCCGGAAGGTTATTTGTGTCTTCCTTCGTGAAGACAGAACCAAAGTATTTGTTCAACTGGTCTGCTATTTCTTTGTTCCCCATTATAAATTCGCCTGCTCTGACTGCAAGGGACCTACGTTTGTCTTCACTAATCTTTTTCTCTTCACATATGTATAGAAGTTTTTGCAGTCAGTTTTTATGTTCCTAGCAAGCTTCCTCTCATACTCTATTTTCCCCCTCCTAATTAAACCTTTTGTCCTCCTCTGCTCAATTCTAAATTTCTCCTAGTCATCAGGTTTGCTGCTTTTTCTGGCCAATTTATATGCCTCTTCCTTGGATTTAATACTATCCTTAATTTCCCTTATTGGCCATGGTTGAGCCACCATCCCCATTTTATTTTTACTCCAGACAGGGATGTACAATTGTTAAAGTTCATCCATGTAATCTTTAAATGTTTGCCATTGCCTATCCGCCGTCAACCCTTGAAGTATTATTCGCCAGTCTATTCTAGTCAATTCACATCTCATATCATCGAAGTTACCTTTCCTTAAGTTCAGGACCCTAGTCTCTGAATTAGTTGTGTCACTTTCAATCTTAATAAAGAATTCTACCATATTATGGTCACTCTTCCCCAAGGGGCCTCGCACAACAAGATTGCTAATTAGTCCTTTCTCGTTACACATCACCCAGTCTTGGATGGCCAGCCGTCTAGTTAGTTCCTCGCCATATTGGTCCAGCAAACCATCCCTAATACACTGCATGAAATCCTCCTCCACCATATTGCTACCAGTTTGATCAGCCCAATCTATATGTAGATTAAAGTCGCCCATGATAACTGCTGTACCTTTATTGCACGCATCCCTAATTCCTTGTTTGATGCTGTCCCCAACCTCACTACTACTGTTTGGTGGTCTGTACACAACTCCCACTAGCGTTTTCTGCATTTTGTTATTCCGCAGCTCCACCCATACAGGATCCACGTCATCCAAGTGAATGTCCTTCCTTACTATTGCATTAATTTCCTCTTTAACCAGCAACGCTATCCCACCTCCTTTTCTTTTCTGTCAATCCTTCTTGAATGTTGAATACCCCTGGATGTTGAGATCCCAGCCTTGGTCACCCTGGAGCCATGTCTCCGTGATACCAATTATATAATATTAATTAATTGCTGCCTGTGCAGTTAATTCGTCCACCTTATTACGAATACTCCTCGCATTGAGGCACAGAGCCTTCAGGCTTGTCTTTTTAACACACTTTGCCCCTTTAGAATTTTGCTGTAATGTGGCCCCTTTTGATTTTTGCCTTGGGTTTCTTTGCCCTCCACTTTTACTTTTCTTCTTTCTATCTTTTGCTTCTGCCTCCATTCTACTTCCCTCTGTCTCCCTGCATAGGCTCCCATCCTCCTGCCATATTAGTTTAACCCCTCCCCAACAGCACTAGCAAACACTTCCCCTAGGACATTGGTTCCGGTCCTACTCACGTGCAGACCGTCCGGTTTGTACTGGTCCCACCTCCCCCAGAACCGGTTCCAATGTCCCAGGAATTTGAATCCCTCCCTTCTGCACCACTCTTCAAGCCACATCTTCATCTGAGTTATCCTGCAATTCCTGCTCTGACTAGCACGTGGCACTGGTTGTGATCCTGAGATTACTACCTTTGAGGTCCTACTTTTAATTTAACTCCTAGCTCCCTGAATTTAGCTTGTAAGACCTCATCCCATTTTTTACCTAAATCGTTGGTACCTATATGCACCACGACAACTGGCTGTTCACCCTCCCCCTCCAAAATGTTCTGCAGCCACTCCAAGATATCCTTCACCCTTGCACCAGGGAGGCAACATACCATCCTGGAGTCTCAGTTGCAGCTGCAGAAACGTCTATCAATTCCCCTTATAATAGAATCCCCAACCACTATAGCTCTCCCACTCTTTTTCCTGCCCTCCTGTGCAGCAGAGCCACCAAGGTGCCATTAACTTGGGTGTTGCTGCCCTCCCCTGATGAGTCATCCTGCCCAACAGTACCCAAAACGGTGTATCTGTTTCAGAGGGGGATGACTGCAGGAGACCCCTGCACTACCTTCCTTCCAATGCTCTTCCTGTTGGTCACCCATTCCCTATCTGTCTGTGTAACCTTTACCTGTGGTATGACCAACTCACTAAACATGCTATTCACCACTCTTCATGATCAGTCTGCCGTGTGATTATGGCAGCATCGCGGATGCTCCAGAGTGAATCCACCCATAGCTCCAGTGCCACAATGCGGTCTGTCAGGAGCTGCAGCAGGATACACTTCCCACACATGTAGTCGTCAGGGACATTGGAAGCGTCCCTGAATTCCCACATAGCACAGGAGGAGCATGACACGTGTCCGAGCTCTCCTGCCATGACATAACCCCTAGATTAACTTAATTTGGCAACAACAATGTTAAAGGTTACCTACTGATAAAGGAAAAGAAAAAGAAAAACTACTCATTAATCACCAGCCAATCACTTACCCCCTTGGCTGTGACATCACCCTTCGATTTCTTTCTACTTCTTTTTTGCCTTATCTCCCTGCACCAGCTGGCCACTCGTCTGAACTCCCGTGTCTTCTCACGACTGTTGGGCCTTTTATAGGCCACTCCTTCGAACTCCCGCCGCTCCTCTGAGGTTCGGGACAGCATCAAACAAGAAATTAGGGATGTGTGCAATAAAAGTACAGCAGTTATCATGGGCGACATTAACCTGCATATAGATTGGGCTAACTAATCTGGTAGCAATATGATGGAGGAGGATTTCCTGGAGTGTATTAGGGATGGTTTTCTCGACCAATATGTCAAGGAACCAACTAGAGGGCTGGCCATCCTCGACTGGGTGATGTGTAACGAGAAAGGACTAATTAGCAATCTTGTTGTGCGAGGCCCCTCGGGGAAGAGTGACCATAATATGGTAGAATTGTTTATTAAGATGGAGAGTGACACAGTTAATTCAGAGACTAGGGTCCTGAACTCAAGGAAAGGTAACTTCGATGGTATGAGACGTGAATTGGCTAGAATAGATTGGCGAATGATACTTGAAGGGTTGACGGTGGATAGGCAATGGCAAACATTTAAAGAGCACATGGATGAACTTCAACAATTGTACATCCCTGTCTGGAGTAAAAATAAAATGGGGAAGGTGGCTCAACCATGGCTAACAAGGGAAATTAGCGATAGTGTTAAATCCAACAAAGAGGCATATAAATTGGCCAGGAAAAGCAGCAAACCTGAGGACTAGGAGAAAATTGGAATTCAGCAGAGGAGGACTAAGGGTTTAATTAGGAGGGGAAAATAGAGTATGAGAGGAAGCTTGCTGGGAACATACAAACTGACTGCAAAAAGCTTCTATAGATATGCGAAGAGAAAAAGCTTAGTGAAGACAACTGTAGGTCCCTTGCAGTCAGAATCAGGTGAATTTATAATGGGGAACAAAGAAATGGCAGACGAGTTGAACAAATACTTTGGTTTTGTCTTCACAAAGGAAGACATAAATAACCTTACGAATGTACTAGGGGACCGAGGGTCTCGCGAGGAGTAACTGAAGGAAATCCTTATTCGTCAGGATATTGTGTTAGGGAAATTGATGGGATTGAAGGCCGATCAATCCCCAGGGCCTGATAGTCTGTGTCCCAGAGTACTTAAGGAAATGGCCCTAGAAATAATGGATGCATTGATGATCATTTTCCAACAGTCTGTCGACTTTGGATCAGTTCCTATGGACTGGAGGGTAGCTAATGTAACACCACTTTTTAAAAAAGGAGGGAGAAAGAAAATGGGGAGTTATAGACCAGGTAGCCTGACATCAGTAGTGGGGAAAATGTTGGAATCAATTATTAAAGATGAAATAGTAACGCATTTGGAAAGCAGTGATAGGATCGGTCCAAGTCAGCATGGATTTATGAAAAGGAAATCTTGCTTGTCAAATCTTCTGGAATTTTTTGAGGATGTAACTAGTAGAGTGGACAAAAGAGAACCAGTGGATGTGGTGTATTTGGACTTTCAAAAGGCTTTTGACAAGGTCCCGCACAAGAGATTGGTGTGCAAAATCAAAGCACATGGTATTGGGGGTAATGTACTGATGTGGATAGAGAACTGGTTGGCAGACAGGAAGCAGAGAGTCAGGATAAACGGGTTCTTTTCAGAATGGCAGGCAGTGACTAGTGGAGTGCCGCAGGGCTCAGTGCTGGGACCCCAGCTCTTTACAATATACATTAACGATTTAGATAAAGGAATTGAGTGTAATATCTCCAAGTTTGCAGATGTTGGTGTGAGCTGTGAGGAGGATGCTAAGAGGCTGCAGGGTGACTTGGACAGGTTAGTTGAGTGGGCAAATGCATGACAGATGCAGTATAATGTGGATAAATGTGAGGTTATCCAATTTGGGGGCAAAAACACGAAGGCAGAATATTATCTAAATGGCGGCAGATTAGGAAAAGGGGAGGTGCAACGAGACCTGGGTGTCATGGTTCATCAGTCATTGAAGGTTGGCATGCAGGTACAGCAGGCGGTGAAGAAGGCAAATGGCATGTTGGCCTTCATAGCTAGGGGATTTGAGTATAGGAGCAGGGAGGTCTTACTGCAGTTGTACAGAGCTTCACTCAGACATTTATTAACCTGTGGAATTCCATACTGCAGAGAGTTGTTGATGCCAGTTCATTGGATATATTCAAGAGGGAGTTAGATATGGCCCTTATGGCTAAAGGGATCAAGGGGTATGGAGAGAAAGCAGGAAAGGGGTACTGAGGTGAATGGTCAGCCATGATCTTATTGAATGGTGGTACAGGCTCGAAGGGCCGAATGGCCTACTCCTGCACCTATTTTTCTATGTTTCTATGTACATGAGGGAGAAAGTATAGGAAGGACATGTTGATAGGCTGAGACTCGTGGGGAGCATAAACAGCAGCATAGACTTGTTGGACCGAAAGGCTTGTTTCTGTGCTATAAAAGTACCAGTAATTCTATGAGTTGATATTACAAAATCATGCAAGGTCAACCAGGCTAGCAAAATGAATATGGTGAATGCCCTGCCATTCAGTCCCATCAGGACCAGATAATTGGCCCGATTATGTAAAGATGTCACAATGAAGGTGGCTGCCCTGAAAATAGAGACAGCTATTACAATATTACATGGGGCTAGAAATTTGGCAGGTTTGCACCAGTTTAGCACTATGGCGAAGCTGAAAAGGTAATTGTTTTGGGCGCTAAAGGAGTTGCACAAAACTTACCACCCAATCGGAAAATTTGGCAGCAGTTTTGCATCACTCTAAAAATTATCGCCGGTCTGGTTTTTTTGCCGTTTTTACAACATCAATCAGTGTGCAACGCTGCACTATTGCCGGGGGCGGAAAATTGGTAGGCTGCAGATCTGCCTTAATCAGCTGGCATATCTCTGTGACCACTTCTTCTATGCCTCCGGCTCCTTTTCAGCATCAGCAGGGGACATCTGTTCCATCTCGCAGCAAGCTATACATAGCTGCATTCGCCAGGTGACTACTGCACTATATGCACGCAGGATGGACTTCATAAACTTCCTAATGACCAAGGAGACACAGAATGAGAGAGCTGTAGGTTTTGCACGAATTGCTGGCTTCCCCAAGGTTCAGGCTGCCATTGATCGTATGCACATCGCCCTGCGAGAACCTTTGGAGGATCCAGAGGTTTACTGAAACCGAAAGGGATTCCACTCCCTGAACGTACAGATCGTCTGCAACCATACTCAGTGCATCATGGTAGTCAATGCCCAATATCCAGAGAGCATCCATGATGCTTTCATCTTGCATGAGAGTAATGTCTCATAACTGTTTGAGCATCAGCCACAAGGCCAGAGCTGGATGCTGAGGGACAAAGTTTACGGCCTCGACACCTGGCTCACGACCCCTCGCTGGAACCCTCAGACAGAAGCCAAGCATCGCTCAAACTCAAACAGCATTTCTGATGTCTGGAGCACTCTGGAGGCTGCCTGCAATACTCCCCTCAGCAAGTTGCTGAGTTCATTGTGGTATGCTGCAGGCCACACAACTTACCACCATGGGGGGACGGGATTTGTAACTGGGGATTGCAGGAGAGAAAGGAGGCAGCGGCGGGGGGGGGGGGGGGGGAGGTAAAGATGAGGAGGAGGACGAGGAGCCTGGCGATAAACCTATGCCACCACCCCTACCACCACCACAGGGGAGGGTCCGTGGAGCTTTCGTCACTGCAAAAGCCTTATGTCAGCAGCTCATAATTCATCACTTTGCTTGAATGGCACATTTCACCGTTGCCTGCTCACTCTATCCCACCATGTTGACTATTCCCCTTCTTATTTTGCAAATGAGATACGACACAGGAATGGTTATGGTGAACAAAAGAATTTATTTAACATATAGTAACTTGAATAAAATTTATTAAACATTATTGTGAACTTTTAATAACTTAACAGAATTGGGAAACTTTGAAAACTTTTATAAAATAGCAACAACAACAAAACAACGAAAGATCTATTCCTGCACCGAACGTCTTTTACCTGTGGCCCCTCCTAAACCCCCTCCCGCCCTCGTCCTAACCCCCCTCCCTCATGCTATGACCTTACCCAAGGTAGTACCAAGACATCATGCAGCAACGCGGCCAGAGTCCTCCTCTAAAAGGGGGATAGACAATGACATGTGTGGAATCCCTGGAGAAGCTCAGGGTATGGAAGGCTCGACTTCTGAGTAGTGAGCCTCTTTCTTGGCCTCTAATATTCACAGGTGATGTGGGTCTGGTTGCTATGACACTGGGGACTGCAGTGCCAAATGTCGAGACCATCAATTGGGTGTGGTCAGTGACATTCGCGACAATCAGAAACATGCCTTCCCTCGTGTCCGCTGATAGTGCTGCTACAATGCTTGCAGGAAAAGCAGCCAAGACCTCCAGGAGCTTTCAGCTGAACTGGACGCTCTCCCTGGACAGTCCCACCATGTCCAAGTGTGTGTTTGCCTGTCTGTCAGCAGACCGGGCTTTGCCGATTCACCCGCCGGAGAGACAGCATACGGGATTCAACCCTGGGAGTGCGAGGCTGCACACCACTTGGACCCGGGGCCTCGGACTGGGGAAAGCCCGAGAATTTGTCTTCCTGCTCAGAGCTACTTACTGGCTGCCACAGGTAAAAGATGTGTTGAATGCATCGGCCCCCCTACCACATCCCCCCACCGCCCCCCCCACCCCCCCGGCTTCCTCCCCCGAAATAGCTTCCCGAGTTTCCTCCTCCCATGGAGGTTCCTCATCCTCGGAGAGTTCGTGGTGCCCTTCCTCCATCCCCACATCAGGGCTGAGGCAGAGGCTTCCATTCGTGGATTTGGCACCTCCTCATCTGAAAATAGAAAACAACAGACGAGTGGTTAGCAGCAGGGGAGGGGACAGGGTGACATGAGGAAGGTCACATAAAACAGGCTCATTTTAAGGACTGGCACTACTGCATTATATGTAGCCCACAGACACTACATGACATTGCCCCAATCCAGCCCATGGAGTGTGCAGGACTTACCCTCACTATCGAACGGGGGGGTCAGCACCCCCGCGGGTAGTTGACCTCCCTGAAGCACCAATCATAGCTGCCATGTGCTCCTCCCGATCCATCAATGGCAGTGTCTGGGGTGGACCAACGCCTGTGCACCGCTGCTCCTGGTGGTTATGTGACAACTTTCCCTGCAAAGATGACAATGGGAATGGTTACCAGAGGATCCATCTGCTCTTGTGGCACACACAGATAGCCACCAAAGCACTTGTACCCATACTGTGTGCATTTAATACAGTCCTCTGTTTAATGGCCCTGGTAGTTGCATGTGGTTCATGAAGAAGACATCGAAGTGCAGAAACATCTTTTAAGATGTCAAAAAGCAGTCTTACTAATGTGTAACGATCATTCATGGCAAATAAGGTGCAACACTAAGTCTACATATACCAACATGTTTAAGTCACGAAGGAGTGCATGAATAAAAATATTACTTACTCTCACCACCCTGCAATGGTCATTGAACATTTTCCTACATTGGTGATGGTCTCTCTTGGTATTACTGACTGAGGAGACCTCCTCAGCCATGCTGGTCCACAATCGCCTTTGCACAGCTGGGAGGGGTTTTCCAGCATCCCTCCTATTAAATTCCCCCCATCTTGTTTGCACAGCTGCAATCAAGGTCTCCTTTGCTTCATTGCTAAACTTTTGGGCAGGATGCTTTGGTAGGAAAAATAGAAAAGCAGAGTATTTTTTAAACGGCAAGAGATTGGGAAATGTTGGTGTTCAGAGGGACCTGGGTGTCCTTGTACGCAAATCAATGAAAGGTACAGCAAGCAATTAAGAAAGCAAACGGTATGTTGGCCTTTATTACAAGAGGATTTGAGTACAGGATATAAGAGTAAAAGGGGTAGAAATTGCCCTCCACCCGAAACGGGGCTCACCCTCCATTTATTAAAGTTTTGGGTTTAAAGCATGGGTTGCGGCGCAGATGCCGTTGATATTCGGCACTTTGAAGTTTTTTTTCAGTTGGGGCGGATGTTGTGGCGGCTGTGGGGCAGAAGTGACCTTGCAGCAGGTCGGTCCCCCCCACCAGTCATTAGCACCTCGCTGATGACACCAGCGCAATGCGCACATGCCAAACTTTCCCCCCTTCAGTTAAAGGAAAGGGCTGCTGCGAACTCTGCATATTTTTCACATCGGTTCACTGGGCCACCAGGGAGGGTTTCGGCTGGGCCAGCTGCCTGGCACCCAAGAGGGGGTGCCAGGCTGCCTGTTGGCCACCCAGACGAACCCGGGGGCATAATTGTCGGGTCGACCTGGCAGTCGGCCGACAATAAAAAATAAAATGGCGTCACCAGCAGCTCTGCTTCCC
Organism: Pristiophorus japonicus; assembly: GCF_044704955.1. Classification (NCBI taxonomy): domain Eukaryota; kingdom Metazoa; phylum Chordata; class Chondrichthyes; family Pristiophoridae; genus Pristiophorus; species Pristiophorus japonicus. The sequence goes on from NC_091983.1 coordinate 146,817,617, forward strand.
CTTTAAGGGAAGCTGTGCTGCCAACCAACAAGAAGTGGGCTGACAGAAAATGTTGTCGGGAGCTCCAACCGGCAGCAGTGTTGCTCCCGCGGGGCAATTCCACGGAAGGGCAATTTCCCGCGTAGTAATTTCGGGAAGGGGTCACCGCCGGTCGGTAAGGGGTCGGTGTGTGCACACCACGGCAAGAAAATGGTCAGGGCGATCCCCTACACTGCTCCCACCTGGAGACTCGGCAGCCGTTCCGCACCGACTCATGGCCGCCGCTTTCAGGCAACTACTGCCCCAAGATGTCTTACTGCAATTATATAGGGCCCTGGTTTGATCACACCTGGAGTATTGTGTACAGTTTTGGTCTCCTTTCCTCGGCAAGGATATACTTGCCATAGAGGGAGTGCAACTGATTCCAGGGATGGGGGGATTGTCCTAAGAAAGAAAGAAAGAAAGACCTGCATTTATATAGCGCCTTTCATGACCACCGGTGAGATTGAATAGACTAGGCCCATATAAAATTCTCACAGGGTTGACAGGATAGATGCAGGGAGGATGTTTCCCCTGGTTGGGGAGTCTAGAACCAGGGGTCACAGTCCCAGAATAAGAGGTCGGCCACTTAGGACTGAGATAAGGAAACATTTCTTCACACAGAAGGATTCTCTACCCCAGAGAGTTGTGGATGCTCACCAATCGTTGAATATATTCAATACAGTGATCGATAGACGTTTGAATATTAAGGGAACCAAGGGATAAGGGGATAGAAACATAGAAACATAGAAAATAGGTGCAGGAGCAGGCCATTCAGCCCTTCTATCCTGCACCACCATTCAATGAGTTCATGGCTGAACATGAAACTTCAGTACCCCATTCCTGCTTTCTCGCCACAACCCTTGATCCCCCGAGTAGTAAGGACTTCATCTAACTCCCTTTTGAATATATTTAGTGAATTGGCCTCAACTACTTTCTGTGGTAGAGAATTCCACAGGTTCACCACTCTCTGGGTGAAGAAGTTTCTCCTCATCTCAATCCTAAATGGCTTACCCCTTATCCTCAGACTGTGACCCCTGGTTCTGGACTTCCCCAACATTGGGAACATTCTTCCTGCATCTAACCTGTCGAAACCCGTCAGAATTTTAAACGTTTCTATGAGGTCCCCTCTCATTCTTCTGAACTCCAGTGAATACAAGCCCAGTTGATCCAGTCTTTCTTGATAGGTCAGTCCCGCCATCCCGGGAATCAGTCTGGTGAATCTTCGCTGCACTCCCTCAATAGCAAGAATGTCCTTCCTCAAGTTAGGAGACCAAAACTGTACACAATACTCCAGGTGTGGCCTCACCAAGGCCCTGTACAACTGTAGCAACACCTCCCTGCCCCTGTATTCAAATCCCCTCGCTATGAAGGCCAACATGCCATTTGCTTTCTTAACCACCTGCTGTACCTGCATGCTAACCTTCAATGACTGATGTACCATGACACCCAGGTCTCGTTGCACCTTCCCTTTTCCTAATCTGTCACCATTCAGATAATAGTCTGTCTCTCTGTTTTTACCACCAAAGTGGATAACCTCATTTATCCACATTATACTTCATCTGCCATGCATTTGCCCACTCACCTAACCTATCCAAGTCACTCTGCAGCCTCATAGCATCCTCCTCGCAGCTCACACTGCCACCCAACTTAGTGTCATCCGCAAATTTGGAGATACTGCATTTAATCCCCTCGTCTAAATCATTAATGTACAATGTAAACAGCTGGGGCCCCAGCACAGAACCTTGCGGCACCCCACTAGTCACTGCCTGCCATTCTGAAAAGTACCCGTTTACTCCTACTCTTTGCTTCCTGTCTGACAACCAGTTCTCAATCCACGTCAGCACACTACCCCCAATCCCATGTGCTTTAACTTTGCACATTAATCTCTTGTGTGGGACCTTGTTGAAAGCCTTCTGAAAGTCCAAATATACCACATCAACTGGTTCTCCTTTGTCCACTTTACTGGAAACATCCTCAAAAAATTCAAGAAGATTTGTCAAGCATGATTTCCCTTTCACAAATCCATGCTGACTTGGACCTATCATGTCACCATTTTCCAGATGCACTGCTATGACATCCTTAATAATTGATTCCATCATTTTACCCACTACTGAGGTCAGGCTGACCGGTCTATAATTCCCTGTTTTCTCTCTCCCTCCTTTTTTAAAAAGTGGGGTTACATTGGCTACCCTCCACTCCATAGGAACTGATCCAGAGTCAATGGAATGTTGGTAAATGACTGTCAATGCATCCGCTATTTCCAAGGCCACCTCCTTAAGTACTCTGGGATGCAGTCCATCAGGCCCTGGGGATTTATCGGCCTTCAATCCCATCAATTTCCCCAACACAATTTCCTGACTAATAAAGATTTCCCTCAGTTCCCCCTCCTTACTAGACCCTCTGACCCCTTTTATATCTGAAAGGTTGTTTGTATCCTCCTTAGTGAATACTGAACCAAAGTACTTGTTCAATTGGTCTGCCATTTCTTTGTTCCCCGTTATGACTTCCCCTGATTCTGACTGCAGGGGACCTACGTTTGTCTTTGCTAACCTTTTTCTCTTTACATACCTATAGAAACTTTTGCAATCCACCTTAATGTTCCCTGCAAGCTTCTTCTCGTACTCCATTTTCCCTGCCCTAATCAAACCCTTTGTCCTCCTTTGCTGAGTTCCAAATTTCTCCCAGTCCCCAGGTTCGCTGCTATTTCTGGCCAATTTGTATGCCACTTCCTTGGCTTTAATACTATCCCTGATTTCCCTAGATAGCCACGGTTGAGCCACCTTCCCTTTTTTATTTTTACGCCAGACAGGAATGTACAATTGTTGTAATTCATCCATGCGGTCTCTAAATGTCTGCCATTGCCCATCCACAGTCAACCCCCTAAGTATCATTCGCCAATCTATCCTAGCCAATTCACGCCTCATACCTTCAAAGTTACCCTTCTTTAAGTTCTGGACCATGGTCTCTGAATTTACTGTTTCATTCTCCATCCTAATGCAGAATTCCACCATATTATGGTCACTCTTCCCCAAGGGGCCTCGCACAATGAGATTGCTAATTAATCCTCTCTCATTACACAACACCCAGTCTAAGATGGCCTCCCCCCTAGTTGGTTCCTCAACATATTGGTCTAGAAAACCATCCCTTATGCACTCCAGGAAATCCTCCTCCACCGTATTGCTTCCAGTTTGGCTAGCCCAATCTATGTGCATATTAAAGTCACCCATTATAACTGCTACACCTTTATTGCATGCACCCCTAATTTCCTGTTTGATGCCCTCCCCAACATCCCTATTACTGTTTGGAGGTCTGTACACAACTCCTACTAACATTTTTTGCCCTTTGGTGTTCTGCAGCTCTACCCATATCGATTCCACATCATCCAAGCTAATGTCTTTCCTAACTATTGCATTAATCTCCTCTTTAACAATGCTACCCCACCTCCTTTTCCTTTTATTCTATCCTTCCTGAATGTTGAATACCCCTGAATGTTGAGTTCCCAGCCCTGATCATCCTGGAGCCACGTCTCCGTAATCCCAATCACATCATATTTATTAACATCTATTTGCACAATTAATTCATCCACCTTATTGCGGATACTCCTTGCATTAAGACACAAAGCCTTCAGGCTTGTTTTTTTAACACCCTTTGTCCTTAGAATTTTGCTGTACAGTGGCCCTTTTTGTTCTTTGTCTTGGGTTTCTCCGCCCTCCACTTTTCCTCATCTCCTTTCTGTCTTTTGCTTTTGCCTCCTTTTTGTTTCCCTCTGTCTCCCTGCATTGGTTCCCATCCCCCTGCCATATTATTTTAAATCCTCCACAACAGCACTAGCAAACACTCCCCCTAGGACATTGGTTCCGGTCCTGCCCAGGTGCAGACCGTCCGGTTTGTACTGGTCCCACCTCCCCCAGAACCGGTCCCAATGCCCCAGGAATTTGAATCCCTCCCTGCTGCACCACTGCTCAAGCCACGTATTCATCTGCGCTATCCTGCGATTCCTACTCTGACTATCACGTGGCACTGGTAGCAATCCCGAGATTACTACTTTTGAGGTCCTACTTTTTAATTTAGCTCCTAGCTCCTTAAATTCGTTTTGTAGGACCTCATCCCTTTTTTTAACCTATGTCGTTGGTACCAATGTGCACCACGACAACTGGCTGTTCTCCCTCCCATTTCAGAATGTCCTGCACCCGCTCCGAGACATCCTTGACCCTTGCACCAGGGAGGCAACATACCATCCTGGAGTCTCGGTCGCGGCCGCAGAAACGTCGATCTATTCCCCTCACCATTGAATCGCCTATCACTATTGCTGTCCCACTCTTTCTTGCCCTCCTGTGCAGCAGAGCCAGCCACGGTGCCATGAACTTGGCTGCTGCTGCCCTCCCCTGATGAGTCATCCCCCTCAACAGTACTCAAAACAGTGTATCTGTTTTGCAGGGGATGACCACAGGGGACCCCTGCACTACCTTCCTTGCACTACTCTTCCTGCTGGTCTTCCATTCCCTAGCTGGCTGTGGACCCTTTCCCTGCGGTAAGACCAACTCACTACACGTGATACTCACGTCATTCTCAGCATCGTGGATGCTCCAGAGTGAATCCACCCTCAGCTCCAATTCCGTAACGCGGACCGTCAGGAGCTGGAGGTGGATACACTTCCTGCACACGTAGTCGTCAGGGACACCGGAAGTGTCCCTGAGTTCCCACATGGTGCAGGAGGAGCATAACACCCGACCGAGCTCTCCTGCCATGACTTAACCCTTAGATACACTTAAATTGGCAACAACAATGTTAAAAGTTACTGACTAATATAAGAAGAAAAAGAAAAACTACTCACCAATCACCAGCCAATCACTTACCCCCTAGGCTGTGACGTCACCTTTGTTTCATTCTTTGCCTTCTCCCTGTAGCTGCACCGGTACGCCTCTCGCCGACCCCGTACTCGCGCTGCTCCGAGCTCCCGCCTCCTCGACCGACTGCTCGAACTGCTCGACTCCCGCTGGCCTTTATAGGCCTCTCGCCGACCCCGGACTCGCGCTGCTCCGAGCTCCCGCCTCCTCAACCGACTGCTCGAACTGCTCGACTCCAGCTGGCCTTTATAGGCCTCTCGCCGACCCCGGACTCACGCTGCTCCGAGCTCCCGCCTCCTCGACTGACTGCAAGAAAGTGGAGTTGAGGTAGAAGATCAGCCATGATCTTACTGAATGGCGGAGCAGTCTCGAAAGAGCCGAATGGCCTACTCCTGCTCCTAATTCTTATGTTCTTTTGTTCTTAATGTCATGTATCTCACATTACTGTATATAACTGTATCTTACCATGCTATACATGACTGTAACTGGATATGACCTGTAACAATAAGCATACCTTACCACCAGGGGTGCACTGCAAGAGACACTCCATACCTGTCCCACTGAGGTATATAAAGGGAGGACTCAGGCAAGTGCAGCACCGGAGAGCTGGAATAAAAGGTGCAGATCCTGAGTGACCTTGACTTCAGCATTTGTCTCGTGTAAGTCAGTACATTAGCGTCAGGACTTAACAGTGGTGACGAGGATGGGATTCGAATCATGCTGAAGTCAAGGTCACTCAAGACCTGCACCTTTTATTCCAGCTCTCCAATGCCTTTGAATCCACAGGTTCGCCCATGACGGCTTGCCAAATCAGAGCCTGGACGACCAGTGACCCCACGTTATTTCTCGTTAAAAGATACATTTTAACCTGTGACTGAGCAGAGGCTCGCGATGCCTGCCCCGAGGAGGTCAAACCATTCCATAGACGCATGCATGAACTATCTCTACAGGCAGACTGCCTGATGTGGGGCAGCCGAGTAGCTATGCCCTTACGAGGCAGGGAGCCGTTTGTCCGGGAGCTCCATCATGAGCACCCGGGGATCGTCCTTATGAAGGTCATAGCCAGATTTCATGTCTGGTGGCCTGGCATTGACGCGGACTTGGAGCTCTGCGTCCGTCGGTACGCCATTTGTGCCCAACTCAGTAATGCCTCCAGGGAGGCCCCCCTAAGCCCCTGGCCCTGGCTCACCAAATCGTGGTCGCGGATGCATGTAGACTATGCAGGCCCATTCATGGGCAAAATGTTCCTCGTAGTCGTTGATGCATTTTCAAAATGGATCGAGTGCGCCATTTTAAACTTGAGCACCACCTCCACCACTGTGGAGACCCTTAGAACCATGTTTGCAACGCACGGCATTCCTGACATATTGGTCAGTGATAATGGTCCGTGCTTCACCAGCGCAGAATTTCACGATTTTATAGTTGACCATGGTATAAATCACGTTAAGACGGCACCTTTCAAGCCGGCCTCCAATGGCCAGGCGGAGCGAGCAGTGCAGATCATTAAACAAGGCATGCTCAGAATCCAAGATCCCACTGATAACACTGAAGAACCAGAGGCAGACTACAGTGTGGAACTCACACCACACCTGGTAGACAGACAGGTGGAACAACCTGAGGAAGGGCAAGATACCAGCAATCACACCGAACAAAATAGACAGCCCAGGCGAGATACCAGCAATCACACCGAACGAAAAACAGGCACCAAGGCAAACAACTGAACCACAACTAAGATGCTCCACGCGAGAGCGCAGACCACCTGAGAGACTGAATCTATAAAGGCAATAAGACCTTGGGGGAGGGTGATGTCTTGTATCTCACATTACTGTATATAACTGTATCTTACCATGCTATACATGACTAACTGGATATGACCTGTAACAATAAGCATACCTTACCACCAGGGGTGCACTTGCAGGAGACACTCCATACCTGACCCACTGAGGTATATAAAGGGAGGTCTCAGGCAAGTGCAGCACCGGAAAGCTGGAATAAAAGGTGCAGGTCCTGAGTGACCTTGACTTCAGCCTGTGTCTCGTGTAAGTCAGCACATTAGAGTCAGGACTTAGCACTTAACAGCAACACAATGAAGTTCCTGATAACCTTTAAAAACATATGTTATTTTACATTCATATGAAGAAGGCACTCACTCTTGTTAAGGAGGTGAGGGGGAGACAGGCACCCAAGTGATATGTTCTAAAATTCATGCTACTTTTTAATGATTAGCAAATGAATTAATCTGAACTGTTAAATGCTCTCACGCAGAGAAAATTAGGTTTCCACATCATTACTTTCAAAGGCAATGGTGACTTCAAAAAATGACTGCACTCAAATATATCTTCCAATTTCTTTCAAATTGTGATACAGGAAGCTGTAGGGTGCAGTTAAAACTAGAGCAATATAGTACACTGTAATGTTCCATATCGCCATTTGCACTTATACTTATACCAAATATCAGCCTACATTCTAGCAGCTTGAGATTTATGGATGTGGAGAGCCAGATGACACATTGGATTTTGCACAGTGCAGTGATGAGGAAGAAGATGAGGGAGGGGTCAAAGAGGTAGGAACTGGTCATGGTGCAGCAGAGTGGAGAGCCATCACACTGGATGCACCCATTCAGTCTCCTTAAACTGCCATGTAAATGCAATTGAATTGAATGGGCCTATATTCTCCGAAGTTTAGAAGAATGAGAGGTGATCCCATTGAAAAGTATAAAATTCTTTGAGGGCTTTACAGGGTAATTGCTGAGAAGCTGTTTCCCTGGTTGGAGGGTCTACAATGAGGGGTCATCGTCTCAAGAAAAGGGGTCAGCCACTTAGGACTGAGATGAGGAGAAATTTCTTCACTCAGAGGATTGAGATACTTTGGAATTCTGTGGATGCTCAGCTGTTGAGTATATTCAAGATGGAGATCGATAGATTTTTGGACACTAAGGGAATCAAGGGATATGAGAATAGGACGGAAAAATGGAGTTCATAGAATCATAGAAAATTATGAAACAGAAGGAGGCCATTTGGCCATTATGTCTGTGCCGGTGGAAAAAGAGTTACCCAATCTAATCCCACCTTCCAGCACTATGTCCGTAGCCCTGGAGGTTATGGCTCATTAAGGATACATCCAAGTTCCTTTTAAATGTGATGAGGGTTCTGCCTCTACCACTCTTTCAAGCAGTGAGTTCCAGACTCCCACCACCCTCTGGGTGAAGAAATGCTTCCTCATCTCCCCTCTCATCCTTCTACCAACTACTTTAAATCTATGCCCCCTGGTTATTGACCCCTCTGCTAAGGGGTCCTTCCTATCCATTCTATCTAGGCCCCTCATAATTTTACACACCTCTATTAAATCTCCCCTGTTCCAAGGAAAACAACCCCAACCTATCCCATCTTTCCTCATAGCTAAAGTTTTCCAGTTCTGGCAGCATCCTCGTAAATCTCCTCTTTCTTGTACAATCACATCCTTCCTGTAATGTGGTGACCAGAACTGCACACAATAGTCAAGCTGTGGCCTAACTAATGTTGTATACAGTTCTAGCATAACATCCTTCCTCTTGTATTCTATGCCTCAGCTAATGAAGGAAAGCATTCCATATGCCTTTTTAACTACCTTATCAACCTTTTTGACTACCTTTAAGGATCTGTGGACAAATACTCCAAGGTCCCTCTGTTCCTTCACACCTCTGAGTATCCTCCCATTTATTGTGTATTCCCTTGCCTTGTTGCTCCTCCCCAAATGCATTACCTCACACTTTTCCAGATTGAATTCCATTTGCCACTTTTCTGCCCAACTGATCAGTTCATCAATATCTTCCTGTAGTCTGGAGCTTTCCTCCTTACTGTCAACCAGACAGCCAATTTTTGTATCATCTGAAAATGTCTTTATCATGCCTCCTACACTTAAGTCTAAATCATTAATATATACTACAAAAAGTAAGGGATTGTTTACTAAGCCCTGTGGAACCCCACTGGAAACAGCCCTTTGATTTCACAAAAGCTCCCCTCAACCATTACCCTTTGCTTCCTGCCACCGAGCCAATTTTGGATCCTATTTGCCACTCTTCTTTGGATCCCATGGGCTTGTAGTTTTTTGATCAACCTACCATGTGGGACCTTGTGAAAAGCCTTACTAAAATCTATGTAAACTACATAAAACGCACTGCCCTCATCGACCCTCCTTGTTATCTTCTCAAGGAACTCAATCAAGTTAGTCAGACATGACCTTCCCTTAACAAATCCATGCTGATTGACCTTGATTAATCTGTGTATTTCTAAATGGTTTAAACTGTCCCTCAGAATTGATTCCAGTAATTTGCCCACCACCAAGATTAAACTAACTGGCCTGTAATTGCTCAGTTTATCCCTTCCTCCCTTTTTAAACAATGGTACAATGTTAGCAGTTCTCCAATCCTCTGGCACAACTCCGATAACAAGGGAGGATTGGAAAATGATGGTCAGAACCTCCGCAATTTCCTCCCTTGTTTCTTTTAGTAGCTTGGATATAGTTCATTCTGTCCTAGCGATTTATCTACTTTTAAGGATGCTAAACCCCTTAAAACTTCCACTCTTACTATGTTTATCCCATCCAATATTTCACTATCCTCCTCCTGAACTTCAACCTCGGCATCGTCCCCCTCTTTTGAGAAGACAGCCACAAAGTATTCATTTAGTACCTTACCAACATCCTACGCCTCCACACATAGATCACCATTTTGGTCCCTAATAGGCCCTACTCTTTCCTTCGTTATCCTCGTGCTGTTTATGTAATTGTAAAACATCTTTGAATTTTCTTTGATTCTACTTGCCAGTATTTTTTTATGCCCTCATTTTGCATTCCGGAGTTCCTTCTTAATTTCATCCCTGCATTTTCTGTACTCTTCTAGGCTTTCTGCAGTATTGAGTTCCCAATATCTGATATAAACTTCCCTTTTTTGCCTTATCTTCCCTGTATGTACCTTGTCATCCAGGGGGCTCTACATTTGGCAGTTCCAGCCCTTTTCTTTGTTGGAACTTGTTTACCCTGAAGTCCATGTACCTCCTTCTTGGCTCTGGCACTGGTTTACCTTCAAGTAACTATTTCCAGTCCACTTTTGCCAAATCACTACTCAGCCCAGTAAAATTGGCTTTCCCCCAATTTAGAACCATTACTCCTGTTTTTTTTATTTGTCCTTATCCATAATTATGCTAAAAATATCTGAATTACGATCACTACCACAAAAATGCTCTCCCACTGCTACTCCTTCCACCTGCCCAGTTTCATTCCCTAACACTAAATCTAGAACTGCCTCCCCAGCAAGATGTCTTAGGTCGGCAATGAATTCCGACACATCCTGGCCCTCAGAACGAACATGCGTGTAGAATCAATAGCGTGAGACGATGATGATTTCTTTTGGTTTGAGATGGTCACGTACCAGAGCACACAATTCCTCGTAGTCCTTGTCCATTGGATGTGCAGGAGAGAGGAGATTCTTTATGAGGCCATAGATTTTTGGACTGCAAACAGTGAGGAAAACGGCCCTCTGCCTAACTGCATCAGTAGCTTCCTCCATTTTATTGGCCACGAAGTACTGGTCCAGGCGATCGATAAAATCTGACCAGTCCTCTCCCTCCATGAATCTCTCCAGAATTCCAATGGTGCTCATTTTGTATGCGAAGGTTCTTGAGTTACTTTGTTGCCAAATGTTACATATGTAATAACTCGATAGACTGAATACTGTAAACTCACTCAGGTACAAACCTGGCTCAACTTTATTCAGGCCCAAAGCGCGCACATTACATGGTGGCTTCCTTTATATACCTGGCCCACACACTCGTGCATACAGCCCAATGACCTCCGACAATGGCGCCCCCTGATGGCTAGTAACCCCAAGCATACATACATGACACTGACATTACTCTTTCGAATTCTGCCTCTGTTGAGTTGTTGGCACTCTCGCACTGCTCCCACTCAGATCTCACCCAGGTCTGCTGCCTCCTCCGGTCTCGGGCCTGCATTCGAGTTGACGTAGAATATCAGCCATGATATTCAATGGCGGATATTGCTCGAGGAGCCATATGGCCTACTCCTGCTCCTATTTCTTACGTTCTTATGTTCTTAATGCTAAGTGTTCCTATTTTCCTAAAGAAGCTGATTAATGCATGGATGTTGTGAAGTTTTTTAACTCTATTCCTCAGTAATGCGAAGGATAGATCTGTAGATATGTGATATGGAGTCTTAAATTAGTGGGGACCAACATTATTTGCAACCGCAATGGCTCATGGCATGAAATTCAGCAAAAAAGAATTACTGGCATGCATCGAGAAACCATTCCAGAACATCTGGTAGAAGTGAACAACCAGAATGATTGAGGGCATGTTCTCACTGGAAAAGAGAAGGTTGGGAAGTGATATGATTGCTGTTTTTAAGATTCTAAGGCCAAGAAATTGGCTTCCTTAGCGCCTCCCATTATCGCCTCCAGGGGCAATAACGGGTCGAAGCACTTCCCAACCGAGCGCGGCACGAAGATCGACTCCCGCTATATTCAGCTGGAGGTTTGCGATGGCGGTATGGCGTTGCGCCCCGATCTCTTTCGCCCGGAGATTGTGACATCATCACCATGCACATCGTCCCAGTAGTGCCCTGCACCCGAACTTCGGTTCCACCCCCTGCAGCATTGCCTGGCAAAAACACCGGCAGCTGCAGGAGGCATCCTTCAGGAGGCCGGGTGCTTCAGGGGTGATGCTTATAGGCGAGGTGGCCAAGGTAAGTAAAATAAATTCTCAAATGCTGTCTATGAATTTTTTCCGCTGATTTTTCAGCCCCACGATTGATCAGCTCAGCACTCTGCTACAGCGCATCTTACTGATTGAGCCGGATTATGGCTGCCATTGGGGAGCAGGTAAGTTCTTCTTTTGCAGAGCCTGCAGCGATGGCCCTTCCTTTTAAGGGAGAGAGGAGCCTTCCAATGCAGCAGTGCTGCACGGCCCATTGTGCAGGGCTGCTCAACCTATCGCCCCGTCTGCTGCTGATTGCGTTCCAGGAAGGAACTTGAGCGCTTTCCTGGAGAGCAAACGTCAAATTTTTCTAAAGTTACAAAACATTATCCTCTGGCCCTAATTTTTTCAACTTTTAAAAGTTAGCGCCCCAAACGTGAAATTTTAGTGAAAGGGTGATCAATCTATAGAACAGACTTCCAAGAACAGTTGAAGCATTGATTCATTGAACTGCAAATTCGTTTTTCAGAAAATAACATTTTGTGATACAGTAGATGAGTAACTTGAAACATAGAAACTCTGGACACTATTTCCCCTACCTTGGCGGGTCCAGTGCAGCCAGGATCAGTGGCAGGTCCTGATCTCGTTGCTGGCTCCAGCCCGCTCTGTGAAATGATTTTTGCTGATTGGGCTTTTTAAGCTCGCCCAGCATGTTTGCCGGCCAATTGAAGGAAGCAGGTTTGATAACATCATTTGATGATGCCTCATCAACCGGTATCCTTAAAGGGACCGTACACAATTTGATTTTGACGGTTGGGCTGTCAATGTTCTACAGAATTGAGGCGCTGCAAACACTGACAAGCACTGTACAAAGTTGCATGACTGCACCCAGGCTTTCACATGACTCCTGCAGATGCTCATGGAGGGAGTTACAGCATGCAGGGAGGTTCTCTTCCCTTCCAATGGGTGGAAGAGATCTCCCCAGGAGATCAATGCAGACTGGTTGCATATTGCACTGGAGGACACAAGCAGTGATGTCATCAGGAGGACCAGGCTGCAGTGGCACAAACCTTTCAATGATCTCAGTGGATTACGAAACATTACTGCAAAGCCACACTCAACCTCATCACATCCCCATCACTCTGCCTTCCCTGCCCTATTCCTGAACATCCTTACTCACACCAATCTACCCTGCATCTCTACCCATCCTTCTCTATCTATATTATCACTTCCCCATCTCACTTGCAACCCCTCACACTTCACCCTCATCCTAGTCCAATCATACCAACTAACCACACACAAGGGTAGGCACTTGGTTGTTTTAGTCAATGTTCATGTAAAGTTTCTGTTAATGTGCTGTCAAATATTGAAATCTTTATTCTGAACACTGCGTTCTTGGACAGATTTATGTGCACCTTTAGAAGTGGCTTAGTGAGTTACAGTGAATGGTGAGATATAACGGTAACCCCCCCCCCCCCACACCCACACCCCCGCAATGGTAATGAGTGTGAAAGGAAGGGCTTGGGCATTGTAGGAATGCTTTAAGGTGTTGGTGAGGGGTGGTGTCAACCTGGCGCCAGGGTGTACAACATCAAGTGAAGTAAATCTGGCCATGGTGAGGCCATCCCTGGCATCCCGGACAGCAATTTGGTTGGTTGATGATGCCCTGTGTCCTGTGCACCATCAGTTAGTTGCTGAGAAGGTTGGTGTTGTTGTTGGTGTTGCTGGTGTGCCCGGGTGTTGCTGGTGTTGGGCTGATCATGGTGGGACTCTGAGGATCAAGGTGAGGTCATTTCAATGGCACCAATACTAATGTAATAGATGTCAGGTGAACTTGAGATGACAGAAGCGATCTGTCAATGGTGAGAGAGGTTGTTCCAATGAGGTGATAGTGGATTGAGTGTTTGATCCAAACACATGCAACCTGCATAAAGTTCAATCTGCCTTCTAAATGCAGTAAGCAACAGCTTTTGATCTTGGAATGTGAACAGCTGTGAGATGAGAGCTTTTATAGCACAATTGCAGTTGTCAAGTAAAAAAATGAATTCATGGTCACACAGATCCCGATGTCCTTACCTGATGTGATCCACGAGCAGCATATACCCCATGGACAAACTGGTAAAATGGTAAGTTCAGCTCAAAATTCTGTTTAATAGGCTCTGAACGAGGTCAAAATGATTTAAATTCCTTCCCTCGTCGCTGTGTGTTGTGTCTGTGCAGCCCTGACAGACATTGGGGAAAGTAAGATGGTGGCGGCTTGACAGCGGGGTCCCGACCTGTTGCCAGAAAAAATTCTAACCCGCCACCAAACGCACCCACTGAGCTCCCAAAAATTCTCTGCCATATATCAGGAACAGGCCATTCAACCACTCGAGCCTGTTCTGCCATTCAATTTGATCATTGCTGATCTGCATCTTAACTCCATCTACCCACCTTAGTTTGAAAACCCTTAATACCCTTGCCTAACAAAAAGTTTTCAATCTCTGTTTTGAAATTTTCAATTAACCTAGCCTCAACAGCTTTTTGGGGGAGAGCGTTCCCGATTTCAAATACACTTTGTGTGAAGAAGTGCTTTCTGATATTAGCCCTGAATAGCCTAGTGTTAATTCTAACGTTATGCCCCCTTGTTCTGAACTCTCCCATCAGAGGAAATAGTTTCTCCCTATGTACCCTGTCAAGTCTTTTAATTGCCTTAAATGCGTCAATTAGATCACCCCATGATCTTCTATACTCAAGGGAATACAAGTCTAGTCTTATGCAACCAGTCCTCATAATTTAACCCTTTTAGCCCCAGTATCATTCTGACAAATCTGCACTGCACATCCCTCCAAGGCCAATCTATCCTTCCTTAGGTGCAGTGTTCAGAACTGAAAGCAGTGCTCCAGATGGGGTCTGACCTGAGCTCTATACAGTTGTAACATAACTTCCATCTCTTTGTATTCCAGCACCCTGAGATAAAGGCCAACATTCTATTAGCCTTTTAAATTATTTTTGTAGCTGCCCACTAGCTTTTAGTAATTTCTATACTTGGACCCCTAAATTTCTCTGCTCATTACAGCTCCAAGCTTCTCACTATTTAGAAAATACACTGATTCTTAGGTCCAAAGTCAATGAGCTCACACTTTTCCACATTTATCTCCATCTGCCACAGTTTTGCCCATTCACCAAATATATCAATGTCCCCTTGCAACCTTCTGCTCCTATCTGCACTATTTACTGTGCCATCTAACTTAGGGGCCAAAATTGATGGCCTTCCTGCCCACTGCCACCGAATGCTGCCCACTGCCACCGACATTCCTCCTCGAGTTGCATCCAATGACAGTTTCGATTTGGTCTGGAGTGGGCGGGAGGGGAGAACTGCCAGGAACCACTCGCTGACATCAGCGGACGACCAAGAGGTGCAACTGACCTCCCGACCGCCGAGATGCCAGATTGGTGCGGGCGAGAGTCGGTGCCAGAACAGGGGTGGACCGCTGCGAGGAGGCTGTTCTATCCCTGACCGTCAGTATGAAGAGCTGAAAAGAAGGTTCGCAAACAATTTTAAATGTTTTTCTTTACAGCTACTGGGGTGGCAAGCGTCTTTGCCACAGAGAATGAGAGCTCTTGCCCGTTGCCGCCAGATTGATGGCATAAATCCCTCTTTTGCCGCCGGCCACCCTTTCAAAGATTTTTTTGCTGTAAACCCCACCCATCAGGAATCTCTGTGGCCATCGGCAGTCCTTTGGACGGCACTTGGGCAGCCCTTGCCCTTCACCAATTTTGGCCGCTTAGTGTTGTCAGCAAACTTAGAGACATAACATATGATCGGTGGAGCATGCTTTGGAGGAAAAAGGTAGCTTTGGACCTATGTTTCTCAAAGCTCTTGACCACTGCGGTTTTCCCCATGTCACTTCTGGTTTGTTGTAGACTAATGCTCGAGATTGATTGCTATGATTAATTAACAATTCAATTTTTGTTGTATCAAGGGACACAAACTAGATGGACCATGATCCTTTTCGTCTAGCAATTCCTATGTTCCTATTTGCATTCTTCTGTCTTTTGGCATCTGGAGTATATCACTTGAGCAGAGTCCTTCTTAAGCAGTCTGCAAGCACAGGCAGAGGACCAACCAAGTGACCAACACATCATCATGAGTTCTATGCAGGACTAAGCACCGAGCCTCCAAGAGCTTCCTGGCACTGATGAAAAGTAATCAGGAATAATTGCCGATCCAGTTAGGGGAAATTTAGTCTCAGTAACAACAACAGTCCCCAATTTATCACCTAGAGGAATATATCTATCAGGGCAAGCAACAGCATGCCCACTGGTTTGTAGGAGTAAATAACTCGCAGATGGTGATAAGCATATCAGGATAAATGTTGTGGGGGGTAACAGATATTGACCGATGACCATGTGTACTGCTTATATCACATGAATTAAAACATATTATTTAATTCAAACCAAAGAAAAATACTGCAGATGCTGGAATCTGAAATAAAAACAGAAAATGCTGTAAATACTCAACAGGTCAGGCAACATCTGTGGACAGAGAAACAGAGTTAACGTTTCAGGTGGATGACCCGTCGTCAGAACTGGAAAAAGTTAGAGATGTAAGAGATTTTTAAGCAAGTGTCGGGGTAGGGAAAGGGGGAGGGGAGGAAAAAACAAAAGAGAAGGTCTGTGATAGGGTTAAAGGCAGATTCCCCTACACCGTGGTTTTCATGGCCTTCAACTGTATCCATTCTATTTCCCGCACTCTGCACTCACCCCTTCCCCTCCCTCCTAGAAACACAATAGGGTTCCACTTGTCCTCACCTTTCACCCCACTGCCTCCACGTTCAACGGATCATCCTCCACCATTTCCGCCATCTCTAGCATGATACCACCACTGAACACATCTTCCCCTACCCTCTCAGCATTCCGAAGGGACCACTCCCTCTGCGACACCCTGGTCCATTCCTCAATCACCCCCAGCATTCCCTCCCCTTCCCATAGCACCTTCCCATGTAAGCATCATTGTACAGGGCCCCAAACACTCCTTCCAGGAGAAATAGTGATTTACTTGGACTTCTTTCAATTTAGTATTCTGTATTCGCTGCTCATGATGTGGTCTCCTCTACATTGGGGAGATCAAATGCAGATTGGGTGATCATTTTGCAGAAAACCTCTATTCAGTTCGTAAGCATGACCCCGAGCTTCTGGTCGCATGTCACTTTAATTCTTCACTCCTCTCCCACTCTGATCTCTCCATCTTTGGCCTCTTATAATATTCCAATAAAGCTCAATGTAAGAATCATATAGAATCATCAAAATTTAGAACATGGAAGAAGACTATTTCGGCCCATCGTGATCGTGCCAGCCGACAAAGAGCTATCCAGCCTAATTCCACTTTCCAGCTCTTGGTCCGTAGCCTTGTAGGTTAAGGCACTTTAAGTGCACATCCAAGTACTTTTTAAATGTGGTGAGCATTTCTGCCTCTACCACAATTTCAGGCAATGAGTTCCAGACCCCCACAACCCTCTGGGTGAAGAAATTTCCCCTCAAATCCCCTCTAAACCTCCTACCAATTACTTTAACTCTATGCCCCCTGGTTGTTGACCCCTCTGATAAGGGAAATAGGTCCTTCCTATCCACTCTATCTAGGCCCCTCATAATTTTATACACCTCAATAAGGTCTCCCCTCAGCCTCCTCTGTTCCAAAGAAAACAAACACAGCCTATCCAATCTTGCCTCACAGCTAAAATTCTCCAGTCCAGGCAACATCCTCGTAAATCTCCTCTGTACCCTTTCTAGTGCAGTCACATCTTTCCTGTAATGTGGTGACCAGAACTGCACACAGTACTCCAGCTGCAGCCTAACCAGTGTTTTATACAGTTCAAGCATAACCTCCTTGCTCTTGTATTCCATGCCTCAACTAATAAAGGCAAGCATTCCATATGCCTTCTTAACCACCTTATCTACCTGGCCTGATAGCTTCAGGGATCTGTGGACCTGAACTCCAAGTCCCTTTGTTCCTCTGCACTTTTCAGTGTCGTATCATTTAATGTGTATTCCCTTGCCTTGTTAGACCTCCCCAAATGCATTACCTCACACTTATCTGGATTGAATTCCATTTGCCACTGTTCTGCCCACCTGACCAGTTAATTGATATCTTCCTGCAGTCTACAGCTTTCTTCTTCATTATCAGCTACACAGCTGATTTTAGTGTCATCTGCAAACTTCTTAATCATACCCCCTACTACTGAGCCCTGTCGAACCCCACTGGAAACATTCTTACAGTCAAAAAAACACCCAGCAACCATTACTCTTTGCTACCTTTCTCTGAGCCAATTTTGAATCCAACTTGCCACTTTGCCCTGGACACCATGGGCTTTTACTTTCATGACCAGTCTGCCATGTGGGACCTTATCAAAAGCCTTGCTAAAATCTATATACACTTCATCAAATGCATTATCCTCATTGACCCTCCTTGTTACCTCCTCAAAAAAAGCAATCAAATTAGTCAGACACGACCTTCCCTTAACAAATCCATGCTGACTGTCCTTGATTAATCCGTGTCTTTCTAAATGAAGATTTATCCTGTTCCTCAGGATTTTTTCCAATAATTTTCCCACCACTGAGGTTAGGCCGACTGGCCTGTAATTACTCGGTCTATTAATTTCTCCCTTTATAAACAAAGGTACAACATTAGTAGTCCTCCAGTCCTCCAGTCCTCCGGCACCACGATTGTAGCCAGAGAGGATTGGAAAATGATGGTCAGAGCCTCTGCTATTTCCTCTTTTGCTTCTCTTAACAGCCTGCGATACATTTCATCTGGCCCCTTGGATTTATCCACTTTCAAACCTGCTAACCCCCTTAATACTTCCTTGCTCACTATGTTTATTTCATCTAATATTTCACACTCTTCCTCCCTGATTGCCATTTCTGCATCGCCCTTTTCTTTTGTGAAAACAGATGCAAAGTATTCATTTAGAACCATACCCACGTCTTCTGCCTCCACACACAGATTACCTTTGTGGTCTCTAATAGGCACAACTCTTATTTATAGAATATCCTTGGGTTTTCCTTGATTTTACCTGCCAACCTTTTTTCATGCTATCTCTTTGCTTTCCTAATTTCCTTTTTAATTGCACCCCTGCACTTTCTATACTCCTCCAGAGTTTCTACAGTATTAAACCCTCGATATCTGTCATAAGCCTCCTTTTTTTTCTTTATCCTACACTGTATGTTCCTTGACATCCGAAGGATGCAGATTTGTTAGTCTCATCCTTTTTTTTAAGGGAACATACTTGCTCTGAACCATGAGGATCTCCTCCTTGAATGCCTCCCACTGCTCTGACACTGATTTACCTTCAAGTAGCTGTTTCCAGTCCACTTTGGCTAAATTCCATCTTCGCTCCGCTTTTCCCCAATTGAGAACTTTTATTCCTGTTCTATCTTTGTCCTTTTCCATAACTACCCTAAATCTAACTGAATTATGATCACTTGCACCAAAATGATCTCCCACTGAAACTCCTTCTACCTGCCCAGCTTCATTCCCTAATATTAAGTCCAGAAACGTCTCTCCCTTGTTGGGCTTGTTAGATACTGGCTAAAAAAGTTCTCCTGAATGCATTTTAGGAATTCCGCACCCTCTATACCTTTCACACTCATTTTGTCTCAGTTAATATTGGGCTTGAAATCCCTACTATTACTGCCCTGTAGCTTTTGCATTTCTCAGAAGCTCGAGGAACAGAACCTCAACTTTTGTTTAGGCACTTTACAGACTTCTGGACTCAACATCAAGTTCAACAATTTCAAACCTTTTTTTTGTTGAACATAGCTATTTGCACTAGAAAATGCTCTGATAGGCTCTCCATGATCACATGACCTGATTGCTGAGGGGTCCCCTTGGAGGATAAACCACACCCTAAGGCTCCCTCTCTCTCCCTCCACCGCCACCCACCCCCCCCCAACTATCTCTCCCCTCCCCCCGGCTCTCCCTCTCTCTCCCTCCTCCCCCAGGCTCTCTCTCTCTCTCTTTTCCCCCTCTGGCTCTCTCTCTCTCTCCCCCGCACCCCACCCCGGCTATCTCTCCACCCCCCCCCTCCAGCTCGCTGTCTGCCCACCCTCCCCAGCTCTCTCTTTCTCCAACCCCGCCCCCCCCAGCTCTCTCTCTCTCCACCCCCCACCTCCCAGCTCTCTCTCTCTCACCCCCCAAAGGCACTCTCTGTCTCCCCCCTCCCTAGCTGTCTTTCTCTCTCCTGTAAGGGTTACGAAATGCCTAGACCCCGTTACACGGTTCTTTGACGTCAGAATTTACAAGAGCAAAATTACACACGACACAGAGTTTTTGGCTCAAGATTCATTGGTTTTATTGAACATACACACACAACCACCTCTCTTGTATAAATCACTACGATCTATGTGGGACTAACAAACCTAGAATACAAAAAGGTCATTTGCATCGGCATAAATTTGACAAAGTTAAACCCGTTGGCGATTTGACTCTTGCATATAAAGTTACCCAGACCCAAACACAAAACCCTTCTGTGATTTGGCTGGAACAACACATACAATCACCAATTCATCAACTGTCTTCTGAGGTTGACTGTAGGTCCTTTCCTTGGTTGCAGCTTGTGTCCCAAAGACTGGCTGGTTTCTGTTGCTGTTCCTGTACTGCTTTTGTACTGCTGAGTCCTTTGCCTTCGAAAATGGGTCTACTTTATACCAAAAACCAACTTGCAATCTTGGAAGAGTTTAACACGATGGCCGCATTAAATGTGAATTTCATGATGGCTAATTGTTCCTTATCTAGAGTCATTGTCCATGATTACTTTGGCCCCTGCCTGTCTGTAGGATGAGGTCCTTTACAAAGTAACCTTCCCAAGGTGACTTAATTGTTGGTTTCTAGTAGCATTCGTATCCAAATGGCCCAGGGTCCAGTCCATTGTCTAGGCCTAACGTGCTACCAGCCTTTCTGGAGACATAGTCCAGGGTATGTTTTTTAAACCATGTAACCCCTTAAGGTAAATGAATATATGAATGTTCCTGTATCTTCAGACAAAAAACCATTGAAGGTATGAATGTCTCTCTTCTGCTGCTATTGTCAAGTGATTTAGGTCGATGGCAGATATCCTGTATTGTTGTCCCTCATGTTGTCTGATGATTGGGCTGCAATGTAAGAATTAAGAATTTCTTGCCCAGCTCTTTTTGCAAGCTGTGATGCAGTTCTGAGTTTTTATTTCAATAGTCCAATTTTTACCATTGGAGTGGGGAGGAATGGATCATACATCTCCCCCTTTAATATCTCTTACAGCAGAGATATTATTCCCGTCCATTCTTCTGCCATGGTGATTGCATTGTTGGTCACTGTAAAATCTCATATTCCTTTTACACAGCCTATGCATTTTATTTTATAATCCCTAACTCCCCTTTATACATTCTTTCCTCCTTTTCCCATTTTACCCTTCGTTTAATTTCATACGACAACCCGAACAGATACAACACGATAATTAATTGCACAATTATCATTACATGTGAGGCAATTCAAAGCCAGGGAGGAATTTCAATATTAAGCCCAATGTCAATATAGAGGCCCAGCGGCAGCGGGAGGCGGCGGCAGAGGAGAGGCAGGAGATCGAGGTGCGTGGAGAGGCCTATAAAGGGCCAGCGGCAGATGAGAGGCGGCAGCAGAGGAGAGGCAGGAGATCGAGGTGCGTGGAGAGGCCTATAAAGGGCCAGCGGCAGATGAGAGGCGGCAGCAGAGGAGAGGCAGGAGATCGAGGTGCGTGGAGAGGCCTATAAAGGGCCAGCGGCAGAGCAGAGTCGGTGGCAGTTGTAGAGGCTGGAGTTCGAGCAGCCAGCTGGTGCAGCTGCAGTGGGGAGAGAAGGTAAAAAAATAGAAAGAAATCGAAAGGTGACGTCACAGCCAAGGGGCTAAGTGATTGGCTGGTGATTGATAAGTAGTATTTCTTTTTCTTTACTGTATCAGTAAGCAACATTTAGCATTGTTGTTGCCAAATTAAGTTTATCTAAGTGTTAAGTCATGGCAGGACAGCTCGGACACGTGTTATGCTCGTCCTGTACTATGTGGGAAGTCAGGGACGCTTCCGGTGTCCCTGACGACGATGTGTGCGGGAAGTGCATCCGCCTCCAGCTCCTGATGGACCGCATTGTGGCACTGGAGCTGCGGGTGGATTCACTCTGGAGCATGCACGATGCTGAGAATGGCGTGAATAGCACATTTAGCGAGTTGGTCTCACCGCAGGTAAAGGGTACACAGCCAGATAGTAAATGGGTGACCAACAGGAAAAGCAGTGCAAGGAAGGTAGTGCAGGGGTCCGCTGCGGTCATCCCCCTGCAAAACAGATACACCGCTTTGGGTACAGTTGAGAGGGATGACTCATCAGGAGAGGGCAGTAGCAGCCAAGTTCATGGCACCGTGGGTGGCTCTGCTGCACAGGAGGGCAGGAAAAAGAGTGGGGTGGCAAAAGTAATAGGGGATTCGATTGTAAGGGGAATAGATTGGCATTTCTGCGTCCGCAACCGAGACTCCAGGATGGTATGTTGCCTCCCTGGTGCAAGGGTCAAGGATGTCTCGGAGCGGGTGCAGGACATTCTGAAAAGGGAGGGTGAACAACCAGTTGTCGTGGTGCACATAGGTACCAACAATATAGATAAAAAAACGGGATGAGGTCCTACGAGACGAATTTAGGGAGCGAGGAACTGAATTAAAAAGTAGGACCTCAAAAGTAGTAATCTCAGGATTGCTACCAGTGCCACGTGCTAGTCAGAGTAGGAATCGCAGGATAGCGCAGATGAATACGTGGTTTGAGGAGAGGTGCAGCAGGGAGGGATTCAAATTCCTGGGACATTGGAACCGGTTCTGGGGGAGGTGGGACCAGTACAAACCGGATGGTCTGCACCTGGGCAGGACCGGAACCAATGTCTTAGGGGGAGTGTTTGTTAGTGCTGTTGGGGAGGAGTTAAACTAACATTGCAGGGGATGGGAACCTATGCAGGGAGACAGAGGGAAATAAAATGGAGGCACAAGCAAAAGGTAGAAAGGAGAATAGTAAAAGTAGAGGGCAGAGAAACCCAAGGCAAAAAACAAAAAGGGCCACATTACAGCAAAATTCTAAAGGGGCAAAGTGTGTTAAAAAGACAAGCCTGAAGGCTCTGTGCCTCAATGCGAGGAGTATTCGGAATAAGGTGGATAAGTTAACTGCGCAGACAGCAGCTAACGTATACGATGTAATTGGCATCACGGAGACATGGCTCCAGGGTGACCAAGGCTGGGAACTCAACATCCAGGGGTATTCAACATTTAGGAAGAATAGGCAGAGAGGAAAACGAGGTGGGGTGGCATTGTTGTTAAAGAGGAAATTAATGCAATGGTAAGAAGTGACATTGGCCTGGATGATGTGGAATCGGTATTGGTGGAGCTGCGGAATACCAAAGGGCAGAAAACGCTAGTGGGAGTTGTGTACAGACCACCAAACATGAGTAGTGAGGTTGGGGACAGCGTCAAACAAGAAATAAGGGATGTGTGCAGTAAAGGTACAGCAGTTATCATGGGTGACTTTAATCTACATATTGATTGGGCTAACCAAACTGGCAGCAATGCGGTGGAACAGGATTTCCTGGAGTGTTCTCGACCAATATGTCGAGGAACCAACTAGAGAGCTGGCCATCCTAGACTAGGTGATGTGTAATGAGAAGGGACTAATTAGCAATCTTGTTGTGCGAGGCCCCTTGGGGAAGAGTGACCATAATATGGTAGAATTCTTTGTTAAGATGCAGAGTGACACAGTTAATTCGGAAACTAGGGTCCTGAACTTAAAGAAAGGTAACTTCGACGGTATGAGGCGTGAATTGGCTAGAATAGACTGGCAAAGGATACTTAAAGGGTTGACGGTGGATAAGCAATGGCAAACATTTAAAGGTCACATGGATGAACTTCAGCAACATCCCTGTCTGGAGTAAAAATAAAATGGGGAAGGTGGCTCAACCGTGGCTAACAAGGGAAGTAAGGATAGTGTTAAAACCAAGAAAGAGGCATATAAATTGGCTAGAAAAAGTAACAAACCTGAGGACTGGGAGAAATTTAAAATTCAACAGAGGAGGACTAAGGGTTTAACTAAGAGGGGGAAATAGAGTACGAGAAGAAGCTTGCAGGGAACATAAAAACTGACTGCAAAAGCTTCGATAAATATGTGAAGAAAAAAGATTAGTGAAGACAAATGGAGGTCCCTTGTAATCGGATTCAGGTGAATTTATAATGGGGAACAAAGAAATGGCAAATCAATTGAACAAATATTTCGGTTCTGTCTTCATGAAGGAAGACACAAATAACATTCCGGAAAATGTTGGAATCAATCATTAAGGATGAAATAGCAGCACATTTGGAAAGCAGTGACAGGATCGGTCCAAGTCAGCATGGATTTATGAAAGGGAAATCATGCTTGACGAATCTTCTGGAATTTTTTGAGGATGTAACTAGCAGAGTGGACAAGGGAGAGCCAGTGGATATGGTGTATTTGGACTTTCAAAAGGCTTTTGACAAGGTCCCACACAAGAGATTGGTGTGCAAAATCAAAGCACATGGTATTGGGGATAATGTATTGACGTGGATAGAGAACTGGTTGGCAGACAGGAAGCAGAGAGTCGGGATAAACGGGTCCTTTTCAGAATGGCAGGCAGTGACTAGTGGAGTGCTGCAGGGCTCAGTGCTGGGACCCCAGCTCTTTACAATATACATTATCGATTTGGATGAAGGAATTGAGTGTAATATCTCCAAGTTTGCGGATGACACGAAACTGGGTGGCGGTGCGAGCTGTGAGAGGGATGCTAAGAGGTTGCAGGGTGACTTGGACAGGTTGGCAAATGCATGGCAGATGCAGTGAAATGTGGATAAATGTGAGGTTATCCATTTTGGGGGCAAAAACACGTAGGCAGAATATTATCTGAATGGCGGCAGATTAGGAAAAGAGGAGGTGTAACGATACCTGGGTGTCATGGTTCATCAGTCATTGAAGATTGGCATGCAGGTACAGCTGGCGGTGAAGAAGGCAAATGGTATGTTGGCCTTCATAAGAACATAAGAACATAAGAATTAGGAACAGGAGTAGGCCATCTAGCCCCTTGAGCCTGCTCTGCTATTCAATAAGCTCATGGCTGATCTGGCCGTGGACTCAGCTCCACTTACCCGCCCGCTCCCCGTAACCCTTAATTCCCTTATTGGTTAAAAATCTATCTATCTGTGACTTGAATACGTTCAATGAGCTTCCTTGCCTCCTTGGGCAGAGAATTACTCAACTGCTTCCTTGGACAGAGAATTACACAGATTCACAACCCTCTGGGAGAAGAAATTTCTTCTCAACTCAGTTTTAAATTGGCTCCCCCGTATTTTGAGGCTGTGCCCCCTAGTTCTAGTCTCCCCTGCCAGTAGAAACAATCTCTCTGCCTCTATCTTGTCTATCCCTTTCATTATTATAAATGTTTCTATAAGATCACCCCTCATCCTTCTGAACTCCAACGAGTAAAGACCCAGTCTACTCAATCTATCATCATAAGGTAACCCCCTCATCTCCAGAATCAGCCTAGTGAATCGTCTCTGTACCCCCTCCAAAGCCAGTATATCCTTCCTTAAGTAAGGTAACCAAAACTGCACGCAGTACTCCAGGTGCGGCCTGACCAATACCCTATACAGTTGCAGCAGGATCTCCCTGCTTTTGTACTCCATCCCTCTCGCAATGAAGGCCAACATTCCATTTGCCTTCCTGATTACCTGCTGCACCTGCAAACTAACTTTTTGGGATTCATGCACAAGGACCCCCAGGTCCCTCTGCACCGCAGCATGTTGTAATTTCTCCCCATTCAAATAATATTCTCTTTTACTGTTTTTTTTCCCAAGGTGGATGACCTCACACTTTCCGACATTGTATTCCATCTGCCAAACCTTAGCCCATTCGCTTAACCTATCTAAATCTCTTTGCAGCCTCTCTGTGTCCTCTACACAACCCGCTTCCCCACTAATTTTTGTGTCATCTGCAAATTTTGTTACACTACACTCTGTCCCCTCTTCCAGGTCATCTATGTATATTGCAAACAGTTGTGGTCCCAGCACCGATCCCTGTGGCACAGCACTAACCACCGATTTCCAACCCGAAAAGGACCCATTTATCCCGACTCTCTGCTTTCTGTTCGCCAGCCAATTCTCAATCCATGCTAATACATTTTCTCTGACTCCGCATACCTCTATCTTCTGCAGTAACCTTTTGTATGGCACCTTATCGTATGCCTTTTGGAAATCTAAATACACCACACCCATCGGTACACCTCTATCCACCATGCTCGTTATATCCTCAAAGAATTCCAGTAAATTAGTTAAACATGATTTCCCCTTCATGAATCCATGCTGCATCTGCTTGATTGCACTATTCCTATCTGGATGTCCCGCTGTTTCTTCCTTAATGATAGTTTCAAGCATTTTCCCCACTACAGATGTTAAACTAACTGGCCTATAGTTACCTGCCTTTTGTCTGCCCCTTTCTTAAACAGAGGCGTTACATTAGCTGCTTTCCAATCCGCTGGTACCTCCCCAGAGTCCAGAGAATTTTGATAGATTATAACGAATGCATCTGCTATAACTTCCGCCATCTCTTTTAATACCCTGGGACGCATTTCATCAGGACCAGGGGACTTGTCTACGTTGAGTCCCATTAGCCTGTCCAGCACTATCCCCCTAGTGATAGTGATTGTCTCAAGGTCCTCCCTTCCCACATTCCCGTGACCAGCAATTTTTGGTATGGTTTTTGTGTCTTCCACTATGAAGACCGAAGCAAAATAATTGTTTAAGGTCTCAGCCATTTCCACATTTCCCTTTATTAAATCCCCCTTCTCATCTTCTAAGGGACCAACATTTACTTTAGTCACTCTCTTCCGTTTTATATATCTGTAAAAGCTTTTACTATCTGTTTTTATGTTTTGCGCAAGTTTACCTTCCTAATCTATCTTTCCTTTCTTTGTTGCTTTTTTAGTCATTCTTTGCTGATGTTTAAAATTTTCCCAATCTTCTAGTTTCCCACTAACCTTGGCCACCTTATACACATTGGTTTTTAATTTGATACTCTCCTTTATTTCCTTGGTTATCCACGGCTGGTTATCCCTTCTCTTACCGCCCTTCTTTTTCACTGGAATATATTTTTGTTGCGCACTATTAAAGAGCTCCTTAAAAGTCCTCCACTGTTCCTCAATTGTGCCACCGTTTAGTCTGTGTTTCCAGTCTACTTTAGCCAACTCTGCCCTCATCCCACTGTAGTCCCCTTTGTTTAAGCATAGTATGCTTGTTTTTGACACAACTTCCTCACCCTCAATCTGTATTACAAATTCAACTGTGATCACTCATTCTGAGAGGATCTTTTACTCGGAGATCGTTTATTTTTCCTGTCACATTACACAGGACCAGATCTAAGATAGCTTGCTCCCTTGTAGGTTCTGTTACATACTGTTCTAAGAAACAATCCCGTATGCAGTATCCCGTATCATAGCTAGGGGATTTGAGTATAGGAGCAGGGAGGTCTTACTGCAGTTGTACAGGGCCTTAGTGAGGCCTCTCTTGGAATATTGTGTTCAGTTTTGGTCTCCTAATCAGAGGAAGGACGTTCTTGCTATTGAGAGAGTGCAGCGAAGGTTCACCAGACTAATTCCAGGGATGGCTGGACTGTCATATGAGGAAAGACTGGATCAATTGGGCCTTTATTCACTGGAGTTTAGAAGGATGAGAGGGGATCTCATAGAAACATATAAGATTCTGATGGGACTGGACAGGTTAGATGCGGGAAGAATGTTCCCGATGTTGGGGAAGTCCAGAACCAGGTGACATAGTCTTATGGTAATTGGTAGGCCATTTAGGACTGAGATGAGGAGAAACTTTGTCATTCAGAGAGTTGTTAACCTGTGGAATTCTCTACCGCAGAGAGTTGTTGATGCCAGTTCATTGGATATATTCAAGAGGGAGTTAGATATGGCCCTTACGGTTAAGGGGATCAAGGGGTATGGAGAGAAAACAGGAAAGGGGTACTGAGGTAATGATCAGCCATGATCTTATTGAATGGCGGTGCAGGCTCGAAAGGTCAAATGGCCTACACCTGCACCTATTTTCTATGTTTCTATGTGTCTATGTTCCATCAAGGTAAGGTGGTCATTCCCTTGACCTCCTCTTGCATTGTTCTGGTTTTCTGCTGGAGAGTGTTCTAATGTTTTTGGGAGAGCTCCACATCCTTTACCAGTTTTGTCAGATGCTCAGGTAATGGTGGGATATCATACCCAAAATGTGATATATAATCTTGGAGATTTGGTAAAATACCACTCACTATGAGATTTACTGAGGTGTGATCTGAAATAGGGATAATCTTTTTCTTTGTAGGTTGAGTCATGAACTATACACCAGCTATCATTGTGTACCCTATACTGATTCGTTATCATCATCATAGGCAGTCCCTCGGAATCGAGGAAGGCTTGCTTCCACTCCTGAAGTGAGTTCTTTAGTGGCTGAACAGTCCAATATGAGAGCCACAGACTCTGTCACAGGTGGGACAGATAATCGTTCAGGGAAGGGGTAGGTGGGACTGGTTTGCCACCCGCTCTTTCCGTTGCCTGCGCTTGATTTCTGCATGCTCTTGGCGTTGAGACTTGAGGTGCTCAGCACCCCCCCGGATGCACTTCCTCCGCTTAGTGTGGTCTTTGGCCAGGGACTCTCTGGTGTCAGTGGGGATATCGTACTTTATCAGGGAGGCTTTGAGGGTGTCCTTGTAACGTTTCTGCTGCCCACCTTTGGCTCGTTTGCCGTGAAGGAGCTCTACGTAGAGCACTTGCTTTGGGAGTCTTGTGTCTGGCATGCGAACTTTGTGGCCTGCATACTAATTCACACTGGTGGTGACACATTAAGTTCTGTTACCCTCATAAGCAACCTGGGGCGGAATGTGGCTCTGAGCCATCATCTCCATAGATCGGTTGTGCGCATTCAAATTCAAATCCACATACCGGTCGGTCGGACACATTCAGGTGATGTGGACACAACACCACATGTGCACCCCTTTCCTGACATCCCTTCAGATCAGTGCCGGTCATGGAGGTTCCCCATTTAACCACATATGGAGGCGCCACACATATACCCCATTTCGGATACCCCAAGATTTACCACCTGATATACCGGCACTGGCCATTGTGACTGACTCATCACTGGCATCCTGCGAACTATCCCCATCATAGTACGGTTGTAATGATCACAATCGATCGGAGATGAGTATGCTTTGGAGGCCAACCGCAACTGACATGGGCTCATGAGATTGTCATAAGTGCTCATGACTTTTAGGTATCTGTTGTCAACCCATGATGGGAGGCAACCTTGCTCCAAATATTCTAAATTCCTGCACCGCTCGTTTAATAACCAAGCACCGTAAATAACATATGCATCATTTTGGGCGGGCCGGTCTGACGCATTCCGGTCCTCTTTTATTAAGTTGTTTATAGTCTGGGCATGCGTTTCCAGCTCAGCTATCAATTCTTTTAGGTGAATGGTCATTACTTGGTCTTCGCGTAATTCGTGTCCCTCAATCTCATTACTCTCTCCCAGTATTCTCTTTAGCTGATCCCGTAAGGTACTGATCTGCACTTACAGCTGGGCATCATCCATACTATTGAACAGTGACATCCCTGTATTAAACACTGTGGCCGCATCATTGATCAATCCCCTCTTCCAGCTCCCCAAACCGGTGTGACTGTTGTCAGCTCGTTTATATAAATCTTTCTGACTTTCGTCCCCAAAGTTCAACTCGTAGAATTGTACGAACATTTCTTTTAACAGTTTCTCATACAATTTTTCTGTTTCAGCTGGGCACCACTGGGAGAGCCGTACCTTTGTTAAATTAAGGATGACAGATGCTACCTCGTAATGCACATCATGGTACAACACTTTCCCGGTTGGAATCAGCACCAACCCATTCCTAGGTCCGGGTGTCATTATGGGGCACTTAAACTCTTTATCCCATGTTTTTGAGGCTGATGGTAGGGTGAAGTGATCGCAAAGTCCCTGTTTAAAGAATGGACTCAATCGAGAATATTTTGTGGACTTTATGGGTGTTTTCTGAGGGTATTTTCCCTGTGATGGGATCACCCTGTGCAGATACGTGAAAAAGCTGGTTTGTTAAAACTCTAGAGACCACATGGCAGTTGGCTGTGACAAAATCCAGGATGTATGGGTTCACCCGCCAGTCCTAGCAAAAGGAAGGAGGCCATTGACAAAGGGGCTCAGGAATTTGAAGCTCTCGTTAACTTGAAGCCAGTAACCAGGTTAGAAAGCCACTCTAATATGCAAAAGTACTTCTCACCTCCATCTCAGACGAGAAGCAGAACAATGAACCCACTAGGCTGGCCAGCCGAAGAGGAGCCAGTTTTTTCCCAACACAAAGACCGAGAAAAGTCCCAGACTCAGGGCCATTAGTTCAATCACAAAATACACATGGGTCTGATGATGGCTCATCACTGACTAAGCACCGGAGTGCTTAGAAACAAAAGGATTTTAAAGAGTGGCGAGAAAGATAGGACTAGCAAGACTCCTATAAAGATAGACTCTTTTCCACCATTCTCTCACCCCCTCTCGCTCTCACTCCACCAAGATCGACGTAACAAGAAGAATTACCAGAGGAGGAAGCCGCAGTTCCAAAGAAGAAGCCGCTGAGACTGAAAACCGCATACCCCTCACAAGGGTACGGCCTTCAGGCAGCAACTTCCCACAGCTGAGCTGAGCAATCGACAGCAACTGTGTGTGGTGGTGAGCATGGTCGCGAGTGTCCCAAGCCAGTAACCAGAAGTGGCCTGGGTGAGGTGTAAGGGCTCAGGGCTTTTCTCAGAAGTGAAGCTTTTTCGGGTCGATTCAGGGGAGGAAGCTTCGTTTGGTTTAGCCAGGCAAAGGGGCTTATGCGACTGGGTAATTCGTTGGTAGGGGTGGAGTTAGAATCCACCATAGCAACAAGGGAATTACTGCATGTTACAGGTCCTCAGTTCTGTACTGTATGTATGTTGTTTGTAACCTTGGTCTTATTCTCCACAGAGACAGTGATTTAGTTCAGTAGTGCATGTTTTAGCCAGCGTATGTTAGACCAAATAAATATAAGTACGATTTTTCACCGAAGCATTCCTGTCCGTGACTTATTCCATTTCCACTCTGAATAATAATCCCTGGGTATAGAACTTTCGTAAGGCGGGGGCGATTCGAACCGTCCATCTAGCAATTGGGCTGGGATCAAAACCGCTTACAAGGAGCTTCCTTTTATGTGCTACTCGCTCGTAGCATTGACTGTGTTTTCGAGGATCTGAGACCGCACACGAATTGAAACTCTGAGTCCAGCCTATTCCAGACCCGGAATCTTGCCAATGCCATTTAAAAGCGATGGATACCCCCTTCTGACATTTACATTCCGATCCTCCCACACACACATAAACCCCATGTTCCTCCTTCCCCCACTTGTTCCAACATAATTTCACTCCCCCCTTTATCTCCACAATCCAACTGTTCCCCAATCTTTCCCAATCCGTGGATTCATTACCCTTTACCTTGTCTGTGTTCTGTAGCCACTACCACCATCCCATGGAGATACTTCCTCAGCATTCCAGGCACACTTGCCTTCCCTCGTTCACCGGTACCTTTTTGATGGTGATATTGAATTTGGGGCAGGACACTGATGCTTCACCGAATTTGTAACCAGTGTGATTGGAATATTTAGTGGAATTTGACCCCAACCAACCCAGCCACTTTTCCTGACAGAAGTATGTAGTTATCCTGTCAGTGCCCCGTGTTATACCTCCCTGTGTTACGATGGGCCCGGCTACCCCCATACACCAGTAAGTAAACACCATTTCTATGTCACCTCTCTCCATCTGTCCTGATCTGATCAGGATCACCAACAGGCTCAGCCACAGAGCGCATTTCATCCTGCGCCCTCCGTTCGTTTCGCCTCTGAAAAGAAAAGAAAAGAAAAATAGCACCGCTCTGTGAGAGGTTTTCCCTCCACACATCAAATTTAGGTTATATACATTTTATACATTAACGATTTGGATGAGGGAATTGAGTGTAATATCTCCAAGTTTGCGGATGACACTAAACTGGGTGGCAGTGTGAGCTGTGAGGAGGACGCTAAGAGGCTGCAGGGTGACTTGGACAGGTTAGGTGAGTGGGCAAATGCATGGCAGATGCAGTATAATGTGGATAAATGTGAAGCTATCCATTTTGGGGGCAAAAACACGAAGGCAGAATATTATCTGAATGGCGGCAGACTAGGAAAAGGGGAGGTGCAACGAGACCTGGGTGCCATGGTTCATCAGTCACTGAAAGTGGGCATGCAGGTACAGCAGGCGGTAAAGAAAACAAATGGTATGTTGGCCTTCATAGCTAAGGGATTTGACTATAGAAGCAGGGAGGTCTTAATGCAGTTGTACAGGGTCTTAGTGAGGCCTCACAGGAATATTGTGTTCAATTTTGGTCTCCTAGTCTGAGGAAGGACGTTCTTGCTATTGAGGGAGTGCAGCGAAGGTTCACCAGGCTGATTTCCGGGATGGCAGGTCTGACATCTGAGGAGAGACTGGATCAACTGGGCCTTTATTCACTGGAGTTTAGAAGGATGAGATGGGATCTCATAGAAACATATAAGATTCTGACGGGACTGGACAGGATAGATGTGGGAAGAATGTTCCCGATGTTGGGGAAGTCCAGAACCAGGGGACATAGTCTTAGGATAAGGGGTAGGCCATTTAGGACTGAGATGAGGAGAAACTTCTTCACTCAGAGTTGTTAACCTGTGGAATTTCCTGCCGCAGAGAGTTGTTGATGCCAGTTCACTGGATATATTCAAGAGGGAGTTAGATATGGCCCTTATGGTTAAGGGGATCAAGGGGTATGGAAAGAAAGCAGGAAAGGGGTACTGAAAGAATGATCAGCCATGATCTTATTGAATGGCGGTGCAGGCTCGAAGGGCCGAATGGCCTACTCCTGCACCTATTTTCTATGTTTCTATGTTTCTGTGGTTGCTGCAATCATCGCGTCCCCTTTTCCTTTCTACCAGGTTGGGGCTTCTTGCGGCTTTGGGTCGGTGTGCGAGGAGGCGTCCAAGGCACCCTAAATCGGGGTGTCCGACTATTCCTTCTTACCACTCCGCTCTCTGGGTTTTCTTCATTATCCCATAATATGGGAGGAAAACTTACATTGGTCAAACTCATGATCGTTCCCTGTGCTCTGGTTCATTTTATTCCCCTCTCCCCAGGGTCATAGAGTTTGCACTGATTAATATGGAACCATTTTGTCCGTTTTTGCAGCCGCACTGTGTAAACAACAGGGCTTGCCTTGACCACTATACTGTATGGCCCCATATACAGTGGTTCGAATGCCCGTACCCGGGGTATAATTTCTCACCATGACCTGCTCCCCTACCTCCACTCCTGCACTTTCTTTGGCTCTAACAGCATTCTATTCTTCTGGTGCTGGTTTCCCATGTTAATTGCGGCTTACCATTGCACTTTCCTCAAGGTCTCATACAGGCCTTTTGCGAATCTGTCCTGGTTGACCTCCCTCATTTGAGCTTCAGTCAGGACCAGTACCAACACATGAGTCGGGGTCCGCATCGCCCTACCGGTCATCAGCGCATACAGAGAGTGCCCTGTGCTTCTGGAGAGGCTGACCCTGATAGTCATAAGAACTAGAGGCAGGACCTCGTCCCATTTCTTTGAATCCTCCCCTATCTCCTTCCTATGCCTTTTCTTTAAGGTCCGGTTCATCCTTTCCACTACACCCGATGATTGGGGGTTGTGGGCCACATGCTATTTCCCCTGTATCCCTAAAAGTTTCAGGGTGGTCTGCATAAATTGTCCCGTGAAATGTCTTCACTGATCTGATTCCACTATCTGGGGCAGTCCCCATTGGGAGAACACGTCCCTGACTAGGATCTTAGCTGTGTTTAATGCAGTGGCTGTTCGACAAGGGAAGGTCTCAACCCACTAGGAGAAAACGTCCACCAACACCAGACAATACTTGCTGCCTGCTTTTGTGGTGGTCAGTGGCCTGATGAAGTCTATTTGTACAGATCGCCATGGTTCCTCTAACCTTTTAATGTGTCCCAATGGTGCCTTTCTATGGTGGGTGTCTGGGTTATTCACAGCGCACACTAGGTAATTACTGCAATATTTCTTCACATCTTTCCTGATATGAGGCCACCAACCCACCTCCTCCACTTTCTTCCAGATCGTTTCCGGCCCTGGATGTCCAGCTCCCGGACCCCCGTGAACTAGCTGCATAAATTCCTCCCGGTACTGTGTGGGTACAATCCACCTTTCCCCTTTAAATAACATCCCCTCTTTGACCACCATATCTGCTGCTCCAAAAGGATCCTCAATTGCTTCCCCTTCTACCCTTTTTTTAATGACGGTTTTTAAAGTCATAGCTTGTGCTTGAACCTGAGTCAGGTCTGGGGGCAACTTCACCTCCACTGGGCCCTCCATATCCCTTATGGCTGCGATCTGTCCAGGTCGGTACGGGTCCCAAAGTACTCCCTCTCTGGCCCCCTTTTTTGCCAACTCGTCGGCCTTCTGGTTACCTTACATTTAAGACTCGGTTTTGGAGTGCACTCTTACTTTCTGAATGTAATACTCTTCTTTATTGCCCATAACGCCCAGGATTGTTTTCAGCAGCGGGGCCGTTACCAATGTTTTCCCGTCGGCAGACTTGAACCCACGTCTAGCCCATATTGCCAGATATTGTGCAAGATGAACATCGAGTCTGAGTATATTGTGTAGGGGGTTGGGAATTCCTCGGGGTGCATGACCACATAAGCTACAGCTGCCAGCTCGGCCTGCCGTGTGCTCATTCTGCTGGGGAGTTTGATGGCTTTCTCTATTCCGGCCCCTGGGTCATAAATTCCACACCCTGTCCTATGCTCTCCGTCTGTTACTGAGCTGGACCCATCCACATATATATCTCTCCCTGTCGAATGTTTCCCAGCATGGAATCCCACATCTACATCCCATATCCCTTCTACCGTGCACACATGATCCGTCCCTGGATAAATCATATTCAGGGCCAGCTGAGGTTCTGCTAATCTTTCCACCCTCAGGTTCATCTGGGAGAGTAGCAATGTCCAGCGGGCAAAGCGATTGCTATTTACTGTCCCATCTTTAATCCTCCTGTCCAATAACATCTGTGTCGGTGTGTGACAGATCAGTAAAATTATTAAAGATGAACCCATAAATGATTGGAAATGTTTTACAGCCCAATGGCTCGCCAAAAAGTGTCTTTCACAGTTTGAGTAACCCCTCTCTACATCTGTCAGGACTCGGGAGGCATAAGCCATTGGCCTGAACCTGTCATGTCACTCTTGGAGCAACACTGCAGCTGCTAGCTCCAGATAAAAGTCCTCATTCCAGTTTATTGCTCAGTGCGGGTGCAGTTTGTAAATCTTCCTTTAGGCGGGTAAATGTCTCCTTACAACTCTCATCCCATTCCCATCCTACTTCTTTCCGAAGGAGTCTAAGCAAAGGGGCTGCTAATATGTCATTACTATACAGTATAAATGCACACGACGCCCATACTTGAGAAAAGGTCACTCTGTGACCAGTAACCTTTATTAGCCAGCACTGAAGTGATGAAGGTGGGTGGAGCTTCCCTTTTTATACCTGAAAGTCCAGGTTTGGAGTGTCTCCCACAAGTTCACCACCTAGTGGTCAATGTTCACATGGTGTACAATTTAGGTCAGTTTATACATGGGTTACAATGACAGTTGAATACATGACATCACCTCCCCCACACAGTCTTATTGGAATCACAGGTTAAGTTTCTCTGGTGGTTTACGCTCCCTTGTAGAGCGCCTGAGTTGGGGCTCCTGCTGTTTGCGGTGCCTCGGGCCTGTCCAAACTGCCCACAGTGACTGGGCTCTCCTCAACTTGGTTCTGATGTTTGGTCACCTGTGGAGGAGTGAACTCTACATCGTGTTCTTCCTCTGCTTCTTCTATGGGGTTGCTGAACCTCCTTTTTGTTTGATCCACGTGTTTGTGGCAGATTTGTCCATTGGTAAGTTTAACTACCGGAATCCTATTCCCCTCTTTGGCAATCACAGTGCCTGTGAGCCATTTAGGCCCTGCAGCGTAGTTAAGGACAAAGACAGGGTCATTGACATCAATACATCGCGCCCTCGCATTCCCGTCATGGTAATCACATTGTCATTTTCCAACATTCCATTGACTCTGGATCAGTTCCTATGGAGTGGAGGGTAGCCAATGTAACCCCACTTTTTAAAAAAGGAGGGAGAGAGAAAACAGGGAATTATAGACCGGTCAGCCTGACATCGGTAGTGGGTAAAATGATGGAATCAATTATTAAGGATGTCATAGCAGTGCATTTGGAAAGAGGTGACATGATAGGTCCAAGTCAGCATGGATTTGTGAAAGGGAAATCATGCTTGACAAATCTTCTGGAATTTTTTGAGGATGTTTCCAGTAGAGTGGATAAGGGAGAACCAGTTGATGTGGTATATTTGGACTTTCAGAAGGCGTTCGACAAGGTCCCACACAAGAGATTGATGTGCAAAGTTAGAGCACATGGGATTGGGGGTAGTGTACTGACATGGATTGAGAACTGGTTGTCAGACAGGAAGCAAAGAGTAGGAGTAAATGGGTACTTTTCAGAATGGCAGGCAGTGACTAGTGGGGTACCGCAGGGTTTTGTGCTGGGGCCCCAGCTGTTTACACTGTACATTAATGATTTAGATGAGGGGATTGAGTGTAGTATCTCCAAGTTTGCGGATGACACTAAGTTGGGTGGCAGTGTGAGCTGCGAGGAGGATGCTGTGAGGCTGCAGAGCGACTTGGATAGGTTAGGTGAGTGGGCAAATGCATGGCAGATGAAGTATAATGTGGATAAATGTGAGGTTATCCACTTTGGTGGTAAAAACAGAGAGACAGACTATTATCTGAATGGTGACAGATTAGGAAAAGGGGAGGTGCAAAGAGACCTGGGTGTCATGGTACATCAGTCATTGAAGGTTGGCATGCAGGTGCAGCAGGCGGTTAAGAAAGCAAATGGCATGTTGGCCTTCATAGCAAGGGGATTTGAGTACAGGGGCAGGGAGGTGTTGCTACAGTTGTACAGGGCATTGGTGAGGCCACACCTGGAGTATTGTGTACAGTTTTGGTCTCCTAACCTGAGGAAGGACATTCTTGCTATTGAGGGAGTGCAGCGAAGGTTCACCAGACTGATTCCCGGGATGGCGGGACTGACCTATCAAGAAAGACTGGATCAACTGGGCTTGTATTCACTGGAGTTCAGAAGAATGAGAGGGGACCTCATAGAAACATATAAAATTCTGACGGGGTTAGACAGGTTAGATGCAGGAAGAATGTTCCCAATGTTGGGGAAGTCCAGAACCAGGG
Source organism: Pristiophorus japonicus (assembly GCF_044704955.1). Lineage (NCBI taxonomy): Eukaryota > Metazoa > Chordata > Chondrichthyes > Pristiophoridae > Pristiophorus > Pristiophorus japonicus. The sequence continues at coordinate 146,854,608 of NC_091983.1, forward strand.
GTCACAATCTAAGGATAAGGGGTAAGCCATTTAGGACCGAGATGCGGAGGAACTTCTTCACCCAGAGAGTGGTGAACCTGTGGAATTCTCTACCACAGAAAGTTGTTGAGGCCAATTCACTAAATATATTCAAAAAGGAGTTAGATGAGGTCCTTACTGCTAGGGGGATCAAGGGGTATGGCGAGAAAGCAGGAATGGGGTACTGAAGTTGAATGTTCAGCCATGAACTCATTGAATGGCGGTGCAGGCTAGAAGGGCCGAATGGCCTACTCCTGCACCTATTTTCTATGTTTCTATGTTTCTATGTGACTGGCGTCTGCTCTCAAAAATTTCTTTCATGGTGGGGTGTATAAGGGATAACCTGGTTTGAGCGTCCTTTTCATTAGCAGCTCTGCAGGTGGGACCCCTGTGAGCGAGTGTGGTCGGGATCTATTTGCCAACAGGAGGCGTGATAAGCGGCTTTGTAGGGAACCCCCTTGGATTCTGAGCATCCCCTGTTTGATTATCTGCACTGCTCATTCCGCCTGGCCGTTTGAGGCCGGCTTGAACGGTGCCATTCTGACATGGTTGATTCCATTGCCTGCCATGAAGTCCTGGAATTCAATGCTTGTAAAGCACGGGCCATTGTCGCTGACCAAGACGTTGGGCAGCGAACATTGCCCGTAGACTTTCTACCGTGGCAGAGGATGTGCTTGAATTGAGAATGTTACACTCGATCCATTTGGAGTCGGTGTCTACTACAACCAAAAACATTTTTCCCATGAAAGGACCTGCGTAGTCCACATGGATGTGTGCTGGGCACATGTGTTGCACCTGCGAACACAAAGTTCCAGGTCTGCATCTATCCCTGGCCACCAAACGTGTGACCTGGCAATTGCCTTCATCATGACAATGCCCGGATGCTCATTGTGAAGTTCTCTGATGAACATCTCTCTGCCCAAATGGGGCATGACTACTCGGTTTCCCCATAGTAGGCAATCGGCCTGAATCGAGAGTTCATCCTTGCGCCTGTGAAATGGTTTGAATTCCTCAGGGCATGCCCCATACGTGGCTGCCCAGTCCTCATTCAGGACTCATTTCTTGACTAAAGACAGTAGTGGGTCTCGATTTGTCCAGACTTTGATCTGACGGGCTGTCACGGGTGAGCCTTCGCTTTCAAAAGCTTCAACAGCCATGACCATCTCAGCAGCATGCTCGGTTTCCCTCTCAGTGGTGGCTAGTGGGAGCCTGCTGAGTGCATCGGCACAGTTTTCAGTGCCCGGTCTGTGCCGAATTGTATAGTTATAGGCGGCCAATGTGAGTGCCCACCTCTGTATGCGGGCCGATGCATTTGCATTTATGGCCTTGTTGTTGGCCAAAAGGGACATTAGGGGTTTGTGATCTGTCTCCAGCTCAAATTTCCTGCCAAACAGGTACTGGTGCATTTTTTTTACAGCATATACACATGCAAGTGCTTCCTTTTCTACCATCCCATAGCCCCATTCTGCCTGGGACAGATTTCTGGAGGCATAAGCTACTGCCTGCAACTGACCCTTGGCATTAACATGCTGCAACACACACCCGACCCCATAGGACGATGCATCGCACGTTAAAACAAGTATCTTACATGGGTCATATAGCGTTAACAGATTGTTGGAGCATAACAAATTTCATGCTCTATCAAAAGCCCTTTCCTGGCTGTCCCCCCAGACCCATTCGCGACCTTTGCATAGGAGCACGTGTAGCGGCTCTAACAGCGTGCTCAATTTTGGAAGAAAGTTACCAAAATAGTTCAGGAGCCCCAGGAACGAACACAGCTCCGTCGTGTTACGGGGTCTGGGTGCTCTCTGGATCGCTTCTGTTTTGGATGCAGTAGGTCTGATCCCGTCTGCTGCTAGACTCATCCCCAGGAATTCTACCTCTGGAGCTAGGAAGACGCACTTCGCCTTTTTCAGTCGCAGACCTACCCTGTCCAGTCTGCGTAGCACCTCCTCCAGGTTGCAGAGGTGTTCTTCAGTGTCACAACCTGTGATGAGGATGTCGTCTTGAATAACCACTGTCCTTGGAATCGACTTGAGGAGGCTTTCCATATTTCGTTGAAAGATCGCGGCGGCCGAGTGAATCCCAAACGGACAACTGTTGTACTCAAACAAACCCTTGTGTGTCGTGATGGTGGTCAGCTTCTTCGACTCACTCGCCAGCTCCTGGGTCATGTAAGCTGAGGTCGAGTCCAATTTTGAAAAAAGTTTGCCACCGGATAGCGTCGCAAAGAGGTCCTCCGCTGTCGGTAGCGGGTACTGGTCTTGGAGTGACACCCGATTGATGGTGGCATTGTAATCGCCACATATCCTGACCGACCCATCCACCTTGAGCACCGGCACAATCGGGCTCGCACAGTTTCTGAATTCGACTGGCGAGCTGATGCCTTCCCTCAGCAGGCGGTCCAATTTGCCTTCTATCTTTTCCCGCATCACATACGGCACCACTCTGGCCTTGTGGTGTACTGGCCTGGCGTCCGGGTTTATGTGAATCACTACCTTGGTCCCCATGAAAGTGCCAATGCCGGGTTGAAATAGTGAGTCAAATTTGTCCAGGACCTGTGAGCATGATATTCGCTCCACAGAAGAAATTGCATTGACATCGCCCCATTTCCAGTTCAAGCCAACTCCTCCCCAGCAGTGCGGGACCGTCCCCCGAGACAATCCAGAGTGGCAACCTGTTCTCCAAATCTTTGTGGGTCACGACTACCGTGGAGCTGCCTAGCACCGGAATGATCTCCTTTGTATATGTCAGTAGCTGTGCGTCAATTGGCAATAATTTTGGCCTCCTGGCCTTGGACGCCCACAACTTGTCGAACTGTTTGATACTCATCAAGGACTGGCTGGCCCCCGTGTCTAGCTCCATTGATACTGGGATGCCATTGAGGAGCACTTTCATCATTATCGGTGGCGTCCTGGTGTATGAACTGTATATGTGCTCCACATGAACTTGCTGAACTTCAGCTTCCAGCGATTTCCCCCAGTGTCGATTTGGCCTCGTGGGGCTTACATCGGGCCCGTCCTCCTCGTACTGGCTGCAGGCTTCCTGCACATACGCGCCAAGTGAATGCTGACGTTGCAGTTTCTGGAGGTATATTGCTGATACCTGCAAGCTCTAGCTGTGTGTTTGCCTCCACACCTCCAACATGAGCAATTGTTGGAAACAAAAGGTCCGTTACCAGTCGATCGTCTCTGACTGTCTCTGTAACTGTCCTTAAGCGCACCATTGACAGGTGTTGATGGCCCCATTACTGGCCGCATTGTCCCTTGCGATGGCATGAATCGCCGTTCAGCTAGCCATTGTCTCTGTTGAATTCCCCCTTTGGGTCCGACTACATGCTCGGGCATGTCTGGTTGCACCTGTCTGCCTGGAGAACTGTGTGCCACATTAACAATGTTGACTCCCTGTCCATTTGCTGCATTTAAACCAAGATTTTTGTCAAACATCATTCTGGTCTCTTCCTCCCCTGAGATAAATGTCTGGGCCATCAAAGCCGCCATTTCCAGGGTCAAGTCTTTGGTCTCAATCAGTTTCCTGAAAACTCCAGCGTGCCCAATGCCCTCAATTAAAAAGTCTCGCAGCATCTCTGCTCTGCATGCATCTGGGAACTTACATAGGCTCGCCAGTCACCAGAGATCTGCCACGAAGTCTGGAACGCTTTGCCCTTCTCGCCACAGGTGCGTGTAAAACCGGTGTCTCGCCATGTGCATGCTGCTCGCCGGTTTAAAGTGTTCCCCGATCAACTTACTGAGCTCTTCAAAAGTCTTGTCCGCCTGCTTCTCTGGCGCTAGAAGGTCCTTCATCAGGGAGTACATCCTGGATCCACAAACCATCAGGAGATGAGCCCTGCGTTTGTTGGCCGAATCCTGTCCCAGCCATTCCTTAGTGACGAAACTTTGCTGTTGTCTCTCAATAAAATCGTCCCAATCATCACCAACACAGTACCTCTCATCTGTGTTGCTAGTGGCCATGCTCACGTGGTTTAAATCCCAGTTTCTCGTCGCCAGTAATATGTCCTTACTATACAGTATAAATGCACACGAGGCCCATACTTGAGAGAAGGTCACTTTGTGACCAGTACCCTTTATGAGCCAGCACTGAAGTGATGAAGGTGGGTGGAGCTTCCCCTTTTATACCTGAAAGTCAAGGTTAGGAGTGTCTCCCACAAGTTCACCACCTAGTGGTCAATGTTCTCACGGTGTACAACTTAGGTCAGTTTATACATGGGTTACAATGACAGCTGCCGTGGCTGCAAAGCTTTCAATAAAATCCCTGCAATACCCAGTCATACGCAGAAAAGATCTTACTCCAGTTACACTCTTTGGAGTGGGTAGTTCCTGTACTGCCTTCCTCTTTGCCTTGTCTATAGCCCTTTCCCCTACCCTAATCGTCAGTCCTAAGAATTTCACCTCCTTCTGACCAATTTGGGCTTTTTTTGGAGTTTGCCTTAAACCCTGTCTTCCACAACAGCTTTAGTAGCTCGTCCAGTAGTAGCCCGTGGTCCTCTGCACTTTCTGAGAACAATAGTAGGTCGTCCACGTACTTGATCAACTGGCTAGGCTGACTAAAAATTTTTAAAGCATCAGCCATACACTGATGGAAAATCGAGGAAAATGAAAATGAAACCCTTGCGGGAGGCACGTCCACGTATACTGTTGCCCCTGGAATGTAAAGACAAATTTATACTGATATTCCCATCTTACTGGGATAGACCAGAATCCATTAGCTATGTCCAGCACAGTGAACGTCGTTGCCGCCGCAGGGATATTCCCTATTCGATTGGCTACTGCTGCTACCGTGGGCGTGCATGCTGCATGGAATACCTTTAGTAAGAACACGACAGTCTACCGTGGCTCTCCATGACTGATCGGCTTTCTTAACTGGCCATAGGGATGAATTCACGTGGGTCGCTATCGGTCTCAGTACCCCTTGTTCCACCAGGGAGCTCAATGCAGTTTCCAAGTCCATCTCTGCCTCCTGGGGAAAACGATACTGTTTCTGAGGTCGCGACATTGGATCCCCGTGTACCTTCACCTCTACCCCCGTTACCCTACCAGCCATGTCGGTGAGTGGCGAACATTACGAGATTATTTTTCACATACGCCCGATACTTTTCTGGGCTCCTACGGACCAATTGTTTCAGGTCATAGCTTCCCTTCGGTTTCATAGTACAGGCGCTACCTTTCACCTTTTCCACCTTGGGGATAACTAAAACTTCCTCAGGTTTATCCCCCCCCCCCCATAGACAGTGGTTCCTCATATTCTCTATCACATAGTGGGCCAGCATAAAATCAGCTCCGAGGACCCCCACGCCGGGCTGATCCCAGTGCATCAGTACACATTCCCACTTAGTGACAAGGGGTGCTAACCCTATAGGCAAAGGTTTTGATACTGCCCCAGCCTGACCGTTCCCTGTGAAACCCACTAACTTAAATGGGACCTTGCTCGACCCTGGAAAAGTGGTCGGGTTTGGTGAGTGAACCACTGTACTGGAAGCTCCGGTGTCCACTAGATACTTTCCCCAAGTGGTCTCTACCTTGATATTTACACAAGGTCTGCCCTACTCATCATAGGTGAGCGGGCACAGGTATTCGGGCTGGGCCCGTCCTAGTCATGGGGGAAGTGGGCTTTTCACTGCTTACGGCAGCGTCCAGCTTTCCCTGATCCTTGCCCATAACCTGCCATAACACAGCCACTAGAAGTTCCAATGGGTCTTCTACCCTCCCTCTCTCCGCCCCTACTACCCGTGGTTTTGCCCTAGAGGGGCCCCAATGTGCTAGTTTTTCCTTTCTTGGGAACTTGCACTCCTTGCTCCAGTGTCCTGTTCTCCCACAGCTAAAGCACACCTGAGATCTGTTCACATTAGAAACATAGAAACATAGAAAATAGGTGCAGGAGTAGGCCATTCGGCCCTTCGAGCCTGCACCGCCATTCAATGAGTTCATGGCTGAACATGTAACTTCAGTACCCCATTCCTGCTTTCTCGCCATACTCCTTGATTCCCCTAGTAGTAAGGACTACATCTAACCCCTTTTTGAATATATTTAGTGAATTGGCCTCAACAACTTTCTGTGGTAGAGAATTCCACAGAAAGAGAATTTCACCACTCTCTGGTTGAAGAAGTTTCTCCTCATCTCGGTCCTAAATACCCCACCTCCTGCTTCTATTCTTTTCTATCATCCACGCTTCTCTTCATCTCGTGCACTTTTCCTTTTTGTCTATTCTCTTTGCCCTCCAGTCGGATTTAAAAGCCAGAGTCAGTTTCCTTAACACGTCTGGCTTTGGATTATTAACATCCTCGGGGGCAAACCATGATTCCGCTCTAGCCCTGATCGATGGCAAGCTGTTAGCCACTAGAGTCCTCAACCAATGATTCCTGGGAGCCCCTACCAACTGTGCTCGAACTAGATTTCCCCCCGCCGCCTTCAGATACACAGGCCATAACTTGCCTGCAAATGCATCCAGAGCCTTGCCAGCCAGCTGTCTGGTCTGCTTGACCTGCAAGAATGGGCTGCCTTGGCTATGTCCCAGAGCCAGTAGTCCTTTACCCCATCCAGAGTACCCCCTCCTAACTTAGTGGCTGCCGACAAAGCCTGATACAGCTTCCCATCTAGGGAGAGCAGTATAATCTTTCTCAGTTCATCATCGTCACAATTATTGATCGTCCCCCCTCTATCTGTTCTACATTGGTAAAATGAACAGAGGAATCCCCTCCATGCTTCAGTTTCTGCAAACTGGCCAGCATTTCCTGCAACTGGAGGGATGTATATGGGAGCAAATAATCACTCTGCAATGGTCCCTAATCACCGCCTTGTAGGGGTGGACCAAGCTTTTGCTGTCACTGGGAACACATCGGTCCCAGTGGTCCCTGTGCTTCGGGAGCCAGCCGACCCTCACTTTTCGGGCTCCTTTTCCTCCTCCTCTTCCCAGTTTACTCCAAGGTCCCTGGTGCCATGAGACAAGCCATACCCCTGGCCCCGGATAATGCTAGGGTCAACTTACAGATTTTTACATTACAGGGTCCATGATCGGCCTCTTCAGGTACCCTGTTTTTGACTACCCTGTATGCCACCTTTATATCTTTGAACTGACCCTCAGCCTTGTCAGCTCTCTCTGAGTTTCTATTTCCTTCCTCACGCTGAGCCTGACAGTGCCTTCTACTTTTCGTGGCCTGACATTACAGGTACTCTATCATGTTTCTAGCTGTTTCTTCCTGTGCTTTCAATACTCAAATCTGCTGCCAGCCGGTTCAGTATGGTCTCTCTCTCTCCTGCCCTACTTTCTGATTCATGTTTCTCCTTTTCTAAATGCTCAACTTGTTCTTTGAGTATCTGAATTTGTTTCTTCATACATATTAACCAAATCGCCTTTTCCTTCGATGTCTTGTGTATGCTACTTCCCGTCCACTCTATCGCTTTCTCATACGTACTGTCAGAGTGTAACATTTCTAGCATCCAGTGCTCAGAAATGTTTACTTTTTCAAATACATTCAACTGTTTGTGGTGATCTGTTTCACTGGCTGCAGTGATGGGTCTAGATAGACATAGATATAGAAAATAGGTGCAGGAGTAGGCCATTCGGCCCTTCGAGCCTGCACCGCCATTCAATGAGTTCATGGCTGAACATGCAACTTCAGTACCCCATTCCTGCTTTCTCGCCATACCCCTTGATCCCCCTAGTAGTAAGGACTACATCTAACTCCTTTTTGAATATATTTTGTGAATTGGCCTCAACAACTTTCTGTGGTAGACAATTCCACAGGTTCACCACTCTCTGGGTGAAGAAGTTTCTCCTCATCTCGGTCCTAAATGGCTTACCCCTTATCCTCAGACTGTGACCCCTGGTTCTGGACTTCCCCAACATTGGGAACATTCTTCCTGCATCTAACCTGTCTAAACCTGTCAGAATTTTAAACGTTTCTATGAGATCCCCTCTCATTCTTCTGAACTCCAGTGAATACAAGCCCAGTTGATCCAGTCTTTCTTGATATGTCAGTCCCGCCATCCCAGGAATCAGTCTGGTGAACCTTCACTGCACTCCCTCAATAGGAAGAATGTCCTTCCTCAAGTTAGGAGACCAAAACTGTACACAATACTCCAGGTGTGGCCTCACCAAGGCCCTGTACAACTGTAGTAACACCTCCCTGCCTCCGTACTCAAATCCCCTCGCTATGAAGGCCAACATGCCATTTGCTTTCTTAACCGCCTGCTGTACCTGCATGCCAACCTTCAATGACTGATGTACCATGACACCCAGGTCTCGTTGCACCACCCCTTTTCCTAATCTGTCACCATTCAGATAATAGTCTGTCTCTCTGTTTTTACCACCAAATTGGATAACCTCACATTTATCCACATTATACTTCATCTGCCATCAGATGTCCACAATTTGCACATGGAGTTGGCAGGGCAAAAGATAACTCCTTATCTTTAGTGCCCCGTTGTCCATAAAAGCACGCCTTGTTGTCCTGGTTTCTTGCAGACTTGTAGTCTCTATAGGGAACTGTTTTTCCCCCTCCAGCCAATCAATCCAGGGGCTCCTTGGTTAGATTGTATCAATGCTTTTGTTTTGATGCATAATCAGGTCTAGCTCCTGGCTGCAGAGATTGTGTTTAATCTTTGATGAGTCACCACCTGCCCCAGACTAATGCCTTTTTCTCCCCGCCCAGTCAGTTCCAAAAGTTTGTTTTAAACCACTTTTAGTTTGTGGCCTCTTCCTGTGCCTTTTTGTGAGAGTGTGTAAACCTTACAACAGGGTTTTTGGCTCAAACAATATTCATTGGTTTTATTGAACATACACACACACTACCTCCCCAGTATAAATCACTACGATCTACGTGAGACTAAAAAACCCAGAATACAAACCCCTACAAAAAGGTCATTTGCATTGGCACAACTTGACAAAGTTAACCCCATTGGCAATTTGACTCTTACATATAAAGTTACCCAGACCCAAACACAAAACCCTTCTGTGATTTGGCTGGAACAACACATACAATCACCAATTCCTCGGCTGTCTTCTGAGGTTGACTGTAGGTCCTTTCCTTGGTTGCAGCTTGTGTCCCGAAGACTGGCTGGCTTCTGTTGCTGTTCCTGTACTGCTTTTGTACTGCTGAGTAAATGGGTCTTCTTTATACCAAAAACCAACTTGCAATCTTGGGACAGATTTAACACGATGGACGCCTTAAATGTGAACTCTTGATGGCTAATTGTTCCTCATCTAGAATCATTGTCCATGATTACCTTGGCTTGATGACAAAGGTTATGACCTAGCCACCTGGCTGATGACCCCACTGTGTGACACCCACACCGAAGCCAAGAAGTGATGCAATGAGAGCCACAGAACCACTCGTAATATCGTGGAAGAAACCATTGGAGTGCTTAAGCAGCGCTTTAGATGTCTGGACCACTCAGGAGGCGAGCCCCAATACCACCCTGAGCAGGTAGCTCAATTCGTCGTGGTGTGCTCCATGCTGCACAACTTGGCTATCAGGAGGGGACAAGAATCGGCAGAAAGGTGTGACGGTCCACCTCAGGAGAGAGAGGAAGAGAAGGACGAGGAGGTGGACGCTGACCTCGGGCCACACAATCAGGCTGATGCAGAAGCCATGCCCCCACCCTCTGTAGACTGCAGGGAAGGGCCCATGGTGGCATCACAGCTGCAAAACTCTTACGTCAGGAGCTCATAAATGAGCACTTTGCCTGAAACATTGACGGTATTTACAACGCTGACACACTGCTGGGTGTGCAGGTCATACATCAATGGTGTGCATCACCTTGGTGACAGTTAAAGTTTAAATTGATTGAAGTTAAGTATAATTATACCCTTTGATGTTAAGGAATCACCAGTGCAGCTATCTGAGCCAATGCACAAAAAGGTTATGTTAAATAAAAAATATTTAAAATTTGTCTGAAATCATAAGTATATCTGTAAAACCCAAACCTCCCCCCCCCACCCCCGCTCCCCCCCCCCCCGGCTTCTCATCCTCACCTCTCCCCCTTTCCCATCCCCTCCTGACTCCAAGTCGCCTGGCCGACCAATTCCTCAGGCGCTGCTTCATTGAGGGTGTGGGGGGGGGAGCAGGAGGATGACAGCTGAACCGCTGCTTGGACGGATACGGGAGAGGACGGTCCTGAGGTGGGAATGTTGCTCCTTGCTTTCATGTGTCGTTGGCAATGGGGGTGTGGCACCTTGAGGTGCAGTGTCGTGCTCCGGGACCACTGGGAGCCCTCTGCCACCGGTGTTCCTAGCTAACAGCTGCAGGGTTCCTCCATCCCTTCCATGTTATGTATTATTTGTTAGACAAAAACTTGGTGTCACTATGTTCTTGGTGCTTAGTAGGCTTTTTGCTGCTGGTGAATCTCCCTCATGCCTCCCACAATAGCCAAACAAGCACACACCACAGCCACACACGCTTTCAGTGCCTCTGAACTCCCTTGCTCTCTGTCTCCTCTTCTGCGCATGTAATGATGATGCCTGACCTCCTGAATCATGGGAAACGAGCGCTGCCATGCCGTTGCTAAGAACGGCGACACTTTACGGCAGAAGGTCAGAAAGATTTAACGTTAACGCCCATTTCAGATCGCTAGTGTTAACGCCCAATTTTTAAAATGGAGACGAGCTGGCGTTCTGCAAACACATTTATACCGTCCATGCCCATTTTTGAGCAATCTGCACAAAAATGTATAATCTAGCCCATAGTCCCCTAGTTTAGTTTCCCCTATGAGTGAAAATAACCTCTCTGCATCCACCTTGTCTAACCCGCTCATTATCTTATATGTTTCAATAAGATCACCTCTCATTCTTCTGAACTCCAATGACTATAGGCCCAACCCACTCAACCTATCTGCAGAAATCAAACTCCTCATCTCCGAATCAACCTAGTGAACCTTCTCTGAACTGCCTCCAGTGCAAGTATATCCTTCCTTAAATACGGAAACCAAAACTGTACGCAGTACTCTAGGTGTGGCCTCACCAGTGCCCTGTATAGTTGTAGCAGGACTTCTCTGCTTTTCTACTCCATCCTCTTGGCAATAAAGGCCAACATTCCATTTGCCTTCCTGATTATTTGCTTTACCTGCATACTAACTTTTTGTGTTTCATGCACAAGGACCCCCCCAGGTCCCTCTGTACGCAACACTTTGCAATTTTTCTGCATTTAAATTATAATTTGCTTTTCTATTTTTTTCTTCCAAAGTGAACAACCTCACATTTTTCCCACATTATACTCGATCTGCCAAATTTTTGCCCACTTAGCCTGTCCATATCCCTTTTCAGATTTCTTGTGTCCTCCTCACAATTTGCTTTCCCACCCATCTTTGTTGTAAGTGGTTTCCCTTTGGTGTTTGTGACGCACCCCCCATTACACTAGTTCTAGACGTGATTACTGTACTGAACAGATGAATGAGTCACGGCAAAATACCTGGGTCTCAACTGTCAATGCTTTATTAAAGCTACCGCAACACAGCAAAACTATAAGTAAATACAGTGACGAGGCAGTACAGTCCAATACCCTGGCGTGTCTAAATCACCCTTATCGCAAAGTACCCAACGTCTAAACCCTCTGCTCAGATCCACAGTGTACCACCGAATCTGTACCAACCGGCTGGGCATACTCCTATGGTCCTCGCAGCAAAACCTCACCACTAAAACCCTTCTAAGGCTTGGTTGGGAGAACACACGACACCTTCTCACACAAAGGCTGTGATCTTAAAGATGCGTGGGGTGATGCTCACAGATTCGTTGGCTTACTCGCTGCTTCTCCTGGTGACGATATGTCTCTTCTGGTTCCGTACTGCCTATAGTATCCAAGTCCCAGTCTCAAGATTAGCTTCACAGTTGAATAGCAAGGATCTGATTGCTCGTTGGTGGTTTCTTCTCTCCGTCCCAGATGGAATGCTCGGTCCTTGTAGAGGTGAAGCAAGCGAGAGCAAAAGAGAGAGAGCGATGGCCACGCGGCCATCTTTTATATCCAAAGTCTGTTTGCTTCTTCTGGCCAAATAAAGTTTTTCCTTGTTTTGAGGCTTCTGTCTGACTGGCCCATGTGTATTCCAGTGATGGCTGGTGATGGGTTTTCGCTTCCAACCGATCTGGGGCTTAATGGCTTTCTTTTGCCCTGGTTTCCTGCCTCTCGGGGTTATCTCATCCAGGTAATGGCTCTGATCACTAATCAGTTTACATCTGATCTATCTCTGATGAGCTCACATTGCTTAACAATGGACCCTCCATCTTTGCCCATTACCTGTGATGAGTTGCCTTCTCCTGGCCATTGTAACTTGTCCCAGACCACCCCCGCCCATCAGATGTGGATATCGTGTACAACCTGGAAAGATATCTGGGTCCCTCCCACAACAGGCTGCCAGCTCTTGCTGCAGTGAGAAATATTAAAAACGCAATGTCCAGATAATGCCCATCAATCCTTGGGGAGCCGATGCTTACGTTGTATCATCAGCAAACTAGGCTACATTGCACTCGGTCCCTTCATCCAAGTCATTAATATATATTGTAAATAGTTGAGGCCCCAGCACTGATCCCTGCAGCACCCCACTAGTTACTGTTTGTCAACCGGAAAATGACCCATTTATCTCGACTCTCTGTTTTCTGTTAGTTTCTCAATCCTCTATTCATGCTAATATATTACCCCCAATCCTGTGAACTTTTATCTTGTGCAGTAACCTTTTATGTGGCACCTTGTCAAATGCCTTCTGGAAATCCAAATAGACCACATCCACTGGTTCCCCCTTATCCACCCTGCTCGTTACATCCTCAAAGAACTTCAGAAGATTTGTCAAACATGATTTCCCTTTCATAAAACCATGTTGACTCTGCTTGATTGAATTATGCTTTTCCAAATGTTCTGCTACTGCTTCCTTAATAATGGACTCCAGCATTTTCTCAATGACAGATATTCAGCTAACTGGTCTATAGTTTTCTGCTTTCTGTCTGCCTCCTTTTTTAAATAGGGGTGTTACATTTGCGGTTTTCCAATCCACTGGGGCCTCCCCAGAATCCAGGGAATTTTGCTAGATTACAGCCAATACATTCCAATAGTGTGGATTCCATCCTATTACAGAACTTCCCTTTTGTTCTTTCCTCCCCTCCCCCCTTTCCCTGCCCCTATACTTGCTTAAAAATCTGTTACCACCCGAACTTTTTCCAGTTCTGATGAAGGGTCATCGACCTGAAACGTTAACTCTGTTTCTCTCTCCACAGAAGCTGCCTGACTTGCTAAGTATTTCCAGCATTTTCTGTTTTTATTGCATTAAAAGTTGCACTCTGTGGTTATATTATAAAAAATAGTTGAACTCAGCCATTTTAGAAGATCTTAAGAAACATCAAAGAAAAACATTATTTGGTCTGAAATAAATGAGAAACTTTGGCAAAGGTAACATGAGGAAAAACTTTTTTATGTAGCGAATGATTAGGATCTGGAATGCAGGGTGGTGGAGGCAGATTCAATTGTGGCTTTCTAAAGGGAATTGGATAAGTACCTGAAGGAAAAACATTTGCAGGGAAACAGGGAAAGGACCGGGAGTGGGACTAGCTGAGGTGCTCTTGCAAAGAGCTGGCACGAGCTCGACAGGCCTAATGGCCTCCATCTGTGCTGTAACCATTCTATGATTCTAGCTGCCTTTCCACTAGGTTATAGCATACAATATATCCTGCTCGTATCAGCTGCTGATGAGTGTGCAAAAATACCAGTGTATGATAAAAAAAGAACTTGCAATCATGACCTCAGTACATTCCAAAGCACTTTACAGCCAATAAATACTTTTGAAATGTAGTTACTACTACTGTAATGCAGGGAATCACCGCAGACAAGTTTCACTTAGCAAGATCCAACAAAGAGCAATGAGCTTAATGAACAGAAGCTCTTTTAGTGAGGTTGGGTGAGGGATAACAACATCAACTTACATTTATATAGCGCCTTTAATGTGGTAAAATGTCCCAAGGTGCTTCACAGGAGCAGTTATCAAACAAAATTTAACATTAAGGAGTGTTTTAAAGAAGGAGAGAGAAGTAGAGAGGTAGAGCGGCTAAAGGAGGGAATTCCAGAGCTTAGGGCCTAAGCAGCTGAAGGCAAGGCTGCCAATAGTGGAGCAATGTTATTTGGGGATGCAAGAGGCCAGAATAGGATGAGCCTAGAGATCTTGGAGGGTTGTAGGGCTGGAGGAGGTTAGCAAGATAGGGAGGGAGCGAGGTCATGGAGGGATTTGAAAACAAGGATAAGAATTTTTTAATTGAGGCATTGCCAGACAAGGAGCCAATGTAGATCAATGAGCACAAGAGTGATTTGTGAATGGGAATTGGTGTGATTTAGGATACGAGCAGCAGAGATTCGTATAAGTTCAAGTTTATGGGGGATTCAAAGGTGTGAGGCCAGCCAGGAGAGGATTGGAATAGTCAAGTGTGTGCATGCAGAAACATGGAGTGCTGGATAGTATAGTGACTGATTACTGTAATGCCCATTTGCACCTGCAAGGATTCTGTGGCATAAAAGTTGAGGGTAGCAGGGGCTTCAGTGCCATTGAGAAATGTGTTAAGGTGGCATAACAAAAACTTGCATTTATGTAGCGCATTCAACATAGTAGAACATCCCAAGGAGCTTCACAGGAGCATTATCAGATATAAAGCCAAGTAAGGAGATATTAGGTCAGTTGGTCAAAAGCTTGTTCAAAAAGGTAGGTTGTAAGGAGCTTCTTAAAGGAGGACAGAGTGGTAGTGTGGCAAAGAGGTTTAGGGAGGGAATTCCAAAGATTAGGGCCGAGCAGCTGAAGACATGGTCACCAATGTTAAGGTGAAGGAAAGCGGGGATATGCAAGAGACCAGAATTGGAGGAATGCAGAGTGCAAGCTCTTTTTTCCACACAATCAGGCCACTGAGAGATTTATAATGATAGACTAGATGGTTAAGGAATGGCAGGTCTACTTTCAAAAAGACATTAATGTTTTGGAGATGATTCAGCAAAGAGTCTAAAGACTTGTTTTCATTGGAGACAAAAATTGAGGTGGGTCATGGTGGGAAATGATTCAGGTCTTTAACATGCGAGAGACATAGATGATATAGATAAAAACAACTTAATTTGTATTGGACTGTAGCACAAAACTAGAAGTATAAGGTTCAAAATTAACAAACTTCAAGTGAGACTAGGAATATTTTTTTCCTGCAGATGTGTGGATATATGGATGCCCAGAAAGGCAACTGATACTGAAGTGAATAATTCCTTCAAAAAAAGAGTTGAATAAATATCAAATTGAGAACAGTATTAGATGCCAAAAGTACAGACTAAGGTGATTGAATACTCCAATGAACATGATAATTCCAATGCTGTGGGAGAAGAGGGAAAGACAGGGAAGTATTGCCCGCAGAGGGCAGATAGTCACTGATGTAAAGTAGAATTGTGAAGCTGGATGAATTCCCTGGCGTTTTCGTTGATTCCCTTTGAACGTCAAGGAGTATTTATGCAGAAGTTTCCCTCAAGATTAGATGAATGAGGTAAACTTCATGATAGCGTATATTATACAAAGAGTAGCCTTCAGTGGCTAGCTAGTCTTTTCTTATTCCATACATCTATTCTTATGTAATAAAAAGAGGAAATGCTGGAAATCTTAACGGGCCAGGCAGCATCTGTGGAGAGAAAGCAGAGTTAATGTTTCGGGGTCGACGACATTCTTAACAAGCACTGAAGAAAGAATAAAAGGGAAGGTCCGTGATAGGGTGGAAGGCAGGAGAGATTAGAGAGACAAAAGGGATGATGGGCTACATTGAAATGGTAATTGCCAAGAGTTAGAAAAACATTAGTTAAGATAGGGTGTGAATGGCGGAATAATGACCAACTGCCATTAGAGACAAGGAGAAAAAAAGATACAGACTGGCGGTGGAAGGGAGCCAAAGATTGGCAGCGGTTACGCTCTAAAACTGTTGAACTCGCTGTTGAGAACAGAAGGTTGTAAAATGCCTAAACAAAAGATGAGGCGCTGTTCCTCAAGCTGGCATTGAGCTTCATTGGAACAGTGTAGGAGACCGAGGATGGAGAGGTCAGAGTGAGAGTGAAGTGGAGAATTAAAGTGACAGGCAACCAGAAGCTCAGGGTCACACTTGCGGACTGAACGCAGGTGTTCCGCAAAGCAGTCATCCAATCTACACTTGGTCTCCCCAATGTAGAGGGAGACCACATCGTGAACAGTGAATACAGTATACTAAATTGAAAGAAGTACAAGTAAATCGTTGTTTCACCTGGAAGGAGTATTGGGGCCCTTTATGGTGGGAAGGGAGGAGGTAAAAGGGCAGGTGCTGCATCTCCTGCACTTGCACGGAAAGGTGCCGTGGGAAGGGGAGGGGTGCTGGGGGTGACTGCGGAATGGACCAGGGTGTTGCGGAGGGAACGGTACCTTCAGAATGCTGAGAGGATGGGGTGGGGAAGATGTGATAAGTGGTGGGATCACGCTGGAGGTGGTAGAAATGGCGGAGGATGATCCGTTCAACATGGAGGCTGGTGGGGTGAAAGGTGAGGACAAGGAGAACCCTGTCATGGGTCTGAAAGGGAGTAGAAGGGGTGAGAACAGAGGTGCGGGAAATAGAACGGACACGGTCGAAGGCCATGTTAACCACGGTGGAGGGGAATCCTCGGTTGAGGAAAAAGGAAGGCATGTCAGAGGTACTAGTGTGAAAGGTGGCGTCGTCAGAGCAGATGCAATGGAGACGGGAAACTGGGAGAATGGAATGGAGTCCTTACAGATGCGGGGTGGGAGGAAGTGTAGTCCAGGTAGCTGTGGGAGTCAGTGGGCTAACAGTGGATACTGGTCGAAAGCCTATCCCCAGAGATGGAGACAGAGAAGTCGAAGAAGGGTAGGGAAGAATCAGAGATGGACCATGTGAAGGTGAGAGAAAGGTAGAAATTGGATGCAAAGTGAATGAAATTTTCAAATTCAGGGCGAGAGCAGGAAATGGCACTGAAACAATCATCTATTTACCGGAAAGAGAGGTGAGGGAGGGGACCCGAGTAGGACTGGAACAAAGAATGTTCCACATATCCCACGAAAGGGCAAGTATAGCTAGGACCCATGCAAGTTCCCATAACAACACCTTTACTTTGGAGAAAGTGAGTGGAGTTGAAGGAGAAGTTGTTCAATGTGAGAACAAGTTCAGTCAGGTGGAGGAGGGGGGTGGGGGATGGGGACTGGTTGGGTCTCTGCTCGAGGAAGAAGCGGAGCGCCCTCAGGCCATCCTGGTGGGGGATGGAAGTACAGAGGAATTGGACGTCCATGGTGAAAAGGAGACAGTTGGGGCCGGGAAACTGGAAACTGTTAAAGTGACGGAGGGTGTCGGAGGAGTCGTGGATGTAGATGGGAAGAGAATGGACAAGGGGAGAAAAAATAGTCGAGATGGGAAGAAATAAGTTCGGCGGGGCAAGAACAGGCTGAAATGATGGGTCTACTGGGGCAGTTCTGTTTGTAGATCTTTTGTATTAGATTCTTATGCAATGCCCAGTTTTGAAAATCAACTGTGGTGTCACTATTTGGGTGGTCGCAGTAAGTTCATGCAAGAGCAGTGGGAGATATCTGCTACAGTCTATGCAACAATTAAATGTGATCGCTGGTCCAATTATGTTATTGCTTGATAATTGTTTTGGTTTCCGTTATAAATTACAATAATAGTGGTTGGTTGGAATGGTGTTTGGCAGGGATATGCAGCCAAGGAGCTGGGATTCAATAATACAAGTGCATTAAGGATTTAAAATATCTACAATAGCGTCTCTAAGTGGAAAGCATGTGTATTATAGTATTGATCATATGTTATCTTAAAGTATATATTAACTGCCTATCAATTACTGCACTAAGCTGGATCATAGATGTATAGACAGACTGGTAAAGGTACGGGTGGAACTGCCATTCAACTGTCATAATGCCTGTCTTAACCACTTACTGAAAGCTCCAAAGTCATTCTATCTCTAGCTGGGCTCCCACTGTCATAGCAGAAAATCCTGACGGCTTATAACAGTGCAGTGCACTGGTTGCCTCGTACATAACACGGCCGATTAAGGAATATCGCCAAATAGAGGGCTGCGTTAATGTCAATAATTTGCATCGTCCGTTTATTGAATTAATTTACTACACACTGTCGCTGCTATTACATTTTTAGTGCCATTCATCGCCCCGAGACGTGCAAAGGTTGAAGGGGAAACGGAGCGGTGATGTGGACTGGGTGAACGCCGAGTGGATGTGCTTGCAGTGCTGTGCCGCGAGCCCAGCGCCACTTCGCTGAAATTGACGAGAAGACGCCACTTCCTGTCGGACAAAGACATTGCAGTGAGGAATAGAGAGTCGTTACAAATATCTGCATCCAGTTGCAGCACCGCCGGCTTCAGGCATTCACGGTGGCAGATGAGAGGACACCTTTGTTCTCCTCTTTACGATGGGTCCCTCTGAAAGAGCTGCTGGATTTCTTATTGCTCAATTGATGTGGATCCTATCCTGAGATTGTGAGTACCTGGGAATGTGATTCATGGTCATAACATCGCTATTTCACCAATTGCACCTGCAAGTGTCTTTTTCCAGTCGCTGGGATTGCAGCATTTGCACTGTTTGGGGGTTCTGTTGACATTGGGTGATAATTTGGGGAAGAACGGAAGATGCTGTTACTTATTTTCTACGAATGCATTCTTAAACGCATGGTGTGCTTCATTGAAAGGGGTTGCAGTATAGAAAATAGCAAGTGATTATAGCGTATGTGGCATTCAAAATGACCTTCTGTGCATTCTTATATATTGATGGATGTATTTATTAAAATCGTTCCTTCTTTCGAAGTCAGCGCAACATAAGGATTAGAAATTCAACATCTAGAAATATCCTATGGCAACCTTACAGAGAAATAGGAAGCAAGGAACTGCTTTAAATTCAAATGTTCTTTGGCTATTTCTTATGAGATTTTAAAACTTTCTTAGACACAACCGTGTACATCAAAAAAAAGTTGCTGAAGATACTCAGTGTTTAATGATTAAAATGGTTCATTCCATTCAGCTGATGTGCTGTGAACTGCAGCCACTCAACATTAAGATGTGGATCAATCAACAATTCATCTTTCA
Source organism: Pristiophorus japonicus (assembly GCF_044704955.1). Lineage (NCBI taxonomy): Eukaryota > Metazoa > Chordata > Chondrichthyes > Pristiophoridae > Pristiophorus > Pristiophorus japonicus. Next base: position 146,873,710 of record NC_091983.1, read on the forward strand.
AACCGGTTTGCGATCCGTGTCAACTCCCGCAGTCTCGTGTCAAAATACATGTCAAAATATTTATCTTAAAACATTGCATTTATTCTAAAATAAAAAGGTCCGAATAAATATATGCACTGCGATATTAAATTAATTTGGAATTATTAGCATAATTCTATTATGGACATTTAGCGCGCGTGTTTTAGTTTGTTTCAAAGGAGCGTTTCTGTAACAAATTATGGAACCTAAACAATATTTCTCTGATTGTCGAGTGCCATATTTGCTTCAAAACGCCGACATCAAATTAAAAATCCTCCACCCTAATTCACCTCACATCACTGGGGCAAACATGTTCAATACAAAAGTAAGTGTGGGTTTATGTATGTATGGTTGGAGAGAGGTTGGTAACACTCAACTTGCCAAACCTTACACTCTGCCAAAGTGTTCAGGCACCATTCCAGTCCTCTACTACAACAAGGGTGGTCAGGGAACAAACAGTATAAAAAAGGGGACATTTGAATATCCATGAATTAGCGGTGAGCGGTGTATATTTTTTACATCATTTATTTTTCCGCGTTGTCAATACAAATTACCAGGCTTATCAACAAATTCTCTTGTTAAGCAGCGGAAGCGACCATGCTTGACTCAAAACATGTTACAACTTGGACATGGGTCCTTAACACAAAACAAATACAATCCAATGCACAGCATTGCACGAAGAGAAAGTAACGCATTAAATATAAGAACGAACAACGAATTTGTTATCAGGGTCAGCTGCATAAACCAATCAACGGAGATGTCATACAGTATTGTAGCATGAATAGACGCATGGGAGTACAATCGGTGTAATTGCAGTTAGATGGTTTTCTTAAAGGACCACAGGTCAAGTTTCAACCTACTGTCCTCAGGTATAATAGACTGCACATCACATATTCGTTACTCACATTCGAATTATGCTATGTTTTAGAGATTTTCTGACGTTGCACATGATATCTATAGGCTCTGGTGGGACCAGAGGTAGTTCAGTGTAAAATAGTAGCTTCATTAAAGCATAGACCATTTACAGCTCCAGAGTTAGTCACTTTTTAAACTTTTCAATTTAAAAGAAAAGAAAGACTTACATTTATATAGCGCCTTTCACGGCCACTGGACGGCCCAAAGCACTTTACAGCCAATGAAGTACTTTTTGATGTTTAGTCACTGTTGTAATGTAGAAAACGCAGCAGCCAATGTATGCACAGCAAGCTCCCACAAACAGCAATGTGATAATGACCAGATAATCTGATTTAGTGATATTGTTGGAGAGATAAGTATCGTCCAGGACACCAGGGAGAACTCCCTGTTTTTCTTTAAAATAGTGCCATGGAATGTATTACATTCACCTGAGAGAGCAGACGGGTCTCGGTTTAACGACTCATTTGAAAGACGGCACCTCCCTCAGTCAACCTAGATTTTTGTGCTCAAGTCTCTGGAGTGGGACTTGAACCCACAACCTTCTGACCCAGAGGTGAGAGTGCCACCAACTGAGCCACAGCTGATAATTTATGCAACTTAATGCTGAAACAAATCCTAATAATACATGTTAGATTGGCTTTATTTCTGCAATATTAATTATATTGCGGATTGGAAAATCGCAAATGTAACGCCCCTATTTAAAAAAGGAGGCAGACAGAAAGCAGGAAATTATAGCCTAACATTTGTCGTTGGGAAAATGCAGGAGTCCATTATTAAGGAAGCAGTAGCAGGACATTTGGAAAAGCATAATTCAATCAAGCAGAGTCAGCATGGTTTTATGAAAGGGAAATCATGTTTGACAAATTTGCTGGAATTCTTTGAGGATGTAATGAGAAGGGTGGATAAGGGGGAACCAGTGGATGTGGTGTATTTGGATTTCCAGAAGGCATTTGATAAGGTGCCACATAAAAGAGTACGGCACAAGATAAAAGCTCACGGGGTTGGGGGTAATATATTAACATGGATAGGGGATTGGCTAACTAACAGAAAACAGAGAGTCGGGATAAATGGGTAATTTTCCGGTTGGCAAACAGTAGGGATCGGTGCTGGGGCCTCAACTATTTACAATCTATATTAATGACTTGGATGAAGGGACTGAGTGTAATGTAGCCAAGTTTGCTGATGATACAAAGATGGGTGGGAAAGCAAATTGTGAGGAGAACAAAAAAAAATCGGCAAAGGGGTAGACAGGCTGAGTGGGTGGGCAAAAATTTGAGAGATGGAGTAAAATGTGGGAAAATGTGAGGTTATCCACTTTGGCAGAAAAAATAGGAAAGCAAATTATAATTTAAATGGCGAAAAATTGCAAAGTGCTGCAGTACAGAGGCACCTGGGTGTCCTTGTGCATGAAACACAAAAACTTAGTATGCAGGTACAGCAAGTAATCAGGAAGACAAATGGAATGTTGGCCTTTATTGCAAGGGGGATGGAGTAGAAAAGCAGAGAAGTCCTGCTACAACTGTACAGGGTATTGGTGAGACCACATCTAGAGTACTGCATGCAATTTTGGTCTCCGTATTTAAGGAAAGATAACTTGCATTGGAGGCTGTTCAGAGAAGGTTCACTAGGTTGATTCCAGAGATGAGGAGGTTGACTTATGAAGATAGGTTGAGTTGGTTGGGCCTATACTCATTGGAGTTCAAAAGAATGAGAGGAAATCTTATCGAAACATATAAGATAATGAGAGGGCTCGACAAGGTGGATGCAGAGAAGATATTTCCACTCATAGGGGAAAGTAAGACTCGGGGGTATAGTACCAGAATAAAGGGCTGCCCATTTAAAACTGAGATGAGGAGTGTTATGTATGAATACAGATTCTGACTAGATACTGTGAGCTCAAAGTAAAGTGTGACCTTAGTCTTTTATTACAGATCTCCAGAGTGCCTCTCCAGCCTGTGAGGCCTCCTCAAGTACAGGTGCTCCCAAGGAATTGTGGAATCCCTTGGGACTCCAGGGGATGAGGCCTTTGGTGGCTACACAAGATATTTACAGGTTTGCATATATAACAACACTCCGCCCCAAAGTCAATAGTGCAACTATTTACAAGGAGAGTCTTTCCCTGGTTCATCGTCTAGGTGCAAATGTTGGTTTTGGTGAGTCATTTGTTGGATCCTCGCTGGGCTGCTGTGCAGCTGGCCTTGCTGGGCTGCCTGGTGTGGTGAGTCCTGCTGGGCTGCTGTGGGTGATGGGTTCTGCTTCGTGGTCAACCACGGTGTGGTTGCCACTAGTGTGTATGTTGGGGTGTCAAAGAAGGTAGGGTCCAATGTGGGTTGCTCTGGATAGTCCGTGAATCTGAGTTTGATTTGGTCCAAGTGTTTCCGGTGAATGAGTCCATTTGAAAATTTGACCCAAAGCACCCTACTCCCCTTTTTGGCCACAACCGTGCTGGGAAGCCACTTGGGACCTTATCCATAGTTCAACATAAATACAGGATCATTGATTTCAATTTTGCATGACACATTTGCGCTATCATGATATGGACTTTGCTGAAGCCGCCTGTTCTCTACCTGTTCATGTAGATCAGTTTGGACTAACGAGAGCCTTGTCTTAAGTGCCTTTTTTGTGAGCAGTTCAACGGGTGGAATTCCAGTGAGTGAGTGGGGTCTCATGCGGTAGCTAAGCCGGACTCGGGATAGGCGTAATGTTTGATCCCATTACGGGTCATGAACTCTTTGAACTCGGCACTGGTGAAACATGGCCCGTTGTCGCTCACAAGGACATCAGGCAGGCCGTGCATGACAAACATGGCCCGCAGGCTTTGAGTGGTGGCAGCGGACGTGCTTGCTGACATTATCTCACATTCAATTAATTTGGAGTACGCATCTACAACCACTAGGAAAATTTTACCCAAAAACAGGCCCGCATAGTCGACGTGGACCCTGGACCACGGTTTGGAGGGCCAAGACATAAACTTAATGGTGCCTCCCTGGGTGCATTGCTTGACTGCGAGCATGTGTTACATTTGTGCACGCAGGACTCTAAGTCCGCCTCGATATCAGGCCGCCACACGTGGGATCTGGCTATCGCTTTCATCATTACAATGCCTGGGTGAGTACTGTGGAGATCACTGATGAAAGTGTTCCTGCCCTTCTTGGGGACCATTACCCGATTACCCCACAGAAGGCAATCTGCCTGTATAGACATTTCATCTTTGCGCCGCTGGTATGGCTTTATCTCTTCTTGCATTTCCAATGGGACACTGGACCAGCTCCCGTAAGCACACAATTTTTTACTAGGGACAGTAAGGGGTCCTGGCTCATCCAGGTTCTAATCTGTCAGGCTGTGACGGGTGATTGCTCACTTTCAAATGCTTCCATTACCATGACTAAATCTGCGGGCTGTGCCATTTCCACCCCCATGATGGGCAATGGCAGCCTACTGAGAGCATCGGCGCAGTTTTCTGTGCCTGGCTTGTGGCGGATGGCATAGTTGAATGCGGACAATGTGAGCACCCATCCGTGGATGTGGGTTGATGCATTCGAATTTATCCCCTTACTTTTGAAAAAAAGGAGTATCAGTGGCTTATGGTCAGTTTCCAATTCAAATTTGAGCCCAAGCAGATATTGATGCATTTTCTTTACCCCATAAACACATGCTAACGCTTCTTTTTCAATCATGCTGTAGGCTCTCTCAGCCTTAGACAGACTTCTGGATGCATAAGCAACCGGTTGCAATTTCCGAGATTCATTAGCTTGTTGCAATACACACTGACCCCGTACGACAATGCATCACATGCTAGTGCCAAACGCTTACACGGATCATACAACACAAGCAATTTGTTTGAGCATAACAATTTTCTAGCTTTTACAAAAGCATTTTCATGGCTTTTACCCCATACCCATTCATCTCCTTTACGCAGTAAGGTGTGCAGTGGTTCTAACAGTGTGCTGAGACCCAGTAAGAAGTTATCAAAGTAGTTCAGGAGTCCTAGAAACGACTGCAGCTCCATCACATTCGGTGGCCTCAGTGCGTTCTCGATTGCCTCCGTCTTCGAATCAGTGGGCCTGATGCCGCCCGCCGCGTTTCTTCTCCCCAGGAAATCCACTTCAGGCGCCAGGAAAATGCACTTCGAGCATTTTAACTTGAGCCCCACGAGGTTGAGTCGACTAAGAACCTCCTCCAGGTTCTGCAGATGCTCGACGGTATCCCAACCTGTAACCAAAATGTCATCCTGGAAGACTACCGTGCGAGGGACCAACTTCAGTAAGCTTTCCCTGTTTCTCTGGAATATTGCCGCGGCTGATTGAATCCCAAATGGGCATCTGTTGTAAATGAAGAGACCTTTATGCGTGTTGATGCAGGTGAGGCCCTTCGATGATTCCTCCAGCTCCTGCGTCATGTAGGCCATGGTCAAGTCCAGCTTCGTGAAAGTCTTTCCTCCCGCCAGCATCGCAAATAAGTCATCAGCCTTTGGTAGTGGGTTTTGATCCTTCAGGGAGAAACGATTGATAGTTACTTTGTAATCACCACATATTCTGACGGTGCTGTCTCCCTTGAGGACTGGAACAATCGGACTGGCCCAATTGTTGAATTCGATCGGCGAAATGATGCTCTCTCATTGAAGCCAGTCCAGCTTGATCTCCGCCCTCTCTCTCATCATGTACGGTACTGCTCTCGCCTTGTGATGGATAGGTTGCGCCCCCGGAATTAGGTGGATCTGCACTTTTGCTCCTTGGAACTTCCCGATGCCTGGTTCGAACAGCGAGGGGAACTTATTTAAGATCAGGGCACACGAAGTGTCATCAACGGACGAGAGTGCTTGGACGTCATCCCAGTTCCAGCATATCTTTCCCAGCCAGCTCCTGCCGAGCAGCATGGGACCATCTCCTGGTACCACCCAGAGTGGTAGCTTGTGCACCGCTCCATCGTAAGAGACCTTTACAGTAGCACTGCCAATTACGGGAATCAGTTCCTTTGTGTAAGTTCTCAGTTTAGTGCGAATAGGAGTCAGGACTGGCCTTGAGGCCTTACTGCACCACAATTTATCAAAAGTCTTTTTGCTCATAATGGACTGGCTCACACCCGTGTCCAGCTCCATTGACACGGGAATCCATTTAATTCAACCTTCAGCATTATCAGGGGGCACTTTGTGGTAAATGTGTGCACCCCATATATTTCTGCCTCCTCAGTCTGAGGCTCTGGTTCGTCGTGATCCACTGTGGATCTGTCCTCCTCTGCAACATGGTGGTTTGTAGGATTAGCAGGGTTTGCAGCTCGCCTGCACATACGTTGGAGGTGTCCCATTGTTCCACAGCCCTTCAAAATGTACCCTTTGAAGCGGCATGAATGGAAATGATGATCACCCCCGCAGCGCCAGCAAGGTGTTAATGGCCTTGCATTCATCACCATTGATGGTGGACTCTGAGACATCTGCGGACGTGCAGCTGCAGGCATGTGGGGTGATTTGAAAACAGCATCATTTTGTTCGCAGTACTTGTAGCAGCACTCATGTGCTGAGAGACTTGCTTAGTATTGTCACTGGTGGCAATGAACGCCTGGGCTATCGTTATGGCTTTACTCAAGGTTGGGGTTTTTACAGTCAAAAGTTTGCGAAGTATCACTTTATGGCCAATGCCAAGTACGAAGAAGTCCCTGAGCATGTGTTCCAAATGTCCTTCAAATTCACAATGTCCTGCAAGGCGATATAGCTCGCCACTTCCTGGCCTTCAGACTTTTTGTAGGTGTGGAACCGGTATCTCGCCATCAGAACTCTTTCCTTTGGGTTCAGATGCTCCCGGACCAGTGTGCACAAATCATCCTACGATTTCTCTGTGGCCATTATGCAAGGCCATTAGCACCTTGTTGGCACTGCGGGGGTGATCATCGTTTCCATTCATGCCACTTCAAAGGGAGCAAGAAGATTTTTCATCAGGCCATACGTTGGTGCCCTGCAGACGGTGAGGAGAATTGCCCTTCGTTTGGCAGCATTCGCTTCTCCTTCCAGCTCGTTGCCATGAAGTACTGGTCGAGTTGCTCCACGAAGGTTTCCCAATCATCTCCCTCCGCAAATTTCTTCAGGATGCCCACTGTTCTCTGCATCGTTGGGTTCGTCATCTGTATCTCATCGCCAGTTGTTATGTATGAATAAAGAGTCTGACTAGATACTGTGAGCTCAAAGTAAAGTGTGACCTTAGTCTTTTATTGCAGGTCTCCAGAGTGCCTCTCCAGCCTGTGAGGCCTCCTTAAGTACAGGTGCTCCCAAGGAATTGTGGGATCCCTTGGGACTCCAGGGGATGAGCCCTCTGGTGGCTACACAAGGTATTTACAGGTTTACATATATAACAAGGAGATATTTCTTCTCTCAGAGGGTTGTAAATCTGTGGAATTATCTAGCCCAAAGAGCTGCAGAGGCTCTTTAAGGAGGAGATAGACAGATGTTTGAGCGATAAAGTAATAAAGGGTTATAGGGAGCGGGCAGGGAAGTGCAGCTGAGCCCATGATGATCAACGATGATCTTATTAAATGGCGGCGCAGGCTCGAGGGGTCAAATGGCCTACTCCTGTTCCTATTTCTTATGTTCTTATGCTTAAGGTAGATGATCAACAGGTGATGGTGGGGAGGGAGAAGGAATCCAAAATAACCATACATGGAGCAATCTTGATGGATTTCTCTTCCCAGGATTTCTTGCGTTCTTTTGTGGAAGTGAAAAAAATTCCTTTGAACATTCTAATAATTAGAAATTATTCTGATATTTTAGATAAATAAATATAATTCATCACAAAATTGACATCTGTAAGTTAATACAAATAATTTTCCTTTAAATGTTTAAGTATAACATATGGGTCTGCCTTAATGGAGAGCTCTGCTTAGGAATTCATTTTCAATGGAAAGAAAATATTTCACAATTAGACTTGTAGAATTTAAATAACTTAATATTTTAATTTACAAAAAAACAAGTTTTGTTTGAAAATATGTGCCTCAAATATTGGAAATAATCCAAAATAATACAGATGTCAAATTAATTTTTATTCTGTTGAATAGGAAGGGTGTCACAATGAGAGGTTAATGGTATTCTAATTCAGTGACTGCCATGACAAAAATGCTCCTTTCATGATTTCTGAAACAAGGCTGCGTAGAAAGTAAGAGTCCCGCCACTGGGAAAATGGCTTTCATCCAAGGTAACAAAAGCTGCAGACATAGGGGGTAGGGAGCACTTCAGGAATGGCTGGTGAACAACCAAGAAATTGTGAAAAAATACAAATTGATGGAACAAGTACCAACTGAAAGAACACAACCCAACAGCTGTATTTCAATTTTTATATTTGTATTTTACATAGTATTATGCTTTTTATTTCCACAGAATTCTGATATTCTACAAATAGTGTAACTGCTATTTGTTTGAAGAACATTGTGATAAATTGAAGTTTTTTTTTAAATGCAGCCCTTTAGTTTTACTGATCTCTTTTTACAGTATCTTCATGTTCTGTCAAACAAATGCCCTCAGTAGTTTGATATTCAGATAGCTATGGTCCACAGTGAGCTTACTCTTTGTTAACATAACCAGGGAGGAAGCTTTGCAGTTCAGAGCAGTGGTAAAGAGGGAGTAGAGTGAGTGTGTGTGGTGAGGGGTGGGGGGAATGGCATAGCACATTGAGTTAAAGTCTGTCTCTGTAACAGACTCTGAAGTAAATTGAGTTCAGATGCTTTAATACAGTCTACAACACAACGATAATTGATTTTCTGTGCAGTTATATTAACATTTTCATAGCAATGTGTACATAAAACTTCTTTGCATCAATGAGCTAGTGTTGCAATCTAAATCAAGAATGAAAGATAGCCTCATACCACCCCTGCTTCACATTGGGTGCAGTATATCTCGAGCCCGGTACAAAGCCAGATTTAAAAGTGCTCAAGCAGATCATTGAGTATACTTTATAAATATACAATTCAACAGCCCGGATTTTGCTGTAATAATAACGGTGAAACTATGAGCCGTTATTATGGAGTAAATCGGACAGCATCTTCCGGCATCCGCACATACACAGTTAAATTTGGGAATCCAGAAGTTGCTGTCCAATTTACCCCGCTCCTCCACAAGCTTCGCGACACCAGTACATCACCGACCGACTTGGTATTTAAATACATGAAGTTGAGGTACTTACCCACTAGTTACCCACTAAACATGCCAGAAAACTTAGGACTTGTCCATTCAAGTGAAAGTGGAACGGCATGATAAGTCTTAATTACTGCCAAACAACCTCTCTAGCACTGAAAATTTAATTTTACAAGTGTGGAGTTCTATTCCTTCAGATTTTAACAATTATTGTACTTTTTTAAACTTTTTCTTTCTATCTCTTTTATCTCTCTCTTAATTGCATCGTTCTTTCCTTCTCTTTGTTTTGCTTTCAGTGCATAGTTTGTACATTGAAGTAAATATTCTAACTTATACTTACTTCCTGGTTTAGAATCCGCCGGGAGCAGGGCGGCCCAGGAATGCACGGGAAACCCAGATCCTGGGCGGTCCGATCCCTGACCCGAGGGGGGGATCCAATCCCCGACCCCAAGGGAAGTCCAATCCTGGCAGGTCCAATCCATGATCCCGGGGGGTGGGGGAGTCTGATCCGCGGGGATCGATCTCCGACCCCAGGCAGGGCTCCAATTCCAGACGGGTGCGATTCCTGACCCCGGGGAGGGGGGGGAGGGTGATCCCAGTGGGGATCAGATCCAGGGGTTACAATCCCTGAACCAGGGGAGGTTTGATCCCGGGGGGGTCCAATCCACAACCCCTGGGGGTCCGATCCCGACCCCGGGGGATGGTCCAATACTGAGGGATGTATGGGGTGTTCTAATGATGGGGAAGCTTGGGGCCCAGGGTTGCTCTCCCATGCTGTCCTCACCCCACTGAAGCTGCCGGGTTAAATCCTGAGGCCCGGGTTAAATCCATGGCTTCCAGCCTCATTATCATATTTAAAATGACAACCTGCCTTCTGGGAGTGGGTTGGCTACCTGCCCCCATCCCGCCTCCATTAAAAGTGGGTGGGTCGGGGTCAGAATTGAGATTTTTAATACTTTAACCTCCCACCTGACCCAAACCCGCCCATTTATTGAGTGCAGATTCGCCCCTTAGTGTCTCAGTGAGGATTATGCAATCTGATTGGTTGAGGAGACACTCTGTTGCTTACCCTGTTCACACAGTTCCCAGATCCCCTGTCGAGGACGCTGTACTGTATCGACTCCCGATAACCGTAAGTTGCCACTCAAAAGCCAACAAAAAATCTTTGGGCAGCTGTAAGCATAGTGAAAGGCGAGCGCCATTCATTCGCTGCTGATCGTAAAATCCCAGCCAACAATTTTATTGCTGGCATCGCTGCCCATGCTTTCAAAGTTAGTTGGAGATAAAAGCTCTGCCACGAGTTTAACAATAAGATCATGGTTGATCTGATCTTGGAGTGAGCTCCACTTCCCTGCCTGCTCCCCATAACCCTTCACTCCCTTATCGCTCAAAAATCTGTCTATCTCAACCTTAAATATATTCAATGACCCAGCCTCCACAGCTCTCTGGGGCAGAGAATTCCACAGATGTACAACCCTCAGAGAGAAGAAATTCCTCCTCCTCTCAGTTTTAAATGGGTGACCCCTTATTCTGAAACTATGTCCCATAATTCTAGATTCCACACAAGACACTTAACTATTGAATCACTGCAAAAGAATTAAAAAATAAAAACTTTAACTTACCTTTTTTGCAGGTATTCATACTTACCACTGGATCTTTAACCCTGCTCTCTATTCAAACCCTCTCTCAATGTTTTTAGTGACATTTGATCATATGCCTCTTTCTGTGAGAAAGAGTTAAAATCACCAAGCTGTACTCCAATCTTTTAATGTGATTCAGAGCTCAGCCGTGATCCCTCTACTCATTACTCAGTAGGCCCTTGCATTTAGTTACAACGGATTTTCATCCTACATGTGTTTCTTGGGTCCTGTTTCTCTGCCAAATTAATGAGACTTGATTAATGCAGCCACAATCTGTGGGTATTCGAGTGAGCATGTGTAGAGTGAGTTGGTATGCTGCATGCTTGATTGCATCAGTGTTACAGAGCTTCAAAGATAGCATTTGGTTTTCGTCATTAAGGGCTGAGAGGATGTTGCCAATCAATCTCTAACCTTGCAACGGGTTTTTCGTCGATATTTTACCATTTTTGGCAGAAAACGGTGCGGCGGGAAAATCCCTGAAGTCTTGTGTCGGCAGTTTTTAAATACAGCTGGGGAGCGGACCGCCGGCATGTAAGATGGAAAAAGCAGTTTCGCCCGATATTTGGCTCGCAGCGCACCCGTAGATAGGACAAAAAAAACGCCTGGGAAAAACCTGCGTTGCAACCAGTGGTAAGTTTGAAGACATGCAAAAAAGGTAAGTTAAATGTTTTATTTTTTAATTCTTTTGCAGCGATTCAGTAGAAAAGGGCCTTGTGAATGTTTTGTGATTTTTTATTTTTTGTTTTTTGGAATTTTTCGGGGACGTTTCCCCCCCCCTCTCCCTAGGCCCAACTCACAGCGGTATCGGCCTCGGAGAAACGTTGCAGAAAATTCGCATTTTGCGCCACGAGTCCTTGTACAATGCCGCTTTTTACGAATGTCAGGCCTCGGAATCATAGCGGAGTCATAGCGGTATTTTTGGCGGAAAAATACCGCTAGGACCAAAAATTGAATTTCTAATCTGCCAGGTGGAAAAATATTAGCTTTGTCGTCCCAGCTCACTCAGACCCAAAGATCATCATCATCATCATCATCATAGGCAGTCCCTCGAAATCGAGGAAGACGTGCTTCCACTCTAAAAGAGAGTTCTTGGGTGACTGAACAGTCCAATATGGGAATTACAGTCTCTGTCACAGGTGGGACGGACAGTGGTTGAAGGAAAGGGTGGGTGGGAAGACTGGTTTGCCGCACACTCCTTCTGCTGCCTGCGCTTGTTTTCTGCATGCTCTCAGCGATGAGACTCGAGATGCTCAGCGCCCTTCCGGATGCTCTTCCTCCACTTAGGGCGGTCTTTGGCCAAGGATACCTAGATGTCGGTGGAGATGTTGCATTTTATCAAGGAGGCTTTGAGGGTGTCCTTGAAATGTTTCCTCTGCCCACCTGGGGCTCGCTTGCTATGTAGAAGTTCCGAGTAGAGCGCTTGCTTCCGGAATCTTGTGTGCTTCGGTCTTCGCAGTGGAAGACACAAAAACCATGCCAAAAATTGCTGGTCACAAAAATGTGGGCAGGGAGGACCTTGAGACAATCACTATCACTAGGGGGGTATTGCTGGACAGGCTAATGGGACTCAAGGTAGACAAGTCCCCTGGTCCTGATGAAATGCATCCCGGGGTATTAAAAGAGATGGCGGACGTTATAGCAGATGCATTCGTTATAATCCACCAAAATTCTCTGGACTCTGGGGAGGTACCAGCGGATTGAAAATCAGCTAATGTAACGCCTCTGTTTAAAAAAGGGGGCAGACAAAAGGCAGGTAACTATAGGCCGGTTAGTTTAACATCTGTAGTGGGGAAAATGCTTGAAGCTATCATTAAGGAAGAAATAGCGGGACATCTAGATAGGAATAGTGCAATCAAGCAGACGCAACATGGATTCATGAAAGGGAAATCATGTTTTACTAATTTACTGGAATTCTTTGAGGATATAACGAGCATGGTGGATAGAGGTGTACCGATGGATGTGGTGTATTTAGATTTCCAAAAGGCATTCGATAAGGTGCCACACAAAAGGCTACTGCAGAAGATAAAGGTACGTGGAGTCTGAGGAAATGTATTAGCATGGATAGAGAATTGGCTGGCGAACAGAAAGCAGAGAGTCGGGATAAATGAGTCCTTTTCGGGTTGGAAATCGGTGGTTAGTGGTGTGCCACAGGGATCGGTGCTGGGACCACAACTGTTTACAATATACATAGATGACCTGGAAGAGGGGACAGAGTGTAGTGTAACAAAATTTGCAGATGACACAAAGATTAGTGGGAAAGCGGGTTGTGCAGAGGACACAGAGAGGCTGCAAAGAGATTTAGATAGGTTAAGCGAATGGGCTAAGGTTTGGCAGATGGAATACAACGTCGGAAAGTGTGAGGTCATCCACCTTGGGAAAAAAAACAGTAAAATGGAATATTATTTGAATGGGGAGAAATTACAATATGCTGCAGTGCAGAGGGACCTGGGGGTTCTTGTGCATGAATCCCAAAAAGTTAGTTTGCAGGTGCAGCAGGTAATCAGGAAGGCGAATGGAATGTTGGCCTTCATTGCGAGAGGGATGGAGTACAAAAGCAGGGAGGTCCTGCTGCAATTGTATAGGGTATTGGTGAGGCCACACCTGGAGTACCGCGTGCAGTTTTGGTCACCTTACTTAAGGAAGGATATACTAGCTTTGGAGGAGGTACAGAGATGATTCACTCGGCTGATTCTGGAGATGAGGGGGTTACCTTATGATGATAGATTAAGTAGGCTGGGTCTTTACTCGTTGGAGTTCAGAAGGATGAGGGGTGATCTTATTGAAACATTTAAAATAATGAAAGGGATAGACAAGATCGAGGCAGAGAGGTTGCTTCCACTGGTCGGGGAGACAAGAACTAGGGGGCACAGCCTCAAAATACGGGGAACCAATTTAAAACCGAGTTGAGAAAGAATTTCTTCTCCCAGAGGGTTGTGAATCTGTGTAATTCTCTGCCCAGGGAAGCAGTTGAGGCTAGCTCATTGAATGTATTCAAATCACAGATAGATAGATTTTTAACCAATAAGGGAATTAAGGGTTATGGGGAGCGGGCGGGTAAGTGGAGCTGAGTCCACGGCAAGATCAGCCATGATCTTGTTGAATGGCGGAGCAGGCTCGAGGGGCTAGATGGCCTACTCCTGTTCCTAATTCTTATGTTCTTATGTTCTATGTCAGGCATGCGAACAATGTGGCCCACCCAATGGAGCTGGTCGAGTGCGGTCAGTGCTTCGATGCTGGGGATGTTGGCCTGATCGAGAACACTAACATTGGTGCGTCGGTCCTCCCAGGGGATTTACAGTTGTCCAGACAGTCATCTCAGTTGCTGAAAATGCCAAACCATTTTACAGAATGATCTGTTACATAGAACGGATTTAGTTAAACAGTGCAGATTCATTGAATAAAAGTTGCTCAGGGGCAGTTTTAACGCCCTATTGCATCGTCTGACAGCTGCTTGCTATTACTCCAGGCTGCTGTAGGCAGCAGTAGATATCAGTCGCTGTACTCCTCACATTCTGCCGTTACATTACACTTTGTGCAAAATAAAAATTAATGTGAAGTATATCCTGTCATTCTCCAATGTTGCTGCCATTTGTTTTATTTAGAGGACAGGTACCGCTGTTCCAAGGGTTCTGAAATACAGAAATACCTGAACCTCGGCCTGGGCGTTTCCGGATTTGGTACGTCAGAAATACGTTCTGAAATCTGGAAATATCTGAAATCCGGAACGGCCTTGGTCCCGAGGTTTCCAGATTTGGGAGGTCGTACCTATATTATGCTTTTCCAAATGTCTTTCAACTGCTTCCTTGATAATGGACTCCAGCATTTTCCCACAACAGATGTTAGGCTAACTGGTCTATAGCTTCCTGCTTTCTGTCTGCCTCCTTTTCAAAATAAGAGCATTACATTTGCGGTTTTCCAATCCGCTGGGACCTCCCCAGAATCCAGGGAATTTTGGTAGATTACAACTAATGCATCCACTATCTCTGCAGCCACTTCTTTTAAGGCCCCTAGGATGCAAGCCATCAGGTCCAGGGACTTGTCCACCTTTTGTCCCATTACTTTACTGAGTACTTTTTCTTTAGTAATAGTGATTGTTCCTCCCTCCCGACAGCCCCTTGATTATACATTATTGGGATGTTTTTAATGTCTTCTACCATGAAGACAGATACAAAATATTTGTTCAAAATCTCTGCCATTTCCCTATTTCCCATTATTAATTCTCCAGTCTCATGCTCCAAGGGACCAACATTAACTTTAGCTACTCTCTTCCTTTTTATATAGCTGTAGAAACTCTTACTATCTGTTTTTTTTCTTGCTAGTTTACTTTCATAATCTATCTTCGCTCGCTTTATTATTTTTTTAGTCGTCCTTTGCTGGTTTTTTTAAATTTCCTAATCCTCTGGCCTCCCACTAATCTTAGCCACTTTGTGTGACATTGTTTCCAATTTGATACCATCCTTTACTTCCTTAGTTAGCCACGGATGGTTCTTCCTTTTCTTAAAGTTTTTCCTTCTCACTGGAATATATATTTGTTGAGAGTTATGAAATATCTCCTTAAATATCTGCTATTGCTGATCAACTATCTTACACTTTAATCTATTTTCCCAGTCCACTTTAGCCCACTCTGCCTTCAAATCTTTGTAATCTCCTTTATTTAAGATCAGGACACTGGTTTGAGATCCAACTTTCTCACCCACCAACTGAATTTGAAATTCAACCATGCTATGATTACTCTTTCCTAGAGGATCCTTTACTGGGAGATCATTTATTAATCCTGCCTCATTACACAGATCTAAGATAGCCTGCTCCCTGGTTGGTTCCGCAACATACTGTTCAAGGAAACCAACCCAGATACACTCTATGAACTCTTCCTCAAGGCTACCTTGGCCAATTTGATTTGTCCAATCAATATGAAGATTAAAATCGCCCACGATTATTGCCGTTCCTTTCTTACAAGCCTCCTTTATTTCTTGATTTATTCTCCGTGTAACAGTTAGCGGGCCTATAGATTACGCCCACCAATGACTTCTTCCCCTTATTATTTCTTATCTTCACCCAAACTGATTCTACATCTTGATCTTCTGAGCCAATATCATTTCTCACTACTGTACTAATCTCATCCTTTATTAACAGAGCTACCCCACCTTCTTCTCCTTTTTATCTATCCTTCGAATTGTCAAATATCCCTGAATATTCAGTTCCCAGCCTTGGTCACCTTGCAACCACATCTCTGTAATGGCTATCAGATCATACCCATTTATATCTATTTGTGCCGACAACTCATCTATCTTGTTACGAATGCTGCGTGCATTCAGATAAAGAGCTTTTAATTTAGTCTTTTTACCATTTTTCCCTGCTTTGACCCCACTTTCTGATACACTCTTATGTTTATACATTCTGTCCCTTCCTGTCACACTTTGGTTATCATTTCCCCCACTGCTACCCTGCTCCATTGCCTTCTCCTTGCTCCTTGACTTTTTAAATTTCCGCTCATCTGAACCCTCCCCTGCACTATCTAGTTTAAAGCCCTGTCTACAGCCCTAGTTATTCGATTTGCCAGGACACTAATCCCAGCATGATTCAAGTGAAGCCCATCCCAACAGAATAGCTCCCTCTTACCCCAGTACTGGTGCCAGTGCTCCATGAACCGAAACCCATTTCTCCCACATCAGTCTTTGAGCCACGCGTTCATCGCTCTGATTTTAGTTACTCCATGCATTCACAGAGCTCCGTGTCCCAAATTTAATGTGGGATGCAAATGGCAGTATAATTTAGGTCTTCCACCTGAGCATGACACTGAATCCAATACCTTAGGTTACTTTAATCTGAAAACCATAAGAGTGGAGAATAAATATCCCATAGGGGCAGTAAATGGTGCCAGAACAAAATGTCCCATTTAAATAGTGTTCTGTGTTTACTCTAGTACAGCAAAGCAAGCCATCATAGGGGGCTGTATACCGTAGGTGAGAACTCCTAATCTTGTAAGAACTCTTGCCAACACCACATTCCATTTGTGGAAGGAATAGCGAGTTACCTGATCTGGTGCGTGGCAAGATTCGAGTAGGAATGGGACAGAGGGGAGTGACAAAAAATGCTGAGACTCTGACTGAGCCCCAAAACATTGAGTGTGAAATTGGACCTTGTTTCGTCCATTTCCCACATATGAAATGCAACAAGAGATTTCGATTTTGCAGGACAATGTTCCCAAGGGTGCCTGAAATAGATCTAACGCCTTATTGGCTTGAACAATATTCAGGCGTTTCTGCCATCTCCCATAAACAGGAGTTAGGCCCCTTGTATATGCGAATGAGGAGCCTAATGCCTGTTGAAGGACTCCACTTTGAAATTGGTCAAAATCTAGGTACATCTTGTACTGTGCAAGATCCGACTAGTATTTGCGGCTCTCCAGTGGCCTAACCAGCGGTCCTTAAAGGGACTGCAGAAGGTAGCCAAATACTAGGAAAACAAATGTTCTTTTCATTTCCTTAATGTGCAGACAGGAAGAGCAGGAGTGCACCTCCTGGCTTCATAGTAATACTGCAGGCCACTACTGGCCCAAGCACGTGTCCCCAACCTGCTTACCTTCACCCCTCCCACCTCAGAGATCTACCTGAGGATTGCTGCCGGTGACACAGCCAGCTCAAATTGGTCTGAAGAAAACTAGCAAACTGCCTCTGGACTCCAATTTGGCATCTGCAGCTCGCTAGAATTATTCAGATGAGGCCTAGCTTCGGACAAGCCTTGGACATCTGGTTCCAGCTGCATTCTCTGAGCGCACCGACCGTTTAACTGAAAATGGGCCTGATTGATTTTATCTCACTACCAGTGTTAAAATACATTGACATTTATGGAGACATAAACTTTTAAGTGAAATAATAATGAAAGGGCAAATAGCAAAGGGAAAAGAAGTAAATGTATTTCCTCCCCCTCTTAACAAATGGCTAAAATGCAGTAATTAAGAATAAATCTTCATTATAAACTAAGATCAAGAAAGAAAGAAACAGTAGTGGAACTGTTTCTAAATCCTGTCATTGTATCAGTGCATTAGTATTTCTGAAGTTTACTAGCAATCTTTTAATGGCAGCATCCCCACAGCAAACAGTAGTTTCCTCTAAGTATGTGCAGGGAATTAATTAGTGCAAGAGAAACATGTTCTCTTTAAATACCATTTTAATGGTCTATATTATGCACTAAACGATGTCTGCCAAGGATTTTTCATTTCAAGGAAGGTGCAGGATCTCTCAGAGTCCTACCTATCCCATGTAATAACGTCCTCCACACATTCTGCCCTGCAAACCCATTCCACACACGGGAGGTAATTTCAGACTTTGTGCTGCCACCGTGTGCATTGACCCCTTATAACCCTGCGCCAACCCCTTTGCGCCCCACAGGGAAATTGCCCCACGTAAGCGAGGTTGGCTCGGGGCGATGCAACCAACAGCTTTGCCAGCAGCATTTTATTTTGTTGGACGACTTTGCACTCGGCACGATAATGGCGGCTGTTGGTTCGGCCAGGCCGCCAACAGGCAGCCCGGCACCCCCTCCTGGCCCAACCGAAACACTCCCTGGTGGCCCAGTGGGCACCACTAAAGTAGCTGCAGAGCTCGCAGTGGCCCACCCATTTAAAAGAAAGGGAGGGACATTCTGACGTGTCAGTGTGACGCTGCATGTCAGCGTCGCACTGACATCATCAGCGTGCACTGATGTGCTGAGTGAGATGGAGCATTGTAACAAGGAAGATCAAGAAGAGGGTTGGAGCGATGACGCAGCCCTGTTTGACCCCGGTCTGGACGTGGATTGAGTCTGTGGTGGATCCGTTGGCGAGGATCACGGCTTGCATGTCGTTGTGGAGCAGGCGGAGGATGGTGACAAACTTTTGGGGGCAGCCGAAACAGAAGAGGACACTCTCTAGTCCCTCGCGGTTAACAGTGCCAAAGGCCTTTGTGCGGTCAAAGAACGGCATGTACAAGGGTTGTTCCCTGCATTTCTCTTGTCGTTGTCGGCGTGAAATTCATATCCGTTGTACCCCTTAGTGGGCGGAATCAACATTGTGACCACGGGAGGAGCTCTTCAGCCACAGGGAGAAGACGGTTGAGGATGATTCTTGCGATGACTTTCCCAGTGGCTGACAGCAGGGAGATTCCTCTGTAGTTCAGGCCAACATCCCCAGCATCGAAGCACTGACCGCACATGACCAGCTCTGTGGGACAGGCCACATCGTCCGCATGCTCGACACAAGACTCTCAAAGCAAGCACTTTACTCGGAACTCCTACATGGCAAGCGAGCCCCAGGTGGGTAGTGGAAATGTTTCAAGGGCACTCTCAAAGTCTCCTTGATAAAGTGTAACATCCCCACCGGAACCTGGGAATCCCTGGCCCGAGACCGCCCTAAGTTGTGGAAGAGCATCCGGGAGGGCGTTGAGCAGCTTGTGTCTCATCGCCGAGAGCATGCAGAAAACAAGCGCAGGCAGTGGAAGGACCGTGTGGAAAACCAGACTCCCCACCCAACCTTTCCCTCAACCACTGTCTATCCCACCTGTGACAGAGACTGTAATTCCCGTATTGGACTGTAGTCACCTGAGAGCTCACTTTTAGAGTTGAAGCAAGTCTTCCTCGACTCCGAGGGACTGCCTATGATGCTGATGATGATGATGTGCTGAGCGTGGCACTGAGTGTCGCTCCCCGTTACAGCCCCACAACAATTCTTTTTTAAAGAGGCCAATTCCAGGAGATTTAATTAAGATTAGTTAAGCTACATTTCCAGATTATTCGAACTGCGCGTGCCAATACCGGGCACGGGGCAATTTCAGCCCCTTAGAAGACTGTGTACAGTTCTGCCGCCATATTATAAAAAAGATATAGAGGTATTGGAGAGGGTGCAGAGAAGATTTACATAGATGATACCAGAAATGCAAGCGTATATATATGAGGAAAGGATGAGTAGGCTAAGTCTCTTTTCTCTTGAAAAAAGAAGGCTCAGGTGTGACCTAATAAAGGTTTTTTAAATTATGAATGTTTTGATAGAGTGGATACAGAGAGAATGTTTCCACTTGTGGGGAAGAACATAACTAGAGACCATCAATATAAGATAGTCACCAAGAAAGCCAATAGAGAATTTAAAGAAACCTCTTTACCCAAATAGTGGTGAGAATGTGTAACTCGCTATCACAGGGAGTGGTTGAAGCGAATAGTATAGATGCGTGAGAACACCAGCGGCAGGTCGGGGCCATAAAAGGAGCGACGGAGCGGCAGCCCGGGAGCAGCATGGAGCATATTGCTCCAGGGAGCAGCGCGAGCTGGTGCAGGAGGGCGATGGCAGCGAAGAGTGACCTCATCAACGTCGAGGTCGGTGATTGGAACATGGGCAGATGCAGCAGGAGTGGCGAGAGACTGTGGAAGGATGTGATCGGGGCCCAGGAGAGGCGTGAGTTTGGGGCCAGGGGCCCAGGGACAGCACGGGCCAGCCCACACTGCGATACGCGTGCGCACTCGGTCCGTGCAGCAGAGCAGGTCTCCAGTTGTCTTGGATAACCCTTGTCATTGGACCAAGACTTAGCTCTGTCAAGCCCGTGTGGGGGCTGGTGTGCAACGGCCACCACACGTTAAAAAAATCCACGCACAGGCACCTTCCACCCTTCAGGATGTAGTTCAGGACCTGGAATATTATGTCCTTCATTGAAACACCTGTGAACTCATCCATTTTTGGCGTGGAAGCAAGTCATCCTCGTTTCGATGGACTGCCTATGATGATAGATGCATTTAAGGGGATGCTAGAAAAGCATATGAGGGAGAAGGGAATAGAGGATTATGCTGACAGATTGAGATTAGGAAAGACTGGAGGAGGCTCAAGTGGAACATAAATGCCGGCATGGACTGATTGGGCCGAATGGCCTGTTTCTGTGCCATATATCCTATGTAATCCTTTGAATAGATCAAACTACATATTCCAAAGACCTTGATTACTCAGGTGGGCAGGATCAAATCACACATTCCAGACAAACCGCTTGGTGTGTCTTTTCCACTAAGGGGACCAATCAGAAATCTGGTCATGTCATCCAAGGGGATCAATCAGAACTTTGGTGTTTCAAATATATGCTGCCATACGATTATTAGCCGGAGCTTCTCAAGAACATTGCAGAACTTTTCTCTTTTTGTTATATTTTTCTCTTGTATCCACTGAGGTGATCAGGAGCCATGACGGCAGTTTTTGTGGTAGCACTGTCATTTTTTTTATCACATGAACAATTGTAGTTGCACTTTTCTGAAAAAAGAGGCGGAATAACTGAGGGGTGCCAAGCAGGCTGCAGCAGAGGTCCTCTGCACCTACTCACCAATACCCTCACACCAGCACCTACAGGCAGAAATGCAGGTACCTCTATTTGTCAGGAGAAGGATATGAGAAAGCTCCGATTCACAAGGGAGGTCATGACGGAGTTGAGCAGCATGCAAATTGTTCTTTTTTATTTGTTCTCGGGATATGAGCAAAGCTGGCATGGATGCATTTATTGTCCATCCCTAGTTACTAATGGAGCTTCACTTTGAACCACTGCAGTTCTTGTGATGATGCTGCCCTCAAGCTGGTGTTAGATAGGGAATTCCAGGATATTGATCCAATAACAATGAAGGAATAGCAATAGCCAGGAGACTTGGAGGAGAACTGGGAGGTACTGGTGTTGCCAAGATGTCGCTGTTCTTGTCCTTCTCAGTGGTAGAGGTCACAGGGGAGGGACACATTTTTAAACTAACCTTGATGAGTTGCTGCAGTGCATCCTTTAGATCATACACACTGTAGCCACCGTGCGCCGGTGATGGAAGTGGTGAATATTGAGTCCATTGGCAGGGACACCGATGAAGTGAACTGCTCTGTTCTGGATGGTGTTGAGCTTCTTGAGTGTAGTTGAAGCTGCAACCATCCCCGTGAATAGTGAGTAAGAAGAAAAGAAGAACTTGCATTTATATAGTGTCTTTTATGGCCTCAGGATGTCCCAAAGCGCTTCACAGCCAACAAAGTACTTTCTTAAGTGTAGTCACTATCGTAATGTGGGGATCTACAGCAGCCAATTTACACACAACAAACTCCCACAACAGTAATGAGATAAATGACCAGATAATCGTTTTTTTAAATGATGTTAGTTGAGAGATAAATGTTGGCCAGGACTCCAAGACAATTACATCTACTTAAGATGGGCCTTTGGGAGTTTGGAGGATTAATAGCCCATTCAACAGATGGCAATTCCAACAGGGCTGATAACTGGGAGGAAGCTGATGGAGCGGTAATTGGCCTGGTTGGATATATCCTATTTTTTATACCTGGGCAATCTTCCACGTTGTTTGTAAATGCTATTATCATAGCTGTACTGGAACAGCTGGATTATGGGAGCAGCTATGTCTGGTATCCAGGATGTCAGCACTATAGCCAGAATGCTATCGGGATCCATAGCCTTTGCCGTGTCCGATGCAATTAGACACTTCTTAATGCCACGTGGAGTGAATCAAATTGGCTGGACACTGGACATTAAATAAGATCATCATTTGGCATTTTGGCTGAAGACATTTGTCAAGACTTTAGCCTATCTTGTATTTACATGTTAGGTTCAACCACGGATGTTCATGCAGCCTCCTCCTGTTAGTTTACTGGTTATCCACCACCATTCTTGAGTGGATGTAGTAGACCTACAAGGCTATTCTCTGAATTGGTTGTGGAACCTCTTAGTTCTGTCTACAACCTGCCTTTGTTGTTTAGTATGCAGGTAATGCTATGTAGTAGCTTCACTAATTTTGTACTTCATTCTAAGATATGCCTGGTGCTGCTCCTGAAACAGCTTTCTACAATTCACAGTGAACCATGGTTGCTATCCTGGCTTGATGGTGTTTAGAGAGTGAAGGATGTGCCAGGCCATGAGATGTGATGGTATGCAATTCTGCTGTTGCTGATGATCCACAGCGCTTCATGGATGCTCAGATTGGGCTGCTAGATCTGTCTTTTGTTTTAGCACAGAGGTAGACACAAACCACACAATAAAGAATGCCCTCATTATGAAGACAAGACTTGTACTTCACAGGGACTGTGTGATGGCCACCTCTACCATTGCTATTGTGGACAGATGCTGGTAAGGACAAGATCAAGAAGGTAACTTCCTAACATTGGTTCCTGGTGATGTCTTTGAGGTCTTACCAGCTTGATCATTGGCGGTGTAGCAATTGTTTATATATGAATGGCTTGTTAGGCATCATCAGAGAGCATGAAGTGTCAATCACACAGTGTGGGAGGAGTCACATGTCGACCAGACTTGACCAGGTAGAGGTAGCTGGCTTCTCTACAGAAAGAACATTTATGAATCAGTTAAATTTTTATGACAATTTGGAAGCTTTCGTGATTATTTCTCTGGAGGTAGCTTGTAAGTACCATAAGGGTTTGGCAGATGCTGTCGAAGAAGCCTTGGCGAATTGCTGCAGTGCATCTTGTAGATCATGCACACTGCAGCCAGGGTGCGCTGGTGGTGGAGGGAGTGAATGTTTAATGTGGTGGATGGGGTGCCAATCAAGAGGATTGCTTTGTCCTGGATGGTGTTGAACATTTTGATGTTGTTGGGGCTACACTCATCCAAGCTAGTGGAGAGTATTCCATCACACTCCTGACTTGTGCCTGGTAGATGGTGGAAAGGCTTTGGGGAGTCAGGAGGTGAGTCACTCACCGCAGAATACCCAGCCTCTGACCCGCTCCTGGAGCTACAATAATTATTTGGCTGTCCAGTTAAGTTACTGGTCAATGATAACCCCCAGGATGTTGATGGTGGGGGATTCAATGATGCCAAGGTAATGCCATTGAATGTCAAATGGAGTTGGTTAGACTTTCTCTTGTTGCAAATAGTCATTGCCTGGCACTTGTATGGCGCAAATGTTACTTGCTACTTTTCAGCCCAAGCTTGAATGTTGTCCAGGCCTTGCTGCATGCAGGCACGGACTGCTTCATTGTCTGATGAATTGCCAATGGTACTGAACACTGTGCAATCTTCAGCAAACATCCTCACTTCTGGCCTTACGATGAAGGGCAACTGAAGATAGTTGGGCCTAGGATACTGCCATGAAGAACTCTTGCAGCGATGTCCTGGGGCTGAAATGATTGGCCTCCAATGACCACAATCATCCAGCTGGTGGAGAGGTTTCCCCCGATTCCCATTGACTATTTTTACTAGGCTCCTTGATGCCACACTTGGACAAATGCTATTTTGATGTCAAGAGCAAACACTCTCACCTCACCTCTGGAATTCAGCTCGTTTTGCTCTCTGACTTCAACAGAAAATAAACTTGGGCAGAGTGGAAAATAGGCTGTCAATGCACTATTATAGAAACATAGAAAAATAGAAACTAGGTGCAGGAGTAGGCCATTCGGCCCTTCGAGCCTGCACCATCATTCAATAAGATCATGGCTGATCATTCACCTCAGTACCCTTTTCCTGCTTTCTCTCCATACCCCTTGATCCCTTTAGCTGGTAGTGCCATATCTAACTCTCTCTTGAATATATCTAACGAACTGGCCTCAACAACTTTCTGTGGTAGAGAATTCCGCAGGTTCACAATTATCTGAGTGAAGAAGTTTCTCCTCATCTCGGTCCTAAATGGCTTACCCCTAATCCTTAGACTATGACCCCTGGTTCTGGACTTCCTCATCATCGGGAACATTCTTCCTGCATCTAACTTGTCCAGTCCCGTCAGAATTTTATATGTTTCTATGAGATCCCCTCTCATTCTTCTAAACTCCAGTGAACACAGGCCCAGTCGATCCAGTCTCTCCTCATATGTCAGTCCTACCATCCCGGGAATCAGTCTGGTGAACCTTCGCTGCACTCCCTCAATAGCAAGAACTTCCTTCCTCAGATTAGGAGACCAAAACAGAACACAATATTCCAGGTGAGGCCTTGTACAACTGCAGTAAGACGTCCCTGCTCCTATACTCAAATCTCCTAGCTATGAAGGCCAACATGCTATTTGCCTTCTTCACCACCCGCTGCACCTGCATGCCAACCTTCAATGACTGATGTACCATGACACCCAGGTCTCGTTGCACCTCTTTTCCTAATCTGCTGCCATTCAGATAATATTTTGCCTTCATGTTTTTGCCACCAAAATGGATAACCTCACATTTATCCACATTATACTGCATCTGCCATGCAATTGCCCACTCACCTAACCTGTCCAAGTTACCATGCAGCCTCTTAGCATCCGTTATGCAGTACTGCTCAAGATACATTTATATCCTGTGATCTCTGAGGTGCTAATCCAGTACCATAACCATGAGTATACCACACTTTCCATAGGCACACTACTGGAAGTGGCTATGAAGATCATAATTGATCTGGACTTTTATGCTTTTCAGTTCATTCCAGGCTATGCCTGGCATATTGAAACAGTGCCTCAAGTGCCTGGGTTGGTTGGTCTGGGGGTGTTTTGCAATGCATCTAGGCTAACAGACCAGAATTTGTGTTCAGAGTCGTACCTCCGGAGTACACTTCCGACCTGAAAAAAAAACCCGAACCACGGATCCCAATGATGCAGGTGGTTTGGAAGTGTCCCTGGGGTCATGTGGGTCAGGTCCTCCGATCATAAAGGAGGATTCCTCATATCCGGAATCCACATAAACCCATGAGGAATCCCCAAATAATTAAATAATTTACAAACTGGAATAAAAATAAATGTTCATATTTTCATATTTAATTAGATGTCCCTTTAATGAAGCATATACAATAAAAATTTAATTTTTTGAAAAATAATTTTAAATATTTTAATTTGGGCCAAAATTTACATAAACTAATTTTAAGTGTGTGTAGATGATTTTTTTATTTTTACATTTTTAATTTAACATTTGTATTAACCCTTACGTTAGTGACAGCAGGCCCTATGCCTGCTTTTATCAGGTGTAAGGGTTTCGTGGGCACTTGCTGGGCAGCAGTCAATAGCCCAACTCTATGCCATCGAAAGTGATTTTACTTTGCTAAAATCCATATATACTACATCGTATGCACTACACTTATCGACCCTCTTGGTTACCTCCTCAAAAAATTTAATCAGGTTAGTCAGACACGATCTTCCCTTAACAAATCCGTGCTGACTGTCCCTAATTAATCTTTGCCTTTCCAAATGCAGATTTATCCTGTCTTTCAGGATTTTTTCCAATACTTTTCCCATCACTGAGGTTAGGCTGAGAGGCCTGTCCTGGCAACTCTCGATTATCCGCACACGGATGCAACGGGAAACCGTTGTAACAGCATTTAAAATTCCGAAACTCTGATGTTCCTTTTAAATGTTGCCTGTTGAGCCTTGCTTTTAAGCGCTCCACCCTACCTCAGCTTCCGCTGCTGCTCGCACACAGTTCCACTGCCTCTCGTATATAATTCATTAAAATGCCACGAATAGTTACAGGAAGTAATCAACAAGCTTAATGGTCTTTAGATCTAGAGGACTAGAATTCAAGTATTAGAAGATACGCTACAGCTATTGGTTAGAGCACACCTGCAGTACCGAAAGCATTAACTGTAATGTCAACTCGCTCTAACAGAGAAATCGTTTACCCGGCATAGCCCAACCCCCGAGGGACCCGGATTATCGAGAGTTGCCTGTATTTACTCGGCTTATCCCTTTTTCCCTTCTTAAACAAGGGTACTACATTAGCAGTCCTCCAAACCTCCGGCACCATGCCCAGATCCAAAGAGAACTGGAAAATGATGGTCAAGGCTTCTGCTATTTCCTCTTTTATTTCGCTCAACAGCCTGGGATGCATTTCATCTGGGCCTGTGGACTTATCTACTTTCAAAGCTGTTGAACCCCGTAATACTTCCCTCTCACTATATTTATTTCATCCAGAATATCACACTCTTCCTCGATAGCAGTATCTGCATTGCCCCTTTCCTTTGTGAAAACAGATGCAAAGTATTCCAACATCTTCTGCCTCCACACAAAGATTACCCTCATGGTCTTTAATAGTCCCTACCCTTTCTTTAGTTACCCTTTTACTCTTAATATATTTATAGAACATCTTAGGGTTTTCCTTAATTTTACTGACCAAGAATTTCCCGTGCTCTCTCTCAGCAGTTCTAATATCCTTTTTAATTTTGCCTCTTAACTTTCTATATTCTTCTAAAGATTCTATAGTATTTAGCCGTTGATATATGACATAAGTGTCCCTTTTTTTATTAACCTTCCCCTGTAAGACATCCAGGGGGCTCTAGAATTATTTTTCCCAGTCTTTTTCTTTAAGGACACATATTTGGCCTGAGCCTTCCAGATCTCCTCCTTAAATGTCTCCCACTGTTCTGACACGATTTACCCACAAGTAGCTGTTTCCAGTCCACTATGGCCAAATCACTCCTTAACTTAGCAAAATTAGCTTTTCCCCAATTTGGAACTTTTATTCCAGGCCTATTCTTGTCCTTATCCATAACCAACTTCAATCTGACTGAATCATGGTCACTGGCTCCCAAGTGCTCTCCCACTAATACCCCTTCAACCTGCCCAGCTACATTCCCCAAAACTAAATCCAAGACCACCCCCTCTCGTGTTGGGCTTGCTACATACTGACTAAAACAGTTTTCTTGAATGCATTTCAAGAATTCCGCACCCTCTATACCCTTCACACTAAATTTGTCCCAATCAATATTTGGATAGTTAAAATCCCCTACTAATACTACCCTATGGTTTTTGGACTTTACAGCAATTTGCCTACATATTTGCTCCTCTTTCTCCCTCCCACTGTTTGGGGGTCTATAATACATGCCCAGCAGTGTGATCGCCCCTTTTTTATTTTCAATTCGCACCATATGGCCTCATTTGATGATCCCTCTAACATAAGAACATAAGAAATAGGAGCAGGAGTAGGCCATAAGGCACCTCAAGTCTGCTTCACCATTCAATAAGATCATGGCTGATCTGATCATGGACTCAGCTCCATTTCTCTGCCCGCCCCCCATAACCCCTTATCATTTATGAAACTGTCTATTTCTGTCTTAAATTTATTTAATGTCCCAGCTTCCACAGCTCATATCATCCCTCCTCACCGCTGTAATAGTTTCTTTAATCAGTACCGCAATCCCCCCCTCCCTTTTTACTCCCCTCTCTTTCTTGTCTAAAAATCCTGTAGCCAGGAATATTGATCTTCCAAACCTGCCTCTCCTTCAGCCATGTTTCTGTAATGGCTATAATGTCATACTCCTAAGTGTCTACCTGTGCTCTTAGCTCATCCGCCTTATATGCTGTACTCCTTGCATTAAAGTATATACCATTCAGCACAGGAAGACCTCCTTGCTGGCTATATACTAAGCCCTGTTTCCTCTGTCTTACAGATTCGCTTTCTAGACTCTTGCTATCCAATTTCTTCTTTACTTCCTTCCCTTTTGAATTTGTTCTCGGGTTCCCACCCCCCTGCCAAGCTAGGTTAAACTCTCCCCAAAAGCACCAGCAAAACTCCCCGCGAAGATATTGGTCCCGGCGCAGTTGATGTAGGGGGGTGGTCCCAAGGGTCAGGTTCACCTCTGACCAACTTGAACGGTTCGAATCGCTCCCACTCCCTTGGGTTCTAGACTCTGGATTTATTTGGGGGATGTGATAAAATGCAAAGGACAACTGGTTTGGTGCAAAAGAACTTTGACTTTATTACAAACAAGAAAGTACAATGTCAAACTTATAATTACTCTAATAAGGGACAATACAAGAAAAGATACAATGTCAAACTTATAATCACTCTAATAAAGAACCATACACTACACATTCAAAGGAGGTTACAGTAAAATTACACCTCCCATCTCCCAATAACTAATTCTAGCTAGGTTTGACTCCAGGGCAATCAGGGACTATGCTTACCAATCCTTTCTGGTCAGTTAGCAGTAGTTCGCGATTTTGGGGTTCGTTGAAATCTGTAGGTTCTGCTTGCCATACCCCGAATGTCGGAGAAGACTTCTAGCTGCCCAATCATCAGTTGGGTTGAATCCGCTGATGCGGTAAGGTGCGTTTTGGATCTATGGGGTAATTACCCGGTTTTCTTCATTAGAAATAGGTTCAAAGTCTCTTTAGGTAATGTTTTCACCTGTTGGTAGTCAGGCCTTAGATTGTAGAGGGGAAACTTTTCGATTCTTCGTTTTTTTCCCGTTGGAGTTTTGTTTCGAGTTTGGTCGATCGCGGTGGTTTTTCGTTGATACCACGTTGGTTGTGGTCGGTTGCTGCCGCGATGGTGATGTTCTTTCTTCCTTCAGGACTTCAGGACTTCGAGGCTGGAGAAGTTAGTTTACAACTGTCACATTGGTTTCTCTCCTTGTCTTGATGACATAGTCGTGGTATAGCATGAGCAATATGGCATACCCTCTGTTGAAACAGGGGGCCAGTTATACGGTTTGAGTGGTTCTAATCTTGGCGCCAAATCAGTTCAGAATTCTTTGTTTAAATTTGGCGGGCTTGACTCTTTGTAATATTTTGATGGGCTCATTAAAAGTTAATATGTTTTGGGTGGGTTGATGTTCGAAAAATGTTTCCTGATGGAAATATTAGCTTGGTAATCGCAATGTCCTTTTGTGCTTAGTTTTTCGCATACAGGCTGGATTGGGCCCCTTTGTAATGTATATGCTGAAATGGTTTTCCAGATTCAAGTTGATGGTTGGCTATCTCTGGGTTATTTGTGTGTAATGTTAATGTCTCTCGTGGAGAAGGATTCTCGAATACCCATTTCTCCAGACAAGTTAACTTAGTCCCAACACCCAGACAATTCCAATAATCAAGTAGTCTCCTGTTAGTTCTTTAGGCCCGCCTACAGCCTTGGATTTGTCTTTTAAAAGTCCACAATTCGATTAAAGTTCATAGTTTCTTCCATAAGCACTTTAGGATTTCAAATTTTTCAGTAGATAGTCCCAAATTAAATTTCCTTTCGAATGAGCCCAAACACTGGGGGGTTCTCGTGAATTTTGCATCCTTTCATTGATGTGCAACCCATCCGGTTGAATGAGAGATGATCTTATCGAAACATAATAAAATAATGAGGGGGCTTGACAAGGTGGATGCAAAGAGGATATTTCCACTCATAGGGGAAACTAAAACTGGAGGACTTAGCTTCAGAATAAGGGGCCGTCCATTTAAAACTGAGATGAGGAGGAATTTCTTCTCTCAGAGTCTATGGACTTCTCTGGCCCAGAAAGCTGCAGAGGCTGGGTCATTGAAGATATTTAAGTTGGAGATAGACAGATTTTTGAGTGATAAGGGAGTAAAGGGTTATGGGGAGCAGGCAAGGAAGTGGAGCTGAGTCCATGATCAGATCAGCCATGATCTTATTGAATGGTGGAGCAGACTTGATGGGCCAAATGGCCTAATCCCGCTTCTATATTTTATGTTCTTATGTTTCTTAAAGTGCTTCACAGAAGCATTCGGGGAGTAAAATGGATATCACGCCAAATAAGGAGATACTAGGAGTGCTGATCGGAAGCTGTGAGTTTTAAGATTGGTGGAAAGGCAGAAGCAATTTAAGCAGGGAATTCAGCATGTGGCCTATGTGGCTGAAGCATATCCATTGATTTTGGAGGCAAAGGGAGTGGTGTACAAAATTCAGAGGAATACAAAATTCAGAGGAATTCAGACGGAAGAGAATGGGAAGTCAACCAGGATTGCTTTGGAATAATTGAGTTTGGAGATGACAACGGAATGGATGAGTTGAAGTAGGGCAGAAGTGGCCCATATCATGGAAGTAGAAGTAGACTGTCTTTGTGATGGAGAAGATATTGATCTGAAAGCTCAGCTCAGAGTCAAGTAGTACAATGAGCTTACAAACAATTTGGTGTACTTGTGAGTGTCTGCAGGAGGAGATAGATTTAGTAGTGAAGGAATAGAGTTTGTGGCAGCAGCTAAAGACAATGGCTTCAGTCTTCCCAGCGTTTAGCTGGAAGAAATTGCAGCTCTTCCAAGACTGGATGTTAGGCCAGCAGTTTGATGTTGAGGTAGGAATCGAGAGAAGTGTGGAAAGGTAGTGCGAGGTGTTGTCAGCATATATGTGGAAGCTGATCCTATATCTGCAGATGTTGTTGCTAAGAGGCAACATGTAGATGGAAAAGAGATGGGCCAAAAATGGATTCTTGACATTTCCAAGGTGATAGTGCAGGGGTGTGAAGAGCATCTATTATAAAGTTACTCTGGTCACAATTATATAGTAAGAGTGGAGCCAAGAGAGAGTAGGGCCACCAAGCTCAACAGCGAAGGAGAGGCATTTTGAGGAGTATGTTGCGATCAACCGTGTCAAATTTTGCAGAAATATCACAGAGGAGGAGGGATAATGCAGCACAGTCACAGTCATAGAGCATGTAATTCGTGACTTTGGATAGGGCTGATTTGATATCGTGAGACTGCAGAAACATGATTAGAGAGATTCCAGTAGAGAGTTGCGGGAGAGATAGGCACATATTTGAGAGGTGACAACACGCACAAGGGAGGTTAGAGATTGAGTGGTAGTTTGTGAGGCCCCAAAAACAATATAGCACACATTAGTTCAGAAGCCTTGCAGCAAATTCATGACCAGCACCCTGCAGGCAGGATTAATGCAAATATGAAACATGCTGAAATAGTTTTCAATATCGCAGAATTGTTGTGTAATACTTAACACTGACAGCAATTTTTTATAGTTAATAATTAGTAAAATCCTTTAAGTTTGGGAAGAGGGCGAAATTGCCCCTTTTTGTAACCAAGTTAGCACCTCCGGGGGCACTAACGGGGCGCAATGGCATTTTCGCCCGGGTAATTGCCCCAGAGGTTTGGGGGATGCAACCGTCAATGACATCATCACCGTGTGCACCGACTCCCCCCCCCCACCCCGCACCGACCCCTTTCCGCCCCGCGGGGGAAATTGCCCCACAGGCCACGAGGCTGGCACGGACGGATGTCGACAGCACCTTGCGGGTCACAAAGCTGGCCAACATCCACTGCGGGGGGCCTTATTTAAAGGGGAGGCCTTTAGTGCCCCGGGACGCCATCTTTATTTGTCAGCCAAATCTTAAGTCGGCCTGACAATGGCGGTGCTAGCATCGACCGAGCCACCATCATGAAGCCTGGCACACGTTTTAGGTGCCGGGCTGTTGGCCCGGTCTAATGCGTCCCTGATGGCCCAGTGGCAGCCACCAAAGGGCCATGCAGAGTGTGCAGCAGCCCACCCCTTTAATGGAAAGGGAGGGGTGTTATACTGGCCTGCTCCACATAACACGGGACTCAGTGCTGCACAACTGCCCAGGCAGCGCTTCTTAAAGGAAGCAGAGCACCAGAGACAGCGATTCACATCCTTTGAGGGGTCTACAGCCCAATTCCGCGTCAGGGGCATGACATCTGGGGCAGGATGTCTGGGGCGGGACGTCTGGACCGGGCACTAAAAGTCCCGGTCCCAGAAGGCTACCGCTCCCAATCGGGGCGAAGTGCAATTTAGCCCCATTTCCAGTCGTTCTCTGTTATAAATCATTTTTTAATTAAATCGTGCATACTGCCACAGAACAAATTCCTTCAGAATTCTTAATATTCCATTCACTGCCCCTTGTGGAACCTGTAATTGTGTATGTCTATTGCAATGGAATCTTTGATTTTACTATCTACTCTTCAGAGCAAGCATTAAATCAGAAATTTTAACTCCATGTTGAAAGCATTGCCTTTTCATATATTTCATCAAGGATCACATCTGCGGTGTTCTGAATTGTATGCTATTTCCAGGTTTTGTGGTCTGTCAATATTCCTCAGTTGTGAAAGGCATTTCCCTTCCCCATCCTCATGTGCAGCATCTAATTAGAGAGGGTTTCCTTTTCAGTCTCACTCTTCGTAGTTTCTTCTGCAAATCTTTTTGGAAATGAAAGGAGAAGGAAAGAACTTCAAATATATAGAACTACTCACAACTTCAAGATGTCCCAAAGCATTTTACAGCCAAAGAAGTACTTTTGAATTGTGATCACTGTTGCAGTGTAGGGAAGTGTAATGTATGCACCTGTGAGTATGCTCACAGGTTTGCAGAGCTGTTGATGGAGTCCGTGTTCCATATTTTTATACAGTGTGTGAGGTTGCAGCCCCTCTTCCAGCATCTGAAGGGGCTGCTCCTCGATTTCTGGTTGCACTTCAGTCCCACACTCCTGATATTTGGGCATCCTGTGCGGAGGGGAGCAGGTAGGTCTGAGGGCCTCCTCGTAGGACTGCTCCTGGGCACGGCCAAGGGGGCCATCAGCCGGTCCAGGCAGCGGGCGGTCGAGGAGGTCGTTCAGCCTGGCTGCCTGCCTTTCTTTCGTGCTTACATCTGAGCCAGAGTGTCCCTGGAGATGGAGCATGTAGTGTCCACCGGTACGCTCGTGGCCTGCCGCGAGAGGTGGGCGCCGGAAGGACTGGAGTGCATCATCACCCCCGGCAACCAAATTTTAATTTGATTTTATATGTTTTAAAGTTTAATTTGTTTTATTGCCGGGTTATAGTGTCCCCGTCCGCTTTTACGGGGGGCACTTGTATAATTTGTGGTTTTAGTGCCCCAAATAAACCCACAAAAAAAAAACCCAAAAACACAAAAAAAACCCCGCCAAAAAAGCAAAAAAGGGGACTTGAAAATTGTTTGGAGTGTCCCCCTCCTTTAATCTAGGGACACTTGAACTAACTGTTTAATTTGTTTCACAACAAAAGAGTTGTAGAGCTGTTGATGGAGTCCGTGTTCCATATTTTTATACAGTGTTCCATCATCTGAAGGGGCTGCTCCTCGATTTCTGGTTGCACTTCAGTCCCACACTCCTGATATTTGGGCATCCTGTGCAGAGGGGAGCGGGCAGGTCAGAAGGCCTCCTCATAGGTGGCCATTAACCGGTCCAGGCAGCGGGCGGTTGAGGGGGGTCGTTCAACCTGACTGCCTCCCTCTCTTCCGCAGCTACGTGTCCCTGAAGATGGAGTACGTGGTATGATTTAAATTAGTTGTAGAGCTGTTGAGTTGGGAGTAGCTTCGCCAGTCACGTAATGTTCACAAGACTCAATAAAAACCCAGCCAGTTGGGTTCAGGGGATCCTCGATGAGGCAGGAGGTTGTCAGTCTGGCAGAACTGATAATGCGTAATGTGATTGTTATAACTTTTCTTAATAAACCAACTAGTCCTTAATAGCAATGTGTTGAAATGAATTCTTAAACAAAGAATCCATGAAACAAATACATTACAAAATGGCGATGAGGTTGGGACTTTTTTCATGGACATTTTTGGTGGAATTTCTCTTGATGAGAAGGCAAATGCAAGTGGAGCACAGCAGAGGTATATACCGGCAGCGATATTCCTGAATGAGAGGCTGGTAGTACCATTTTATTTTTTTGAGTACTGAACAGTATTGAACTGAAAAATAGAGATTGTGGAAAGCCATTTAGAGTCATTGAAAAGCAATTCA